>NC_044032.1:12821142-13458294 GCF_901765095.1 Microcaecilia unicolor | reverse complement strand
AAAGAAAAAAAAAAGAATATACTGTATATAAATAAAGACTGAACCACAGATTCCCCATTACTTTAACGAGCAGGCAGCTGTGAAAACGTGATCTTTGGTCACTAGTGCAAATAGTTCCACTGACTAGTATCCCACCCCCTCCTCCCAGCCCTTAAAAGATTTGTACAAGACTTCACTGCAAACTTCACTTTAAAACACAAAACCAGAAATAAACCATTTGAAAGCTCAGCACCAGGTTTTGAGTAATGATGTCAGAAAGACACTATTCTGACAGGACTCACCTTGTCAGGGCTGGGGTCAGATATAATCAACTTTTACTTGCAGCTCGGTGCAGTTATTTCTGCACGCGACTGGAGAAAGGTGATTTTTCTCGCGAGTTGACTACGATTACGAAAGGAGAAAGGTAATAAGTTTTCTTAGTATAGTGGGGGGAGGAAGGTTAATTGTGCAGGATCTTGTCAGCTTTGGGGACACCTTAGGGTCTCCCGGAATCAGCTTCTTGTATGGCATCAGTGTCTTATTCTTCAGTGACAGGTGATTCTGGGTTAGGAATTTTGGTGTTAGTGGTATGATTGTTATTTTATATTGTTGACTTTGTAAAACATTTTGAATCAGTAAAGTCCAGTTTGGCAGTACAATATGTAAGTTTTTCAATAGATGGAAGGGGAAGAAGTGAGAGGTTAACTTTTAATTGTATTTCATTTATTTGCAGAGATAAGGAGAGAGGTGTGGTAGCCGTGTTAGTCCACTCTTAAAGGTTATCAATAGAAATCAAACAAAATAAAACAAAATAAAACATGGAAAAGAAAATAAGATGATACCTTTTTTATTGGACATAACTTAATACATTTCTTGATTAGCTTTCGAAGGTTGCCCTTCTTCGTCAGATCGGAAATAAGCAAATGTGTTAGCAGATAGTATATATAAGAGAAACATCAAAACATTACTTTGACAGAGTGGGAGGGTGGGGGTATGCATCGGGTATGCATGGGGACATCAAAGCATTTCATTGATATGGGTGTTGGTAGGTGAGAGGAGGGTAATAAACAGAGAAATACAGCTTTATGGTTTATAATGAGTTAGAAAACCCAGATCCTCATTAAGTCCTGTTTGTTGGGTGTCAAAATATTCAATCATTCTTATTTCAAAGGTCTTATGTTCCTGTATTGTTTTAAAATTACCTTTCAGTATTCTTACTGTGAAATCACTGGTGCAGTGTTCTGGTCTTGTGAAGTGTTGGCCCACAGAGTGGGGGCTTGACTGGCACCGGCTATTTTCATGTGATGTCTGTGCAGATTGAATCTTGTCTTAAGCATCTGGCCTGTTTCTCCAATATAGCATCCTTCGTTACATTTTTTACACATTGGAAGATGAGCATGTAAAATAGTCCTTTATGTTGAATATTTTTCCTTTGTGAATGACTGTGGGGTCTTGTGAAATGTTTTGGCATAGTTTGTAGCTAGCTGTATGTATTGTATTTATATTGTATGTATTTTAATTTGGTGTGAATGATCTTGGCTGTAACCTTTCCTATTATAAAATGGTGTTCTTTTCTGGTTTTTATATATTGTATGAAGCAGTCTGACTTTTTAGTTAAGAGAAGGGGTGGTATATCAAGTCTTTTAAAACTATTTTTTCTCTTCCCTCACCAGAATGCCAAAGTCAAGACTGTGCCCGACACAGTATGTGTCAGAGGTAAGTAATTTATTAAATTAACATGGCAGGTATTTATAACAGAGGGTACACATGGGCGGAGCATAGATGGGGCCTACTTACCTTACACGGCAGGTATTTGTAAGGGAGGACACATGACTGTAGCATAGACTGGGACATACTTAACTTACATAGTGGGGAGGGGAGAGGTGCAATCATCAGTAGATGGAGGCATGTCCCTGACTTCCTCGCTTCCGAGGAGATACGAGGAGGAAGGGGTGACTCAAGACAGCTGATTTCTTTGGCTGGCAGGGCTTCAGCTACCCCACCAGCCATCAGTGGCGTAGCCACCAGTTTTGGATGGGCCAAAGCCCAAAGTGGGTGGGCACAACATTGTCTCTGCCCCACCCTACCCCACCTAATAAGGATTCCAAGCTCTTGTCTGCTGAAGACTTTCTCTGAAGGTGCCAGAACTCCCTTTCACCAAGCTCGGCAGGCAGCAGCAACGTCCCTAAGCCACTGATGCCAGCACTCCATGCATGCTTAGCTTTCGGTGGCTGAAGGATGCTGTCGTGGACTGGAGAGTTTGGTAGAAGGAAGTTCTGGCCGTCTTTGGAGGAGGTTCTCAGCTGGTAAGGCTTGGGGTCCCTACCAGCTAGACAGCAAGGGTCAGAACCAGTGTTAGACATGCTAGGGCCCAGGTCAGAACAAAGAGGGCCCCCCCTCCTCGATCCCCTCTCCCTCTGATTTCCCCACCTGCCATTACTATCACACCGACAGACCCTCACCAAATACAGAACAAGGGATCACAAATTAGAAATAAAAATATTTAGACAAAAATTGAACTGAGAACACCAAGAATTAAACTTAGCCTGTACTGCAACACTGGAGAAATAAAACCAGATACACATTTGTCTTTTTTATCCTCACTAAATCTGCCTGACATATTGATTGTTCATTTTTAGCTCTTTCCTCTCTCTCTCTCTCTTTCTTTCCTTTCTGCCTCTACCGTCTCTCACCCTTCTCCTCCTTTTTACTTTATAGCTACCTATCAAATTTCCATCTTCTTCTCTCACCCACTAGCTCTCCCATTCCCCATCTCATTCCTATCCCAGCCTTCCATTCCCTTTCATCTTTAATCTACTCCCCATTACCCTATTTCTACCCTCTATAATCACTATCCTTTCATTAATTTCCTTGCCTCCCCCTCCAGGCCTCTCCCACATGGTTCCACCATTCCCAGTGTCTTCCTCCCTCCATCCTTTTAGCCCAACATGTGCCTCCTCTTTCTCCCCTCCTCATAGCCTGACATCTCTCCGTCCCTTCTCTCTTCCTCCATGCGCTCTCCCCCATGGTCCAACATTTCTCCCTCTCCCCTCACTCCCACTGTCTCTCCATCACTCCCATCTGGTCCTGGATCCAACATCTCCTCCTTTCTCCCTCTCCACCTCCTGTGTATCTCTCCCTCCCTCTCATCCACTTCCATGTCCAACATCTCTCTCACTGTCCACTATCTCTCTCTCTCCCTCTCTTGTGCTGTGGGTCCAACATCACCTCCCCCTATACAGCATTCTTGCCCTTCCTACCTTCCACTGATATGTCCAACATTTCTGTTTCTCTCTCACTGTCCACCATGTCTCTCTCTCCCTCCCTCCCTTGTTCCCCATCCAACACCTCTCTCTTCCCCTCCCCATGCAGCACCTCTCACGTCTTCTCCTCTATCATCATGTCCATCATTTCTCCCTCTTTCATTCCTCTCCCTCTCCTGCAGCATCTCTCTTTTGGAAAAAGACACCACTCCCAACTCTCCCTCTCACTTTAACCCAGGAGTGGAGCACCCCTTAACAGTGCCAGAGTCAGAGGGAGAAGGCTAGGCTCCCACGATCCTGAATCTGCCTCCCTATCTCTTTGGCAGCCATTCTCACACGCTGCGTGCCACTAACCCGGAAGCCTCCCCTCTGCCTCGTGACCTGCCCAGCAGAAATAGGAAGTTGCGACATAGGGGAGTGGGACATGCCAGTGGGGAGGCTTCTGGGTTAGCAGCAGGCAGCATGTGGGAGTCACTGCCGCTACTGCTACCGGAGAGAGAGAGAGTGAGATATAGGATCATGGAAGCCCAGCCTGCTCCCTCCGGTGCCGGCACTGTAAAGGGTGCTCCAATGCTGGGTGGGCCTGAGCCAAAAGCCCCCTACCAGCCACTGAACAAGTTACTTCATCTTTAGAGGGGGCCTAAGCCCAAAGGAGGGGGTCCAGGTGTTCAAGCTCCGTCCCCTGTGCTATGCCTTTCTTTTGCCTCCGTCCAACTCTGTCACTTCCTCTACCCCTTTCTCTCTTTCCTCTCTCACAACCCTCCCCCCCACCCCGTCAAACACCTCTCTTTTTCTTCCTTTCCTCCACCCTCTCCACCCCAGGTCTAGTCTCTCTCTCTCTCTCTCTCTCTCTCTCTCTCTCTCTCTCTCTGAGCCCAACATCTCTCTCTCCCTCCATTTTCATCCACTTCTCTCCTCTCTCTCCCCCCCTTGAGTCCAACATCCCTTTTTTCCTTCGCTCCACCCTCGGTTCATTATCTCCCTCTCCCTCCCCCAACATCTTTCCCTCTATCTTCTCCCGCCACTTCCCTCGCTCACCTCTACCGCATTATTTCTATCTCTTCCCTCTCAACCCCCTCCCCAAGTCCGCCATTTAACTCCTTTTCTTCCTTCCCTCCACCCTCTCCACCCCAGGTCTAGTCTCTCTCTCTCTCTCTCTCTCTCTCTCTCTCTCTCTGAGCCCAACATCTCTCTCTCCCTCCATTTTCATCCACTTCTCTCCTCTCTCCCCCCCCCTTGAGTCCAACATCCCTTTTTTCCTTCGCTCCACCCTCGGTTCATTATCTCCCTCTCCCTCCCCCAACATCTTTCCCTCTATCTTCTCCCGCCACTTCCCTCGCTCACCTCTACCGCATTATTTCTATCTCTTCCCTCTCAACCCCCTCCCCAAGTCCGCCATTACCTCCTTTTCTTCCTTCCCTCCACCCTCTCCACCCCAGGTCTAGTCTCTCTCTCTCTCTCTCTCTCTCTCTCTCTCTCTGAGCCCAACATCTCTCTCTCCCTCCATTTTCATCCACTTCTCTCCTCTCTCCCCCACCCTTGAGTCCAACATCCCTTTTTTCCTTCGCTCCACCCTCGGTTCATTATCTCCCTCTCCCTCCCCAACATCTTTCCCTCTATCTTCTCCCGCCACTTCCCTCGCTCACCTCTACCGCATTATTTCTATCTCTTCCCTCTCAACCCCTCCCCAAGTCCGCCATTTAACTCCTTTTCTTCCTTCCCTCCACCCTCTCCACCCCAGGTCTAGTCTCTCTCTCTCTCTCTCTCTCTCTCTCTCTCTCTGAGCCCAACATCTCTCTCTCCCTCCATTTTCATCCACTTCTCTCCTCTCTCCCCCCCCCTTGAGTCCAACATCCCTTTTTTCCTTCGCTCCACCCTCGGTTCATTATCTCCCTCTCCCTCCCCCAACATCTTTCCCTCTATCTTCTCCCGCCACTTCCCTCGCTCACCTCTACCGCATTATTTCTATCTCTTCCCTCTCAACCCCCTCCCCAAGTCCGCCATTTAACTCCTTTTCTTCCTTCCCTCCACCCTCTCCACCCCAGGTCTAGTCTCTCTCTCTCTCTCTCTCTCTCTCTGAGCCCAACATCTCTCTCTCCCTCCATTTTCATCCACTTCTCTCCTCTCTCCCCCCCCCCCTTGAGTCCAACATCCCTTTTTTCCTTCGCTCCACCCTCGGTTCATTATCTCCCTCTCCCTCCCCCAACATCTTTCCCTCTATCTTCTCCCGCCACTTCCCTCGCTCACCTCTACCGCATTATTTCTATCTCTTCCCTCTCAACCCCCTCCCCAAGTCCGCCATTTAACTCCTTTTCTTCCTTCCCTCCACCCTCTCCACCCCAGGTCTAGTCTCTCTCTCTCTCTCTCTCTCTCTCTCTCTCTGAGCCCAACATCTCTCTCTCCCTCCATTTTCATCCACTTCTCTCCTCTCTCCCCCCCCCCCCTTGAGTCCAACATCCCTTTTTTCCTTCGCTCCACCCTCGGTTCATTATCTCCCTCTCCCTCCCCCAACATCTTTCCCTCTATCTTCTCCCGCCACTTCCCTCGCTCACCTCTACCGCATTATTTCTATCTCTTCCCTCTCAACCCCCTCCCCAAGTCTGCCATTTAACTCCTTTTCTTCCTTCCCTCCACCCTCTCCACCCCAGGTCTAGTCTCTCTCTCTCTCTCTCTCTCTGAGCCCAACATCTCTCTCTCCCTCCATTTTCATCCACTTCTCTCCTCTCTCTCCCCCCCTTGAGTCCAACATCCCTTTTTTCCTTCGCTCCACCCTTGGTTCATTATCTCCCTCTCCCTCCCCCAACATCTTTCCCTCTATCTTCTCCCGCCACTTCCCTCGCTCACCTCTACCGCATTATTTCTATCTCTTCCCTCTCAACCCCCTCCCCCAGTCCGCCATTTAACTCCTTTTCTTCCTTCCCTCCACCCTCTCCACCCCAGGTCTAGTCTCTCTCTCTCTCTCTCTGAGCCCAACATCTCTCTCTCCCTCCATTTTCATCCACTTCTCTCCTCTCTCCCCCCCCCCCCCCCCCCTTGAGTCCAACATCCCTTTTTTTCCTTCGCTCCACCCTCGGTTCATTATCTCCCTCTCCCTCCCCCAACATCTTTCCCTCTATCTTCTCCCGCCACTTCCCTCGCTCACCTCTACCGCATTATTTCTATCTCTTCCCTCTCAACCCCCTCCCCAAGTCCGCCATTTAACTCCTTTTCTTCCTTCCCTCCACCCTCTCCAACCCAGGTTCATTATCTCTCTCTCAGTACCTCCCTCCCTCCCTCCCTCCCTCTCTCTTCTCCCTCCATCCTTTTCCTTTTGATCCTGCCCATGGTTCTGTCTGGCCCACCCTACCGCCGTCACTACCCGAGGTTCTCTCTGAATTCCCTCCTGCCCACCCAGTGGTCTCTCAATTCCATCTCTTCTCTCCCCCCCCCCCCCCCCCCCCCCCCCCCCGGTTCTCTCTACATTCCCTTCCTCCCATCCCATTTTCCTCTCTCAATTCCCTTCCCCCTCATGCTTCTTTCTTAATTCCCCTCCTCTCTGACTACATGGCCAACATTGTCTCTCAAGTCCCTTCGTCCTCCCACCTGCGTGCATGCACAGTCGGTTGGTTCAGCATCTCTCCCCTACCGGACTGCCAGTGGCTCTCTTCCTTTCTCTCCCCTCCTGGTTTATATTTAGATTTTCATTTTCAGTAAGTGATTGCCCTGCAATTGCAGCTGTATTGAAAAGCTGCCTCGGCCTGCACCAGGGCCTTTCCTTCTGACCCGTCCCACTCCTTTCTGAAAACAGGAAGTTGCATCTGAAGGGGGCAGGATGGGTCAGAGGGAAATGCCCAGTGCAAGCTGAGACAGCGTTTCAATGCAGCTTTTGCTGCAGTGCAAGAACGTAATGAAAATGAAAAGGTAGACCGGGAGGTGAGAGAGGGGGGCGAGAGGGGGGGAGAGCGAGGCACCAGCTGTCCAGGAAGAGATGCCAGACTGACCATTCATCCATGTGGGGGAGGCAAGGAGGGCAGTTAATTATCATGATTAAAATTTTAAATCTGGATTAATAATGAATGTGTTGACAGGGCCGCTGAGAGACTGGGCCGGGCCCGGGACAAGGCCGCCCCAGGCCCCGCCCCCCCCCCCCCCAGATTGTCGTCGCCCCCCCCTGAGGAGGGCCCGGTGCCACAGTCCCACCCGCCTCCGCCACCGGGCCGGGCCCCTTCCACCCAAACCCCAGCCAGCAGAAGTGCTGTCTTCTGACTCCGGCGTGCGCGGCCCACACAGACGCGCTCCTCTCAGCACGTCAGATGCACAGAAGCCCTGCAGAGTACAGCGAAGATCAGCTGAGAGGAGCGCATCTGTGTGGGCCGCGCACGCCGGAGTCAGAACAGAAGATAGCACTTCTGCTGGCGGGGGTTCGGGTGGAAGGGGCCCGGTGACGGTGGCGGGTGGGACTGCGGCGCCAGGCCCCCCTGGAGGCCCGGGCCCCAGGAATTTTGTCCCCCTGTTCCCCCCTCTCGGCGGCCCTGTGTGTTAATCATGGTATTAATCAAAGGAGAAGCCCTGAGATAGATCATTCACCTATGCTGCCATTAATTGCAGTAGCAAAACAAAAAATCCCTTATTTCACTGGTAAAATGTCTGACTGATGCTCAACGGAACCAGGAAAAACATGTACTACTAGTATCCCTAACTATTCATGTGCATGTATAGAGGAGTGGCCATTCATTGGGCCACTCTGTCTTTCATAGGGTACTGCAAAATGTGCTATTAATATTGCTATGAATGCAGGCAGCGGTTTGGAAAGAGACAGCTTTTACCCGAGTCCCCGCGGTGTCAGGCGTGTCGTGAAGTTCCAGTGAAAGCCTTTAAGGAGCCCTTGGCGTCAGGTAGTTCTGACGCGGGGCTCATACTTTTGTATTTTGAACTCCTTATGAAAAGCTAGCCAATGTTGGGCTTTGTCATTGCCTGAGAAATTGTCGGAGCACATTTTGCACTACTACCCTATGAAAGAGAGAGTGGTCACAGTGAATGAAGTGCTATGTCACCCATCAGCGGTTGTGATGAACTAAGTGGGTGTGTAAATCTCTTTGTGCACTCCTCTAACCATACACATGAATAGTTATCAAATGCTGTAGAGCACTATCGAGGGTGGATAAGCGTGTCATACACTGGGGACTCTCTAAGCAATAAGGGCGCAGAAAATAAAACGCTGCTACCCAATATCATCAATCAACATATAATATTTGTCCAAATAGTTGGTTGTTTCCTAACTTTATATTCTCCGAGGACAAGCAGGCTCTGTTGTTCTCACAAGTGGGTAGATGCCGTCCCGCGTCGCCTGGCCTGGCAAAATTGCCATAGAAAAAACTAGAGCTTTTAGGAACGCGAGCCTCGCTCCAGCGCAAGTGTCTTCCCGCCTGCCCTTTAGTTTTGCTTTTTCCGCGTAAGGAGCAGCTGCTTTTTGCGGTGGCTCCTCACATGCCTGGTGAGAGCGTTTCTTTATTTTTTAGTGCCTTCAGCGATTTTCTTTACCCTCCCTAATATTCCACCAGTGTCGTTAATGTGAGCAAGTGCAAGGTGATGCATGTGGGAAAAAAGAACCCGAATTAAAGCTACGTCATGCAAGGTTCCACGTTAGGAGTTACGGACCAAGAAAGGGATCTGGGTGTCGTCGTCGATAATACACTGAAACCTTCTGCTCAGTGTGCTGCTGCGGCTAGGAAAGCAAATAGAATGTTGGGTATTATTAGGAAAGGTATGGAAAACAGGTGTGAGGATGTTATAATGCCGTTGTATCGCTCCATGGTGCGACCGCACCTTGAGTATTGTGTTCAATTCTGGTCACCGCATCTCAAGAAAGATATAGTAGAATTGGAAAAGGTGCAGCGAAGGGCGACTAAAATGATAGCAGGGATGGGACAACTTCCCTATGAAGAAAGACTAAGGAGGCTAGGGCTATACAGCTTGGAGAAGAGATGGCTGAGGGGAGACATGATAGAGGTTTATAAAATAATGAGTGGAGTGGAACAGGTGGATGTGAAGCGTCTGTTCACACTTTCCAAAAATACTAGGACTAGGGGGCATGCGATGAAACTACAGTGTAGTAAATTTAAAACAAATCAGAGAAAATTTTTCTTCACCCAACGTGTAATTAAACTCTGGAATTCGTTGCCGGAGAAAGTGGTGAAGGCGGTTAGCTTAGCAGAGTTTAAAAAGGGGTTGGACGGTTTCCTAAAGGACAAGTCCATAAACCGCTACTAAACGGACTTGGAAAACTCCAAAATTCCAGGAATAACATGTATAGAATGTTTGTACGTTTGGGAAGCTTGCCAGGTGCCCTTGGCCTGGATTGGCCGCTGTCGTGGACAGGATGCTGGGCTCGATGGACCCTTGGTCTTTTCCCAGTATGGCATTACTTATGTACTTATGTACTCATATTAGCCCTCTCCTCAAGTCACTTCACTAGCTTCCTATCCGTTTCCGCATACAGTTCAAACTCCTCTTATTGACCTATAAGTGCATTCACTCTGCAGCTCCTCAGTACCTCTCCACACTCATCTCTCCCTACATTCCTTCCCGGGAACTCCGTTCACTGGGTAAATCTCTCTTATCTGCACCCTTCTCCTCCACCGCTAACTCCAGACTCCGTTCCTTCTATCTTGCTGCACCATATGCCTGGAATAGACTTCCTGAGCCGGTACGTCAAGCTCCATCTCTGGCCGTCTTCAAATCTAAGCTAAAAGCCCACCTTTTTGATGCTGCTTTTAACTCCTAACCCTTATTCACTTGTTCAGAATCCTTATTTTATCATCATCACTTTAATATTCCCTTATCTCTTGTCTGTCCTGTTTGTCTGTCCTAATTAGATTGTAAGCTCTGTCGAGCAGGGACTGTGTCTTCATGTTCAAGTGTACAGCGTAGCGTACGTCTGGTAGTGCTTTAGAAATGATAAGTAGTAGTAGTAGTTTTTTTACAAACAAAAAAACCCCTTTAATTTCCAGTTTTTTGTCCCGCATACAAGTTTCTTTTATTTTTCAATGTGGTCCGTTTTCACATCTGTCCGGTTGAGCTTCTTTCTTTTGTGCCTTTCCCCCCCTTTTCAGGCACCATTGAGTCTTTTGATTTGTCTGGTGTGTTTTTTTCTTCCATGTCCACGAAGACTCCCAGTAGCTTCAAGCATTGTACTCGGTGCAACCAGACCATGTCAGGAAAAGATACCCATTCATGGTGTCTTAAGTGCCTGGGGCCTGACCATAGCCCTGCTAACTGCACCCTTTGCGTTCGTATGAAAAAAAGGACTGAGGTTTCCCGAGAGATTCAACACGCAAAGAGTTTTGGAGCTCAGTCCGGTCCCTCGATGTCAGCATTTGCATTGAGGTCAGAAGCATCAGCATCGATGTCGAGCATTGCACCGACATCAGGAGTACAAATATAGATGGCTCCTTCGAGGCCCCATGACACTGGGAGTACTGACCGACCCCCAAGGAAAAGGGAGGATTCAACGTCATCCTCGTCGGCACTGAGGAGCATGGGTGGCATACATCGGGTGAAGGCCAAGAAGCACCGACACTAATCTCCTTCGATGCATGCTGCCGGGAGCCCTGGGGCATCGAGGGAGTTGGCACCTGAGAAGTGTCAACGCCAGGAGGACCACTGCCGCTCTATCCAGGAGGTGCCAAGGCGACTGTTTCCAAGCAGCTGGAACCCTGCTCCTGCTCCGGCCCCAGTGATTCTGCAGCCTGCACCTCATCCAATGCCATAGTCTTTCCCGATGGTGGTCCTCGATGAACACATCCCGGGCCTTGCTCCCTGAGCTGCTGGATGGCCTAATGTAGCAATGTGCATCAGTATCGGGGGTGCTGGCACCCTCCATGCCTCCCACTGCAGCCCTGCCTGGCCCTCAGCCAGCGCTGCAGTCTCCAATGCCGGCAACGCTTGTAGCATCATTGTCGACAGCCACCCAGACCGGCATCCCCTCGACATCAGTGGAGGAAACTTTGCTGGAGTCGAGGCAGGAGCCAGTTTCTCAACGTCACTCTCGTCGAGGTGGGCCTGATCTCGGACGTCCCTTAAGGAACTCTTATCCGACACAGAGGAGGAGCACTCATGGGTGTCAGAAGAAGATCCCAGGTACTTTTCCTCCGATGAGTCCTATGAGATTCCTTCTAAGCCCTCCCCACTACCTGAGAGGAGAATGTCTCCACCTAAGAGCATCTCTTTTACCTCCTTTGTACGGGAAATGGCTGATGCCATTCCATTCCCCGTAGGAGGATGAGCCCAGGGCAAAGATGCTTGAGGTCTTTAGCTACAACTCCGCTCCTAAAGTGGCAGTGACAGCTCCTCTCTACGAGGTACTCAAGGCAGTCCTCTTAAGGAACTGGGCATCCCCTCTGTCCCTGTGGTCCCCAAGAAAATTGACACCCAATATCAGATCCACGGGGAACCTGGTTTAGTGAGGTCTCAGTTACCTCACGACTCCATGGTAGTGGATGCCGCTCTCAAAAAAGCCAGGAGTACTAGGAACTATGCCTTGGCTCCCCCAGGCAGAGAAGCTAGAACCCTGGACTCTTTTGGGAGAAAGATGTATCAGGCCTCTATGCTCATCGCCTGTATCCAGTCATACCAGTTCTTCACGAGAGTTCTTGCGGAACTCGGTGAGGCAGCTGTCAGACTTGGTCGATGCGCTCCCTTCGGAGCAGGCTGAGCTGTTTCGCCAGTTGGTCAAGCAGCAAACCAGGGGCAGTTATGACACTTTTGACGTGGCATCCAGGATCTCTTCCCAAGGTATAGCAATGCGCAGACTCTCAATGGCTGCGTGTTTCTGACCTGGAACATGCTGTTCAGCAGAGGTTGACAGATGCCATTTGCTGGGAGAATAACCTTTTTGGATAGAAGGTTGAGGAGGTCACTGACCAAATCAAGAAGCATACAGATACTATATTTTCTCTCTCCCGACGGGTGTCTTCTGCATCTGCCTCCTCATCTAGGAGGTATTTCGGGAAATCGCAGAGTGCCCCCTATTACTATTCTAGGCGTAAGTACGCTCCTGCGGCTCACCAGCATGCTCATTCTCGTCAACAGCGTGCTCCTAAGGCCCCTGCTGCTCCCCAGCAAAAGCAAGGGACAAGCTTTTGACTGGCTCCAGCAAAGCATAGCCACTGTTAAAGTGTCCATCCCGGATGCATTGTCAGTTGAGGGAGGTTAAAGGTTTTTCACTAAAAGGTGGCCTCTCATAACCTTCGATCATTGGGTTCTTTAAATAGTCTAGTTCGGATACACCCTCAATTTGCTTGCCAAACCTCCAAATTGTCCATTGTGAGCCTATTCGTTCAGATCTCAGCACAGGCAAGTAATTGCAGAGGAACTCTCCGCCCTTCTCAAGGCCCATGTGGTTGAACCCGTTCCACCAGGGAAAAAAGGGCAGGGATTCTATTCCAGGTACTTCCTTGTGCAGAAAAAGACGGGGGGGGGGGGGGGGTGTATTCAAGCCTAGACCTAAGGGCTCTGAACAAATTCCTAGTCCGCAAAAAGTTCACGATGGTTTTCTTGGGCACCCTTCTTCCCATGATTCAGGAAATCAATTGGCTATGCTCTGTGGACTTGTTCGATGCATATACATATATCCCGATAATTCCATCCTACCAGAATTATCTTTCGGCGGGGAATACATCACTTTCAGTACTGCGTGTTGCCTTTTGGCTCGCATCTGCTCCCAGGGTCTTTACAAAGTCTCTAGCGGTAGTTGCAGCATCGCTGTGCAGACTGGGAGTTCATGTGTTCCCTTATCTCAACGATTGGCTGGTGAAGAGCACCGCGGAGAACAGTCCTTGGGAGTCCATGCAGATGACTATTCAGGTGCTGGAGCTACTAGGGTTCATTATAAACTACCCAAAGACTCATCTCCACCCTGTTCAACAATTGGAATTCATAGGAGCCCTTCTGGACACGAGCACTGTTTGAGCCTACCTCCCGGAGACGTGTGCAGACAATCTTGTCTCACTAGTGTCCAAGGTTCGGGCATCGCAGCAGGTCACAGCTCGTCAGATGTGAAAATTGATGGGCCATATGGCTTCCACAGTGTATTTTATACCCATTGCACGCCTGCACATGAGACTTGCTCAATGGACCTTAGATTTTCAGTTGTACCAAGACACAGAGAATCTACCAGATGTTCAATTCCTGGAGGGACCAAGCTCCTTGAGTGTGAAGCCTATCTACATGAGCTCCCCATCTAAGAGAGATGCATCCATCACCACTTTTAGCGGCTGAGGAATTTGGAATGGAAGTCCCAAGATCAAACTGGACCGAACTGCACACCACTGAAGAGAGCGTACAAGCTCTGGGGACACTTGGATGACATCCTCTAGATTCCCTGTGTCTTGGTACAACTGAAAATCTAGGGTCCATTGAGCAGGTCTCATGTGCAGGTGTGCAATGGGTATAAAATACACTGTGGAAGCCATATGGCCCATCAATTTTCACATCTGCCTGAACCTTGGACACTAGTGAGACAAGATTGTCTGCACATGTCTCTGGGAGGTAGGCTTGAAGAGTGCTCATGTCCAGAAGGGCTCCTGTGAATTCCAATTGTTGAACAGGGTGGAGATGAGTCTTTGGGTATTTTATAATGAACCCTAGTAGCTCCAGCACCTGAATAGTCATCTGCATGGACTCCAGAGGACTGTCTTCTGCGGTGCTCTTCACCAGCCAATCGTCGAGATAAGGGAACACATGAACTCCCAGCCTGCACAGCGATGCTGCAAATACCCCTAGAGACTTGGTAAAGACCCTGGGAGCAGACGCAAGGCCAAAAGACAACACGCAGTACTGAAAGTGATGAATTCCCCGCCGAAAGATAATTCTGGTAGGATGGAATTATCGGGATGTGTGTATATGCATCCTTCAAGTCCAGAGAGCATAGCCTATTGTTTTCCTGAATCATGGGAAGACGGGTGCCCAAGAAAACCATCCTGAACTTTTCGCAGACTAGGAAT
The DNA here is from genome assembly GCF_901765095.1 of Microcaecilia unicolor. Taxonomy (NCBI): domain Eukaryota; kingdom Metazoa; phylum Chordata; class Amphibia; order Gymnophiona; family Siphonopidae; genus Microcaecilia; species Microcaecilia unicolor. Next base: position 13,444,070 of record NC_044032.1, on the reverse strand, counting down.
TTGTTCAGAGCCCTTAGGTCTAGGCTTGAATACACCCCCCCCCCCCCCCCCGTCTTTTTCTACACAAGGGAGTGCCTGGAATAGAATCTCTGCCCTTTTTCCCATGGTGGAACGGGTTCGATGACATGAGCCTTGAGAAGGGCGGAGAGTTTCCCTGCAATTACTTGCCAGTGCTGAGATCTGAAAGAATGGGCTCACGGTGGACAATTTGGAGGTTTAGCAAGCAAATTGAGAGTGTATCCAATCTAGACTATTTGAAGAACCCAATGATCGAAGGTTAAGAGAGACCACCTTTAGTGAAAAAACTTTAACCTCCCCCAACCGGCAAATCATCCGGGATGGACACTTTGACCGTGGCTATGCTTTGCTGGAGCCAGTCAAAAGCTCGTCGCTTGCTTTTGCTGGGGAGCATCAGGGGCCTTAGACGCACGCTGTTGACGAGAACGAGCGTGCTGGGGCCGAGCCTGAGCAGGCTTGTAAGCCACAGGAGCGTTTTTACGCCTAGAATAGTAATAGGGGGCACTCTGCGATTTCCCAAAATGCCTCCTAGATGAGGAGGCAGGTGCAGAAGACACCCATCGGGAGAGAGAAGATATAGTATCTGTATGCTTCCTGATTTGGTCAGTGACTTCCTCAACCTTCTCTCCAAAGAGGTTATCCCCCCAGCAAAGGGCATCCGTCAACCTCTGCTGAACAGCATGTTTCAGGTCAGAAATATGCAGCCATGAGAGTCTACGCATCGCTATACCTTTGGCAGAGATCCTGGATGCCACGTCAAAAGTGTCTTAACTGCCCCTGGTCAAGAAGTTACGACATGCCTTCCGCTGTTTGACCAACCGGCAAAACAGCTTAGCCTGCTCCGAAGGGAGCGCATCGACCAAGTCTGACAGCTGCCTCACCGAGTTCCGTAAGTACTCTCGTGAAGAGCTGGTATGACTGGATAGGGGCAATGAGCATAGAGGCCTGATACATCTTTCTCCCAAAAGAGTCCAGGGTTCTAGCTTCTCTGCCTGGGGGAACCAAGGCATAGTTCCTAGTACTCCTGGCTTTTTTGAGAGCGGCATCCACCACCATGGAGTCACGAGGTAACTGAGACCTCACTAAACCGGGTTCCCTGTGGATCTGATACTGGGTGTCAATTTTCTTGGGGACCACAGGGACAGAAGGGATACCCATTTCCTAAAGAGAACTGCCTTGAGTACCTCGTGGAGAGGAGCTGTCACTGCCACTTTAGGAGGGGAGTTGTAGCTAAAGACCTCAAGCATCTTCGCCCTGGGTTCATCCTCCTATGGGGAATGGAATGGCGTCAGCCATTTCCCGTACAAAGGAGGTAAAAGAGATGCTCTTAGGTGGAGACATTCTCCTCTCAGGTAGTGGGGAGGGCTCAGAAGGAATCTCATAGGACTCATCGGAGGAAAAGTACCTGGGATCTTCTTCTGACACCCATGAGTGCTCCTCCTCCTCTGTGTCGGATAAGAGTTCCTTAAGGGATGTCCGAGATCAGGCACGCCTTGATGATGAGGACCCATGTCTTTGAGAGTGATGTCGAGAAACTGGCTCCTGCTTTGACTCCAGCAAAGTTTCCTCCACTTATGTCGAGAGGATGCTGGTCTGGGTGGTTGTTGACAACGGTGCTGCAAGCAGTACCAGTGTTGGAGACTGCACCGCGGGCTAAGGGCCAGGCAGGACTGCAGCGGGAAGTATGGAGGGCGCCAGCATCCCCGATACCAATGCACATTGCTGCATTAGGCCATCCAGCAGCTCAGGGAGCAAGGCACGGGATGTGCTCATCGAGGGCCACCATCGGGAAAGACTATGGCATCGGCTGAGGTGCATGCTGCAGAATCACTGGGGCCGGTGCAGGAGCAGGTTTCCAGCTGCTTGGAGACAGTCGCTTAGGCACCTCCTGGATAGAGCAGCAGTGGTCCTCCTGGCGTCGAAGCTTCTCAGATGCAAACTCCCTCGGTGCCCCAGAGCTCCCGGCAGCATGCATTGAAGGAGATCAGTGTTGGTGCTTCTTGGCCTTCACCTGATGTATGCCACCCATGCTCCTCAGTGCCAAAGAGAATGACGTTGAATCCTTCCTTTTCCTCGGAGTCGGTCACTGCTCCCAGTGTCGTGGGGCCTTGAAGTAGCCATCTATACTTGTACTCCTGATGTCGGTGCAATGCTCGACATCGATGCTGATGCCTCTGACCTCAATGCCAATGCCGCCGTCGAGGGACTGGACTGGGTTCCAAAACTCTTTGTGCGTTGAACCTCTCGGGAAATCTCAGTCCTTTTTTTCATACAAACGCAAAGGACGCAGTTAGCAGGGCTATGGTCAGGCCCCAGGCACTGAAGACACCATGAAAATGGGTGTCTTTTCCCAAAATGGTCTGGTTGCACCGAGTACAATGCTTGAAGCCACTGGGAGTCTTCATGGACATGGAAGGAAAAACTGCAGCGGCGAAATTAAAAGATGCAATGGTGCCTGAAAAAAGGGGAAAAAGCACAAAGAAAAACAGCCCAATCGGGCAGGCCTAAAAGTGGCCCGCATCTAAAAATAAAGGAAACTTAAATGCAGGCCAAAAGAAAACTAAAGAAATAAAGGAAAACTTTTAATAACCGCCAAAAGCACTTGAAAAGGCACAGAACACTCTGACCAGACGTGTGAGGAGACACCACAAAAAGCAGCAGCTGCTCCTCACATGGAAAAAGCGAAACTGAGACGGTGTGTTCGCACTGCAGGCGAGAAGGCACTAGCGCATGCTCACTGGAGCACTGCTCTCGCTCCAAAAAGCTCTCATTTTTTTAATGGCATATTGCCGAACCAGGCAACGTGGAGACGGCGTCTACCCACTTGTGGGAAATGTAAGCCTACTTGTCCTCGGAGAAAGAACTTTTACTGATACTCCCTGTGCGGCAGTTGTTGGAGGGGGGACATATGGGTTGAGCATGGGCAGGACATATTAAAGTTACATAACAGGTATTTGCAAGGGGGGATACACATGGGAGGAGCATTGGTGGGACATATTTAACTTACACAGTAGTTATTTGTAAGGGGGGGGGGCCTACATCTGGGTGGAGGATACAGAGACATTCGTACTGTCGCAGCTAGATTATTGCAATTCAGTGTACGTAGGTTTGCCTCAGAAACAATTGACTCAATTGTAATTGCTTCAAAGCTGATCAGTTATTGATTGAGCTATGTTGGTTACCAGTTAAGTCAAGAATTGTGTATAAATTAATTTGCCTGGTCTTTAAGTCCTTAAACGGTCTGGGCGCTGTTCATCTTTACAACTAGAATTAAGGGTAATGATGTTATTATGTATCCTGCTGTTAAACATACAACTTCAAAATTCCTATCAGGCAACTTATTTCTGGAACTCTCTACCATTAGATTTTAGACATGAACTTTCTTATGGTGTATTTCTGTAAGAGGGGATCACATGGATGGGGCATGGGAGGGACATATTTAACTTAAATAGCAGATATTTGTAAGGAAAGGTGCATATGGGTGGAGCATTGTCAGGATATACATAACTTATGGCAGGAGGGGTAGACATGGGTGGATTATAGGTGGGACATACTTAACTTATGTAGCAGGTATTTAAAAGGAGGGGGGTGTACATATGGGTGAAGCATTGGTAGGACGAACCAGTATTTATGAAGGGGGTACACACGGATACAGCATTGCCCAGGACATAGAAGGCATTCGTAGGAGGGGTACACATGGGAGGATCATGGGTGGCATATGCTTAATTTATATAGCAGGTAGTTGTAAGAGAGTTGCACATGGATGGAGCATTGGCGCTAGTGCTCCACCCATTTCCACCAGGACAGAAGGAACAGATGAAGAAATGTTTACAGAAATTAGGAAAGCTGGCAAATTGGGCGACAGGGAGATAAAAGTTCCTAGACGTGATAAATGGCTGCTTCTTGGAGCAACTGGTCCAGGAACCGACAACAGGGGGAGTCATTTTAGATCTAGTCCTTGGTGGAGTGCAGGGCATAGTATGAAAAGTAACAGCGTTGGATCCACTGGGAAGCAGTGATCATAACATGATCAAGTTTGAGCTACTAACTGAAATGAAGCCACAAAAGAAATCTACTATAGCAGCATTTAATTTTCAAAAAGGCGACTATAATAAAATGAGGAAAATGGCTATAAAGAAGCTGAAAGGATCAGCTGTAAAGGTTAGGACATTAAATCAGGCATGGATTTTGTTTAAATATACCATCTTGGAAGCCTAGACCAGATGTGTTCCACGTATTTACAATGGTTTAAAGAAGAGCAAACAACATGGTTAATAGGTGAAGTGAAAGAGGCTATTGGAACCAAAAGAACGTCCTTCAAAGAATGGAAAAAGGACCCAAAAGAAGATCCTCTTCAGCCTAATGATGACCCCACTAGCCAAGGCCTTATCCAACCAAGGTCTTAACCCTTTCATCTATGCAGACAATGTCACTATATACATCCCTTACAGATCCACACTGACAGAAATCGCTAATGAAATCAAGACTGGCTTGAATACCATGGACTCTTGGGCAAATGCATTTCAACTAAAACTCAATAAAGAAAAAACTCACTGTCTTATCCTGTCATCCCAATACACCATGGACAATCCCGCAGCTATCAACACCCCAGACCACCCCCTCCCTGTCTCAGACAGCCTGAAAGTCCTCGGTGTTACACTGGACCGCAACATTACACTAGAAAGCCAAGTAAAATCCACAACAAAGAAAATGTTCTACTCAATGTGGAGACTCAAACGCGTGAAACAATACTTCCCGAGGGAAACATTCCGCAACCTGATACGATCGATGGTACTGAGCCATGCTGACTACTGCAATGGAATCTACACAGGATGCAAAGAACAAATCCTAAAGAAACTTCAGACCGCACAAAACATGGTTGCAAGACTCATCTTTGGAAAAACACGATTTGAAAGCGCAAGACCCCTTCATGAAAAACTACACTGGCTCCCAATCAAAGAACACATTGCCTTCAAAATCTGCACTATGGTTCATAAAATCATATACGGTGAAGCACCAGATTACATGACAGACCTAATCGACCTACCAGCCAGAAACTCATTCATATCAACACGAACATACCTAAATCTACACTACCCAAGCTGCAAAGGACTCAAATACAAATCAACTTATGCATCCAGTTTTTCCTACATCAGCACACAACTATGGAACGCACTACCAAAAGTCTTGAAAACCACATATGACCATCTACACTTCAGAAAGACACTCAAGACCCACCTGTTTAAAAAGGTATACCTTACAGATCCAACGTAATTGCCTGATCTCTGCGACACAACAACGCAAAGGTTCGTAATGGCCATCACGAACTCTCCCGTCGAACGATTCCTCTATGTGGTCCTACCACATGAACCTTACCCTATCACAACTGCACCTTGTATTTGTATACACCGGAGTCTGCAACTGCTCTCCAGCACTATGTAAGCCACATTGAACCTACAAAGAGGTGGGAAAATGTGGGGTACAAATGTAACAAATAAATAAATAACATAAGCACTGGCAAGTTAGATGCATAGCATAGATAAAGAAGGCTAAAAAAGAATATGAAAAGATACTTGTCGCAGAGGCAAAAACTCACAGTAACAACTTTTTCAGGTATATCAGAAGCAGAAAGCTTATGAGGGAATCTTAGAGAAAACTGGATCATGAAGGAGCAACAGGGGCACTCAAGGAGGACAAGGCATAGCAGAGAAACCAAATGATTTCTTTGCTTTGGTCTTTATGGAAGAAGATAAGAGATCCACCTGTTCCAGAAATGGTTTTCAAGGGTGATGATGGGAAGGAACTGAAAGAAATCTCAGTGAACCTGGAAGACGTACTGAGCCAAATTGACAAACTAAAGAGTAGTAAATCACCTGGACTGGATGGCATGCATCCGAGGGTACTGAAAGAACTCAAAATTGCTGATCTGCTGTTAGTAATCTGTAACCTGTTGTTAAAGTCATCCATAGTACCTGAATATTAGAGGGTGGCCAATGTAACGCTGATTTTTAAAAAGGGTTCTAGGGTGATCCAGGAAAATAGTGGAAACTATTATAAAGAATAAAATTACAGAACTCCTTGAAAAGCATGGAAGGAGGGGTCTTTTACTAAAGCTTTACTTGAGTTATCTGTAGCAAGGCCCATTTTATTCCTATGGACCCTGCTGCGGATAACTCATTCTAATTTTTAGTAAAAGACCCCCATGGTTTAATGGGACAATCAGCATAGTTTTAGCCAAGGGAAGTCTTGCCTCACAATTTGCTTCATTTCTTTGAAGGTGTGAATAAACACGTGGATAAAGGTGAGCTGGTTGATGTAATGTATTCTAGATTGGCAGCAAGCTTTTGACAGAGTTCCTCATGAGAGAGTCTTGAGAAAATTAGAGTATGGGATAGGAGGCAATAATCTGATGTGGATTAGGAATTGTTTATTGGACAGAAAACATAGGGTAGAGTTAAATGGCCATTTCTCTCAATGGAGGAGGGTGAATGATGGAGTGCCACAGGGATCTGTACTGGAGCTGATCTGGAAATCGGAATGACGAGTGAGGTGATTAAATTTGCAGATGACACAAAACTATTCAAGGTTGTTAAAACACATGCAGACTGTGAAAAATTGCAGGAAGACCTTAGGAAACTGGAAGACTGGGCATCCAAATTGCAGATGAAATGTAATGTGAACAAATGCAAAGTGGTGCACATCGGGAAAAACAATTCAAATCATAGTTACTTGATGCTAGGATCGAGGTGCCACTGTAGAGAATACGCTGAAATCTTCTGCCCAGTGTGCGGCAGCGGCCTAAAAAAGCAAACAGGATGCTAGGAATTATTAGGAAAGGGATGGTAATTAAGACCGAGAATACTATAATACCTCTGTATCGCTCCACGGTGCGACCTCACCTTGAGTATTGAATTCAGTTCTTGTCGCCGTATCTCAAATAAGATATAGCGGAATTAGAAAAGGTTCAAAGAAGAGAGACCAAAATGATAAAGGGGCTTGAGCTCCTCTCATATGAGTAAAGGCTAAAGTGGTTAGGACTCTTCAGCTTGGATAAGACACGGCTGAGGGGAGATATGATTGAGGTCTACAAAATCCTGAGTGGTGTGCAACGAGTAGAAGTGAATCGATTTCTTGGAATGCCCTCCCGCGAGATGTGGTGGAGATGAAAACGGTAACGGAATTCAAACATGCCTTGGATAAACATAGAGAAATCCTGTTCAGAAGGAATGGATCCTTAGGAGCTTAACCGAGATTGGATAGCAGAACCAGTAGTGGGAGGCAGGGATAGTGCTGGGCAGACTTATACAGTCTGTGCCAGAGCTGGTGGTTGGGAGGCGGGGCTGGTGGTTGGGAGGCGGGGATAGTGCTGGGCAGACTTATATGGTCTGTGCCCTGAAGAGCACAGGTACAAATCAAAGTAGGGTATACACAAAAAGTAGCAAATATGAGTTATCTTGTTGGGCAGACTGGATGGACCGTGCAGGTCTTTTTCTGCCATCATCTACTATGTTACTATGTTGTTCTCTCTTTCAAAAAGTGCAAAGACTAGAGAACACTCAAGGAAGTTACATGGAAATACTTTTATAACAAATAGAAGGAGATTTTTTTTTTCATTCAATGAATAGTGAAGTTCTGGAACATTTTGCCAGAGGATATAGTAACAGTGGTTAGCATATCTGGGTTTAAAAAAGATTTGGACAAGTTCCTGGAGGAAAAGTCCATGGTCTGCTATTGAGACAGACATAGGGAAGCCACTGCTTGCCCTTAGATTGGTAGCATGGAATGTTGCTGCTATTTGGGTTTCTGCAAGGTACTTTTGACCTGAAACAGGATACTGGGTGATGGACCATTGGTCTGATGTGATATGGCTGTTCTTATGTATTTTTAAGCGTCTTATGTATTTATAAGTGTCATGTACTTATGGGTGGAGCATGGCTTGGACATACTAAAACTTATATTGTAGGTATTTATAACGGGGGGTACACATGGGTGGAGTATGAGCCAATCTGCATAGCCGTTATTTGTAAGCTTGGTGTGCACATGGATGGAGCATAGCAAAACATCTTTAACTTAAATCTGTAGAAGTCCAATTATCAGGCTGCTGGAAATCCAGACCACACGAGAATTGAGACTCCAAAAATTGTAGTTTCTGGACCGCCCAAGAGTCCAAACTTTCCCGCCCCCTCCCCCCACAAACACAGTTCAGCTTCTCTCCCTCCATTCTCGGCCCTGCCCTCTTGCTTTCTCTCACTCTCTAAGGTCCCCCCACCCTGTGGCTACACCTCCCCCTTCTCTCCCTTTCCCACTCTCCCCACACAGTCCGGCCTTTTTCTCCCCCCACTCCCGGCCCTGTCTGCTTGCTGTCTCTCACCAGCCCTGAACTCTTTGGTGCTGCAGCGCCAAAAATTTCAGAACAGGCGAGAGAGTGAGAGCAAACAGGCAGTGCAGGGCATGCAGAGAAAGATGTCGAACCATGCTGGGGGAGGGGGAAGAGAGAAGGAAGGAGTAGGCATAGCCACGAGGGGGCCTGGGGCCCTCCTTTGGAAACTGGAGATGCTGGAAGGGGAAGGAGACGCTGCATGAGGAGGGAAGACACTGGAAGGGTATAAGATATGCTGCACTTGGAGGAGAGACACAGATTTAACAAATGAAGTTGGATCCCAATCTGTTAACAATTTTCCCAATAAATTTATTGATATTAAATCTGACAGTGACAGGGGGTAATGCTGGATGATTTCTAGTCTGGATTCACTGTTTGAACTGTGACAATACTCAGTAGGCAGGGTCCTCCATCCCCCAGCCAAGGTGAAACCCGGTAGGGCCTCGTCTCTCCCCCACCCCTTATCCTCTGCTATGATTTGCTGTCAGACTATTTCTCACCGTATATACCAATATACCCACTACTGGCAAACTGGAACAAGCTGAAATGTTACACATTCCTACCCAGACACTACATGCCAGCAGAATCCGTCACCTCAGTCACACATGTAGAACATGGACAGACCCTCAACTGATACAAAATAGGGGGCCGCAAAAGCATGCAGTCAAAATCTGGATCCCTCCCCATCAAAGAAAGCCAGATTATATAAGCAGTGAAAATACTGGTAAAAGTAACAGAAATGCATTTTCTTCCATACTCTGCTAAATATAAAATTAGGAAAGATGTACATTTCCATAAAAAGCAAACATCCATGAACAGCAGGTCCCCCTTTCCTTTATCTCCTATTCACAAGCACCATGTCCCCCTCCCTTCCCCTCCGTGTATAACATGTCCCATTCACTAGTCATTTTTCCAGCCCCCTCCCTGTACCTACAGCCATGATCTACCTTTTTATAGCCCCCTCCCTGCATCCACTGGCCCACCTTTTTATAACCTTCCCTCTCTCCCTCCATCCACATTTTTACACCCCCTCCCTGTATCCACCATAATCCACCTTTCTTAGAGCCCCCTCTCCCTTCCTCCATCCACTTTTTTACACCCCCTCCCTGTATCCACCATAATCCACCTTTCTTACAGCCCCCTCTCCCTTCCTCCGTCCACCTTTTTACAGCCCCTCCCTGTATCCACCATAATTCACCTTTCTTACAGCCCCCCTCTCCCTTCCTCCGTCCACCTTTTTACACCCCCTCCCTGTATCCACCATAATCCACCTTTCTTACAGCCCCCTCTCCCTTCCGCCATCCACCTTTTTAAAGCCCCTCCCTGTATCCACCATATTCCACCTTTCTTACAGCCCCCATCTACCTCCTTCCCTGCACCTATTGCCATGATCCACCTTTAACAGTTCCCCCTCCCTCCGTCCCTATACCCAGACTCCATCCACTTTTTTTACAGACCACCCTTTCCTGCACCCACATGACTCCATCCATCCACCTGCACTGCCCTCCCCCCCCCCCCCATGAGCCTCAGGGTGTCATCCCCAATCGTACCTTAATACGCCCTGGTGGTCAGGGCAGGAAAGAGCTTCCTGATCTGGTTTATTCTAGGTGTCAGTTGAACAGGGGGTAATGCTGGATGATTTCTAGTCTGGATTCACTATTTGAACTGTGACAATACTCAGTAGGCAGGGTCCCTCATCCCCCAGCCAAGGTGAAACCCGGTAGGGCCTCGCCTCTCCCCCACCCCTTATCCTCTGCTATGCTCCTTTCCTGTTTGGGGTTTAGTGAGAGTGAAAGAGGCTTGAGGCAGGAATTCTCATGTGACATAAGAATATAAGAAAAGGTATAGAGAAGGGCAATGAAAATGATAAAGGGGATGGGATGACTTCCTATTTAAAATGGCTAGGGCACTTCAGCTTGGAGAAGAGGCAGCTGTGGGGAGATATGATAGAGGTCTATAGAATAATGAGTGTTGTGGAACAGGTAGGTGTTGTATAAATCTGCGGTCCATAAGATGGTGGACAACTGCGTAACTCCCTTAAGATGGCTGCCTTTCTCTCTGTAGAGCAGGGTCTGGCCAACTCCGTAATACAGTGAGGTAAGGTCATCAGGTGTTCACAGGCAGAATTCCAGCAGAAGTTCTTACCTAACATTCCACTTGCAAGCACAGCAACAGGGAGGTGTGAAAAATGATGTGAAACAAGTCCTAGGGCTATCGTGTAGTTTTGTGGTTAGGGTAAAGCCAGGTGTTGTTTTTAGATAAGGGGGGCACAGGCAGAGACAGCAGATGTGAGAACTGTCACGTACATACAGTTAGATTAAAGTATAAAAGGAATGTTTTGTTACCTCAGAAATAGGAAGTTTTGCTAGCACTGAGAAGCAACTTGCTTCAGGGCTGGTCTAGTTCCTCTCACAGGAAGAAAGAGATTCTTTTTACATGTACTATTTATGAACTATAATTATAATTGGCAAAACAGCAATTAGATATCTATTCCTAAATGTACAATAAATTTGCTTCTATGATAAATTTATGATTGGCTAATGGTGTATCTCTTCCTGTGATCTTCTGGATGAGGTAAGGCCCAAAATTAGTTTATCTGGGAACAAGCCCCCAAAGGTTTAGCTTTGCGTCTTGCAGCCTATCTGATAAGAAGCGCAGGTATAGGGCTAAACAATTGGTGACCCCCCCCCCCCGATGTTGAGGGAAGGTCTCTTTGAGACCAGGTAATCTCACATTATTTTTACTGCTGGTTGGGAATTATTTCGTGAAAGCCAGTCTGGCTCCTGAACAGCGGACTGAGGTGAGCCAGTCCTTCAGGGACTGAGGATATCCAGCTAAAGGGAACGAAGGTTCTGTTCCGATAGTTTAAAGACATCTGACTGTAAGTATTGTATATATTTTTTTTCTTAGCATATGCAGCAGATGAATCCAGGAACTGGTGGGTTGTGTCTATCAACCAGCAGGTGGAGATAGAGATTACAAAGCTGAAGGCAGTGATACAGATGGTTGGCGCCTCCTTCACTTCAGTATATCTCTATCTCTAGCAGGTGGTAGACGGTGTCTGCAGCTCATGGATTTGTCTCTTGGGCATGCTTTTGAGCCTTTTGGCCAGTTGAGCTTAGGGGTGTTTGGGCTCTGTGCCAACTTTAGGGGCATACCTGGTGGCCTGGGTCCCGTGGTCCCTTTCCTCCTAGAGTTTGGACTGTTGTTTAGACTGTAACCTTCCTTACTGAAAAAACAGCAACAAAAAAACTTCTAGTCCACAACAGACCTCTGTTTGCTGCTATCAGCTGTTAAAAAAAAAACAAAACAGCAGTTCAGGACACAGGCTCTGAAGCTGCAACAGGGCAGCAGGTTGCTAAGAGAAGCCTTCGGGGCTGCGTCTCTGGAGTCGTTGTGTGTGTGAGAAGCCTGCTGAGCCAGTTTAGTGGCAGCCTTGCCAGGGAAGTCCCACTGGTGGCAGGAAGTCTGGCTGCGTGTTTCCGGTGAGCGCATTTTTTTTCTGCCATTAGGGGACGCGCGGTATTGGTGGCAGAGGCCACCATAGGAGGCTCGTGTTCTGAGCAAGCGTTGGCGGCAGCGAAGACGTGTGTTGCCGGGTGCACAGAAGCACAGGCAGGCACCAGGGATTTCTTTCTCTCAAACGGGATTCCCGCTCTGAGGTGTCTGGTGCATGCACCATTTTCTGTAGGCGCCTCCCAATGCGGCTCCCGCTTTCCAGCCTGTGCTACTGGGACCCCTTCAGGCTTTGCACCAACCTCTCCTGATTCAGAGCTGCCAAGGGGTCCAAATTTTTGAGAGGGAGATTTTAGTACATTCCCCCAGCCCTGCCCCACTGCATTGACTCCACCTACTCTACATGGCTCCGCCCCTGACTCACCTCAATCTCACAGCCATTTCAGAAAATATTTTATTTAATAGCCTAACCTCAGTGCTGTTGTCGTGGGGGTTTTTGCTCCAGGTGCAGTAGGTTTTCTTTCTTTTTTTTCTGCAACTTTTGCTCCTTTACAATTACAAGGGGGAGGTTCTATGCTTAGTGTCTTTGTCTCCAGGTTTCTGTGGGAAATGCTCTGGTCTCCATGGTAACCATGGAACATCAGTGCTGTTGCCATGGGGGCTTTTGCTCCAGGTGCAGTAGGTTTTCTTTCTTTTTGTTCTGCACCTTTTGCTCCTTTACAATTACAAGGGGGAGGTTCTAGGCTTAGTGCCTTTGGCTCCAGGTTTCTGTGGGAAATGCTCTGGTCTCCATGGTAACCGTGGAACTTCAGTGCTGTTGTCATGGGGGCTTTTGCTCCAGGTGCAGTAGGTTTTCTTTCTTTTTTTTCTGCAACTTTTGCTCCTTTACAATTACAAGGGGGAGGTTCTATGCTTAGTGTCTTTGTCTCCAGGTTTCTGTGGGAAATGCTCTGGTCTCCATGGTAACCATGGAACATCAGTGCTGTTGCCATGGGGGCTTTTGCTCCAGGTGCAGTAGGTTTTCTTTCTTTTTGTTCTGCACCTTTTGCTCCTTTACAATTACAAGGGGGAGGTTCTAGGCTTAGTGCCTTTGGCTCCAGGTTTCTGTGGGAAATGCTCTGGTCTCCATGGTAACCGTGGAACCTCAGTGCTGTTGTCATGGGGGCTTTTGCTCCAGGTGCAGTAGGTTTTCTTTCTTTTTTTCTGCTCTTTTTGCTCCTTTACAATTACAAAGGGGAGGTTCTATGCTTAGTGCCTTTGGCTCCAGGTTTCTGTGGTAAATGCTCTGGTCTCCATGGTAACCATGGAACCTCAGTGCTGCTGTCATGGGGGCTTTTGCTCCAGGTGCAGTAGGTTTTCTTTCTTTTTTCTGCACCTTTTGCTCCTTTACAATTACAAAGGGGAGGTTCTAGGCTTAGTGCCTTTGGCTCCAGGTTTCTGTGGTAAATGCTCTGGTCTCCATGGTAACCGTGGAACCTCAGTGCTGTTGTCATGGGGGCTTTTGCTCCAGGTGCAGTAGGTTTTCTTTCTTTTTTTCTGCACCTTTTGCTCCTTTACAATTACAAGGGGGAGGTTCTAGGCTTAGTGCCTTTGACTCCAGGTTTCTATGGTAAATGCTCTGGTCTCCATGGTAACCGTGGAACCTCAGTGCTGTTGTCATGGGGGCTTTTGCTCCAGGTGCAGTAGGTTTTCTTTCTTTTTTTCTGCACCTTTTGCTCCTTTACAATTACAAAGGGGAGGTTCTATGCTTAGTGCCTTTGGCTCCAGGTTTCTGTGGTAAATGCTCTGGTCTCCATGGTAACCATGGAACCTCAGTGCTGCTGTCATGGGGGTTTTTGCTCCAGGTGCAGTAGGTTTTCTTTCTTTTTTTCTGCACCTTTTGCTCCTTTACAATTACAAAGGGGAGGTTCTAGGCTTAGTGCCTTTGGCTCCAGGTTTCTGTGGTAAATGCTCTGGTCTCCATGGTAACCGTGGAACCTCAGTGCTGTTGTCATGGGGGCTTTTGCTCCAGGTGCAGTAGGTTTTCTTTCTTTTTTTCTGCACCTTTTGCTCCTTTACAATTACAAGGGGGAGGTTCTAGGCTTAGTGCCTTTGACTCCAGGTTTCTGTGGTAAATGCTCTGGTCTCCATGGTAACCGTGGAACCTCAGTGCTGTTGTCATGGGGGCTTTTGCTCCAGGTGCAGTAGGTTTTCTTTCTTTTTTTTCTGCACCTTTTGCTCCTTTACAATTACAAAGTGGAGGTTCTAGGCTTAGTGCCTTTGGCTCCAGGTTTCTGTGGGAAATGCCCAACTATTTGGGGAGGTGAAAGAGGGCAGGGTTGGGGGGTGGAACTTAAATCCATAATTGTCTGATAACACACAGAAAAAAAATAAATAAAAATAAGTCATAATTAATACCTTTTATTAAATTTAGATATTAGATATGTATCATATGTCAAAGAATAAAGTGGTTGCTCAAAGCATATACTAACCACAATCGCTCAACTTCAAAACACTTTGTGCAAAAACACACTCAGAACCTTACTGTACCATAAATATTACACTGGGCAGAACCTAATACACCAATATACCACCCATACGGAAAATGCAGACCGTCAACAATATGAAACAAGGGATCATAATATCACAATTCTCATGTAGAGCCACAAAACACCCTAATTCATGTTTAATGTGGGATAAAATCCCATAAATAAGTAAATAAATATAAACTTTTAATGTTGAGCACCTAATTCTCAAAGTGAACATAAACCAAACACTATAATGAAAATAAAATGATCTTTTCTACTTTTGTTGTCTGGTGGACCATTGCTTGCTAGAACTGGTTGTCATTAGCTTAATTTCCAGAAGCCTGGAATGGGACTGTAGCAGAATCTTAGAACAGCATGAATGGGGTCCTGTCTTATTTCTTAAATTGCGACACCCCAGAGATGTTTGCTAAAGCTGTGGGCCGAGAAAAGAATGGCAGGGACCTAGTTCACAAGGCAGTGGATCTTATCTACTGAAGGAATCACTGCAAATTTAGTTTCCAGATATTTTTCCCCCGCTAGATTAAGAAGCCTGACTGATCTATGCTCTCTCTCCCCCCTTCCCCAAGTGAAAGAAGACTAGGGTCCTTGAAAGAGTAGCTTCCCTATTTCTCCAGTTTTCCTCAGGAACAGCCATGGGATGTAGGAAGCTCTCCTTGTTTGATTCCCAGCACTCAGATGGTATCCTTTACCCAAAAGTCCAATTCCTCACACTACCAGCTTGGATATTGATGTCTGGTTAGTTTCTTCCTGTCTCCATCCAGAAATCCACCCATGTCCAGCAACCCTCCTCTCCCCTCCCCTCCCCTCCATTCACCCATGTCCAGCAACCCTCCTCTCCCCTGCACTCCCCTCCATCCTCCCATGTCCAGCAACCTTCCTCTTCCCCTGTCCTCCCCTCCATCCACCATGTCCAGCAACCCTCCTCTCCCCTTCCCTCCCCTCCATCCAGCAGCCCATGTCAGCCTTCTTCCACCCTGATCCCCCGCTCCCCCCATCGTCAATCATCTCAAGTCTGCCCGCCCCTCAGCTGCCCGATAGCCTTCGTCCCCTTCCTGCCCTCACCCTACCTTAAAATATTGTAATTTTCCTTGATTGGGCGGCGCCGGCATTGCAAGGAGCAGCAGGCTCCAGCCTTCCCTTGCATGGCTCTGCCCTCGCGGAAACAGGAAATATGTCAGAAGAGGGTGGAACCATGCGAGGGAAGGCTGGAGCCTACTGCTCCTTGTAATGCCGGCGCCGCCCGATTGAGGAAAATTACAATATTTTAAGGTAGGGCGAGGGCAGGAAGGGGGCGAGGGCTATCGGGCAGCTGAGGAGCGGGCAGACTTGAGATGATTTACGATGGGGGAAGCGGGGGATCGAGCTGGCCTGGAAGAAGGCAGGAAATGGCAGCTGAGGGCAGACGGGGAAGTCTGCAGCTCGCGGGGTGGGGGCAGCGGTCCCAAGCCTCTTATACCGGGCGCCTATGTCCTGACTCCTATTATACTTCCCAGCTGGGTTCAGGAAGTTTCCATGCCCCACCCCATTGCCATAGTTACTCAGATCAGGAACTACCTTTCCCACAATTCAGGGTTTTTCTTCCCTCTGTGCTGTGCTTGCCTGTGTCATCAAGCCAGTCTATCCGCACCCTCCCCCCTTGAGCTAAATCTAAATAAACTAGCTTATTGGTAAATCAACACGGTGCAATTTATTATCACTGCCAGTGTTCGTTTATTTGATGATATTATGCACAGTTTCTAATATATTCTTTTCGATTTGTTTAGGCTTGTGTAAATGTGGAGAGACAGTTGTGGTATGTAGATTTTCCTTATAAAAATATGATTAACGATTACCTACATTTGTTTGAAATCCATCTAATACTTTGAAGTAAAGACTGCAAATGTAATAAATGAAATAATTACTTGAACTTTATTATTCTGTGGAATTTTTGACTATTTATTTATTTATTTATTTTTAGCGAACCAGGTTGGCAGAACATGAAAATTGATCTGTTGAATGCATATCTCACGATATGTTTGGTAAGTATTTTACATAGTAGCAGGGGTAAATCTGTAAACTAGGTGCTAAGATTTATTCCTGGGTTACACACATAACTGTTCAGAACACTACCACATATGCATGTACATGTCCGTATTCCACCTAGGTCCCTGTCTCTGCTTTGCCTAAAATACTGTACTCCCTCCAGATGATGCCCCATGATGAGGCAGTGTATAGGGGAACAGTGACTTCCTTCATCTGGTCCAACTGCAGAGTGCGCATAGGATATTCTAAGCTGAGAAGTCCCAGAGAGAGGGGAGGAGTAAATCTACCAGATTTGCCTCTATATAATGTAGCAGCCGCGTTCCATTGGTTGCATGAATCAAGATATGCTCCGGTAGGCCTCTGGGAACACTGTCTTCAATGCACTCCATATCCGGGGTGGGGGGTCCACTATATTGCCATTATTAAAACCGTTGCGCAGAGCGTGGGACTGGTGGCGCTCGAAACAGGAAGGTGCTGTGGGAGTTAGTAAAGAATCCCGATTTCCATGTGAGCCAGGGTTTTAGTATATGGGAGCTATGGCGTCGAGGAGGGTGCAGATATGTGGGACAATTTTTGGAATTGGGGGCAGAGGCCATACCATCCTTTGGGGATTGTCAGAAGAAGTGGGGGCTTCCGGCCCATTTTCTTTTCTCATACCTCCAAATTCGACATCTTTGGGGAGGCAGAGGGGCAGTTATCCAAACTTCACTCATCTAGATGATGTTTATGCAGCTGCCGACTACAGCGGTTAGCTTGGCAGAGTTTAAAAAGGGTTTGGACAGTTTCCTAAAGGATGAGTCCATAGACCGCTACTAAATGGACTTGAGAAAAATCCACAATTTCGGGAATTGTTATTATTATTAACATTTGTATAGCGCTACCAGAAGCACGCAGCGCTGAACACCTGACATAGAGAGACAATGCCTGCTCAATGGAGCTTTATTTATTGCATTTGTATCCCACATTATCCCACCTATTTGCAGGCTCAATGTGGCTTACATAGTTTTATTATGACAATAGCATTACAGGATATCAGATACAATTAGTGATGTGTAGAGCTTGTGTAAGGGGAGAAGAGGGAAGTGATTAGGCGGGTAAGTATAAAAGGTGGACTTTCATAGCTGAGTGGGCTGATGATGTGGGTTCTCTTTGTAGGCCTTGTTGAAGAAATAAGTCTTTAGAGATTTGCAGAAGTTATTTGTTTCATCAATTGATTTCCGGTCTGTAGGCAATGCATTCCATAGCTGTGTGCTCATGTAAGAGAAGGAGGTGGCATGCATCAGCTTGTATTTTAGTCCTTTACGACTGGGGTAATGCAAGTTGGGAAATTTGCATGATGTTCTTTTGGCGTTTCTTGGAGGTAGGTCCACAAGGTTTAGCATGTAGATTGGGGCGTCTGCGTGAAGGATTTTGTGTACAATCGTGCAGATCTTGAACGCAATGCGTTCCTTGAGTGGGAGCCAGGAAGTTTCTCTCTTAGGGGTTTGCACTTTCATATTTGGTTTTTCCTAAAATCAGTCTGGCAGCAGTATTCTGAGCTGTTTGGAGTTTTTTGATGGTCTGTTCTTTGCAGCCGGCGTACAGTGTGTTACAGTAGTCCAGATGGCTTATTACCATTGACTGTACCAGGGTACGGAAGATATGTCTCAAGAAGAAAGGTTTTACTCTTTTGAGTTTCCACATGGTATAGAACATCTTTTTCGTCGTATTTTTCATGTGGGTGTGAAGCGTGAGGTTTCGATCAATAGTAACTCCAAGAATTTTCAAGTTTTGTGAGACAGGAAGAGAGCAGTATGGTGTTGTTATGGTGGAGAAGTTTTTTGTGTTATGTTGGGAGGTGAGTACAAGACATTGTGTGTTATCTGCATTAAGTTTTAGTTGGAATGCATCCGCCCATGTCTGCATGATATGGAGGCTTTGGTTGATTTCGTTGGTGATTTCATTTAGATCATGTCTGAACGGGATGTAGATTGTGACGTCGTCTGCGTATATGTAGAGGTTGAGGTTTTGATTGGCTAGAAGTTTGGCTAAAGGTATCATCATTAGATTGAATAAGGTTGGTGAGAGGGGGGATCCTTGGGGAACTCCACATTCAGGTGTCCATGGGGGTGATCTGTCTGTGTACGTTGTTACTTGGTATGATCTTGTGGTCAGGAATCCTTTGAACCATTTGAGAACTCTGCCTCCTACTCCGAAGTATTCTAGTATATGTAGTATTATTTCATGATTAACCATATCAAAGGCGCTGGACATATCGAATTGTTGTAGGAGTATGTTATTTCCCGTAGCAATTGCTTGTTTCAATGAGTTCATTGCGGACACTAGAACAGTTTTAGTACTGTGATTTGACCTAAATCCTGATTGGGACTCATGTAGAATTGAGTGTTTATTTAGGTATTCAGTTAGTTGTTTCGTCACTATGCCTTCCATGAGTTTGGCTATGAGCGAGATGGATGCTACTGGGCGATAATTGGTTAGGTCCATTGTGCTTTTTTTGGCATCTTTTGGTAGCGGTGTAAGTAAGATATTTCCTTTCTAAGATATTACAATCTAAGGTAATACGGACAGACAAAAACAGTAATGGCGAGGGAAGTATTGGGTGAGAAGGAACAAGGGGAGGCAATTGAGTAGAAGTTAGGAGCCAAAAGCAGTAGTAAAAAGGTGGGTTTTCAGCATAGATTTGAAAACAGGTAGAGAAGGAGCTAGATGTACAGGCTCAGGAAGTTTATTCCAGGCATAAGGTGCTGCGAGAGAAAAGGAACGAAGCCTGGAATTACATGCATAGAATGTTTGTACGTTTGGGAAGCATGCCAGGTGCCCTTGACCTGGATTGGCCGCTGTCGGGGACAGGATGCTGGACTTGATGGACCCTTGGTCTTTTCCCAGTATGGCATTACTTATGTACAGCAAACAAACTTTCAGTGTGGTATAGGATGGGGAAGAAATGTCGGGGACCTATAGCCCCAATGAGCAATTAGCAAAAAATGGAGTGAGAGTCTGGGAGAAACATTACATAAGTACATAAGTAATGCCACACTGGGAAAAGACCAAGGGTCCATCGAGCCCAGCATCCTGTCCATGACAGCGGCCAATCCAGGCCAAGGGCACCTGGCGAGCTTCCCAAACGTACAAACATTCTATACATGTTATTCCTGGAATTGTGGATTTTTTCCAAGTCCATTTAGTAGTGGTTTATGGACTTGTCCTTTAGGAAATCGTGTAACCCCTTTTTAAACTCTGCCAAGCTAACCGCCTTCACCACGTTCTCCGGCAACAAATTCCAGAGTTTAATTATGCGTTGGGTGAAGAAAACTGTTCTCCGATTTGTTTTAAATTTACTACACTGCAGTTTCATCGCATGCCCCCTAGTCCTAGTGTTTTCGGAAAGCATGAACAGACGCTTCACGGAATGATTTGTCAACTAGTTTCAGTTCAGCTTTTCAAGCCACAGCAAATGCGAGGTTTCAGGAGACGCATCTCAAAAAGCAGGGGGAAGGCTATGGCACTTTGGGATACAGACATATGTGATAAATGTGTGGTGGGAAGGGGCGCAACAGTGCATCACTTCTTACAGTGTAGTAAATTGCAATCTTTTGGATGTAATTGAAACGTTAGTGGGCACTCAGTGTGAATGGTCATATGCAACCCTACCCTTGGACTTCGGCAAGGAACTGGATGCTCAGGGACTGCTGGAACATCAGCAGAGATTTGTACTAGTAGCAATGATGTTGGCGCAAAAGACAATCCTACACCCTCCGTCTTCGGCTGAGTGAAAGGCTAATATGATCCAGACGGCCACATGGGAGCTCCACCGTGCACATCATCCCACGGGACGTTCTTTTTCACGGTATATAGATGTCTTGAAACTGGCACAAAATTACTTACAGGGGCAGGCAGTGGCCACCCAATGAGCACGGTGACGGGGGAAGGGGGAGGAAGGGAAAGGGGAGGGTTATAGTAGAAATATGAATGGCGCATGTACAAGCGAGTTTTGCGTTATTGTACCACTGTCATCTTGGCAGTATTGTTTGTGATATTGTTTGAGAATTGGTGAGCATTTTAATATTGTTTGTTTATTATCCAGCGTATAATCGAAAGTGAAAGACGCCCATATTTCGACCCAAATCGGGAGATGGGTGTCTTTCTCGCAAAAACGCCCAAATCAGGCGTCTTCAACTGCACTCCATCGCGGGAACGAATAAAGTTGATGGGGGCGTGTCGGAGGCGTGGTGACGGCAGGACTGGGGCGTGGTTATCGGCCAAGGAGAGATGGGCGCGCTCGGCCGATAATGGAAAAAAGAAAGGCGCTTTTAGCGAGAATTTAGGTCACTTTTTTTTTTATCCTTTTTTCTGACGAACAAGTCCCAAAAAGTGCCCCAAATGACCAGATGACCACCAGAGGGAATCGGGATGACCTCACCTGACTCCCCCAGTGGTCACTAATCCCCTCCCACCAAAAAAAAAGAACTGTAAAAACTTTTTTGCCAGTCTGTATGCCAGCCTCAAATGTCATACCCAGCTCCATCACAGCAGTATGCAGGTCCCTGGAGCAATTGTTAGTGGGTGCATTAGACTTCAGCCAGGTGGACCCATGTCCATCCCCCCCCTACCTGTTACACTTGTGGTGGTAAATGGGAGCCCTCCAAACCACCCCCAAAAACCACTGTACCCACATCTAGGTGCCCCCCTTCAGCCATAAGTGCTATGGTAATGGTGTAAAGTTGTGGGCAGTGGGTTTTGGGGGGGATTTGGGGGGGGCTGAGCACCCAAGGGAAGGGAGCTATGGACTTGGGAGGTATTGTAGGTTTTTTTTTGTTACAAGTGCCTCCTAGGGTGCCTGGTTGGTGCCCTGGCATATGAGGGGGACCAGTGCACTACGAATCCTGGCCCCTCCCATGACCAAATGCGTAGGATTTGTTCGTTTTTGAGCTGGGCGTCTTTACTTTCCATTATCGCTGAAAAACGATACCGCCCAGCGAGGAAGGAGATACACATAGATGGAGGGGAAGGAGAGGAGAAATGCTGGACATGGATGGAGGGGAGGGCAGAGAAGAAAGGAGAAATGTTGGACAAGGAAGGAGGAAAGGGAAGACAGGAAAGGGATGCACACAGATGGAGGGGAAGGGGGAGAGGAGAAATGCTAGATATGGATGGAGGGGAGGGAAGAGAGAGGAAGGAGATGCTCGTGGATGGAGGAGAGAAGAAAAATGCTGGACATGGATGGAAGGGAGGGAAGACAGAGGAAGGAGATGCACATGGATGGAGGGGAGGAGAGGAGAAATGCTGGACATGGATGGAGGGAGGGGGAGAGGAGATGCTGGATGTGTAGGGTGTCCGACTAATAGGCTGTAGGGGGCACCAGAAACCCTAGTCCTGGCTCTGCGCCCATCAACTCTCGCTCAGTTTGCTCCCCTCTCTTTCTCTTAGTCTGTCATTATTTATTTATTTATTGCATTTGTATCCCACATTTTCCCACCTATTTGCAGGCTCAATGTGGCTTACATAGTTTGTTATGGCAGAGTCATTCCATGATATCAAATAAACTTAATGTTGTATAGAGATTAAGTAAAGGAAGAAAGAAAGAAGGAAGGAGGTGTTATTCGGGTAGTGTGGAAGGAGTACTTTAATAATTGGGAGTATTGGTGAGGTAATGTTGTAAGGCTGTGGGTTCTCTTAGTAGGCCTTGTTGAAGAGATGAGTCTTCAAAGATTTGCGGAAACTAGTTATTTTGTCGATTGCTTTCAGGGCTGTAGGCAATGCATTCCACAGCTGCGTATTCACGTACGAGAAGGTGGTGACGTATGTCCGCTTGTATTTTAGTCCTTTACAGCTGGGGAAGTGCAGGTTGAGAAATTTGCAGGATGATCTTATGGCGTTCCTGGAAGGCAGGTCCACAAGGTTTAGCATGTAGATTGGAGCGTCTGCGTGAATGATTTTGTGTACAATCGTGCAGATTTTGAAAGCAATGTGTTCCTTGAGTGGGAGCCAATGAAGTTTCTCTCTTAAAGGTTTTGCACTTTCGTATTAGAACATAAGAGTAGCCATACTGGGTCAGACCAATGGTCCATCTAGCCCAGTATCCTGTTTTCCAAACAGTGGCCAAGACGGATCACAAGTACCTGGCAGAAACCCAAATTGTAGCAACACTCCATGCTACAAATCCCAGGGCAAAGCAGTTGCTCCTCATGTCTGTCTCAATAGCAGACTACGGATTTTTCCTCCAGGAATTTTTTCAAACCTTTTTAAAACCCAGATACACTAATTGCTGTCACCACCTCCTCCAGCAAAGAGTTCTAGAGCTTAACTATTCGTTGAGTGAAAAAATATTTCCTCCTATTTGTTTTAAAAATATTTCCGTATAACTTCCTCAAGTGTTCCCTAGTCTAAGGGCCCCCATCTCTGTCCCATCAATTCTCTCTCTGGTTGCCTCCTCCCTCTCTATCTCTGTCCCATCAACTCTCTCTCAGTTTGCCCCCCCTCTCTCTGTCCCATCAACTCCATCTCTGATTGCCCCTCCCTCTCTATCTCTGTCCCATCAACTCTTTCTCAGTTTGCCCTCTCACTCTCTCCCTATCCTATCATCTCCCTCTGTTTGCCCCCCTCTCTCTCTCTCTGGTTGCCCCTTCCCTCTCTCTCTCTGTCTCATCATCTCCCTTTATTTGCCCTCCCTCTCTCTCTGTCCCATCGACTCTCTCTCTGATTGCCTATCAACTCTATCTCTATCCCATCTACTCTCTCTGTTTGCCCACCCCACTCTCTCTGTCCCATCAGCTCCCTCTGTTTGCCCCCCCCCTCTCTGTCCCATCAACTCTCTCTCTGGTTGCTCCCTCCCTCTCTGTCTCTTTCCCATCAACGCTGTCAGTTTGCTCCCCCTTTCTTTGTCCCATCAACTCTCTCTCTCTGGTTGCCCCCTCCCTCTGTCTCTCTCTCTGTCCCTTTCACATTCTATCTACACTCAGTCAGTCTGTCTGTCTGTCTGTCTCTCTCTCTCTCTCTCTCTCGCACACACACACACACACATGCCATCTACCCTCAGTCTTTCCTTCCTCTGTCTCTCTCTCACATACACATGTGCTGTCACGGAACGTCTAGCACCCACCTGGGTGCTCTACTCTAGCACCCTCCACCCCAGTGACTGGGTCCCATTTGCATTTGGGCGAGTCTCCCACTCTCAAGTTATTCCCCGGTGATTTCTAGGACACTGGTGCAACACTCCCAGGGGTCCCTCAGTTCCTAGAAAGCACCCACAGACCCAAAACACAAACCACCAGGATTCTTAATCAGTCCAGAACAAACAGAGCTAATAAACGAATTGGTTTATTATTATAAAAAAGTAGAACAGTGAACTGAGGAAAAAGGTGAAAATCGGCAAGCAATAACAGGTAACTGAAACAAGGATCAGCATTAAACTGTCTAAACACTTGTTACTACCTGGGTAGCACCTTGGGACTTTTAGGAAATTAACTGCTCACAAATCTTGAACAGGGTCTCAGGGCAGAGATGTTAACCCTCTGCTCTCCCTAGCGGAGACGGGGGAAAATTCCAGTACCTCCTGGCTACATTTGAACTCCAGGGCCAATCAGAGCCCAGGACACCAACTTTGAAAGTATCTGGCCAATGGTACTGCAAATTTTCTTTCCCAGTTTAAGATTGTGGAAAGGCAAAGTCTTTTTCCTTCAACATCTTTAAAACACAAAACAATCATCATCTGCTAGCCAATTAGGAGAAATACACTTCATGAAATAATTAGTACAGTTCACAGGCTTGAAAACCCACTGTTTCGCCACATGTTCCATCCCTCCTCTCTCTCTCTCTCTCTCTCTCTCTCTCTTTCTCACACACACACACATGCCACTACTCTGTCTGTCTGTCCCTCTCTCTCTCACACACATCCCATCTACCCTTAGTCAGTCTCTCTCTCTCTCTCTCTCTCTCTCTCTTACACACACACACACACACACATGCCACTACTCTCAGTCTGTCCCTCTCTCTCTCTCTCTCTCACACATCCCAACTACCCTCAGTCAGTCTGTCCCTCTCTCTCTCTCACATACACACACCATCTACCCTCAAACAGTCTGTCTGTCTCTCTCTCTCTCACACACACACACACACACACACACACACCATCTACCCTTAGTCAGTCTGTCTGTCTCTGTCTCTCTCACACACACACATCTACTCTTAGTCTGTCTGTCTCTCTCTCACATACATCCCATCTACCCTTAGTCAGTCTGTCTTTCTGTCTCTCTCTCTCTCACTCACACACACACACACATGATCTACCCTTAGTCAGTCTGTCTTTCTGTCTGTCTGTCTCTCCCCCCCCCCCCCCCCCCCCGGGGCGAATTCTTAGCTGCTGGGAGCAGCCGCGCGGCTCTTCGCTCCGTTGGCTCCCTGCTCCCTCTGCCCCGGAACAGGAAGTAACCTGTTCCGGAGCAGAGGGAGCAGGGAACCAGCGGAGCCAACAGGTGTGGCTGCTCTCTGCACTCCTCCAGCGGTGTGCACCCGGGGCGGACTGCCCCCACCACCCCGCCCTTGGTACGCCGCTGTTTTAGAACAGTCTACTGATTCCTGTCTTTTTTTTTTCTTTAATTAGGGTGATGAACCACCATATACAGTGTATAGTATGAATTGCAAGTTCGAAAGAACCGATTGTATGGGAGTGTTTTCAATCTTTACACGTAAGTTTCTGTTAAAACGTTTTCTCATTCCTGCTGTGATTTAAAAACAGCAGCCATAGGACTGTTTAGTAATCAAGTGCGGATTAAGTTTTGTTAACTAGTTCTTGTTTTTCTGTTCCACACAGCTGAAAGAGCCTATTTTATGAGAGGGAGCGAAGAGTTTATTGATTCGTAAGTAACAGTTTCTTCAGCTCCTCCTCTAAAGCGTATCATGTTTTCTTAGGACTTCAGGGAGTGAATTTATAAATCTTATGTCTTGTCATTACTGTGGCATGCCTGACTCCGGCAGAAGTGGTAAAAACTAGATGAGAAGGGAATATGTGGGACAATCTGCCTACGGAATTATGTTGTTATTCTTTTCATAACATTCTGAATTTAGCAAGATACGATGCTTGTTTTAGCTCACCCTATGCTGAGCCCTTACGCCAAGCCCCCTCCCTACCCATCTTCAAATCCTTGCTGAAAGCCCACCTCTTCAATGTTGCTTTCGGCACCTAACCTTTATACCTTTCAGGAAATCTAGACTGCCCCTATTTGACTGACTGTACATTTGTCCTTTAGATTGTAAGCTCCTTTGAGCAGGGACTGTCCTTCTATGTTAAATTGTACAGCGCTGCGTAACCCTAGTGGCGCTTTAGAAATGTCAAGTAGTAGTAGTAGTAGCTAACTGGTTAGGATGTTTTATTCTACTGCATTTTATTTGTCTTTGTAATTCTTGATTCCTGTGTCAGTATTTCTTTATCTCTTTTATTCTCGCCTACAATCTCAAATTGAGGAGTAGGCGGGTGATAAATCTTTAATAACATAACTTAATGTAAGATAAAACAAGTATTATACTCTTTTTTTTTTTTTAGATGGATGGAAGCTATGAAAAGATGTCATAGCTTCATGTGGAAAATGCTCGAGTCAAATAAGTATGTGGAAGAATTCAAGTTTCAGAAGATGGTGTATGATAATTCTGAAAAAAACGAATGTGCTGAGTGTGGTGTAAAAGGTAAACCAAACTTATATAACAAGTCAGACGTTTCATAGTGGGTCAGACCAAAGGTCCATCAGGCTCAGTGTCCTGTCTCCAGCAGTGGTCAACACAGGACACATCTAAAGAGTAGATTCATTCCTTCTCATAAGCAGTGGCTTTCCCAAGCCGAAATGGCTAATAAAGAGTTTACATTCAATAACTCCGAAAGGGAGGTGTGCTATTTAATAGGGATGTGTTCTCTGCCAATAAGAACACATAATATCTGCTATTTGCAGATAGTGAGCACTTTATCCCAATTTCATGTACGTGTGCGATGGTGCGCGCATCTGTCAGGAAAGAGAGCACACAATGCCCCTAATTCTCAGTGCGCAGATTTGCATTTGCTGTTACGGAATAAGGATGTCTACGTGTGTATTTTGATTTGTGGATTAGATGCTAATTGGCATTAACAACCAATCATGGACTATAATTGAATTAATTGGTGCTAATTAGCACTAATTTGCAGACATAATTTCCACGTGCATCTGCAACATTTAAAGGCACATTGAGCTGGCGTAAGTGACGTGTAAATGTGGACTATTCTATAACAGAAATTGGCAGTGCAATTTCTGTTATAGAATCTACCCCATGTGCTTATCGGCCAGCGCTGATTATCTGGGCATAGCAGTGAGAGAAATATTCAGTCCACTAACCGAATAGCTAACCGGTGCTGTGGGGAGCGTAGAACAGACTGCCAATGGCGACGGCGCCTACTTTTTACTTGATCTGTCGCATTTAAAACACACGCCGTCAGCAGTCCGTTCTCCGCTCCCCCCACGCCTTCAACCTGGCAACATTTCTGCTCCCAAATCCATCCAGATCCACACAGGGCCTTCGCTCCCGGTGCCTTCCAGGTGCTGTGGAAGACTTTCAGCCCATCTGCATATCCTTACAGCCTTCTCCAGGGTGACTCCCAAATCCACCCCTATCCACCCAGGGCCTTCGCTCCATTTTCTCTATACACTTTGTATTTTCTCTCTCTACTATTTGTTATGGCTCCATTACAGTTTCTCTTCTTGATTCTGTCCCTTCCTAATCTCTTTCTCCATTTGAAACCACTGTATAATGCAGGAACACATTGCCCACCTTCTGCTTTCATCATCTCACCATCCCTTTTATCTTCTCCCTTCTTCTCAGCTCTCAACCTTCAACATTTCCGTTCTTTCATTTAACCTTCTCTATTCTGTCTGAGTACATCTTGCCCTCGTCGCTGTCGTCACACCTCTCCTACTCTTCTCCATACTCTCTTGCTCCTTCTTCTGCTCTCTGCTCAGGATATCAATCCCAATCCTGGTCCTCCACATCAGCTCTCATCCTATTTGTGCAGGTCACACTGTGATGTCTCCAATCTAATTTCGGTTCCTCTCCTCTCCCCTTCGCCTCTGCCTTTCTCATGTGCTCTGTGGAATGCCAGCTCTGTCTGCAACAACACTTCTTACATCTATGACCTCTTTATCTCTTGTTCTCTCCATTTGCTTGCCCTAACTGAGAGTTGGCTTTGCCCTAAAGACTTTTCTTCAGCTGTGGCCCTGTGTCTTGGAGTCTACCTTTTCTCCCACACTCCTTGCTCGGTTGGCCAAGCAGGTAGTGCCAGGCTACTACTCTCACCCTCTTGAAGATTTCAACCTCTTCTACTTTGTCCTCCATTGTTTCAAACCTTCAGTCAATGAGGCTGTCTCTTCATATAATACTATTCTCTCCTCTGCTCTGGATACTCTTGCTCCTCCCATTCCCCGTTCTGTAAGGCGTGCCAAACCCCAGCCTTGACTGACCTCTAGAATCTGCTACCTGTGTTCCTGTGCCCGATCTGCTGAACGCTTTTGGCTGAAATCCCTTGCCCACCAATTCAAATTCTTGCTGACCTCCTTCCAGTCTGCTCTTTCACTTGTCAAACAGGACTACTAAATCCAGTTGACAAGCTCTCTTGGCTCCAACCTTCAACGTCTCTTTGCCACACTGAACTATCTCCTCAAAGTGCCCTCATCTCCAACTCCCCCTTCACTTCCCCCCCAGACTCTGGCTGAGTACTTTCATGATAAGATTCATAAGATTAACCTTGAATTCTTAACCAAGTCACCTCCACCTCTCCTACCCTTAGTCCATTCTCTCAACACTCCTTCAACCCTGCCTCCTTTTCTGAAATCACTGAAGAGGAAACTGCACGTTTTCTTTCCTTTTTGAAACTAACTACCTGCTCCTCTGATCCTATTCCCACCCATCTACTTAGCACTATATCTCCGACTGTCTTCCCTTCTATCTGTCATAACCTCAATCTTTCACTTTCCACTGCGACTGTTCCTGATGCCTTCAAACATACCGTAGTTACACCACTCGTCAAAAACTTTTGCTGGACCCCACCTATCCTTCTATCGCCCCCATCTCCCTCCTCCCTTTCCTATCCAAGATAATTGAATGTGCTGTTCGCCATTGTCTTGACTTTTTTTCGTCTCAAGCTATTCTTGATCCACTTCAATCTGGCTTTGGGAAAAATCCACAATTCCAGGAATAACATGTATGGAATGTTTGTACGTTTAGGAAGCTTGCCAGGTGCCCTTGGCCTGGATTGGCTGCTGTCATGGACAGGATGCCGAGCTCGATGGACCCTTAGTCTTTTCCCAGCGTGGCATTACTTATGTACTTATGTACTTATGTTTTACAGAAACGAATTACATTAATTTAAGTACGGCACGAAATATTTGTAGAAATTGTTACATGTGCCGTGAGAGAGATGGAGGCCCTGTGTCTGAATATTTTATTTCTACGTCTGTGTTTGTGGTAAGTTTTATTGACGCAGATTTCCTTTAGTGATAAAGGCAGATTTAGTAAATGTTAATAAAGGATAAACCAATATTCAGGTATAAAGAGTAAAGTCATAATTATCTGGATAATGGTGATTTTCACCACTGTTACCCGGATAACCTTCCACTCCCCCTGGTGCTATCTGAATATCATTGAAGAAAATTCAGGTATAAGGAGAAGAATCATAATTATGTGGATAATAGTGATATTCTGCACTGCTGCCTAGATAACCTTCTGGATAATTTAGGACAGTTAATTTGCTGTCTAAGTTATACAAATAGTTTATCCAGATGTTGGAGCCAAATATCACCAGTCCAGTACGGGGTAACGCTCAACTCTTCCCTGGCTTCTTCCCCATCCCCCACCCCATCCCATTTCTGATTATCTACCAACACCAGTGGGTTACATTTAACGCCAGATCAGAAATGATAAAAGACTGGATAATCGATAAAGACCTCAGCTTTGCCTTCCTAAACAAAACATTGATCAATGACAAAGAGGACCCCATTATTCTGGACCTATGTCCACAAGGCTACAAAATCATGCAGTAGACCAGAACGGGAAAAGAGATGGAGGAATAGCACTGATCTACAGATCCTTTCTAACAGTAGAAACTATAACAGGCTTAACCAGTAGAGTCATAATTATCTGTGTAATGCGATAACTTTTGCAAATTGTACATGCTGTTTGCTTGAACTTTGAATAATAAATTCTCCAGACACTGATCTCTGCAATTTGTCTTGCATATTTTTTCTGCAGAGAGGAGCGAAAGAAGCACGTCAGTCTACGTGAGTACCCTGTGCAGATGTAGAATACACTAGAGGATGCCTTGTGAAATTCAGCATTTGTCTCATTTCTGCTGTCTGACTCCATTTCCTCCGTCCTGGATATGTGACATCCTCTTTGGGTCCTGGCACCCACGTCCGTCCGTTCTCCTCTCTCAGCCCCACCGGTCTTTGTTTCCCTTGTCTGTTTTCTCTCAGCTTCTCATCTCTATGTGCTCCTGTGGCCTTCACATTGTCTGCAGTGTCGCTGCTGGCCTGTAACACTTGTGAGGAAAGAAGTGCTTTTTATTTCTCTGATGACACAGGCTTACCTCTCCATAACAGTTTGTACAATCCTAGTCATCCTTCTCCATGGCTGAGGTCAGCAGGGTTAACCCCTAGAGTGAGAGTTGTCCTTCGCTGGACAAGGAGATATGCATGGTGACAGAGCAGTGGAATTTCATGGTTTATATTGGGCTAGAAAAGCCAAATCTTTAAGTCTGGTGGGTGTCAAAATATTCAATCATTTTGACTTCAAAGGTCTTGAAATTCCACTGCTCTGTCACCCTCTGATCCCTCATACTCTCAGCCCTCTCTGTTTCTCACCTAACCACCCCTCCCTCATCCTTTCAGACCGTCACTGAAATACTTTGTTGTTTCACTTATATATGCTGTTACTTATCAAACGTTGCTTATTTCTGATCTGACGAAGAAGGGCTACCTTCGAAAGCTAATCAAAAAATGTATTTAGTCCAATAAAAAAGGTATCATCTTATTTTCTTTTCTCTGTTTCATTTTATTGTATTTCTGTTGAGTACCTTTAAAAGTGGACTAACACGGCTACCACATATCTCTACTTTGAAACAATAAACTGTTTTTAATGTGAAAGGACTTTGTTTCGTGTCTAATGGAGTCTCTTCCTCTCTTTATTATTCAGAGTGGAGGGCCATGAACCAACGAGGTAAGTGCAATGAATATTCTATTCCATTCTAAAGAAAAAGTCACAGAAAGGCACTTTAATAAAGTGCATTAAACACTTAAAATGCAATTCTGTTCCCCAGGCACTCACATTTCAGCTCTTAACTGGTTAGAATACGAGCATTTATGTGCCTATGTCTGCACTTCACTTTCCATTATCGCTGAAAAATGATACCGCCCAGCTCAAATCCGCACAAATCCGATGCATTGGCCCGGAACAAACCGTATTATTGAAAAAAAAGATGGACGTCCATTTTTCAAAAATACGGTCTGTCCCGCCTCTTCACGTACCCATTTTTGGACATAGACACCCATGGAGATGGGCGTTCGCATTCAATTATGCCCCTCTATGTCTGCACTTAGGAGTATAAATCCTTCCATGGTGCTAAATGCTATTCTGTAAACACCCGCTTAACTTACATAGCAGGTATTTACAGAGGGGGTGACCCAGGGGAGGAGCAAGGGCGGGACACAGGCAGGGCTCCCACTTACTGTAAGTTACCAGGTAGCTGCTGCTTACTTACCTGTAGGAGGTGTTCTCTGAGGACAGCAGGCCAAGGATTCTCATAAACCCTCCCTCTTCCCCTTGGAGTTGTCCTTTCCAGCTATATCACTAGACTGCTGGTCCTGTGCTCGCATGTTGGGTGGGAAGGCACCCGCGCATGTAGGGTGGGATGCTGCCAAAGGTGTCTTAAAGAGACAGATCACTGGGCAGCATCCACACCGGGCTCTCTCAGATGATGTCACCCATTTGTGAGAATGATTGGCCTGCTGACCTTGGAGAACATCTGCTACAGGTAAGTAACTTGAATTCTTGATTGTTATATAGCTCTAAACCACGGTATAGCAAAGAAAGGGACCCTTTTACTAAAGCTTACTGCACCAACGTGGTCGGGATGGGCATTGCTCCTGCCTGAACAGCAGCCAGACCTCGGACTATCCAAATCCCCCCCACGCACGGACAATGAGACCCCCCCAAACAACCCATGCGGACTCCCCCAGACCCCTAATGAAGGCTTTATGGTAGGTACTGGGGGGGGGGGGAGGTAGGTGAGCCTGGGGGGGGACGACCCAGAGCTGCAGACCAGGAGCATCAGGCCACGGCTTTGAGTGGTCCGATGCTCCCAGATGGTGGAAATAATGCGTCTTGCGAGGTGGCTCACAAGCAGCGTTATTCTCTTGGCCCAGGATTCTGCAATCTGTGGTACAAAGATCCCTCAGATTGCTGAATCCCGCAGGGCATCAAGGTGCAGTAAAGGACAAACTTTTACCACACCTCGATGAATCCCCTAAGCTTTAGTAAAAATGCCCCCAAATAAAGTGTAAACCATATTATCTATAATATCAAATCATTATGTTTGCATAATTCTGGTTTGTTCTCTCCAATGTTTTTAAACCTGAAATATATTCTCTTCTTTTCCCATTCAGTGATCGAAAACATTGTGACCTGAGGTAAGACCCAGTGAAGATACAGAAATAGTTTTAGTGGTATTCTCACCAATAATATAACATATTGATATTCTGCATTATCTAAACATTGTAAGCAGATAACAATTAAAAAAGATAATAAATCAAGACAAACTTAATAAATCCATAAAATGTACCATAAAAACAAAATTAAAATACAGGCTGTGACTTTTCTCCTCTACTCATTACTCTAAAAAATAATTAGTTTGCTCAACTTTCCAGGACCTTATAATAATCAATACTGAATAATAGCTCATTTCCAGAAAAAAAGTCACATGTTAGTCTCAAACATTTCAATGACTTACTCAGCTCCGTATACCTGTTTCAGGTACCTTTTAAAATGTGCAATAGGCCTCTCATTTCACTCTTGTTCTCCCTTCAGGCTTCCAAGCTGGGTACCCCAGCCTCTTCCAGAAGGTCCCAGAAAACACTTTACAGGGAAAACCCTCTCACAACACTCTCCCAATGTGCTAATCCAGAATCTTTAACGCCCTCTGTCCTCAAATCACTCCTCAACTGATATCTCCTATGGGGAGAAATAAAAATAGGGAAACAAATCTGTCTCCCCAGGGCCGTGCCTAGGGTCTCTGGTGCCCCCCTGCAGACTATTGGTTGGCGCCCCCCCCCCCCCCCCCCCCCCCGTCCAGCAGAGCAGGAACAGAAGGGAGCAGGCAAGTAAGCCGGACCTCAGGAAAAAATAGCACTGTATGTATCCCTCATTGATAAGTCTCTGACTCTAAAGTTTAGCAATTTCATTAAAGCAAAATGTATTTTCACATATCACATCCTTTCCAAGGAGAATGTTTTATATATGTCACCCGTCTGTGGTAAAACTTCACACAGTATCAAAATACCTCTAATATATAGTCGTGCCAGCCGAGGAAACTAACTGTGCTCAGCTCACAAGAGACAGAGTGAACATAAAATAAAACTTCATCCTTAAAAGATAATATCGGATGAATGCATGAAGGTGAATATGAATTCCTGTGAATGGAATCAATTTGATTTACAATAAATCCAGATACTACTCCCTCATATATATAACAAAAAATTATTTAAGTGGAATGGAATTATTTGACTGTACTGGTAAACAGAAAGAAATACTCTATTGCATTCTAATCTCCTTTGCACCAAAGGATATAATTCAGATCAAACATTTATCTCTGATCAAATATTTATTTCAGATCAAATATTAAGGTTTCCTTGCTTACAGTCACTTAAATGTACCTAGCCTTTATATAGCTTATAGGATTTAAACACTCTTAAACTGAAATTCACCCTTTTCTATTCTTCATAAACTTCAAGTAATCCTGAAATATTCAGATCCTTTTCTCACTAGAGAAACTTCAATCGCCACCAATCTCTTTTCACTTATATTTTCTCATTTACCACAATCAGGCACTCTTTTATAACTTCAGTCAACAAACACAGGAAGTCACAGCTGGATGTCTCTCTTGGCAAAGGACAGCTCTCACTCTGTTCACTTCCGGGGCAGATTTCTTAACAGAAGCTGATCATCCAATCAGAGAGCTCTATTTGAATGCAGATTAACATACAGACACTCATGGGAATGTTTAGTGAAAAACACCGGACTAATTTGCATATGATTTAAACAAATCTGAGCATATGACAACCAAGTACAGACTCCCAGCACCTGAATTCTGCAATTAGATTTAAGGCAAATACTTTTAAAACTTATTTTTAGCACTTTTAAAATTTCAGGTTAATTTGAATGCTGTTTCAAGCTCTGAAACTCACTCTGACTGTGGAGCTAGCCCCAAACTGAAGCATAAATAGCAATCTGGTTGTATTCTCATGTAACTTGAAGAGCGTGCCTGCCTGAATTAATACTGCTCCTTTGCATGAAAAGGGGAGGGCAGCGGAAATAGGAGAATTACAAGTTCAGATGAAAGATTTTGCAAGTGAGCAGACAGACGGCAGGGCAGTGGCGCCCCCCTGCTGCCAATAGAAGAAATAGGAACTCATTAAATTACTTCTTCAAAAAAATCACTCCCTGTCTAAGTGCTCTGGAGAAAACCAATCCCCGACAAACAGAACCGGTCTTCTCAAGCATTAAACTGGAAGGTATCTTTCTGTCCCACTCACCTACAGATAGAGACTCCAAAATTCTCCCTGAAAACAATTGGAATGAGTTCCTTGGCCTCTCCTGCCTCTAAGAATGTCTTTTAGTGGCTTGTCTCCTGACCTTCCTCAGATCCACCTGCCTCTCTCACTCTCCACCATCCTAAAGTGAAAATCTCTTTCCTTCGTTTGACCAAGCTGGGCATCGGAGAGTCGGCTCCTTCCTAGTCCTCCGAATACCTAGTAGAAAACACTCGCTGCTCGGTGATATACAGGCAGTCCGTCTTCCATTAACAACTCACAGGTTACATTAAGAACACAGATTCCAGAGACAAAGAGGGGAAAACAGAAAAGCATAAATAATATATCACCTAGTACTTTCCAATAAAATCAATTACTAATAAGATTTGAGTGAGGGCAATTATCATCAAATGCCAACTCCACCTCCTCTCATGTGGCCTTTTGTTACCACCGAAACCTATGCCACAACCTAGAAACCCTGGCTCCCAGCAGAAGTAACCACAGAAAGGCAGCATAACAAATGCTAAACTAGTTTCCATTCTTTTCTTTCTAGACAAAGTGGTAGAATGAGACGAATCAGAAACAGGTAATTAGAGTGAATGTTTTCATTATTGGGAAAGTTTTATGATGGGATACTTTTGCCCTTGTATGAAAGGCTTGACCCCTAGTGGTAATACTGTGAAACTGCCCCATGCTAGACATAGCCCACTAGAAACCAAGGACCACCTCGGAGTAAGTCCGGGGGGGAAGGGGTTGGGGAAAAGAGGGGAAAATACATAAGCTTCGCTATACTGGGCCCAGTATCTTGTTTCCAACACTGGCAAATCAGGTCACAAGTACCTAGGAAAATCCCAAAGAGTGAAACAGATTTTATTTTGTGTGGCTTCCCAGAAATAAGCAGTGGATTTTCCCAAGTCCATCGTATCGATGGTTTATGGGTTGTTCTTTTTGGGCCTTATTTCAAACGTTTTTTAAATGCTGCTACACTAATAGCTTTTACCATATTTTCTGGTAGCGAATTCCACAGCTTAGTTACATGTTGGATTGGATTGGGTGGGGGAGCCAAAAGATAAGAATTGGGGGCTCGAGTATATGGAGTGGGATTGGTTCAGGAAGCCAGGGGTTTGTAGGAGCCAAGTGGGGGATTGGAAGGATCAAGGGGGGGGGGGGACAGATTGGTGACCCTGAAGCTATGCAAGTACCAACCCCGAATATGGTCTATTCCCACATAAGTGCCAGCTCCTCACCAGCTCTCCACCCCCCCACCCCCCCTCCACAGCAGCACTGCCCAGTTAGGTGCTGAAAAATGTCAGCACTCGGCCCGCTCTGTGGGGTTAAGTGGGCTGGAGCCTCTGAATATCCACAAGGTTCCTGTTCTACTTTCAAGTACAGTGGATTCTGGAAAACTAAGAAATTTATTAGAACCAGTGATGACTGGGATATGTGAAGTCCCAGTGCAAAAAGGGTGAACAGCAAAGTACTAGGCTGACTAGATGGGGCTTAATTTTGACTGATAAATTCCTTGGGCTATATTTGATTAACTGATGTTAATGCTGCTGACTTTGTTCTAAATTTTATTTTGCCTAAAATGCTTAAAATAATCTGTTTGTATCTGTTTTATTATATACAGACTGAAAATGATGTGGAATAGTGTTCGTTCCTGTTTTTGTAGATGTTGTTAGTTCAAGGTAAGATTTTAACATATCGCAATAAGAAAATTCCAGGGGTTAATTTTAATTTATGAGCAAATTATTTCATGCATCTACTGTATGACTCTTCATGGTCATTGATGTTCTATATGACATGGAAATTTCAAGGTGCTATAGCTAGTGTACTTTCCGAGATCTCTGCAGCACTGAAGGAACCAAATCGACATTTCACCCATCTTACTGTGGCTTTCTTCACAGTAACGTAGTGGAGTTTGAAAAATATTACCAGGAAAAGTCCCACACTCAATTTGGATTGTTTGCTGTGGGAAAAGTCACTGACGTCTGTCTGATAAATTTAGTACCTCCAGAGGAAAAGGAGGGGAGCAGGTCTTTGTCTTTTCGGTTTGAAGAAAAGGTCAATGAATAATTTGAGCATTAAAATAAGGTGATTGTTCTGTTTTTCGATCTTAGATTTTCCTTTTGTATGAGTGGTTGCCAGGCTTTGTTTATGATGAGATCTTTGACGCTTTCTGCTTAGACTAAAAGTGGACACCGCTAATTTCTACTAGAAAATTTCTGTCAGGTGCTCTTTAATTCTATTAGTTTATAGCTTCATAGAACTTTCCGCTGCACTAACCACTAGGCTACTCCTCCACTCCAGAACAAAGTGTATACCTTACAATAAGTCCCAGCTCCTTCCAGGCTCCAAATGTGAACAGCCCTGGTGTTGGCTGCATAGCACTGGGGTGGTCTGTAGAAATTTTCAGTGGCATTTTCTGGATAATGGGAAAGTTCTGGGCAAACTAGATGGGCCTTAATTTTGACTGATAAATTTCTAGGCCAATATTTGATGAAAAGATGTAAATACTACTGGCTTTGTTGATCTAAATTTATTTTGCCTAATCTGTTTGTAATTATATAAAATTTAAGAAGTGATAGAAGATCTATGTTCCTCTTTTACTAGATGTTCCTGTCTTTCATAGAATGTTTTTGTAAGGTAAGATTTTAAATTAGAGCAATAAGCAAACTACAGGTTAATTGAAATATTAAGAAATAATCAAGAATGAAATGCTCCAAACATTTCCAGTGATATTTTTTTCGTTTCACCCTACCAAACCAGTCCAGAACAAATGTGTTATGCTCATTAGCCAGCAGATGGAGACAGAGACTATAGAGCTCTGAGCTGTGCCCTATGTTAGATACTGTGCAGCTGCACCTCCCCAGTATTCTCTGTCTCCTGCAGATGGCTACAAGCATTAGTCTGGAGCTTTGCTCTGGACTAGTGTGATGCTTCAGTGCCATATGTCTAAATCCAACTAGAAAGGAATGCAGACAGGTCATGAATTACTTTCCATTCTTGATTTTTCAATAATTATAATCAATTTTTCATTATTGAAAAAGATTCTTGAGGGATTCTTTTGTTTTTATATGGAAGTCTGCCCCTATCACTAGTACTGAGAGACTACTGGTAGGGGTCAAGACCACCATTTTGGAACCCCAAGCCATATGGGAAAGAGAGTACAGGGAAACTGTTTTCATACTTTCCCAAGAGAATCCATGGATCACCTCGTGGTAAGTCCTGCGAGTGGCTTGGGTCCAGGGCAGTTGGGTGCTACGGAATGGAGGGATCAAAACCAGGGGAAGAGTTGAATCGAGGAGTTGGGGGTATTAGGGGAGCTGAGAGGGGGATTGGGCCGATCAGATCTGCGACTCAGAATTTTTGTGGATGCTGTCCAGTACTCAGACAGCAGGCACTCCCATATCTAAGCATGAAAAGATAGGCAGCCTTTTGTGCAGTACTGTCTGGCCAATTAGTTTTGCAGGCACCAACCCTGAAGAGGGGCTGAGCCCACACAAGTTCCATTTCCTCCATGACCCCTCTCCCGGCACTGCCCGTGTTTGGCCTGTGTGGTCTGAGCTGATAATCAGCTGCACTGCCTGGTTAAACCACACTGAATATTGACCCCATCGTTGTTAGAATTTTCCAGTTTCCAGTGTAACGGCTTCTGGAGAACTGAAAAACAAAACAGCCTGAAGGAGAGGATTTATTAGAACCAGCGATGGCTGGGATATTTGAGGCCCGGTGCAAATAGGCTTAAAAGGCAGTATACTGGGCAGACTAGATGGGCCTTAATTTTGATTGATAAATGCTGCTGGCTTTCAAGTCAGTCCTCGGGGCACATCTAGCCAGTCAGGGTTTTCAGGATATCCCCACGGAATTCAATGGGGATATCCTGTAAACCCCGACTGGATAAGTGTGCCTGGAGGATGGGGTTGAAAACCTCTGATCTAAATTTATTTTCTCTAATATGCTTAAAATGTCTCTTTTTCATGTACAGACCACAAAACAAATCTGTGTTCCTGTTGTGAAGAGCTTGTCCTGCTAGAATGAGGTAAGATTTAATTTTAGCGTAGTTAACACAAAAACTACTACAGGGGTCATTTTGACCCCTAATGAAATTAAGTTGTTTACTTTGAATTTAGGAGCAAATTATTTCATATCTCTACTGTACGATTTCTCAGTCTCACTGGTGTTTCACATGACGTGTAAATTTTAAGGTTCCAGCTGCTGTACTTTCCAAGATAAAAGTGGACATAGGTAGAAACATTAAACGGGTAAAATTGATCCTTTTAATGTTTCAGCCATATTACGGTGGCTTTCTAGAGTAATGAAGTCTGAGACTATTACAAAAGAAATAGTCCTACATGCAGGCTGGATTGTTTGATGTGGGAAAAGTCTGCACTGCATCTGAATTGAATATCACTCTCATAGTCTGATTGTGATGAAAGTCTGGCTTTCTTAGCTGAAACATTGGTATATTCACCATTTTCCAGAAGCTACGTTTCTGTCGTGTCTTATTCACATCCTGTGTTCCAAATTCTGGAACAGCCGGTAATGTGTGAGCGATCTCCACCCATGGCTTTGCTGCTGCTGTCTGGCAATGGTCCATCAGCGGTTGCATTCTTATGATCTCTTGAGTTGCAACTGCAATGACATCTGATCCTTCACCATAGGTTGACTTGAATCTTGGATCCAGGAAGGAGCTTAATCTATATAAATTATCACATAATATATCTTGAAATCTGTGCAGTAAACCTTTCCGTGTAATCTTGAGCAAATCACTTAACCCTCCATTGCTTCAGATACAAAATGTAAACTCTCTAAGAAAGGGAAATGGGACTTGATATTGTGGTTTTTTGCAACTACATTCAAAGTGGTTTACATAGTATATTCAGGTACTTATTTGTACCAGGGGCAATGGAGGGTTAGGTGACTTGCCCAGAGTCACAAGGAGCTACAGTGGGAATTAAACTCAGTTCCCCAGGATCAGAGTGCGCTGCACTAACCACTAGGCTACTCCTCCACTCCAGAACAAAGTGTATACCTTACAATAAGTCCCAGCTCCTTCCAGGCTCCAAATGTGAACAGCCCTGGTGTTGGCTGCATAGCACTGGGGTGGTCTGTAGAAATTTTCAGTGGCATTTTCTGGATAATGGGAAAGTTCTGGGCAAACTAGATGGGCCTTAATTTTGACTGATAAATTTCTAGGCCAATATTTGATGAAAAGATGTAAATACTACTGGCTTTGTTGATCTAAATTTATTTTGCCTAATCTGTTTGTAATTATATAAAATTTAAGAAGTGATAGAAGATCTATGTTCCTCTTTTACTAGATGTTCCTGTCTTTCATAGAATGTTTTTGTAAGGTAAGATT
Organism: Microcaecilia unicolor; assembly: GCF_901765095.1. NCBI lineage: Eukaryota > Metazoa > Chordata > Amphibia > Gymnophiona > Siphonopidae > Microcaecilia > Microcaecilia unicolor. The sequence goes on along the minus strand of NC_044032.1, from coordinate 13,404,488 downwards.
TTAAATTAGAGCAATAAGCAAACTACAGGTTAATTGAAATATTAAGAAATAATCAAGAATGAAATGCTCCAAACATTTCCAGTGATATTTTTTTCGTTTCACCCTACCAAACCAGTCCAGAACAAATGTGTTATGCTCATTAGCCAGCAGATGGAGACAGAGACTATAGAGCTCTGAGCTGTGCCCTATGTTAGATACTGTGCAGCTGCACCTCCCCAGTATTCTCTGTCTCCTGCAGATGGCTACAAGCATTAGTCTGGAGCTTTGCTCTGGACTAGTGTGATGCTTCAGTGCCATATGTCTAAATCCAACTAGAAAGGAATGCAGACAGGTCATGAATTACTTTCCATTCTTGATTTTTCAATAATTATAATCAATTTTTCATTATTGGAAAAGATACTTGAGGGATTCTTTTGTTTTTATATGGAAGTCTGCCCCTATCACTAGTACTGTGAGACTACTGGTAGGGGTCAAGACCACCATTTTGGAACCCCAAGCCATATGGGAAAGAGAGTACAGGGAAACTGTTTTCATACTTTCCCAAGAGAATCCATGGATCACCTCGTGGTAAGTCCTGCGAGTGGCTTGGGTCCAGGGCAGTTGGGTGCTACGGAATGGAGGGATCAAAACCAGGGGAAGAGTTGAATCGAGGAGTTGGGGGTATTAGGGGAGCTGAGAGGGGGATTGGGCCGATCAGATCTGCGACTCAGAATTTTTGTGGATGCTGTCCAGTACTCAGACAGCAGGCACTCCCATATCTAAGCATGAAAAGATAGGCAGCCTTTGTGCAGTACTGTCTGGCCAATTAGTTTTGCAGGCACCAACCCTGAAGAGGGGCTGAGCCCACACAAGTTCCATTTCCTCCATGACCCCTCTCCCGGCACTGCCCGTGTTTGGCCTGTGTGGTCTGAGCTGATAATCAGCTGCACTGCCTGGTTAAACCACACTGAATATTGACCCCATCGTTGTTAGAATTTTCCAGTTTCCAGTGTAACGGCTTCTGGAGAACTGAAAAACAAAACAGCCTGAAGGAGAGGATTTATTAGAACCAGCGATGGCTGGGATATTTGAGGCCCGGTGCAAATAGGCTTAAAAGGCAGTATACTGGGCAGACTAGATGGGCCTTAATTTTGATTGATAAATGCTGCTGGCTTTCAAGTCAGTCCTCGGGGCACATCTAGCCAGTCAGGGTTTTCAGGATATCCCCACGGAATTCAATGGGGATATCCTGTAAACCCCGACTGGATAAGTGTGCCTGGAGGACGGGGTTGAAAACCTCTGATCTAAATTTATTTTCTCTAATATGCTTAAAATGTCTCTTTTTCATGTACAGACCACAAAACAAATCTGTGTTCCTGTTGTGAAGAGCTTGTCCTGCTAGAATGAGGTAAGATTTAATTTTAGCGTAGTTAACACAAAAACTACTACAGGGGTCATTTTGACCCCTAATGAAATTAAGTTGTTTACTTTGAATTTAGGAGCAAATTATTTCATATCTCTACTGTAAGATTTCTCAGTCTCACTGGTGTTTCACATGACGTGTAAATTTTAAGGTTCCAGCTGCTGTACTTTCCAAGATAAAAGTGGACATAGGTAGAAACATTAAACGGGTAAAATTGATCCTTTTAATGTTTCAGCCATATTACGGTGGCTTTCTAGAGTAATGAAGTCTGAGACTATTACAAAAGAAATAGTCCTACATGCAGGCTGGATTGTTTGATGTGGGAAAAGTCTGCACTGCATCTGAATTGAATATCACTCTCATAGTCTGATTGTGATGAAAGTCTGGCTTTCTTAGCTGAAACATTGGTATATTCACCATTTTCCAGAAGCTACGTTTCTGTCGTGTCTTATTCACATCCTGTGTTCCAAATTCTGGAACAGCCGGTAATGTGTGAGCGATCTCCACCCATGGCTTTGCTGCTGCTGTCTGGCAATGGTCCATCAGCGGTTGCATTCTTATGATCTCTTGAGTTGCAACTGCAATGACATCTGATCCTTCACCATAGGTTGACTTGAATCTTGGATCCAGGAAGGAGCTTAATCTATATAAATTATCACATAATATATCTTGAAATCTGTGCAGTAAACCTTTCCGTGTAATCTTGAGCAAATCACTTAACCCTCCATTGCTTCAGATACAAAATGTAAACTCTCTAAGAAAGGGAAATGGGACTTGATATTGTGGTTTTTTGCAACTACATTCAAAGTGGTTTACATAGTATATTCAGGTACTTATTTGTACCAGGGGCAATGGAGGGTTAGGTGACTTGCCCAGAGTCACAAGGAGCTACAGTGGGAATTAAACTCAGTTCCCCAGGATCAGAGTGCGCTGCACTAACCACTAGGCTACTCCTCCACTCCAGAACAAAGTGTATACCTTACAATAAGTCCCAGCTCCTTCCAGGCTCCAAATGTGAACAGCCCTGGTGTTGGCTGCATAGCACTGGGGTGGTCTGTAGAAATTTTCAGTGGCATTTTCTGGATAATGGGAAAGTTCTGGGCAAACTAGATGGGCCTTAATTTTGACTGATAAATTTCTAGGCCAATATTTGATGAAAAGATGTAAATACTACTGGCTTTGTTGATCTAAATTTATTTTGCCTAATCTGTTTGTAATTATATAAAATTTAAGAAGTGATAGAAGATCTATGTTCCTCTTTTACTAGATGTTCCTGTCTTTCATAGAATGTTTTTGTAAGGTAAGATTTTAAATTAGAGCAATAAGCAAACTACAGGTTAATTGAAATATTAAGAAATAATCAAGAATGAAATGCTCCAAACATTTCCAGTGATATTTTTTTCGTTTCACCCTACCAAACCAGTCCAGAACAAATGTGTTATGCTCATTAGCCAGCAGATGGAGACAGAGACTATAGAGCTCTGAGCTGTGCCCTATGTTAGATACTGTGCAGCTGCACCTCCCCAGTATTCTCTGTCTCCTGCAGATGGCTACAAGCATTAGTCTGGAGCTTTGCTCTGGACTAGTGTGATGCTTCAGTGCCATATGTCTAAATCCAACTAGAAAGGAATGCAGACAGGTCATGAATTACTTTCCATTCTTGATTTTTCAATAATTATAATCAATTTTTCATTATTGGAAAAGATACTTGAGGGATTCTTTTGTTTTTATATGGAAGTCTGCCCCTATCACTAGTACTGTGAGACTACTGGTAGGGGTCAAGACCACCATTTTGGAACCCCAAGCCATATGGGAAAGAGAGTACAGGGAAACTGTTTTCATACTTTCCCAAGAGAATCCATGGATCACCTCGTGGTAAGTCCTGCGAGTGGCTTGGGTCCAGGGCAGTTGGGTGCTACGGAATGGAGGGATCAAAACCAGGGGAAGAGTTGAATCGAGGAGTTGGGGGTATTAGGGGAGCTGAGAGGGGGATTGGGCCGATCAGATCTGCGACTCAGAATTTTTGTGGATGCTGTCCAGTACTCAGACAGCAGGCACTCCCATATCTAAGCATGAAAAGATAGGCAGCCTTTTGTGCAGTACTGTCTGGCCAATTAGTTTTGCAGGCACCAACCCTGAAGAGGGGCTGAGCCCACACAAGTTCCATTTCCTCCATGACCCCTCTCCCGGCACTGCCCGTGTTTGGCCTGTGTGGTCTGAGCTGATAATCAGCTGCACTGCCTGGTTAAACCACACTGAATATTGACCCCATCGTTGTTAGAATTTTCCAGTTTCCAGTGTAACGGCTTCTGGAGAACTGAAAAACAAAACAGCCTGAAGGAGAGGATTTATTAGAACCAGCGATGGCTGGGATATTTGAGGCCCGGTGCAAATAGGCTTAAAAGGCAGTATACTGGGCAGACTAGATGGGCCTTAATTTTGATTGATAAATGCTGCTGGCTTTCAAGTCAGTCCTCGGGGCACATCTAGCCAGTCAGGGTTTTCAGGATATCCCCACGGAATTCAATGGGGATATCCTGTAAACCCCGACTGGATAAGTGTGCCTGGAGGACGGGGTTGAAAACCTCTGATCTAAATTTATTTTCTCTAATATGCTTAAAATGTCTCTTTTTCATGTACAGACCACAAAACAAATCTGTGTTCCTGTTGTGAAGAGCTTGTCCTGCTAGAATGAGGTAAGATTTAATTTTAGCGTAGTTAACACAAAAACTACTACAGGGGTCATTTTGACCCCTAATGAAATTAAGTTGTTTACTTTGAATTTAGGAGCAAATTATTTCATATCTCTACTGTAAGATTTCTCAGTCTCACTGGTGTTTCACATGACGTGTAAATTTTAAGGTTCCAGCTGCTGTACTTTCCAAGATAAAAGTGGACATAGGTAGAAACATTAAACGGGTAAAATTGATCCTTTTAATGTTTCAGCCATATTACGGTGGCTTTCTAGAGTAATGAAGTCTGAGACTATTACAAAAGAAATAGTCCTACATGCAGGCTGGATTGTTTGATGTGGGAAAAGTCTGCACTGCATCTGAATTGAATATCACTCTCATAGTCTGATTGTGATGAAAGTCTGGCTTTCTTAGCTGAAACATTGGTATATTCACCATTTTCCAGAAGCTACGTTTCTGTCGTGTCTTATTCACATCCTGTGTTCCAAATTCTGGAACAGCCGGTAATGTGTGAGCGATCTCCACCCATGGCTTTGCTGCTGCTGTCTGGCAATGGTCCATCAGCGGTTGCATTCTTATGATCTCTTGAGTTGCAACTGCAATGACATCTGATCCTTCACCATAGGTTGACTTGAATCTTGGATCCAGGAAGGAGCTTAATCTATATAAATTATCACATAATATATCTTGAAATCTGTGCAGTAAACCTTTCCGTGTAATCTTGAGCAAATCACTTAACCCTCCATTGCTTCAGATACAAAATGTAAACTCTCTAAGAAAGGGAAATGGGACTTGATATTGTGGTTTTTTGCAACTACATTCAAAGTGGTTTACATAGTATATTCAGGTACTTATTTGTACCAGGGGCAATGGAGGGTTAGGTGACTTGCCCAGAGTCACAAGGAGCTACAGTGGGAATTAAACTCAGTTCCCCAGGATCAGAGTGCGCTGCACTAACCACTAGGCTACTCCTCCACTCCAGAACAAAGTGTATACCTTACAATAAGTCCCAGCTCCTTCCAGGCTCCAAATGTGAACAGCCCTGGTGTTGGCTGCATAGCACTGGGGTGGTCTGTAGAAATTTTCAGTGGCATTTTCTGGATAATGGGAAAGTTCTGGGCAAACTAGATGGGCCTTAATTTTGACTGATAAATTTCTAGGCCAATATTTGATGAAAAGATGTAAATACTACTGGCTTTGTTGATCTAAATTTATTTTGCCTAATCTGTTTGTAATTATATAAAATTTAAGAAGTGATAGAAGATCTATGTTCCTCTTTTACTAGATGTTCCTGTCTTTCATAGAATGTTTTTGTAAGGTAAGATTTTAAATTAGAGCAATAAGCAAACTACAGGTTAATTGAAATATTAAGAAATAATCAAGAATGAAATGCTCCAAACATTTCCAGTGATATTTTTTTCGTTTCACCCTACCAAACCAGTCCAGAACAAATGTGTTATGCTCATTAGCCAGCAGATGGAGACAGAGACTATAGAGCTCTGAGCTGTGCCCTATGTTAGATACTGTGCAGCTGCACCTCCCCAGTATTCTCTGTCTCCTGCAGATGGCTACAAGCATTAGTCTGGAGCTTTGCTCTGGACTAGTGTGATGCTTCAGTGCCATATGTCTAAATCCAACTAGAAAGGAATGCAGACAGGTCATGAATTACTTTCCATTCTTGATTTTTCAATAATTATAATCAATTTTTCATTATTGAAAAAGATTCTTGAGGGATTCTTTTGTTTTTATATGGAAATCTGCCCCTATCACTGGTACTGAGAGACTACTGGTAGGGGTCAAGACCACCATTTTGGAACCCCAAGCCATATGGGAAAGAGAGTACAGGGAAACTGTTTTCATACTTTCCCAAGAGAATCCATGGATCACCTCGTGGTAAGTCCTGCGAGTGGCTTGGGTCCAGGGCAGTTGGGTGCTACGGAATGGAGGGATCAAAACCAGGGGAAGAGTTGAATCGAGGAGTTGGGGGTATTAGGGGAGCTGAGAGGGGGATTGGGCCGATCAGATCTGCGACTCAGAATTTTTGTGGATGCTGTCCAGTACTCAGACAGCAGGCACTCCCATATCTAAGCATGAAAAGATAGGCAGCCTTTTGTGCAGTACTGTCTGGCCAATTAGTTTTGCAGGCACCAACCCTGAAGAGGGGCTGAGCCCACACAAGTTCCATTTCCTCCATGACCCCTCTCCCGGCACTGCCCGTGTTTGGCCTGTGTGGTCTGAGCTGATAATCAGCTGCACTGCCTGGTTAAACCACACTGAATATTGACCCCATCGTTGTTAGAATTTTCCAGTTTCCAGTGTAACGGCTTCTGGAGAACTGAAAAACAAAACAGCCTGAAGGAGAGGATTTATTAGAACCAGCGATGGCTGGGATATTTGAGGCCCGGTGCAAATAGGCTTAAAAGGCAGTATACTGGGCAGACTAGATGGGCCTTAATTTTGATTGATAAATGCTGCTGGCTTTCAAGTCAGTCCTCGGGGCACATCTAGCCAGTCAGGGTTTTCAGGATATCCCCACGGAATTCAATGGGGATATCCTGTAAACCCCGACTGGATAAGTGTGCCTGGAGGACGGGGTTGAAAACCTCTGATCTAAATTTATTTTCTCTAATATGCTTAAAATGTCTCTTTTTCATGTACAGACCACAAAACAAATCTGTGTTCCTGTTGTGAAGAGCTTGTCCTGCTAGAATGAGGTAAGATTTAATTTTAGCGTAGTTAACACAAAAACTACTACAGGGGTCATTTTGACCCCTAATGAAATTAAGTTGTTTACTTTGAATTTAGGAGCAAATTATTTCATATCTCTACTGTAAGATTTCTCAGTCTCACTGGTGTTTCACATGACGTGTAAATTTTAAGGTTCCAGCTGCTGTACTTTCCAAGATAAAAGTGGACATAGGTAGAAACATTAAACGGGTAAAATTGATCCTTTTAATGTTTCAGCCATATTACGGTGGCTTTCTAGAGTAATGAAGTCTGAGACTATTACAAAAGAAATAGTCCTACATGCAGGCTGGATTGTTTGATGTGGGAAAAGTCTGCACTGCATCTGAATTGAATATCACTCTCATAGTCTGATTGTGATGAAAGTCTGGCTTTCTTAGCTGAAACATTGGTATATTCACCATTTTCCAGAAGCTACGTTTCTGTCGTGTCTTATTCACATCCTGTGTTCCAAATTCTGGAACAGCCGGTAATGTGTGAGCGATCTCCACCCATGGCTTTGCTGCTGCTGTCTGGCAATGGTCCATCAGCGGTTGCATTCTTATGATCTCTTGAGTTGCAACTGCAATGACATCTGATCCTTCACCATAGGTTGACTTGAATCTTGGATCCAGGAAGGAGCTTAATCTATATAAATTATCACATAATATATCTTGAAATCTGTGCAGTAAACCTTTCCGTGTAATCTTGAGCAAATCACTTAACCCTCCATTGCTTCAGATACAAAATGTAAACTCTCTAAGAAAGGGAAATGGGACTTGATATTGTGGTTTTTTGCAACTACATTCAAAGTGGTTTACATAGTATATTCAGGTACTTATTTGTACCAGGGGCAATGGAGGGTTAGGTGACTTGCCCAGAGTCACAAGGAGCTACAGTGGGAATTAAACTCAGTTCCCCAGGATCAGAGTGCGCTGCACTAACCACTAGGCTACTCCTCCACTCCAGAACAAAGTGTATACCTTACAATAAGTCCCAGCTCCTTCCAGGCTCCAAATGTGAACAGCCCTGGTGTTGGCTGCATAGCACTGGGGTGGTCTGTAGAAATTTTCAGTGGCATTTTCTGGATAATGGGAAAGTTCTGGGCAAACTAGATGGGCCTTAATTTTGACTGATAAATTTCTAGGCCAATATTTGATGAAAAGATGTAAATACTACTGGCTTTGTTGATCTAAATTTATTTTGCCTAATCTGTTTGTAATTATATAAAATTTAAGAAGTGATAGAAGATCTATGTTCCTCTTTTACTAGATGTTCCTGTCTTTCATAGAATGTTTTTGTAAGGTAAGATTTTAAATTAGAGCAATAAGCAAACTACAGGTTAATTGAAATATTAAGAAATAATCAAGAATGAAATGCTCCAAACATTTCCAGTGATATTTTTTTCGTTTCACCCTACCAAACCAGTCCAGAACAAATGTGTTATGCTCATTAGCCAGCAGATGGAGACAGAGACTATAGAGCTCTGAGCTGTGCCCTATGTTAGGTACTGTGCAGCTGCACCTCCCCAGTATTCTCTGTCTCCTGCAGATGGCTACAAGCATTAGTCTGGAGCTTTGCTCTGGACTAGTGTGATGCTTCAGTGCCATATGTCTAAATCCAACTAGAAAGGAATGCAGACAGGTCATGAATTACTTTCCATTCTTGATTTTTCAATAATTATAATCAATTTTTCATTATTGGAAAAGATACTTGAGGGATTCTTTTGTTTTTATATGGAAGTCTGCCCCTATCACTAGTACTGTGAGACTACTGGTAGGGGTCAAGACCACCATTTTGGAACCCCAAGCCATATGGGAAAGAGAGTACAGGGAAACTGTTTTCATACTTTCCCAAGAGAATCCATGGATCACCTCGTGGTAAGTCCTGCGAGTGGCTTGGGTCCAGGGCAGTTGGGTGCTACGGAATGGAGGGATCAAAACCAGGGGAAGAGTTGAATCGAGGAGTTGGGGGTATTAGGGGAGCTGAGAGGGGGATTGGGCCGATCAGATCTGCGACTCAGAATTTTTGTGGATGCTGTCCAGTACTCAGACAGCAGGCACTCCCATATCTAAGCATGAAAAGATAGGCAGCCTTTTGTGCAGTACTGTCTGGCCAATTAGTTTTGCAGGCACCAACCCTGAAGAGGGGCTGAGCCCACACAAGTTCCATTTCCTCCATGACCCCTCTCCCGGCACTGCCCGTGTTTGGCCTGTGTGGTCTGAGCTGATAATCAGCTGCACTGCCTGGTTAAACCACACTGAATATTGACCCCATCGTTGTTAGAATTTTCCAGTTTCCAGTATAACGGCTTCTGGAGAACTGAAAAACAAAACAGCCTGAAGGAGAGGATTTATTAGAACCAGCGATGGCTGGGATATTTGAGGCCCGGTGCAAATAGGCTTAAAAGGCAGTATACTGGGCAGACTAGATGGGCCTTAATTTTGATTGATAAATGCTGCTGGCTTTCAAGTCAGTCCTCGGGGCACATCTAGCCAGTCAGGGTTTTCAGGATATCCCCACGGAATTCAATGGGGATATCCTGTAAACCCCGACTGGATAAGTGTGCCTGGAGGACGGGGTTGAAAACCTCTGATCTAAATTTATTTTCTCTAATATGCTTAAAATGTCTCTTTTTCATGTACAGACCACAAAACAAATCTGTGTTCCTGTTGTGAAGAGCTTGTCCTGCTAGAATGAGGTAAGATTTAATTTTAGCGTAGTTAACACAAAAACTACTACAGGGGTCATTTTGACCCCTAATGAAATTAAGTTGTTTACTTTGAATTTAGGAGCAAATTATTTCATATCTCTACTGTAAGATTTCTCAGTCTCACTGGTGTTTCACATGACGTGTAAATTTTAAGGTTCCAGCTGCTGTACTTTCCAAGATAAAAGTGGACATAGGTAGAAACATTAAACGGGTAAAATTGATCCTTTTAATGTTTCAGCCATATTACGGTGGCTTTCTAGAGTAATGAAGTCTGAGACTATTACAAAAGAAATAGTCCTACATGCAGGCTGGATTGTTTGATGTGGGAAAAGTCTGCACTGCATCTGAATTGAATATCACTCTCATAGTCTGATTGTGATGAAAGTCTGGCTTTCTTAGCTGAAACATTGGTATATTCACCATTTTCCAGAAGCTACGTTTCTGTCGTGTCTTATTCACATCCTGTGTTCCAAATTCTGGAACAGCCGGTAATGTGTGAGCGATCTCCACCCATGGCTTTGCTGCTGCTGTCTGGCAATGGTCCATCAGCGGTTGCATTCTTATGATCTCTTGAGTTGCAACTGCAATGACATCTGATCCTTCACCATAGGTTGACTTGAATCTTGGATCCAGGAAGGAGCTTAATCTATATAAATTATCACATAATATATCTTGAAATCTGTGCAGTAAACCTTTCCGTGTAATCTTGAGCAAATCACTTAACCCTCCATTGCTTCAGATACAAAATGTAAACTCTCTAAGAAAGGGAAATGGGACTTGATATTGTGGTTTTTTGCAACTACATTCAAAGTGGTTTACATAGTATATTCAGGTACTTATTTGTACCAGGGGCAATGGAGGGTTAGGTGACTTGCCCAGAGTCACAAGGAGCTACAGTGGGAATTAAACTCAGTTCCCCAGGATCAGAGTGCGCTGCACTAACCACTAGGCTACTCCTCCACTCCAGAACAAAGTGTATACCTTACAATAAGTCCCAGCTCCTTCCAGGCTCCAAATGTGAACAGCCCTGGTGTTGGCTGCATAGCACTGGGGTGGTCTGTAGAAATTTTCAGTGGCATTTTCTGGATAATGGGAAAGTTCTGGGCAAACTAGATGGGCCTTAATTTTGACTGATAAATTTCTAGGCCAATATTTGATGAAAAGATGTAAATACTACTGGCTTTGTTGATCTAAATTTATTTTGCCTAATCTGTTTGTAATTATATAAAATTTAAGAAGTGATAGAAGATCTATGTTCCTCTTTTACTAGATGTTCCTGTCTTTCATAGAATGTTTTTGTAAGGTAAGATTTTAAATTAGAGCAATAAGCAAACTACAGGTTAATTGAAATATTAAGAAATAATCAAGAATGAAATGCTCCAAACATTTCCAGTGATATTTTTTTCGTTTCACCCTACCAAACCAGTCCAGAACAAATGTGTTATGCTCATTAGCCAGCAGATGGAGACAGAGACTATAGAGCTCTGAGCTGTGCCCTATGTTAGATACTGTGCAGCTGCACCTCCCCAGTATTCTCTGTCTCCTGCAGATGGCTACAAGCATTAGTCTGGAGCTTTGCTCTGGACTAGTGTGATGCTTCAGTGCCATATGTCTAAATCCAACTAGAAAGGAATGCAGACAGGTCATGAATTACTTTCCATTCTTGATTTTTCAATAATTATAATCAATTTTTCATTATTGGAAAAGATACTTGAGGGATTCTTTTGTTTTTATATGGAAGTCTGCCCCTATCACTAGTACTGTGAGACTACTGGTAGGGGTCAAGACCACCATTTTGGAACCCCAAGCCATATGGGAAAGAGAGTACAGGGAAACTGTTTTCATACTTTTCCCAAGAGAATCCATGGATCACCTCGTGGTAAGTCCTGCGAGTGGCTTGGGTCCAGGGCAGTTGGGTGCTACGGAATGGAGGGATCAAAACCAGGGGAAGAGTTGAATCGAGGAGTTGGGGGTATTAGGGGAGCTGAGAGGGGGATTGGGCCGATCAGATCTGCGACTCAGAATTTTTGTGGATGCTGTCCAGTACTCAGACAGCAGGCACTCCCATATCTAAGCATGAAAAGATAGGCAGCCTTTTGTGCAGTACTGTCTGGCCAATTAGTTTTGCAGGCACCAACCCTGAAGAGGGGCTGAGCCCACACAAGTTCCATTTCCTCCATGACCCCTCTCCCGGCACTGCCCGTGTTTGGCCTGTGTGGTCTGAGCTGATAATCAGCTGCACTGCCTGGTTAAACCACACTGAATATTGACCCCATCGTTGTTAGAATTTTCCAGTTTCCAGTGTAACGGCTTCTGGAGAACTGAAAAACAAAACAGCCTGAAGGAGAGGATTTATTAGAACCAGCGATGGCTGGGATATTTGAGGCCCGGTGCAAATAGGCTTAAAAGGCAGTATACTGGGCAGACTAGATGGGCCTTAATTTTGATTGATAAATGCTGCTGGCTTTCAAGTCAGTCCTCGGGGCACATCTAGCCAGTCAGGGTTTTCAGGATATCCCCACGGAATTCAATGGGGATATCCTGTAAACCCCGACTGGATAAGTGTGCCTGGAGGACGGGGTTGAAAACCTCTGATCTAAATTTATTTTCTCTAATATGCTTAAAATGTCTCTTTTTCATGTACAGACCACAAAACAAATCTGTGTTCCTGTTGTGAAGAGCTTGTCCTGCTAGAATGAGGTAAGATTTAATTTTAGCGTAGTTAACACAAAAACTACTACAGGGGTCATTTTGACCCCTAATGAAATTAAGTTGTTTACTTTGAATTTAGGAGCAAATTATTTCATATCTCTACTGTAAGATTTCTCAGTCTCACTGGTGTTTCACATGACGTGTAAATTTTAAGGTTCCAGCTGCTGTACTTTCCAAGATAAAAGTGGACATAGGTAGAAACATTAAACGGGTAAAATTGATCCTTTTAATGTTTCAGCCATATTACGGTGGCTTTCTAGAGTAATGAAGTCTGAGACTATTACAAAAGAAATAGTCCTACATGCAGGCTGGATTGTTTGATGTGGGAAAAGTCTGCACTGCATCTGAATTGAATATCACTCTCATAGTCTGATTGTGATGAAAGTCTGGCTTTCTTAGCTGAAACATTGGTATATTCACCATTTTCCAGAAGCTACGTTTCTGTCGTGTCTTATTCACATCCTGTGTTCCAAATTCTGGAACAGCCGGTAATGTGTGAGCGATCTCCACCCATGGCTTTGCTGCTGCTGTCTGGCAATGGTCCATCAGCGGTTGCATTCTTATGATCTCTTGAGTTGCAACTGCAATGACATCTGATCCTTCACCATAGGTTGACTTGAATCTTGGATCCAGGAAGGAGCTTAATCTATATAAATTATCACATAATATATCTTGAAATCTGTGCAGTAAACCTTTCCGTGTAATCTTGAGCAAATCACTTAACCCTCCATTGCTTCAGATACAAAATGTAAACTCTCTAAGAAAGGGAAATGGGACTTGATATTGTGGTTTTTTGCAACTACATTCAAAGTGGTTTACATAGTATATTCAGGTACTTATTTGTACCAGGGGCAATGGAGGGTTAGGTGACTTGCCCAGAGTCACAAGGAGCTACAGTGGGAATTAAACTCAGTTCCCCAGGATCAGAGTGCGCTGCACTAACCACTAGGCTACTCCTCCACTCCAGAACAAAGTGTATACCTTACAATAAGTCCCAGCTCCTTCCAGGCTCCAAATGTGAACAGCCCTGGTGTTGGCTGCATAGCACTGGGGTGGTCTGTAGAAATTTTCAGTGGCATTTTCTGGAAAATGGGAAAGTTCTGGGCAAACTAGATGGGCCTTAATTTTGACTGATAAATTTCTAGGCCAATATTGATGAAAAGATGTAAATACTACTGGCTTTGTTGATCTAAATTTATTTTGCCTAATCTGTTTGTAATTATATAAAATTTAAGAAGTGATAGAAGATCTATGTTCCTCTTTTACTAGATGTTCCTGTCTTTCATAGAATGTTTTTGTAAGGTAAGATTTTAAATTAGAGCAATAAGCAAACTACAGGTTAATTGAAATATTAAGAAATAATCAAGAATGAAATGCTCCAAACATTTCCAGTGATATTTTTTTCGTTTCACCCTACCAAACCAGTCCAGAACAAATGTGTTATGCTCATTAGCCAGCAGATGGAGACAGAGACTATAGAGCTCTGAGCTGTGCCCTATGTTAGATACTGTGCAGCTGCACCTCCCCAGTATTCTCTGTCTCCTGCAGATGGCTACAAGCATTAGTCTGGAGCTTTGCTCTGGACTAGTGTGATGCTTCAGTGCCATATGTCTAAATCCAACTAGAAAGGAATGCAGACAGGTCATGAATTACTTTCCATTCTTGATTTTTCAATAATTATAATCAATTTTTCATTATTGGAAAAGATACTTGAGGGATTCTTTTGTTTTTATATGGAAGTCTGCCCCTATCACTAGTACTGTGAGACTACTGGTAGGGGTCAAGACCACCATTTTGGAACCCCAAGCCATATGGGAAAGAGAGTACAGGGAAACTGTTTTCATACTTTCCCAAGAGAATCCATGGATCACCTCGTGGTAAGTCCTGCGAGTGGCTTGGGTCCAGGGCAGTTGGGTGCTACGGAATGGAGGGATCAAAACCAGGGGAAGAGTTGAATCGAGGAGTTGGGGGTATTAGGGGAGCTGAGAGGGGGATTGGGCCGATCAGATCTGCGACTCAGAATTTTTGTGGATGCTGTCCAGTACTCAGACAGCAGGCACTCCCATATCTAAGCATGAAAAGATAGGCAGCCTTTTGTGCAGTACTGTCTGGCCAATTAGTTTTGCAGGCACCAACCCTGAAGAGGGGCTGAGCCCACACAAGTTCCATTTCCTCCATGACCCCTCTCCCGGCACTGCCCGTGTTTGGCCTGTGTGGTCTGAGCTGATAATCAGCTGCACTGCCTGGTTAAACCACACTGAATATTGACCCCATCGTTGTTAGAATTTTCCAGTTTCCAGTGTAACGGCTTCTGGAGAACTGAAAAACAAAACAGCCTGAAGGAGAGGATTTATTAGAACCAGCGATGGCTGGGATATTTGAGGCCCGGTGCAAATAGGCTTAAAAGGCAGTATACTGGGCAGACTAGATGGGCCTTAATTTTGATTGATAAATGCTGCTGGCTTTCAAGTCAGTCCTCGGGGCACATCTAGCCAGTCAGGGTTTTCAGGATATCCCCACGGAATTCAATGGGGATATCCTGTAAACCCCGACTGGATAAGTGTGCCTGGAGGACGGGGTTGAAAACCTCTGATCTAAATTTATTTTCTCTAATATGCTTAAAATGTCTCTTTTTCATGTACAGACCACAAAACAAATCTGTGTTCCTGTTGTGAAGAGCTTGTCCTGCTAGAATGAGGTAAGATTTAATTTTAGCGTAGTTAACACAAAAACTACTACAGGGGTCATTTTGACCCCTAATGAAATTAAGTTGTTTACTTTGAATTTAGGAGCAAATTATTTCATATCTCTACTGTAAGATTTCTCAGTCTCACTGGTGTTTCACATGACGTGTAAATTTTAAGGTTCCAGCTGCTGTACTTTCCAAGATAAAAGTGGACATAGGTAGAAACATTAAACGGGTAAAATTGATCCTTTTAATGTTTCAGCCATATTACGGTGGCTTTCTAGAGTAATGAAGTCTGAGACTATTACAAAAGAAATAGTCCTACATGCAGGCTGGATTGTTTGATGTGGGAAAAGTCTGCACTGCATCTGAATTGAATATCACTCTCATAGTCTGATTGTGATGAAAGTCTGGCTTTCTTAGCTGAAACATTGGTATATTCACCATTTTCCAGAAGCTACGTTTCTGTCGTGTCTTATTCACATCCTGTGTTCCAAATTCTGGAACAGCCGGTAATGTGTGAGCGATCTCCACCCATGGCTTTGCTGCTGCTGTCTGGCAATGGTCCATCAGCGGTTGCATTCTTATGATCTCTTGAGTTGCAACTGCAATGACATCTGATCCTTCACCATAGGTTGACTTGAATCTTGGATCCAGGAAGGAGCTTAATCTATATAAATTATCACATAATATATCTTGAAATCTGTGCAGTAAACCTTTCCGTGTAATCTTGAGCAAATCACTTAACCCTCCATTGCTTCAGATACAAAATGTAAACTCTCTAAGAAAGGGAAATGGGACTTGATATTGTGGTTTTTTGCAACTACATTCAAAGTGGTTTACATAGTATATTCAGGTACTTATTTGTACCAGGGGCAATGGAGGGTTAGGTGACTTGCCCAGAGTCACAAGGAGCTACAGTGGGAATTAAACTCAGTTCCCCAGGATCAGAGTGCGCTGCACTAACCACTAGGCTACTCCTCCACTCCAGAACAAAGTGTATACCTTACAATAAGTCCCAGCTCCTTCCAGGCTCCAAATGTGAACAGCCCTGGTGTTGGCTGCATAGCACTGGGGTGGTCTGTAGAAATTTTCAGTGGCATTTTCTGGATAATGGGAAAGTTCTGGGCAAACTAGATGGGCCTTAATTTTGACTGATAAATTTCTAGGCCAATATTTGATGAAAAGATGTAAATACTACTGGCTTTGTTGATCTAAATTTATTTTGCCTAATCTGTTTGTAATTATATAAAATTTAAGAAGTGATAGAAGATCTATGTTCCTCTTTTACTAGATGTTCCTGTCTTTCATAGAATGTTTTTGTAAGGTAAGATTTTAAATTAGAGCAATAAGCAAACTACAGGTTAATTGAAATATTAAGAAATAATCAAGAATGAAATGCTCCAAACATTTCCAGTGATATTTTTTTCGTTTCACCCTACCAAACCAGTCCAGAACAAATGTGTTATGCTCATTAGCCAGCAGATGGAGACAGAGACTATAGAGCTCTGAGCTGTGCCCTATGTTAGATACTGTGCAGCTGCACCTCCCCAGTATTCTCTGTCTCCTGCAGATGGCTACAAGCATTAGTCTGGAGCTTTGCTCTGGACTAGTGTGATGCTTCAGTGCCATATGTCTAAATCCAACTAGAAAGGAATGCAGACAGGTCATGAATTACTTTCCATTCTTGATTTTTCAATAATTATAATCAATTTTTCATTATTGGAAAAGATACTTGAGGGATTCTTTTGTTTTTATATGGAAGTCTGCCCCTATCACTAGTACTGTGAGACTACTGGTAGGGGTCAAGACCACCATTTTGGAACCCCAAGCCATATGGGAAAGAGAGTACAGGGAAACTGTTTTCATACTTTCCCAAGAGAATCCATGGATCACCTCGTGGTAAGTCCTGCGAGTGGCTTGGGTCCAGGGCAGTTGGGTGCTACGGAATGGAGGGATCAAAACCAGGGGAAGAGTTGAATCGAGGAGTTGGGGGTATTAGGGGAGCTGAGAGGGGGATTGGGCCGATCAGATCTGCGACTCAGAATTTTTGTGGATGCTGTCCAGTACTCAGACAGCAGGCACTCCCATATCTAAGCATGAAAAGATAGGCAGCCTTTTGTGCAGTACTGTCTGGCCAATTAGTTTTGCAGGCACCAACCCTGAAGAGGGGCTGAGCCCACACAAGTTCCATTTCCTCCATGACCCCTCTCCCGGCACTGCCCGTGTTTGGCCTGTGTGGTCTGAGCTGATAATCAGCTGCACTGCCTGGTTAAACCACACTGAATATTGACCCCATCGTTGTTAGAATTTTCCAGTTTCCAGTGTAACGGCTTCTGGAGAACTGAAAAACAAAACAGCCTGAAGGAGAGGATTTATTAGAACCAGCGATGGCTGGGATATTTGAGGCCCGGTGCAAATAGGCTTAAAAGGCAGTATACTGGGCAGACTAGATGGGCCTTAATTTTGATTGATAAATGCTGCTGGCTTTCAAGTCAGTCCTCGGGGCACATCTAGCCAGTCAGGGTTTTCAGGATATCCCCACGGAATTCAATGGGGATATCCTGTAAACCCCGACTGGATAAGTGTGCCTGGAGGACGGGGTTGAAAACCTCTGATCTAAATTTATTTTCTCTAATATGCTTAAAATGTCTCTTTTTCATGTACAGACCACAAAACAAATCTGTGTTCCTGTTGTGAAGAGCTTGTCCTGCTAGAATGAGGTAAGATTTAATTTTAGCGTAGTTAACACAAAAACTACTACAGGGGTCATTTTGACCCCTAATGAAATTAAGTTGTTTACTTTGAATTTAGGAGCAAATTATTTCATATCTCTACTGTAAGATTTCTCAGTCTCACTGGTGTTTCACATGACGTGTAAATTTTAAGGTTCCAGCTGCTGTACTTTCCAAGATAAAAGTGGACATAGGTAGAAACATTAAACGGGTAAAATTGATCCTTTTAATGTTTCAGCCGTATTACGGTGGCTTTCTAGAGTAATGAAGTCTAATAAGACTATTACAAAACAAATAGAGCCCAACGAAGGGGCTCGTTCTCGTCAACAGCGTGCGTCTAAGGCCCACTCTGCTGTCCAGCAAAAGCAAGGGACGGGCTTTTGACTGGCTCCAGTTCAGCATAGCCTCTGTAAAAGTGTCCGTACCGGACGACTTGCCGGTAGGGGGGAGGTTGATGTTTTTTCACCAAAGGTGGCCTCTCATAACCTCCGACCGGTGGGTTAAAATAGTCTGGTTAGGATACACCCTCAACCTGGAATCCAAACCTCCAAATTGCCCACTAGGAGCTCATTCTTACAGCTCCCAGCACAGGCAGGTACTTGCAGAGGAACTCTCCGCCCTTCTAAAGGCCAGTGTGGTCGAACCCGTTCCACCAGGGGAAGAAGGGCTTGGATTTTATTCCAGGTACTTTCTTGTTCAAAAGAAAACGGGTGGGGGGGGATTCGTCCTATCCTAGACCTAAGGGGCCTGAACAAATATCTGGTTCAAGAAAAGTTCAGGATGGTTTCCCTGGGCACCCTTCTTCCCATGATTCAAGAGAACGATTGGCTATGCTTTCTGGACTTAAAGCATGCTTACACACACATCTCGATACTTCCAGCTCACAGGAGTTATCTTCGATTTCAGCTAGCAACACAGCACTTTCAGTACTGTGTACTGCCCTTTGGTCTGGCGTCTGCGCCCAGGGTGTTCACAAAGTGCCTGGCTGTAGTCTCAGTGTCGCTGCGCAGACTGGGAGTGCTTGTGTTCCCTTATCTTGACGATTGGCTGGTGAAGAGCACCTTGGAGGCGGACGCTCTACAGTCCATGCGAATGACTATTCAGGTGCTAGAACTACTGGGGTTTGTGATCAATTATTCCAAGTCCTATCTCACCCCAGTTCAAAAATTGGAATTCATTGGAGCACTGTTGAGCACAAAGACAGCGCTTATCTCCCCGAGGCGAGGACAGACAACCTCCTGTCCCTAGTGTCCTTGGTTCGAGCGTCTCAACAGATCACGGCTCGGCAGATGTTGAGACTTCTGGGGCACATGGCCTCCACCGTTCATGTGACTCCCATGGCACGTCTACACATGAGATCAGCTCAATGGACCCTAGCTTCCCAGTGGTATCAAGCTGCGGGGAGTTGAGGATGTGATCCAACTGTCCACCGACTTTCAAAATTCCTTGCAGTGGTGGACGATTCAATCCAATTTGATCTTGGGACGTCCATTCCAAATTCCTCAGCCACAAAAAGTGCTGACGACAGATGTATTCCTCCTGGGGCGGGAAGCTCATGTAGATGGACTTCACACTCAAGGAGCTTGGTCCTTTCAGGAAAAAGGTCTTCAGATCAATCTCCTGGAATTGCAAGTGATCTGGAACACTCTAAAGGCTTTCAGAGACCAGCTGTCCAACCAAGTCATATTGATTCAGACAGACAATCAGGTTGTCATGTATTATACCAATAAGCAGGGGGGCACCGGATCTCGCCCTCTGTGTCAGGAAGTCATCCAGATGTGGCTTTGGACACGCCGTTTCGGCTCGTTTCTCCAAGCCACTTATCTGGCAGGCATAAACAACAGTCTGGCCGACAGACTGAGCAGAGTAATGCAACCTCACGAGTGGTCACTGAACATGGGCGTAGTCCGCAAGATCTTCTAAGCGTGGGGCACCCCCTCGGTGGATCTTTTTGCCACTCAGATCAATCACAAGGTCCCTCAGTTCTGTTCCAGGCTTCAGGCCTACGAACAGACTAGCGTCGGATGCCTTTCTCCTGCAAGGGGGAACAGGCCTTCTGTATGCGTATCCTCCTGTACCTCTAATAGGGAAGACTCTGCTGAAACTCAAACAAGACTGTTACCATAATTCTGATAGCTCCCTTCTGGCCGCGTCAGATTTGTTTAACCTCTTCTTCTGGCGTTGTCCTCCAAGGAACCGTGGAGATTGGAATGTTTTCCAACCCTCATCACTCAGAATGAGGGGTCGCGTCTACATCCCAATCTTCAGTCCCTGGCTCTCACGGCCTGGATGTTGAGAGCTTAGAGTTCGCCTCCTTGGGTCTTTCAGAGGGTGTCTCTCGAGTCTTGCTTCCAGAAAAGATTCCACCAAGAGGTGTTACTGACAGCAAGACCCTAGATCCTCTTTCTTGTCCTACACAGACCCTACTTGAATACCTTCTACACTTGTCAGAGTCTGGTCTCAAGACCAACTCCATGAGAGTTCACCTTAGTGCGATTAGTGCTTATCATCGCCATGTAGAAGGTAAACCTATCTCTGGACAGCCTTTAGTTCACTTCATGAGAGGTTTGCTTTTGTCAAAGCCCCCTGTCAAACCTCCACCAGTGTCATGGGATCTCAATATCATTCTCACCCAGCTGATGAAGCCTCCTTTTCAGCCACTGAATTCCTGCCATCTGAAGTACTTGGCCTAGAAGGTCATTTTCTTGGTGGCTGTTACTTCAGCTCGTAGAGTCAGTGAGCTCAAAGCCTTGGTAGTCCATGCTCCTTATCTTAAATTTCATCACAACAGAGTAGTCCGCATGCACCCTAAGTTCTTGCTGAAGGTGGTGTTGGAGTTCCATCTGAACCAGTCAATTGTCTTGCCAACATTTTTTCCCCGTCCACATACCAGCCCTGGTGAAGACAAGTTGCACACCTTGGACTGTAAGAGAGCATTAGCTTTTTACGTGGAGCGGACAAAGCCCTTTCAACAGTCCGCCCAGCTGTTTGTTTCTTTTAATCCCAACAGGATGGGAGTTGCCATTGGAAAATGCACCATCTCCAATTGGTTAGCAGACTGCATTTCCTTCACTTATGCCCAAGCTGCGCTGACTTTAGAGGGCCATGTCACTGCTCACAATGTTAGAGCCATGGCTGCGTCAGTGGCTCACTTAAAGTCAGCCTCCATTGAGGAGATTTACAAGGCTGCAACGTGGTCATCAATCCACACATTCACATCTCACTACTGCCTTCAGCAGGATACCCGACGCAACAGTTGGTTTGGGCAGTCGGTGCTGCAGAATCTGTTCGGGGTTTAGAATCCAACTCCACCCTCCTAGGCCCATTTCTGTTTTATTCAAGGCTGCACTCTCACATAGTTGATTTTGGTTTCAGGTCAATCTATGTTCTGTCTTCGCTGTTGCAAGGCCCAATTGACCAATGTTCATTGTTTTGAGTGAGCCTGGGGGCTAGGGATACCCCACACATAAGAATATGGAGCTTGCTTGTACTCTGAGAAAATGAAGATACATACCTGTAGCAGGTATTCTCCGAGGACAGCAGGCTCAATATTCTTACAACCCTCTCTCCTCCCTTTTGGAGTTGAATTCATTTACCTTGTTTGCTTTCTATTTAACTGATTTTAGTCAGGCTTGCGTTGCGGGCAGGAAGCAGCTCACGCATGCGCGGTGCGCTCATGCCTGCACGACCGAGCATTCTACAAACTTCTAGGTTTTTCCTGAAGAAAAGTTATGGTCTCCTGGGCCATCGCGGACGACGACCCACATGTAAGAATATTGAGCCTGCTGTCCTCGGAGAATACCTGCTACAGGTACGTATCTTCATTTTAGTGGTATGCAAGAATTGATTTGATTTAGATTTATTGCCTGCTTTCGATTTAGTTGATCATGATCTACTACTATTTAGATTAGAATCAGTTGGAATTGCTGCATGGTTTTGTTTTAGTTTTCAGGGTTTTAAGGAATTTCAAATGCGCAGTTAAATGTGAAATGTAATATCAGACGAATGGCAACCAAGGTGCAGGGTTCTACAGTAATCTCCACTTTAATCTATTTTTTTTTAAACTTTTTATATTTATTCATCATTTTGAAGTAAAAAAAAAAAATACAAGCCAGTAAATATCAAGCTCCGCAAAACAATCAGAAAGATAGATATATGTACCCCTCCCCATCCCAACCCACCCGAACCAGAAACCCACCTCCCCCCCCCCCCAAGTCACAGCTAACACCTCCCAGAAAGAGCACCTGCAGTTGGTTCTTCAAGAGTAGCTGGAAGCATAAACTAAACCCTGCCTCTCCACCTCACTCATCAGTGAGAATGTCCACCCCAAAAAGGAGTCTATTCCAAGATCAATGCGAGTTGAATCCATACCTCTTGTGCAGCATCAAAACGTCCATGATACCATCTGTCAGTTCCATATCTCGAACTGCAGACCAGAAGCTTCCAATCCTGCACTGTAGGTCCCATGGATTGCTTCCATTTGGCCACTGTTTCACACTTAGCATTAGCCAAACACAAGTACTTAACCCTAGTTTGCAATTTACAACCCCGTTTATTACCCAAACCCAGCAGACAGAACTTAGGTTCAGGCAGAAAAAGAACACCCAAGGTGCTCTCGAAAATTACTACTACTAGTACTATTTAACATTTCTAAAGCGCTACTAGGGTTACGCCGCGCTGTACAGTTAGCATAGGACAGTCCCTGCTCAAAGAGCTTACAATCTAAAGGACAAGTGTACAGTCAATCAAGAAGGGGCAGTCAAATTGGGGCAGTCTAGATTTCCTGAAAGGTATAAAGGTTAGGTGCCAAAGGCAACATTGAAGAGAGGTGGGCTTTGAGCAAGGATTTGAAGATGGGTAGGGAGGGGGCTTGGTGTAAGGGCTCAGGAAGTTTATTCCAGGCATAGGGTGAGGCGAGGCAGAATGGGCGGAGCCTGGAGTTGGCGGTGGTGGAGAAGGGTACTGAGAAGAGGGATTTGTCCTGTGAGCTGAGGTTTCGGGCGGGAACGTAAGGGGAGATGAGGGTAGAGAGGGTAGAAAGCTGAAGCACCCCCCTCCAATAGTCCTTGAGCTTCTCACAGCTCCACCAGGTATGGAGAAAGATGCCTCTGTCAGTGGAGCAGCACCAGCACATATCCGAGCCCCCCCCCCCCCCCACGAGTATATCACTTTCAATCTAACTGGTGTATAATACATATAAGTACATAAGTATTGCATACTGGGAAACGGTCCATCAAGCCCAGCATCCTGTTTCCAACAGTGGCCAGTCCAGGTCACAAATACCTGGCAAGAGCCCAGAAAAGTACAAAACATTTTATACTGTTTATCCCAGAAATAGTGGATTTTCCCCATGTCCATTTAATAATGGTCTTTGGACTTTTCCTTTAGAAGGCCATCCAAACCTTTTTTAAACTCCGCTAAGCTAACCGCCTTTACCACATTCTCTGGCAATGAATTCCAGAGTTTTATTACACATTGAGTGAAGAAACATTTTCTCGGATCCGTTTTAAATTTACTACATTGTAGCTTCATCGCATGCCCCCTAGTCCTAGTGTTTTTGGAAAGCGTAAACAGACGCTTCACATCTACCCGTTCAGCTCCACTCATTGTTTTATAGACCTCTATCATATCTCCCCTCAGCCGCTTTTTCTCCAAGCTGAAGAGCCCTAGCCACTTTAGCCTGTCCTCAAAGGGAAGTCATCCCATCCCCTTTATCATTTTCGTCGCCCTTTTCTAATTTCACTATATCTTTTTTGAGATGCGCGACCAGAATTGAACACAATATTCGAGGTGCAGTCGCACCATGGAGCGATACAAAAGCATTATAACATCCTCATTTTTGTTTTCCATTCCTTTCCTAATGATACCTAACATTTTATTTGCTTTCTTAGCCGCAGCAGCACACTGAGCAGAAGGTTTCAGCATATCGTCAATGACGACACCTAGATCCCTTTCTTGGTCCTTGACTCCTAACGTGGAACCTTGCATGACGTAGCTATAATTCGGGTTCCTCTTTCCCACATGCATCACTTTGCACTTGCTCACATTAAACATCATCTGCCATTTAGACGCCCAGTCTCGTAAAGTCCTGTTGTAATTTTTCACAATCGTCTTGCGATTTAACGACTTCGAATAACTCTCAGGCTTATTTTTGAAAGTGATCGCCGGCCATTTCCCGACATAAATCAGGAGATGGCCGGCGATCTCTCAAAAGCGGCGAAATCAGTATAATCGAAAGCGGCTTTTTTTACAGCATTGCCGCTTTCCCGTCGCCTTGCTGGCTAAAGTTCAAGGGGGTGTGTCGGCGATGTAGCGAAGGTGGGACATGGGCGTGGCTACCAGATGGCCGGCTTTCGCGGATAATGGAAAAAAAAAGCGGCGTTAAGCAGAATTTCCCCGGGTTTACTTGGTCCTTTTAGTTTCACGACCAAGCCTCAAAAAGGTGCCCCAACTGACCAGATAACCACTGGAGGGAATGGGGGATGACCTCCCCGTAGTCCCCCAGTGGTCACCAACCCCCTCCCACACTAAAAAAATACAAATCAAAACCTCTTTTTTTATCAGCCTGTATGCCAGCCTCAAATGTCATACCCAGCTCCCTGACAGCAGTATGCAGGTCTCTGGAGCAGTTTTTAATGGGTGCAGTGCACTTCAGGCAGGCAGACCAAAGTCCATCCCTCCTCCCACTTGATATAACAGCTGAAGTGGAGGGCGGCCACTCTAAACTCAAAGTCCTGGATTTCAAGCGTGCTGACTTTAGTAAAATGGGGGAATACCTGAGGAAGGAGATGATGGGCTGGGAGGACGTACATGAAGTGGAAGGGCAGTGGTCCCGGCTGAAAGAAGTAATAAATAGGGCCACAGACCTTTATGTAAGGCGAGTAAATAAAAGCAAGAGAAAAAGGAAACCGATATGGTTCTCCAAGCAAGTGGCTGAGAAAATAAAGGCTAAAGAGTTAGCGTTCCAGAAAAATAGAAAATCTCAAGAACAGGAACACGGGGAGGAATACTGGATGAAACTGAAAGAAGCCAAGAGAGAGGTACGTCTGGCGAAGGCGCAAGCGGAAGAACAAATGGCTAGAAATGTAAGGAGGGGCGACAAAAATTTCTTCAGATATATTAGTGAAAGAAGGACTAAAAAGGGAATTGTGAGACTAAAAGATACAGCGAACCGCTATGTAGATAATGATGAAGAAAAAGCCAATTTGCTAAATAGATACTTTTGTTCGGTTTTCACTGAAGAAAATCCTGGAGAAGGACCACGAGGGACTGGCAAAAGTACACCTGACAATGGAATGGAATGGATAGAGCACCGTTCATGGAAGAGAGTGTGTATCAACAACTTGGAAAGCTAAAGGTGGACAAAGCCATGGGACCGGACGGGATCCACCCCAGAATATTGAGGGAGCTCAGAAAGGTTCTGGCGGGTCCTCTTAAAGATTTGTTTAATAAATCCTTGGAGACGGGAGAGGTTCCGAGGGACTGGAGAATGTCGGAGGTGGTCCCTCTTCACAAAAGTGGTGATAGGGAAGAAGCTGGAAACTACAGGCCGGTAAGCCTCACTTTGGTTATTGGAAAAGTAATGGAAGCCATGCTGAAGGAAAGGATAGTGAATTTCCTAGACGCCAATAAGTTGCAAGATCCGAGACAACATGGTTTTACCAGAGGGAAATCGTGCCAAACGAATCTCAGTGAATTGGAGAACTGAATCATCTACGTGCTATAGACGTAATCTACTTAGATTTTAGCAAAGCTTTTGACACAGTTCCCCACAGGAGGCTCTTAAATAAACTAGATGGGCTGAAGATAGGTCCCAAAGTGGTGAACTGGATTAGGAACTGGTTGACGGACAGACGACAGAGGGTGGTGGTAAATGGAGTTCGCTCGGAGGAGGGAAAGGTGAGTAGTGCTCAGGGATTGGTGCTGGGGCCGATTCTGTTCAATATATTTGTGAGTGACATTGCCGAAGGGTTAGAAGGTAAAGTTTGCCTATTTGCGGATGATACTAAGATTTGCAACAGAGTGGACACCCGGGAGGGAGTGGAAAGCATGAAAAGGGATCTGAGGAAGCTAGAAGAATGGTCTAAGGTTTGGCAATTAAAATTCAATGCGAAGAAATGCAAAGTGATGCATTTAGGGAGTAGAAACCCACAAGAGGCTTATGTGTTAGGCGGGGAGAGTCTGATAGGTACTGAGGGGGAGAGGGATCTTGGGGTGATAGTATCCGAGGATATGAAGGCGACGAAACAGTGTGACAAGGCGGTGGCCGTAGCGAGAAGGTTGCTAGGCTGTATAGAGAGAGATGTGATCAGCAGAAGAAAGGAAGTGTTGATGCCCCTGTACAAGTCGTTGGTGAGGCCCCACCTGGAGTATTGTGTTCAGTTTTGGAGGCCGTACCTTGCGAAGGATGTTAAAAAAATGGAAGAGGTGCAAAGAAAAGCTACGAGAATGGTATGGGAATTGCGTTCCAAGACGTATGAGCAGAGACTTGCTGACCTGAACATGTATACCCTGGAGGAAAGGAGGAACAGGGGTGATATGATACAGACATTCAAATACTTGAAAGGTATTAATCCACAAACAAACCTTTTCCGGAGATGGGAAGGCGGTAGAACGAGAGGACATGAAATGAGATTGAAGGGGGGCAGACTCAAAAAAGATGTCAGGAAGTATTTTTTCACGGAGAGGGTGGTGGATGCTTGGAATGCCCTCCCGCGGGAGGTGGTGGAGATGAAAACGGTAACGGAATTCAAACATGCGTGGGATGTGCATAAAGGAATCCTGTGCAGTAGGAATGGATCCTCAGAAGCTTAGCCAAAATTGGGTGGAGGAGCAGGTGGGGGAAGAGAGGTTGGTAGTTGGGAGGCGAGGATAGTGGAGGGCAGACTTATACGGTCTGTGCCAGAGCCGGTGGTTGGAGGCGGGAAATACTGCTGGGCAGACTTGTACGGTCTGTGCCCTGAAAAAGGCAGGTACAAATCAAGGTAAGGTATACACATATGAGTTTATCTTGTTGGGCAGACTGGATGGACCATGCAGGTCTTTTTCTGCCGTCATCTACTATGTTACTATGTTACTTGTGGTGGTAAATGTTAAGGCTTCCAAACCCCCCCAAAACCCACTCTACCCACACGTAGTTGCCCCCCTTCACCTATAAGGGCTATGGTAATGGTGTAGAGTTGTGGGGAGTGGGTTTGGGGGGGATTTGTGGGGCTCAGCACCCAAGGTAAGGGAGCTATGCACCTTGGAGCTTTTTTGGTATTTTTTTTAAATATTGTTAGAAATGCCCCCTAGGGTGCCCGGTTGGTGTCCTGGCATGTGAGGGGGACCAGTGCACTACAAATGCTGGCTCCTTCCATGACCAAATGCCTTGGATTTCGCCGGGTTTGAGATGGCCGGCATTTTTTTCCATTATCGCTGAAAAACAAAACCGGCGATCTCAAACCCGGTGAACTCTGGCATTTGGCCGGGCTAAACCGTATTATCAAAAAAAAAGATGGCCGGCCATCTTTTTCGATAATATGGTTCCGGCCAGCTGTTGCACCAATGCCAAAATACATCCGGCGATGTTCGATTATGCCCCTCTTTATGTCATCAGCAAATTTTATTACCTCACTAGTTACTCCCATCTCTAGGTCATTTATAAATATGTTAAAAAGCAGCGGTCCCAGCACAGACCCCTGGGGAACCCCATTAACTATCCTCCATTGAGAATACTGAACATTTAACCCTACTCTCTGTTTTCTATCTTTTAACCAGTTTTTAATCCACAATAGAACACTACCTCCTATCCCATGACTCTCCAATTTCCTCTGGAGTCTTTCATGAGGTACTTTGTCAAACGCCTTCTGAAAATCCAGATACACAATAGCAACCGGCTACCCTTTATCCACATGTTTGTTCACCCCTTCAAAGAAATGTAGTAGATTGGTGAGACAAGATTTCCCTTCACTAAATCCATGTTGACTTTGAGGCGTATTTTCAGAGCACTTAGACTTACAGAGTTACATTATAATCTATGGAACTTTGTAAAGCTAAGTGCTTTGAAAATGAGCCCCTTTGTCTCATTAATCCATGCTTTTGAATATGCTTTGTAATTTTGTTGTTAATAATAATCTCTACCATTTTGCCCGACACCGATGTCAGACTCACCGGTCTATAATTTCCCGGATCTCCTCTGGAACCTTTTTAAAAAATCGACGTTGCATTGGCCACCCTCCAATCTTCTGGTACCACGCTCGGTTTTAAGGATAAATTACATATTACTAACAATAGCTCCGCAAGCTCATTTTTCAGTTCTATCAGTACTCTGGGATGAATACCATCCGGTCCAGGAGATTTGCTACTCTTCAGTTTGTAGAACTGCCCCATTACATCCTCCAGATTTACAGAGAATTCATTAAGTTTCTCCGACTTGTCAATTTCGAATACCTTTTCTAGAATACCATCGAGTAACAATTTTATCTGCATTTTCCTTAATTAAGACACACATTGAAGCTTTTGTGATTTGCCTAAAAATGGTTTATCACACCCCCTGACAACTCCTCTCCCCCGATCCTGTTCCCACTGAAAAACGTATTCTCTGATTCCTTTCATAGTGAAATCTCTTTTGAAAGTCAAGCAGGAACCATGATTTTGATCGCCCCTTACTGGCCAAGAAAGATATGGTTTCCTCTTCTCCTGGAGCCTTCCTTGAGAGCACCTTGAAGGCTGAAGTGATTTGCAGCACTGATCATTCAAGACTGGGGAACCCTACATCCTGTGTGGTAGATTCCTTTAATTTATCAGTGTGTCTCATTTTGGCTTCTAGAAGAGTTTCCACTAGAAGCATATTGGATTCAAATGGAGGAGGTTTGCCATCTGGTGTGAAAACAAGGCCTTGGATCCTTTTCTCTATCCCACATAAAAACTACTTGACTACTTTCTACATCTTTTGAAGTCAGTTCTCAAGACAAACATTATGCTGCTCAAAAAACAGTATGTTGTGAAACATATTCCTTTAGTTTCAGTATGGAAGTGAGACTTCCTGTATCTTATCCAAAAAGTTCAACTCACCCAGAAGGACAGCTATGGTTTGCCAGCACTTGTAAAGCTGCACTAAAAAATGTGGAGAAAAAAAGACCTCAGAATAACAAGCTCAAACCACTCTATTGTGTGCCACTGGTGGGAGCTAAACCAATCATTGATCAGAAAAAAAAAGCTTCACACTAGAAATGCAGAATTGCAAAATATAAATTACAATGTGGCAGCATTAGAATAATATAGTGCACAAAAACGCAAACTCTTGACATCCCCCCCTCAGGCAGTGGTATAGCCATGGGGGCCTGGGCCTCCCAATTTGGGTTTGGACCCCCAAAGTCTGCTGGTTTCGCTGGCAGAGGTTCCGAAGCCCCGCCAGCAGAAGCTTTCCTGCTGCGATATTCACTGCTGTGCTGCCTGCCCTGCTTCCCCCTCCCTTGCACACATGCTTGGTTTTAATGAAATTGAGCATGCTCAATCTTCATGCATGCTCAATTTCACTAAAACTGCGCTGGAGCGGAAAAACGGGCAGGTAGCGCAGTGCCAAGTATCTCCACAGGAAGGCTTTTGCTGGTGGGGTTGCTGCGGGGGCAGACATCGATAAGCAGGCAAGGCATAATATGCCCCTCCCCCCCCCCCCCCCCAAAAAAAAAAAAAATCAAGATGTGGCTATGCCTGTGCCCAAAGTGAGATATAATGTCCAAAAAAACTGATACAGATCATATAAACAATTGTGTACACTTACGGGCTCATTTTCAAAGCACTTAGCCTCCCAAAGTTCCATAGAAACCTATGGAACTTAGCCTCCCAAAGTGCTTTGAAAATATGCCTGTAGTCTCTAAAGGTCACTTAGCTTATGAAATAATCAGGAGCACTTCTAACCCTACAGCGGCCCCCGTTTCACTAGAACTTCTTCAGGGTAATGGTGTCCTTCACACCAATGTAGTCTGAGATTACATAACATATACTTAACATGTGCTGTATATACTTGACTATAATAGGGTTACCATATTTGCCCTAAGGAAAAAAGAGAACATATCCCGCCCTCTCACACCCGTCACTTTACCCCCCCCCCCCCCAAAGAAAGCCAGATTCCCTCTCCCCCCATGTACTGTATATCTCCTCCCCAATTTTCCAGCCTCCCTCCACCCACATGACTCCAGTCTTGCGAGGCTGCCGCTTGAAGTCTCGGCAGCCATTTTGAAGCAGTGTTGGGAGCGAGACAGTCTGCAGACACGTGGGGCTCTTTGCTGCCCCAAGGAGGTCACTGGACCACCAGGGCGCACCACACAGGGGAGGGGAGGATAGGATGCTCGTCCACCCACATGGGTAAAACCGGATTTATGGTATCCCTAAATTATAAGCTGAGATTTATGGGCCTAAAAGAAGCCCAAAAATTGGGATCTCTGCTTATAGTCGTGTCAGCACACATTTCTGCCCTTCCTCCTTCCCCCGACGGTGATGACATTTCATCTTACCAGTACCACCTGCACACTGCCTCTGATGCTACCGTTGACACCGAAGTATGGTAGGTAAGTGCATGCTGGGCTAGTACGAGGCCTTGAGCACCTGCGCCTGCTTCAGGCCTGCTGGCTCACAGTGGGATCGGACAGGCTATGAGCTTGCGCAGATGCTCAAGGTTCCTCTCAAGTTCAGCCCTCTCCATAGGAGCCAACTTTTCAAAATGATTGGGGGTGCTGAATTTTTTTTTTTTTTTACAGCTGGTGCGTTCCCCCTCCCTCGTCCCACCTCCATCTCCCTCCCAGTTCCAGGCCCCCCTCCACCTCCCTCCCAGTTCCAGTCCCTCCTACCCTCCCTCCCAGTTCCAGGCCCCCCCCCTCCCTCTCTTCGAGTTCCAGGCCCCCTCCCTCCAAATTTTAAAAGTCATCTATTTTACCTCGTCAGGGTTAGGGCGGCAGCAGCAGTAAAAACCATGCAGGCTTGGCTCGGTGCTTAGTTGTTTTCCCTTCTGTCTCTCTTGGCTCTGGTCCCACCCTTGAACAACGTCATATCCAGGGTCTTTGGCTACTTGAAGAAACCTTAATGTTACAATAAGCTCTTGGAAAGTAGGACTGTATTAAATGTTACCTTCAGAAATAGCCTTGAAAATTCATGCCTTAAATTGTTTTGTCTATAAGGTACCACCAGCCTTTTTCAGAAATTGAATTCGCAACAAACTCATTCTTTTCCAAACAACTGATGATATTCAGTACACTAAGCTTCTCCGAGGACAAGCAGGCTGCTTGTTCTCACGACTGGGTGACGTCCGCGGCAGCCCCCACCAACCGGAAAGAAGCTTCGCGGGACGGTCGGCACGCAGGGCACGCCCACCGCGCATGCGCGGCCGTCTTCCCGCTCGTGCGTGACCGCTCCCGCCAGTTCCTTTTTTTCCGCGTCTGGAGAGAGTCGTGCCTCGCCGCTCTCTCTGATTCAGCCGCCGGATTTTCGATCGCGTTTACGCCGATCGTGTTTTTTCTTTGTTTATTTCGGTATACTTACCGTCCGGTTTCTTTTAAAAAAAAAAAAAAAAAAAGAAACCCTGCGCGTGTGGAGCACGCGCTCCCTTTTTCCCTCGCTTCCAGCGGGGACGCCGCGTTGCGGCCTAGTGGCCGCACGGTCGTTTTCCTTTTCGTGGTGTGATTTCAGCCACCATTGACGACTTTGACTTCGCCGACGCGATTTTTCCGTCGATGTCCTCGAAGGTCCCGAGTGGATTTAAAAAGTGTGGTCGCTGCGGCCGGCCGATCTCGCAGACCGACACCCACGCTTGGTGCCTCCAGTGCCTCGGGCCGGAGCACAATATCAAGTCGTGTTCTCTGTGTCTCGGTCTCCGGAAACGGACTCAGGTTGCGAGGCAAGTTCTGCGGGACCGTCTTTTTGGAACTTGCGCCGGCCCCTCGACGTCGACCTCGAAGGCATCGGTATCGACGACCGGTCCTTCGGTACCGGTATCGATGCCCGAGACATCGGCACCGATGGCAGCGACCCCAGGAGAACAGGTCCGTCGGCCGCCGGTCCTCCGGTGAGAGTGGGGTGAGAGGCCGCGTGGGCAATCGGCCCCGGTCACTCCCTCGGCCCATGGCCCTCGGGACCGAACCCTGTCTGACCCGGTTCCTCGGGACCGAGGGGGATCGACCTCCTCCTCCTCCATGCCACCTGGCACTGATGACGGGCACCGCAAAAAATCAAAGAAGCTCCGTCATCGGTCGCCTTCGATGCGTCCGGCTCTCGGTGCCGGCGAGGAGTCGACGCCGAAGCATCCGCGTCGAGAGGAGAGATCCCCTTCGGTAGTGGAGGTACCGACGCGTCAGGGTCCCAGCACTTCGGTGCAGTCTCCTGGACCCGAGCAGCTTCCGGTACTGGCACCTCTACCGGCCCCCCCGTCTTTCCCGGCAGCGGGCCTGGACGAGTGCCTCCGAGCCATCCTTCCGGGGATCCTGGAAGGGCTGATGCGCCAGGCTGTGCCGGGGCCGGGGTGCTTGTGCCCTCAGCGCCGTTGACTGTGGCACCGGTGAGCTCTAGCCCGGTGCCGAGGCCGTCGACACCGCCGCCGCTTGCGGTGCCGGTCTCGACCGCCACGCAGGTGGAGTCCCCGTCGACGTCGATGGAGGGAGCTCCGTCCCCGCCGGCGCGGGAGTCCACCGCTCGACGACACCGAGACCCTGGTGCCTCGACGTCGAGCCGGGCCCGGTTCAGGACTCAGCTACATGAGCTTATGTCCGACACCGAGGATGAGGACTCGTGGGGGGAAGAGGAGGACCCTAGATATTTCTCCTCAGAGGAGTCTACGGGCCTCCCCTCGGACCCCACGCCTTCACCGGAGAGAAAACTCTCACCTCCCGAGAGTCTCTCCTTTGCCTCCTTTGTGCGGGATATGTCTATTAGCATTCCCTTCCCCGTGGTCTCTGTGGAAGAGCCGAGGGCCGAGATGCTCGAGGTCCTCGACTATCCATCACCACCTAGAGAGTCCTCCACGGTGCCGCTGCACAATGTCCTGAAGGAGACGCTGCTTCGGAACTGGGTGCGACCATTAACTAACCCCATCATTCCCAAGAAAGCAGAGTCCCAGTACAGAATCCACTCGGACCCAGAGTTAATGCGGCCCCAATTGCCCCATGACTCGGCGGTCGTGGATTCTGCTCTCAAGAGGGCACGGAGTTCGAGGGATACTGCCTCGGCGCCCCCGGGGCGGGAGTCTCGCACTCTGGACTCGTTTGGGAGGAAGGCCTACCAATCCTCCATGCTCGTGACCCGCATCCAGTCGTACCAGCTCTACACGAGCATCCACATGCGGAACAATGTGAAGCAACTGGCGGACCTGGTCGATAAGCTCCCGCCGGAGCAGTCCAGGCCTTTTCAGGAAGTGGTCAGGCAGCTGAAGGCGTGCAGAAAGTTCCTGTCCAGGGGTATCTATGACACCTGTGACGTGGCATCTCGTGCTGCGGCCCAAGGTATAGTGATGCGCAGGCTCTCATGGCTGCGTGCCTCTGACCTGGACAACCGCATCCAGCAGAGACTGGCCGACGTCCCTTGCCGGGGGGATAATATTTTTGGTGAGAAGGTCAAGCAGCTGGTGGACCAACTGCATCAGCAGGAAACCGCCCTCGACAAGCTCTCCCACCGGGTGCCTTCAGCACCCACCTCAGCAGGTGGACGTTTTTCCCGGGCCCGGCAGGCTGTGCCCTATTCTTTTGCAAAGCGTAGGTACACCCAGCCGGCCCGAAGGCCTCGTCAGGCACAGGGACAGCCCCAGCGCGCTCGTTCTCGTCAACAGCGTGCGCCTAAGCAGCCCCCTGCGCCTCCACAGCAAAAGCCGGGGACGGGCTTTTGACTGGATCCACGGGAACATAGCCGCCCTCAAAGTGTCCGTACCGGACGATCTGCCGGTCGGAGGGAGGTTAAAATTTTTTCACCAAAGGTGGCCTCTCATAACCTCCGACCAGTGGGTTCTCCAAATAGTGCGGTGCGGATACACCCTGAATTTGGCCTCCCTGCCACCAAATTGTCCTCCGGGAGCTCAATCCTTCAGCTCCCATCACAAGCAGGTACTTGCAGAGGAACTCTCCGCCCTTCTCAGCGCCAATGCGGTCGAGCCCGTACCACCCGGGCAGGAAGGGCAGGGATTCTATTCCAGGTACTTCCTTGTGGAAAGGAAAACAGGGGGGATGCGTCCCATCCTAGACCTGAGAGGCCTGAACAAATTCCTGGTCAAAGAAAAGTTCAGGATGCTTTCCTTGGGCACCCTTCTGCCAATGATTCAGAAAAACGATTGGCTATGTTCCCTGGATTTAAAGGACGCATACACTCACATCCCGATACTGCCAGCTCACAGACAGTATCTCAGATTCCGCCTGGGCGCACGGCACTTTCAGTATTGTGTGCTGCCCTTTGGGCTCACCTCTGCCCCACGAGTGTTTACAAAGTGCCTCGTGGTGGTAGCGGCGTACCTACGCAAGCTGGGAGTGCACGTGTTCCCATATCTCGACGATTGGCTGGTCAAGAACACCTCGGATGCGGGAGCCCTCCGGTCTATGCAGTGCACTATTCAACTTCTGGAGCTGCTGGGGTTTGTGATAAATTACCCAAAGTCCCATCTCCAGCCAACACAGTCTCTGGAATTCATAGGAGCTCTGCTGAATACCCAGACGGCTCAGGCCTTCCTTCCCGAAGCGAGGGCCCACAACCTTTTGTCCCTAGCTTCGCAGACCAGAGCGTCTCAGCAGGTCACAGCTCGGCAGATGTTGAGACTTCTGGGTCATATGGCCTCCACAGTTCATGTGACTTCCATGGCTCGTCTTCACATGAGATCTGCTCAATGGACCCTAGCTTCCCAGTGGTTTCAAGCCACCGGGAATCTAGAAGATGTCATCCGCCTCTCCACCAGTTGCCGCACTTCACTGCTCTGGTGGACCATCCGGACCAATTTGACCCTGGGACGTCCATTCCAAATTCCGCAGCCCACGAAAGTGCTGATGACGGATGCATCTCGCCTGGGGTGGGGAGCTCATTTCGATGGGCTTCACACCCAGGGTTTGTGGTCCCTCCAGGAAAAGGATCTGCAGATCAACCTCCTGGAGCTCCGAGCGATCTGGAACGCACTGAAGGCTTTCAGAGATCGGCTGTCCTACCAAATTATCCAAATTCGGACAGACAATCAGGTTGCAATGTATTACACCAACAAGCAGGGGGGCACC
Source organism: Microcaecilia unicolor (assembly GCF_901765095.1). NCBI lineage: Eukaryota > Metazoa > Chordata > Amphibia > Gymnophiona > Siphonopidae > Microcaecilia > Microcaecilia unicolor. Next base: position 13,369,610 of record NC_044032.1, on the reverse strand, counting down.
GGATCTCGCCCCTTGTGTCAGGAAGCCGTCGGGATGTGGCGTTGGGCTTGCCAGTTCGGCATGCTCCTCCAAGCCACATACCTGGCAGGTGTAAACAACAGTTTGGCCGACAGACTGAGCAGAGTCATGCAACCGCACAAGTGGTCGCTTCATTCCAGAGTGGTACGCAAGATCTTCCGAGAGTGGGGCACCCCCTCGGTGGACCTTTTCGCCTCTCAGACCAACCACAAGCTGCCTCTGTTCTGTTCCAGACTACAGGCACACGGCAGGCTAGCGTCGGATGCCTTTCTCCTCCATTGGGGGACCGGCCTCTTGTATGCTTATCCTCCCATACCTTTGGTGGGGAAGACCTTACTGAAGCTCAAGCAAGACCACGGCACCATGATTCTGATAGCGCCCTTTTGGCCCCGTCAGATCTGGTTCCTTCTGGAGTTGTCCTCAGAAGAACCGTGGAGATTGGAGTGTTTTCCGACTCTCATTTCGCAGAACGACGGAGCGTTGCTGCACCCCAACCTTCAGTCCCTGGCTCTCACGGCCTGGATGTTGAGGGCGTAGACTTCACTGCGTTGGGTCTGTCTGAGGGTGTCTCCCGTGTCTTGCTTGCCTCGAGGAAGGATTCCACTAAAAAGAGTTACTTTTTCAAGTGGAGGAGGTTTGTCGTTTGGTGTGAGAGCAAGGCCCTAGAACCTCGTTCTTGCCCTGCACAGAACCTGCTTGAATACCTTCTGCACTTATCAGAGTCTGGCCTAAAGACCAACTCAGTAAGGAATCACCTTAGTGCGATTAGTGCTTACCATTATCGTGTGGAAGGTAAAGCCATCTCTGGAGAGCCTTTAGTCGTTCGATTCATGAGAGGCTTGCTTTTGTCAAAGCCCCCTATCAAGCCTCCTGCAGTGTCATGGGATCTCAACGTCGTCCTCACCCAGCTGATGAAACCTCCTTTTGAGCCACTGAATACCTGCCATCTGAAGTACTTGACCTGGAAGGTCATTTTCTTGGTGGCAGTTACTTCAGCTCGTAGGGTCAGTGAGCTTCAAGCCCTGGTAGCTCATGCTCCATATACCAAATTTCATCACAACAGAGTAGTGCTCCGCACCCACCCAAAGTTCCTGCCGAAGGTGGTGTCGGAGTTCCATCTTAACCAGTCAGTTGTCTTGCCAACATTCTTCCCCAGGCCGCATACCCGCCCTGCTGAACGTCAGTTGCACACATTGGACTGCAAGAGAGCATTGGCCTTCTACTTGGAGCGGACACAGCCCCACAGACAGTCTGCCCAATTGTTTATTTCTTTCGACCCTAACAGGCTAGGGGTCGCTGTCGGGAAACGCACCATCTCCAATTGGCTAGCAGATTGCATTTCCTTCACTTACGCCCAGGCTGGGCTGACTCTTGAGGATCATGTCACGGCTCATAGTGTCAGAGCCATGGCAGCGTCGGTGGCCCACTTGAAGTCAGCCACTATTGAAGAGATCTGCAAGGCTGCGACGTGGTCATCTGTCCACACATTCACATCTCATTACTGCCTCCAGCAGGATACCCGACGCGACAGTCGGTTCGGGCAGTCGGTGCTGCAGAATCTGTTTGGGGTGTAAATCCAACTCCACCCTCCAGGACCCGAATTTATTCTGGTCAGGCTGCACTCTCAGTTAGTTGTTCTTCGTAGGTCAATTTCTGTTGTACCCTCGCCGTTGCGAGGTTCAATTGACCTGGGTTCTTGTTTTGAGTGAGCCTGAGAGCTAGGGATACCCCAGTTGTGAGAACAAGCAGCCTGCTTGTCCTCGGAGAAAGTGAATGATACATACCTGTAGCAGGTGTTCTCCGAGGACAGCAGGCTGATTGTTCTCACCTACCCTCCCTCCTCCCCTTTGGAGTTGTGTCTTCCCTTGAAGTGTATTGTCTTGCTACATACTGGACTGGCCGGCTCGAGCCGGTTTCGGGCGGGAAGACGGCCGCGCATGCGCGGTGCGCGCGGGCTAGCAAAGGACTTTGCTAGTGAAGATTCCGATTGGAGGGGCTGCCGTGGACGTCACCCCATCAGTGAGAACAATCAGCCTGCTGTCCTCGGAGAATACCTTCTACAGGTATGTAGCATTCGCTTTGTCCTCCATTCCTTTATTAATTCCTAGTATTGCATTGTATTTGAACCAGAGAATTCAACATGTTCTACAGATAAGTATGTAGTAGAAGGGTTGTGGATTTAATATACTGCCTTTCTGTGGTACAACCAAAGCGGTTTACATTTTATGCACATTTTTGTTTTTGAAGTATCTTAAATGGTAATTATTAATGAAGATTAAAATTATTCCCAGGAGGAGACCACGTGATGCGCTGAGAGAATAAGACGTGTTCGCATTCTCTCTGAGGTTCCCACTCCCTTATTAAACTTGCTTTAAATCAACATCACGAGCAAACGTCCAAATGGTAAAACGAGACCTTCCTTAATGGACAAATACATAACAACACTGCCGGGAGACATGGTCAGCAAAGGTACAAGAAGAGAAAAAGAGAAACTGTGAAACAACGGCAGATACGATGGAAGGCCCAACACCGCATAGTAGCCAGTCCTCCGCTGAGCAGCTACTGCCAGCTGACCGGTGCGGTGGAAAAAGCGATAGAGCCCAAGCTGGATAATCTCTCCAAGCAACTGGCTAGTTTTGAAAGAACCTTAGCGGACGTAGGTGCAAGAATGGGAAGTTTGAACAGCGTGTATCAGCGCTGGAGGACATCTCCCCTCCAACAGAAGGTGGTGGCAGAAAAACTGCAAAACACAGTACAGAAACTCACGGAGAAGATAGACGACTTGGAGAACCGTCCGCGGAGGGCAAATTTAAGGATTATTGGCTTTTCTGAGTCGGTTAGTGAGAACGCATTGTCTTCCTTGCAGGAAAAGTGACTTACTCAGAATTTACAGTGTCAGACCGAAATGGGCCGCTGTGCCTGGAGCGTGCTCATCGTGTAGGCCGCCAACAAGATGGCCGACAGGCGCCACGTGCAGTTATAATGAAAATTCACAACTACACCCATAAAGTGGAAATTTTACTTGGATACAGATTGAAAAAGCAGCAACGTGCAATATGATGGACACCCGGTGAGAATTTTTCAAGATTACTCTCTCTTTACAGGAGCACAGAAAGAATTTACACCACTCTGTCGGCATCTGCACAAAAAAGGTGTTCGTTTTATGCTTATTTATCCAGCGACACTTAAGATACAGGTGCAAGGCACTGGCAAAGGAAGAGGTTAAGTAATCATGATATATGCGCTGTAGCGTTGGGTTGAAGGGCCATCGAATTATTGTAAGCAATAAGCGCAAACCCTACTACATAGCATGTGTGATGTAATGAATATTGTTTTGGGAGTGGGACTTCAAGTCACAAAGTGAGTTTCCATACCCATCTTCATAGATTGATAATTACAGGGCATGGTGTAGCAGGGTAAGTTAAGGGGGGAGGGTCTGGGGGTGGAAGTACAAAGGGAGGGGGAAGGGCAAGAAAGGGGACAATTGATGATCACTGTGGGGACAGTCAGAGAATGTGTAGGGTACAGTGGTTGGTTATGTTATTCTACCCCTGGAGGCTAGAAGAGGCCATTTGTATAGCCCAAAACATCACAAGGGAGAATTGGTGCTGGGGTGAGGCTGGGCGCCCCAGGACAAATAAGGAACAATGTGCTTTTGGAGGAGAAGTGGCCTAGTGGTTAGGGTGGTGGACTTTGGTCCTGGGGGAGGAACTGAGTTCAATCCCGGCACAGGCAGCTCCTTGTGACTCTGGGCAAGTCACTTAAACCCTCCATTGCCTGCCACATTGAGCCTGCCATGAGTGGGAAAGCGCGGGGTACAAATGTAAAAAAAAAAATGTATAAGAACAAAATAGGCGATGGTTAGAACAAGACCACAATTCACATCGTGTCATGGAATGTGTGGAGGGATTTCTTCCCCTATTAAGAAAGCCAAAATATAACATAAAGCAGATATAGTCTGTTTGCATGGAGACTAGGCTTTCGGCAGAAGAACACTTAAGCTGCAACACCAATGGGTAGGAAGTGTGCCTTGCTTACCGGCACCGGGCGACGGGGTGGAGTACCGATACTTATACAAAATTGGTGGCATGTCAAGAAAGTTGCTGTTTAAAGATGGGGAGGGCAGATACGTGGGAGTTTCACTCAACTGGCAGGGTAGGGAAATGGTATTGGTTTAGCACCAAACAGATCAAGAGCTCACCTTTTACCCACATTTGCGTGCCATTTGGCCAACAATATGCAAAGTTGCCAATAATTGTAGCAGTGGATATGAACATGATATTGAACCATATTTAGATGGTTGAACGTCAACATCATCGAGCACCAGCGCCCGGTCGATACTGGAAACGTTTTGTTTGACACTGGATTAGTGGATCCATGGCGCTTATTGCACCCCGAGGAAGTGGATTATACACACACGTCAAGGGCACATCATACAATTAATCACATTTAGATTATATTTTCATGTCGCAGAAATGTTCACTCAGGTGTCATCTGCTGTATTAGCTCGGAGGAAATATCAGCTCATGCCATGGTATGAGTAGATGTGGAGGTGGCACAGCACTTTCAGCAAATGCCAAGCTGGAGGTTTTCCGGCATATCTATTTTCATCCAAAGATTTTGGCAAATACTAGCTGCCAAGTGGCATGATTTTGTTACGACAAATAGACCAACACATGGATGATCCCATATTATTCTGGTCTTCGCAAAAGTAGTCCTTAGAGGAGAAATAATTGCATTTGTCAGTAATAAACTAGGCAAATGGCGAGAAACATCATAGATCTGAGCGCAAGTTAAATACCCTAAACAGTGTTCATATGACAATCCTCAGCTTGCCGTATAGAACCCTCACAGCACAAGGTAGCACTTAATAGTCTATTACATGAGCGAATATGAGATCCTTACTATATTGCAAATATAAATTTCAGAAGTTTGGAGAGAGAACAGGGCGATCGCTAGTTAGTATAATGAAAAGGTGTAGAAAGTCGCGTTATATTCCTGCTCTACTAGATTACAGAACTATTTAGGCAGCATTTTAGCACTCTATATGCAAACTGGAGGAGGGGATCCACCGCCTAAAAAGGCAATACAGAATTATCTTTGTAAGGCAGGGATGCCTAGGCTCCCCTCGGAGACAGTGGAGTCTCTTAACTGGCCACTGTCGCGCAGGAAGTGCAAAAAGCCATTTGGAAACTAAAACTGTATTCAGCACCGGGTGCGGATGGCTTTTCGAGTGAATTCTACAAAATGTTACAAGTTCAGCTGGTGGGACCATTAATTGATTATTATGAAGCAGTAACTGAAAAGAACAATTTCCCACTTTATGCTAACACGGCACTCATCAGTTTGATACCTAAACAGGGGCGGGAACAAAACGCGATCAGAGTCTATCGCCAATATCGCTGATCAATGTAGATGTAAAACTTTTGTCCAGGATATTGGCAGATAACTAGCACCTTTAATACCCAAATAATAGAAAAAGAGGCAAGTTGGTTTGTACGGGGCCGACAATCGGTGCTTAATGTGTGTAAGCTACTTAAGGCACGTGCTTCCAGGACGATATTTGGGAACCCTTATTTAATTGCCAGCCTAGACGTAGAACGGGCATTTGATCGGGTGTGTGGTGGCCCTTTTTGATCCAGGCCTTACCTGAGTAGGCTTTCATGGGTGGTATCTACAAGCGATCATGACATTGTACTCATCTCCCAGGGCCAGCGGTTTTGGTAAATGGTATAAAGATTGAGGAATTTCTATAGGTAGAGGCACTCATCAAGGATGTCCCTTGTATCCATTGCTGTTTCTTCTTTCGTTGGAACCTCTCTGGTGTAAGTTATGGGTGGAGAAAGAGATACTGGAGTAGAAGTGAATGGCCCACGCAATTAAATATTAGCTTATGCGGATGATCTGTGGTGTCACGCCACTGAGGATGATCCGGAGTAGTGAGCCCTTGGACTGCTGCCAGAGACTGGCAACAGCAGGAAAACCACCCATACTGCTGGAACAAACTTGCTTGGCTGGACTGGAACCGCAAACAACAGGAACAAACTTGGCTTGGCTGGACTGAACTGGATTCAGGACTTTCAAGCAAGGCAGACACAAGCAGGTAGGCAGAAGCTAAGGACAAGTAGGGATGCACAAGCAGGAAGGGGAACTAAAGCTAAAGACAGGGCAGAGACACGCAGTAAGGGATAGAAGATAAAGACGCGCAGGGCTGATACAACACTAAGGATCTGAAACTAAAGACACACAGAGGTCAGGCTTCTCCCGGAGGGCACTGGTGTTGTGAGCCCTTGGACCCCTGCCGTGGAGCGGCAGTGGCAGGCAAAATCACCTACAAACCAGAGACAAGGCAAAACAGGACTGGAACCCCGGACTGGAGTACTGACTGGAGCACACTGGACAGGAACAAACACGGACTGGAACACACTGGACAGGAACACACCGGACTGGACCTAGGCTTCCACCTACACATAGCTGCCGTTCCCCAAGGGGTAGAGCCCCGGGTGCAGGCAGCCGGCAGGACTTGGAGGAACACTTGTACTGGAACTAGCAGGCAGGAACACCAGGAATCAGGATTCAGAAGTGCCCACAGGGCACCTAGACAAAAGCAAGGCAGACAGGGGTGCAGGGCTATGGCTGGAGCTCCAGTAGCTGAGAAATACAGGGCAGAGGAACAGGACTATGGCTGAAGCTCCAGTAGCTAGAATACAGGCCAGGGAGCAAGGCTATGGGCTGGAGCTCCAGTAGCTGAGAAAATACAGGCAAGAGAACAGGACTATGGCTGAAGCTCCAGTAGCTAGAAATACAGGCAGGGAGCAGGGCTATGGCTGGAGCTCCAGCAGCTGGAGAAATACAGGCAGAGAACAGGACTAGGGCTGAAGCTTCAGTAGCTAGAAATACAGGCAGGGAGCAGGGCTATGGCTGGAGGCTCCAGTAGCTGAGAAATACAGGCAGAGAACAGGACTAGGGCTGAAGCTCCAGTAGCTAGAGATACAGGGCAGGGAGCAGGGCTATGGCTGGAACTGCCAAGCTGCCACTAAGAAAGAAATCCAAGCCAGGAATACAGACCAGAGGCAAGACTAGGAAATAAGCAATAGAACCAAACTAGCTACACACAGACTAACTAGAATTAAGCTACACACAAGTTAACTAGAATCAAGCAAGAAACTCAGACTAGAAACTGGACTAGGCAGAAGTGCACAGCGCACCCCAACATACCAGGGACCTTAGACGATGCAAAGGCAAACACAGAAGTTTCTAGGTGATTAATAAAGCCCATCAGCAGCTGAGGCTCAGCTGCAGCAGTCTCAAGGCATTGTTACGGGTGCTGTTCATGCACAAAACAAGGAAAGACAAGTCTGGCAGCCTGGGAAGATCCAGACCGGACCGGGCTGAAGTCTGGAACAGGTAGGGACAAGACAGTCCTTGGCAGCCACTGGTTCTGGCCACCAGAGGGCGAGAGGAGCACAAACCAAGAAGCAGGCAGCATACTGAAGTACAGAGAGGCTCAACATACACAGGTGCAGCATAGAGGAGCAATCAGAGCCATGCTGGAAGCAGCCCAGCACACAAAGACAGAGCTAACTTAGAAAGGACAGACAGAAGCCAGCTTAGAAGCTGACCCGCCAGAATAAGGTAAGCCTGAGAGGGGTCACGACCACAGACGTGACACAGAGTAACTACAACTGGTAAGGAAACAGAGCTGAACGCAAACAAGGCAAATACAAACAGTAAGGAACAGAAGTTAAAGACACCGCCAGGGCAGATACAACAGAAAGGGCAGAAGCTAAAGACACACGGGTAACTACAACCGGTAAGGAAATAGAGCTGAACACAAACAGGCAAATACAAGCAGTAAGGAACAGAAGCTAAAGGACAAACAAGAAAGGGACTAGCAGAGCTAGAACTGCAACAAGCACTCACAGACGAAAGCACATCTGAAGACCTCTGTTGCAAAGGCAAGTCTGACAATTCCCAGGAAATTAATAAAGGCAATTACAGATGAGGTCACAGGTGAGGCTTGGCAGCAGAAACATCGGGCCAATCTGGAGTGCTGTGACATCAGGACCGGAATGGAACCTGGAAGATGTAGGAAAAAAACAGTCCACAGCAACCACAGGGCCAGTCACCCGGGGGCAAGGTGAGTGCAGGCATGGATATAGTCACAATCGTGACATGTGGAGGGAGTAGCTAATGGTTAGTGCAGTGGACTTTGATCCTGGGGAACTGGAGTTCCCATTCCCACTGCAGCTCCTTGTGACTCTGGGCAAGTCACTTTAACCCTCCATTGCCACTGGTACAAAAATATGTTACCTGCATATATGTAACCGCTTTGAGTGTAGTTGCAAAAAACCTCTGAAAGGCGGTATATCAAGTTCCCATTTCCCTTTCCCCTTCCCTTTTAATATTGAAAGAACCACGGAAGTCCTTACCACTGGCAATGCAAGAGATTGGGCAGTATGGTGCATTGTCCGGCTTCCATTTAAATCTTGATAAATCAGTGGCCCTTCCTTCAGCAGACTCTGTCAAGGAGCAGTGGGCAGGGGACTTTCCTTTTCAGTGGGCCTCTCACCAAATCAAGTATCTAGGAGTTAATATAACAAGGGATTTATCACAATTATATGACAAGAATGTGCTGCCTGTGTTAAAGGAGACTAAGCGAATGTTGGTGCTTTGGACGGAGAGCCCACGTTCCCTATTAGGGAGGATATCCTGGTTTAACATGGTACTAGCCCCCTGCTGGCTATATCTGTTTCAAATGTTACCACTGTACTTAAAACAGAGGGAAGAACAATTACTGAATGCAGCGATTCAAGGGTTCCATGAAGAGAGAATAGACCTAGACTATCCATTTGCAATACTGCAAAAGCTGAAAGCCCATGGAGGTATGGGGTTGCTTAGTATATGATATTTGTCAATAGCCTGTTCTATGAGGCATATAAATGTTCACACAGCTGGGTACATTTTCTAATGTACACTTGGAGGCCCATATGTCTCCCCAAAGTACACTTCAGTTGGCTACTGCACACCATTCCAGGAAACACAGACTCTGCATTGCATCATAATCGCTTTTGCTTTCAGCAAGAGCAACCTGGCAATGGCTATGTAGGTTGCCATCACGTCTCCACTGCAGCCACACCCTATTTATCTCTAATCCATAATCCAGGACTTTCTGGCAGGCACTATATCTTCAGTGTTTGCCCAGTGGAGACAAACGGGAATAAAATACTTGGTTCAACTACTGGATGGAGGAAGGCAAACTAAAACTGTTTGCAGAGTTGCAGCGAGAGCACAACGGCCACCCACTGACTTTTTCGCATACTTGCAATTGCGACATTATACGAGAGCTTTAGGCTGGGGAAAACTTGATGGAAGATGTACAGGACACTTTGAACACGGCTTTGACCCTGGGGGCACAAATCGTGTACCCTTAACGATTTCATCACCGATATCTATTGGAATTCCACTGAGAATTTGGAATTATAGTCAGTTCGCCCAAGCATGGTCCAAGGAATGGCAGAGGAAATAACAGTGGAACAGAGACAGGCAGAGAACACTATCTTTAGTTCCTTCTACCTCTTGTGGCCTCTCTACTACAGCAGATGTTTTTGTGGGCTTGGGAAGGAGGCTGTGCAGGTGGCTGTCAAGCACAACACAAGGTGGCAGAAATGGTGGCATCTCTTCAAGAGCATGCTTTTTAACTCCATGATCTGCATGTGTGTGTATTACAGCTCCTCATAGATGGATTGTTATGAAAGACAAATCATTTAAACCACATTTGCAATAGGTTACTGTTTATGATGAGATCATTGTGCTAGCAGTGGTTAAGGATTGAGCATATTGTATCTGTTCCATAATAGAGATTTGAGTTTGTAGATACATCAAAAAAGATATCCCTACAAATATTATAGTAGTGGTGTAATGTTCTTTTAAGGGAGGACAAGCCTCAAATAATGATAGGATACTCCTTTGTTGATCTTTCATACAACCTAAGGGAGTTCCATCCATTCAACATAGGCTGAAAAACCTCCTTAGTATTAAACATAAGATCCCCAAACCACACTTAATCCTGCTTTCTGCTAGTGTTGTAGGTTCACTTATCTCTCCAGCTATTCAGTCACTTATCACCGTCCACGGCCCAACTTCGGCCCGAGTTTCGATACCTGCATCAGGGTCCGTGTTGCCTATCGACTGCCGTCTATAAGACAGTAAACTTAGTACACCACATCATTCTCAAAATTTGACCTCTCTCTTTATTACAAGTCTTTCCTCACATTCACTGCTGGCTTTCTCTCTTCAGTTTAAACTGCCAACATGGCAGTGGTTTATAAAGCCTGACGTCAGACGATCATAGCTAAGCCACTTCCCCTGATTGCTAATCCGCCCAATCATGTGGTGAAAATACCAGTGCAACCTCCTCGGACGAAAAACGTCATCGGGTGGTGGGCTATCCCTCTTTAATTACTGAATCTGTGCCAAAATCCTGTCAAAAAATATGTGGTAATCAGAAAAACTGATTCCATTCAATCTTAGTGTTAAGTCCATATGGTTGTATGGTTCGCAGACGATAGATCCATTTTTGTTCCTGTTGTAGCAAGAGAAGTTTTCTGTCTACACCCTTTATGTTCCATCTAAGTTGCTGTAATACTACACATCGCAAAGATGTAAAGTTGTGGTCTTCTCTAATAGAATGTGCAGCTAACGGTGCTGTCGTTTTTTTTAGTATTAATGTTACTTTTGTTTTGTGAGTCTTGTTGCTAATTTTCTGGACATCTGTCCTATATACTGAAGAGAGAAAGCCAGCAGTGAATGTGAGGAAAGACTTGTAATAAAGAGAGAGGTCAAATTTTGAGAATGATGTGGTGTACTAAGTTTACTGTCTTATAGACGGCAGTCGACAGGCACACGGACCCTGATGCAGGTATCGAAACTCGGGCCGAAGTTGGGCCGTGGACGGTGATAAGTGACTGAATAGCTGGAGAGATAAGTGAACCTACAACACTAGCAGAAAGCAGGATTAAGTGTGGTTTGGGGATCTTATGTTTAATACTAAGGAGGTTTTTCAGCCTATGTTGAATGGATAGAACTCCCTTAGGTTGTATGAAAGATCAACAAAGGAGTATCCTATCATTATTTGAGGCTTTTCCTCCCTTAAAAGAACATTACACCACTACTATAATATTTGTAGGGATATCTTTTTTGATGTTGAGATAATAACATGATATTCTATCAGCTCTGAATTGGTGTTTAGTTTTTAGATACAGTCATGCAGGTATTGGCTTCATACAGGACTTCTGAAGGTCAACATGTCAAAACACGGCCCATGTTGGGTTTTCACCTGTATGTGCCATTGATGAATAAACATTTTGGAACATCAATACTAAATGTCCTTGGTTTTTGTCATTTTTGGACCTGTGGATTTGGTGGTTTCCACCCCTTTTTTTGGCTTGTGTTTGCAGATTTTTGTGGGAAAACATTTTGCTCTTTGTGTGTTTTTTCTGTATGTGAAGAGAAGGTTGTGGAGAGGCATTATAATGTATCTCATGCTTGTGCTCTTACCATGCCATTTCCTCTACACCTCATGATACCTTCCTTAACCCTATACGCTATCACCACCTTTCTCTACTCCCTTACACTCACTCGCCTCTTCCACCTGCTGTCATTTCACTGTGTGCTCTCCCATACCTCACACTCATCCATATATGCTGTTCCCCCAGTTACTCCACCCTTATTCAATATCTTTGCTTTCTTCTCCATTCATTCCTTTCTTGTTGAGCCTTCATGATTTCTCTATACCTTCATCCCCATGCTTGCTCTCCCCTTGCACTCACTTCCATAGTCTCGTTCCCTACTTTGTTCCTGGAATGATTTGGTGATACACAGTTCATTACATTTCACTTTCTGTAAGTGGAAAATTAATTATATTTTTCTTCTCATTTTTCTCTTTGCCTAGATAAAGTAAAGTCTTTTCGTGCCGCCTTACAAGAGGAAGAGCAGGCCAGTAAGCAGATCAACCCGAAGAGACCACGTGCCCTTTGAACTGAGCATCTTTTACTGAAGGATCTACTGTTCCCTCAACTACTGTACAATACTGTTAACTTCAAACTGACTATAAGAATCCCCTCTACTTGAAAGCTTAAACTTTTATTAAATGCTATGGAAATAGCCTTTTCCTTCACCTCAGTGACATTTCATATGTGTGAAACAATCCTATGAGGTCAACAGATGCTTCTAGTTTGAAAAGTACAGCCATGTGGGGGTTAGAATTTATGAAGAATCTTTTTCTAAAATGTTCCATCTATCTCCACTAAATAACTTTGTTTTAAAATCTCTGCCAATGTAATTGTTTTTAAATAATGAATTAATATTGTGGCTTTGAATCTCCACAGAACTCCTTTTAAACTAGGTTCAATTTTTTGTTAAAAAAACCAGCTGTGCATTTTTCAATGATTTTCATGCATTCACTCTCATCAATGATTGTATAAATTGTCTCCCCTTTGCTGCTCCTACCTTATCCTGATCTACGCCTTGACAAAGGCTATTGACCCAAAATTTCCCATCTCTGAAGCACAGCCTTAATAAAATACATTCCTTATTTGTCAGTGTAAATTAGCTTTATTGTGCGTGAGTTTTTAATGTGTTAAAAGCAGTTTTCATGTTTATTCACAGGATGTGCCATATCATTGAAAGAACTAAAAACAAAACAAAACCTGTTATAGTGGATAATCAGCTGATCCTTTCATTTTCCGTTTGTAAAACTCTAAAGTCCATATTATTTGAATACTGTAAAAGTGTGATTTATTAATTTTTTCTTGTAAAGAAGAAAATAATTGGCATATATATATTAATAATAAAGTATGAAAAGGTTACCTTTAAATAATTCTGATAGCATGGGTCTGTACAGAATACATATCTTGTCCTCAGATATGCTTAAGTTTCTTGTGGACTAACTGGGTGTTTCAGTTACAAACAAGCATCCAATTGATTTTCTTTCAGCAAGATGTAACATTTGTAGAGAATTGCACCTGTGCCCTTATCAATGTAGCTATGATAAGCTGATGACAAATATTCTAGCGGGTGTTAAAACCTTGTATAATCAATACTATTACAGATATTTTTTTTTTAATCATACAATTTTGTGTAATTAAGATGCAGTTTAACATAGTGTTTTTGTATTACTGTGTGTTGTTTTCTCAGCTTGACTATTAGAAGTTTTATAAAATTCTAATTTTATTTGTGTTGGTTATACTTACAAAAGAATAAAACAAATAATGGAGAAGCATATACTTTGTGGATTAGCAGGAAACAGTGATTCAGATTTATGGGTAGCATCATCAATGGAACCAGCGCTCGGGAATTGCTCCCCCAGTAACCATTCTAGTAAGCTTTTAAATTGACTATCCCCTGCATGTGCACACTTCTCGAATCCCAGAAGCCTTTTATCAGAACACTATGCTTGCTTCCCACACAGCATCCTACCAGCTCTTAATGGCATGCACTTGCAAAACATTGTGCTTAGCCTGGTGGCGTTCAGACATCGCCTAGGGACAAGGCTGAGCACGCCATTAGATTTGTAGCTCAGAGTTGGAGTATGGAAAGTTCATGGTGCAGGCAACCTATGATATGTTCAGTATGGTGTCCAGGACCTCCAACATGGGGACTTAAACACATCGGCTTATCTCAGACCTCAATCCTGCAGTTCAGGAGAAGCTGGCAGACACTCTGTTACAGGGAAACTTTTTTGGCAAGAAGGTGGAGGTGGTCATGGACCTTATCAAGGAACATTCTGAGACCATCAAGTTGCTAACCCCATCTGCCATCAGCTTGACCTCCACTTCTAGAAGGTATTTTGGTGAAGAGCAGTGAAGGACCTACTACTACTCAGTGGGCTAGATTCCCTCCCCAGAGTATCTAGTGATCTAGCTCCCACCCAAAGCAGTAAAGGGCCCAGAAGTTATAACCAGAGTCCCAAGTCACAGCAAGAGAAAAGCTTTTGACAGTCTCCAAGAGAGTATAGCTGCAATTCCCTTGACTGTTCCAAGAAAGGTGGCCCCTTTTAACCTAAAACTGGTGGGTTTTTTAAATAGTCTAGACAGATTCCCTCCAAATTGCAACCCTCTTTTTTTTTATAGGTCAAGGAGGTCAAACCATTCCATCAGGGTAAAAAGGGAAGGAATTTATTCAAAGTACTTTCTGGTCACCAAGAAAACAGAGGGCTATCCTCCATTCATAGACCAAAGGACCCTGAACCTAGCAAGCAGATGTTCAGGATGGTTCCAAGGGCATCCTACTTCCCATAATTCATGAACCAAATTGGCATCGCTCTCGTGGCTTTGAAGAACGTCTATACACCCCAGTCATCGGAGGTGTCTGAGATTGTGAGTAGGGAAACCACCAGTATGGATTCTGCCGTTTGGCCCTGTGTCAGCACCCAGAGTTTTCACAAAATGTCTAGCAGTAGTCATAGCATCTCTACGCAAAATGGGGTGTTATGTGTTTCCCTACCTAGATGAGTGGCTAGTCTAGAGCACATCAGAGGAAAGGTGCAAGGGAATCAATACATAGAACCATTCACATACTTTGAGCTACTGGGTTCATCATGGAAACTACCCCCAAGTCCTACTTCAACTTTCCAAACAAATGGAGTCCTGCAAGACATGACTTATGCTAGCACCTTTGTTCCAGCCCAGTGGATAAAGCTCTGACTTCAGTGGTTAGGGCTTAAGTACATACTGTGCCAGCAAAATAACCATATCTCACCAGTCCCGTTCTATCTTCATTCCAGGTCCCTCTCTAACATGCTTTACAGCATTAATGTTAAAGCAGCAAATTAGTTTGCTAACTTGTGTATAAAAAGTTTTCAGAACCAAGGAGACTTCAGTTGTTTATGAATACTTGCACCTATAAACATACAGTAGCCTTAATGTAAAAAAAATGTTAAGTCAACTATCTGATTTCTGTTTAATTTTACTTTTTGGGGGTAATAGTATTTTAATTTTCTGAAATATAAATGAAATAAACTATGCTTTTGATATATAACAATTGTTTGAACTAGGACCCCTGCTTTTCTTTATTTTTATTAATGGCTTACATAATGAATTAAAAGGTACTGTAACCAAATTTTGCAGTTAGTACAAAAACTAGTAAATAGGAAATCACATAGCTGCAAGGTTACAGAAAGGAGGCTGATAGCAAATGTAGGGCCCTGTTTACTAAGCAGCGCTAAGGGCTTGCTATTGTTTTAGCGTGTGCTAAACACTAAGTTGCCCAAAGGAACATATGGGCAACTCTGGCGTTCATTGCGCTAAGAACATTAGCGCACCTTAGTAAACAGGGCCCATAATTCATTATAGACCAGGGGTTCTCAACCCAGTCCTTAGGATGCTCCTAGCCAGTCAGATTTTCAAGGATACCCGCAATGAATAGCATGAGGTAGATTTGGAGGTAGTGTGTACAAATTTATCTCATGCATATTCAATGTGAAAATCCTGAAAACCAGAATGATTGGTTGAGAACATTTGCTATAGACAAATACAATTTGTATTTGGTAGAACAAAGATAACTTTTTTTTTTTAATATTTTACAAATTAGGAGGGTACCTTTAAGGAGCATATGTGTCAGAAATGATTGAAGCATCTTGAGGAACTAAATTAAATGAATTTGTACTTGCTAGTAAAGCAATAAGGGGTCCATTTACTGCACCGCGGTAAAAAGTGGCCAACAGTAGTGTGGGCACTTGTTTTTGGTGCGCACTGGGCCATTTTTTTTTTTTTTTTTTTACCTTGGCTGGGAAAAAAAGATGTTTTCAATGGGCAGTAAATGACAGTGCGCTAAAATTAAAGTAGTGCATGGCTATTTACTGCCTGAGCCCTTACCGCCACCCATTTACCTAGCAGCAATGGCTCACGTGCTACTCATGCGGTAATCAGGAAGCGTTTGCCAATGTGGCTTCGCTGCCGATTACCACCGGGAATGCCCCTGTGGTAGAAGATAGAAAATGATTTTCTACCGCGGGAAACAACGTGCGCCAACTTAAAAACTACTGCAAGATGTTTTACTGAATTTTTAGTCAGCAGGGCCTATGAAGTCAAAATTAATCATTCTTTATTTAGGGTTCTCCACTTTCCCCAATTTTATTTAATACATAATATGATATTGTATGGTTAGAATTGAAATTTAGATGTTTAACAATTTTTGTATGTGATGATATGCTTGTATTAGTTCCATTTACAAAATTGCAATAAGACTCTCTCTAAAATAACTGATTGTATTGATGCTATGGAAAGATGGTCCAGGATACATGGATTAAAATTAAACAAATTTAAGACCAAATTAGCCGAGGGGCTGTCTAGGTTCACATCAGGCTCTGCAAATTAGATTAAATAATTACATTTTCTGTTTATTTACAACCCAAACTTACTGACGTCTACTCAGTCTGTGTTGAGGCACCAGTCCTCAATTTTACTTGAACTTCTTCCATTTACTTTGGATGGAGAAAGAAAGGAAATTTTATCTTCTCTTCACATTACAAATATAACTCTCCTCATGCCCTGTGATCGGAGCTGGATCTTTATTTACATCTAACCCTCCTCCTGAACAACAAAGAAAAAGCCTTCAGCAACCTGCATCAATTGGACCATCCAAGGATTTCAGAACCAGAAACTCAGTTCGTACCTGCAATTCATGAGTTAAGAAAATGATTTTAACTGTATAATTATTTCTAAAATTCTGAATCTGTTAGCACTTCAGTGTGAATTTCTTTGCAGAGGTTTTGATAGTTGTCTTTAGTTTTAAGGAATCTAAGTAACAGCCATGTGTTTATTGCTGGAAGCCTTTGATCTCAGAGGCCGGTCTGAATTTACATCTTTAAAAACGGTCTGTTCTTTTAGATTATTTAAAGCCTTAACTATGCATTGCCAGCTAGTAAGATTGCTGATCTATAGGTGAACTCCACAGGGGGACTGCAGGTGCCACCCATGTGAAATTTTGCCTAACTAAGCTTCTGACACAAAACATGTGCATTGGTCCCAAAGACCATGCAAGCATCCCAGTGGTGTGTGGGAGAGGAACCATAATGCCCCACCAACCCAAGAGAAGGCAAAAGTGCAAGAGGCCACAATCTGGATAACTACCTGTCTGTCTGCTATCCTGCCCAGTTTAAACTCCCACTGAGCTGGCCTGCTGTTGATATTCAGTGGAACTTAACCAGCTCTGCTCTCTGCTTCTTCCTGATATGACCTGCTGTGGCTTCCCCCTAGTTCCTCTTACCATCAGGTTCCCCTCACACCTCCTTGGCCAGCTCCCCCTTCCCTGCAGGCTAAGCTCATCATCCCTTCTTTAGTCACCAACCCTCAATCCTCAGCAGTGGTGTTCCTAGGTCAGCTGTGACCCGGAGTGGATCGCCGCTGCGCCCTCCCCCGGCACCTTCCCCCCCCAAATCACGACAACCCCCCCCCCCCCCCCCCAGGTGCATCACCCTCCCTCCCCCAAGCGCATTGCTCTTACCTCCCGGGGGTGCAGGGAGCAGTCGCACAGCTGTTGGCTTTACCTTTCCCTGTCCCAGACCAGGAAGTAACGTCAGAGAGAGCATGGAACTGGCGGAGCAGCTGCTCCCTGCACCCCCTTTCAGTGTGCACTCGGGGCGCACTGCCCCACCCTTGGTATGCCACTGCACCTCAGCAGATTATATTCACATCTCGGAGAGATTTGCTTGCAAATCTATTCATGAATACTCATGAGATTACTTCCCTATGAGGAACGGCTAAAGCGGCTGGGGCTCTTCAGCTTGGAGAAAGGCGGCCGAGGGGAGATATGATAGAAGTCTATAAAATAATGAGTGGTGTGGAATGGGTAGATGTGAAGCGTCTGTTTACGCTTCCAAAAATACTAGACTAGGGGCATGCGATGAAGTACAATGTAGTAAATTTAAAACGAATCGAGAAAATGTTTCTTCACTCAACGTGTAATTAAACTCTGGAATTTGTTGCAAGAGAATGTGGTAAAGGCGGTTAGCTTAGCGGAGTTTTAAAAAGGTTTGGACGGCTTCCTAAAGGAAAAGTCTATAGACCATTATTAATTGGACTTGGGAAAAATCCACTATTTCTGGGATAAGCAGTAGAAAATGTTTTGTACTTTTTTGGGATCTTGCCAGGTATTTGTGACCTGGCTGGATTGGCCACTGTTGAAAACAGGATGCTGGCCTTGATGGACCTTTGGTCTTTCCCAGTATGGCAATACTTATGTACTTATTGTGGGTATCCTGAAAATCTGACTGGCTGGGGTGCCTCCAGGACCAGTTTTGGGAACCACTGGTTTAGCCCCACTTAGTTTAGTAGTGTTCTTTCTGACTCTAGCACAATATCCCTCTTTCTCTCACCTCTTTCCAACATCCCCTTGTTTCTCCCCCCATCCTCTGCTTAGTACCACTATTCCTCCAATCTCCAAATTCCTCTGCCCACATGATGTGGAAGAACACAAGGGTGGGGCACCAGTATAGCAGCATTCCCTTATTCATACCAGCCACACAGGTCACACCAAGGCAATTTATAAAAAGAGATGGCATGAGCCTATCTGGCCCATTATGTGGGCTGAAGTCAGTTGGTAGAGCTTGTCTCCCTATCAATTTCAGTGTTTGAGTGCACCAAGATGGTGGCAGCTGCATTGGGAGAACTAAAATCTCCTTGTCTTGTGACATCAGCTATCTCTCCTGTTATCACAACCTCTTTGGGTCACACACCCTGGCCCTGAGCTGCGTCAGGAGTTGAGAGCTGTGCTGGGAATGAGAAGTGAAGCTAGTGCCCACAGCTAAGCCAGAAAGGAAACCCAACAAGAAATACATTTAGTTTGGGGGGCAGTGTAGCCCTTGCCCCCTTCCAAACTCCACTCATTTTATTGCTGCCATTCATTTTTTGGGCCAATGAGTAGCTTTTGACCCACCCCCACTGCTTCATCTGAGATCTGTCTTCAGAAAACTGCAAACCCCAGCACTATGAAAACTTTCCTAGAGAACCCCTTCTCCTGCCTTGGGCCCGTCTTCCATAATGCAGCCTCAGAGTTAAAACACACTTATGAATCCCTTACTCCTTGTTCTGTTCTGTCATAGGGCTTTTAATCTCCTCCCTTCCTGAGCCCCATTCTGACTCAGCAGGCTAGCACCCTAAGGTATCTCAATTTCATGCTCAGAAGCAAACGGCACTAGAGGTCATTAGCGCCAAAAT
Source organism: Microcaecilia unicolor (assembly GCF_901765095.1). NCBI lineage: Eukaryota > Metazoa > Chordata > Amphibia > Gymnophiona > Siphonopidae > Microcaecilia > Microcaecilia unicolor. Next base: position 13,350,375 of record NC_044032.1, on the reverse strand, counting down.
AGCGCCCGCATCAGTGAGTGCAGAATGCTCAGATGCTCTAGCGTGGGAAACAAGCGTACCAAAGGTTAGCACAAATAGCATGCTAATGTACTCAAATGTATGTTAATGAGCTAATTTCCTATTCCCTCCCAACGTTCAGAGAACAGCACACAAAACAAATCCAACTTACTGCTATAAAAAATAATGCTGGCTCGGAGCAGGTATTAGGAAGTTTGAAGAGAGGATTTCTCATGATTCTTTCTCTCAAATCTGCCAGTTTTTATACAGTTTTGATGCACAAGAAGCCTATGCAAGCCCCTAAGTGCAGTAGTGAGAAACAAATGTGTGTGAGTCTGAGCAAACCTGAAAGTGAAAGTACACATTGGCGCCTGTTTCCTGCGTTTAAACATAAACCTTCCAAGTTAAAAAAATTAAAAGAAAAGCTTATATTTAAAAGCGCAGAAAACAGACACCAATATGCTTGTCACATTTGGGTTTGCCTGGTGCATGCACACAGGAGCTGCACTTACTATGATAACTACTACTACTACTTAACATTTATAAAGCGCTAGCAGGGTCACGCAGCGCTGTACAATTTTAACAAAGAAGGACAATCCCTGCTCAAAGGAGCTTACAATCTACAATAACTCTTCTGCACATGCTCCAAGCACATCCCCCTTTGTTGCTTTCGCTTTAACAGTGTGCATATAATTTGCATACCACTTCCTTAGAGCATTGGCAAGCTAATTTTCCATGCTGTTCTGTAGGTATTTTTTCAGTGCTGTTGGCTTACCACAGGAGTTCTGAGCAATGCATCGAGGCATCAGTCAGGGAGTGCCCTTAAGGAATCCTGGGCTTATATCACCCACTGCCTCACATATCAGATTGTTTAAAATTGCAGAGAAATGTTGCAAGCATTAAGGGAATTTAAAGTATATTATTACAATCTCTTCCTTAATTAACCCTGACTACAGAACAGCCCCTGAATGGGTTTATTTCTTAATAGTTTACAACAAAGGGGATTATTTTAGAAGCACTAGTTGGGTTTTAGATTTGTATAAACATCTAGATATGAATTTTACGATGCTGGGATATAGACATCTAAAACTCCAAAATGTACATATGGCAAGGGGCGTGATGCAGGTGTGTTTTGGAAGTGTGTGTGTGGGGGGGGGGGGGGGGGAGGGGACTAGGGTGGGCCTACAAATAAATGTGTGCTCCCCGTTTGAAAAGGAGAATACCAATCTATGTCCAGAAATATTGACATTGGGATTCTCATTCGCTACCTGGGATGTCTAGGTTTCAGGAAAAGCACTCCTATTGTGTGGCGATCTATTAGGGGGAATAGGGGAGACTGTCCTCAATCTTCCAGTAGTTGATGCCCGTCTGAAAGCACAACTGGCAAGGGATACCAGGTTTTGTGATAGACTTAGGGAAAGTAAATACTTGTTTTTAGAATGGCCAACATAAATGTTTATGCTCCAACACATAGACATTTGTTACCATTTGGTCTGGCACTTAACATAAAAATTGTGGTTAATGGATCCCCAGGATGGTGGGTGAATATTGTTGCAAAGCTTTATAGCTTTTTGGTTTATTGCAGTTTACATTTTGAGAGCAATTCAGATAGGGGGAGTTTGTTTGTTTGGTTTTGTTTTTCATTTTAAGGCTTTCTAGAAAAACAAAATAGGAGTGGCCTAGTGGTTAGGGTGGTGGACTTTGGTCCTGGGGAACTGAGGAACTGAGTTTGATTCCCGGCACAGGCAGCTCCTTGTGACTCTGGGCAAGTCACTTAACCCTCCATTGCCCATGTAAGCCGCATTGAGCCTGCCATGAGTGGGAAAGCACGGGGTACAAATGTAAAAAAAAAATAAGCGAAGCACTCGTACCAGTGGCGTAGCCAGAAAGCAATTTTTGGGTGGGCCAACAAGTCAGATGGGTGGGCACCAGGGTTGCCAACTTTTTGAAATTGAAAAACTTGCCACCTGATACCCCACCCCATGCTCCAGCTCTACTCCACTCCCAATAACTTCAATAAGGGTAGCAGTGCAGGCTTCAGGGGGAAGTACAAGAGATTGCACTCTTCCGCCTCCATTGAGCCTCGGGTCCCTAACACACATACTTAGCCTGTATAGCAAGACCAAACACTTTTCAACATATCTTTCCAGTTACACACTATAGAAATGATCCCAGAAAGTATAGTCTAGTATTAAAGGCAAATAAATTCTGCATCCAAAGAACCCCCTGTCCCTCCCCAAATGGGTACAGAGCAGATTTAGGACATTTCCCCATAAAACTCACCGTAGTCTCAACAGCCGCCATATAGTAAATTAAACAATCTTTAAACAAAATGTCACTCATAACCTAATGCAAATCTACAGTGCCAGCACTAACTTCCAAAAGAAGGATCCTATCTATGAAAAGGCATTGCCCTACATATTACAGTGAGGCCGTAAAATATCAATACATCTATTGGGAAAACTAAACAAACCAAACTTACTACAGAAGGCTACATAGAAAATTCATGCTAACGGAATACCTCGATCACACACACGGAATAAAAATACCAAATATAGAATAATTGACTAAAATGTATAAACATAAATATAACCAAAACCCCAAAAAGCCAAAACTTGCATGTAATACAATACCAGATATACAGAAAGAAATGCATTTCCTCCTGTGCAAAATATAAACATAGTACGTGCCAGGGATGGTGTTGGAGTGCAACTAGAGCAATTGCTCTTGGTCCCCTGGCGGCCTGGCCAGAGAGAGCCACAAGCATGATGGAAGCTGAAGGCAGTGCAGTCCGGTGATGGGCTTTGGGGTTCCCTCCCAAATTTATGGCCTGGGCTCCAGCCATGTCTAACACCATCTCTGGCAAGATGTACATTCCAAATGTGACACATTTTAATCACAAAATTGAAAACAAAAATGATTTTTTTCTACCTTTTGATGTCTGGTTATTTTATTTTTCAAATCAGCTTGGTTCTAGTCTCTGGTTTCTGCTTTCTTCTGTCTTAATTCACTTACCAGGGTCTCCTGTCTATTTGTCATTTCTTCTCTCTCCATGTCCACCATCCATCTCCCATCTCTGTGTCCCAATAGTTCCTTGTCCAGTATCTCCAGTATGTTCAAATTCCTGCATCCATCACCACCCTTCTATCCCCTACCCCTGTGTCCCCATGCCCTCACATGCCCAGTATCTCCCTTTTGAGTTCCTATTGTCCCCTATGTCTAGTATCTCTCCCCTGTGACCATATACCCCTCCCTCCAAGTGTCCAGCATAGCCGCTCTATTCTCACATTCCCCCCTCTCTGTCAGGCATTACCCCTCTGTGTTCATATGTTATTCCAATACAGCATCTCACGTCTGTTTCTGTATCTCCCCTTTCTTCCTCACTCACACCAATGTCTCTCTCTGCTCTCCGATCCCACCTATCCAGCTACTCTGCTTCTCTCTTCCAGCTTTTGGCTCTTTCTCCCACTGTGGGTTAAACAATTTGTCTCCCTCTTCCTTCATCCCCTTGATCTGCCATCTCTCTCCCTTCCCTCTAATCTCTCCTCCTGGTACAGCACCTCTCTCCCTTCCCTCAAGCCTCCCCTGCAGGCCTTCCCTCCAGCCTCTAGCCCCCTCCCCACAGGTCCAGCACCTCTCTCCCTTCCTTCCAGCCTGCCCCCCTTGCAGGTCTAACAACTCTCTTCCTTTCCTCCAGCCCCCAGCCTCTCTCCCTTGCAGGTCCAGCACCTCTCATCCTTCCCTCCATCTTCCTCCCCCCCTTTCAGGTCCAGCATCTCTCTCCCTTGCCTCCAGCCAGCCAACCAGCCACCCCCCATTGTAGGTCCAGAACTTCCCTTCCTTTCAGCTAGCCACCACCCCCCTTTGCAGATCCAAAACTCTCTCCCTACCCTCCAAGCAGCAACCTCTCTCCTTGCAGGTCCCAAACCTCTCTCCCTTTCTCCAGCCAACCCCCCCCCCTTTTTGAAGGTCCAGAACCTCTTCCAATCCCTTCCCTATGCCTCAAGCCCCCCCCACCTCCCACCCCCATGCAGGTGAAGCCACTGTCTCCCAGCCTGTCCCTCTCCCACCCTACAAGTACAGCCACTCACTCCGTTTTCCTCCCTCACTATCGCTGATCACAGATGAAGAAACCTGCTCCAGAGCCTTCCCTGCCACGATCAGCTCTCTTCAGCGCAACTTCCTGTTTCCCAGAGGGCAGATCGTGGCAGAGGGAAGGCTCTGGAGTGCTCAGCGAATCACTGCTGGCCCCGCCCTTAATTTAAACAGATGCTTACGGCAGAGGTGAGGGAGGGGAAAGAGAAAAGAAGACTCAAGTGAAGCTGTGATCGCGATTGCGGTTGCGGTTTTGATCCATTATTTTGGGTGGGCCTTGGCGGAAATGGGTGGGCCTGGGCCCACCCAGGCCCACCCGTGGCTACGCCCCTGACTCGTACAGAAGCAGATTTGCTGGACGCTGTTAGTTTATCCAGTAAAAAAGGGAAATAAAATGATATATAACTGGGAATTATGAAATTAATGTGGCAAGACCACACACTGTAGGAATTTACTATACATTTGAGAGTATAGACCAGTCAGAAACAGAGAAAATAATATTGTCTAGAAGGCGGATTAAGCCAGTGTTGTTAAGGAAAGAAACATAAGCACAGTTAATGCCCTCTACAACTTCTCTACTAACAAATTGAAATACATCAGTTCATAAGAACACAAGAGTAGCCATACTGGGTCAGACCAATGGTCCATCTAGAGCAGTATCCTGTTTCCAACAGTGGCCAAGCCAGGTCACAAGTATCTGGCAGAAACCCAAATCATGGCAACACTCCATGCTACCAATCTCAGGGCATGCAGTTGCTTCCCCAAGTCTGTCAGACTATGGACTTTTTCTCTAGGAACTTGTCCAAACCGTTTTTACACCAAGATACGCTAACCGCTGTTATTACATTTTCTGGCAAAGAATTCCAGAGCTTAACTATTAATTGAGTGAAAATATTTCCTCTTATTTGTTTTAAAAGTATTTCCATTTAACTTCCTTGAGTGTCCCCTAGTCTTTGTACTTTTGGAATGAGTAAAAGATTGATTTACTTCTACTCATTCTGCAGCATTCGGGATTTTGTAGACCTCAATCATATCTCCCCTTATCCATCTCTTTTCCAAGCTAAAGAGCCCTCATCTCTTTAGCCTTTCCTCATATGAGAGGAGTTCCACCCCCTTTATCAGTTTGGTTGCTCTTCTTTGAACCTTTTCTAATTCTGCTATATCTTTTGAGATACGGTGACCAGAACTGAACGTAGTATTCAAGGTGAGGTTGCACCATAGAACAATACAGAGGCATTATAGTATTTTCAGTCTTATTCACTATTCCTTTCCTGCATTTGATTCGAATATCACTGTCATAGTCTGATTGTGATGAAAGTCTGGCTTTCTTAGCAGAAATTTCTTAAATGTTAATTAACATCCAAATAAGTTAGGTGGTATCTGTAATACCTAGATATGGCAGCTTTTTACTGTAATCCACACTGAACTCTCCAGACATTCATCCTTCCAATCTCTTTTACAGTGGTTAAATCCTGCAAACGACCCAAAATTAAGTACTCTGTGCAAAATATAGTTTAAACTAGCAGACTCATGAAATTCACAGGATTTTCATTTTTCTCATTCCTGCTCATTCCCCCTCTCCAGTCCGACTCCATTACCTTATCCTGGATATATGCCATCCTCTTCTGGCCCAGGACCAGCATCCTTTCTCCTCTCTCGACCCCACCAGTGCTTGCCTTCCCCTCTCTCCTCCACTCTCCCCAGCTTGTTCCATTCAGCTTCTCATTTCTGTCAGTTACTTTGCTGCTCACATTGCTCTGTTGAAGTCTTCCTTTGTCCTTCCTGCTTACCATTGTCTTTGATGTCATCTAGTCCTAAAGCGGAAGGTGGAACGAGTCTGTACGTGAAACAGGATCACTGACAGATTGACCTAATGTAGGACCTGCCTTAAGTAAACACCGAAATCCTGCTGCATGACCTTGATAAAGAACTCAGTCAACAGCCCAGAGAAGTTATTTGTGGTTCTGTAAGACTTGACTTTGGGGGAGCCTAAGTCGTCTTTCCTGATTTCTCTTTCTGCAGACACCATTGCTCAATATTTCAGTTCTAAGATCTATGAGATGTGTACAGTTAGTGACATGAATCTACATCCATGATGATTCACTTCTGGAGATGAGTCTGGATTAGAGTTCCCCCTACCTCTTGTGTTCTCCTTGCTGTTCTCTTGACATTGTAGTTCTACCCTCTCCCCTTTTATGTTTCTCGTTTAGTTTCCCCCTCTCCCTGTTTCACTCTGGTATCTCTGAAAACTTGGCCACAGAGGCAGTTGCCTAACATTGCCTATCCCTCTGTCTAAATCTGGGACTGACGGGAATGAAAACATCTCCTAAACTAGTTTCCGCTCTTGTCTTTTCAGCCAGCTTGCTGAATGGTCCAGGTCACAATAAGAGGTAATTATAATCAATGTTTTATTATTGGGAAAGTTGTTTATGTAGGTTCTTATACATCTATTACTAACGTTAAGTAAATCGGAACATTTCAGCTATGGTAGCCTCACAGTCGTCACCTGCATAACTGCCAGCTGCTCCCCAGCGCCACCTGCTGTACTGCCCCCGACCCACCCACTTTTCTGGTGGCCGTTCTGAGCAGATATTTGGTTAATATGATTGGTTTCGCGGCTCAGCAATTTAAGCAGCAGGAGCCTCTCCTTCCATGTTAATTGCTTTGACCTTTTGAACAGCAACATGGTGTAGGTGGACTGGTTGAGTGAGGAGGTCACCTTGACGGAGTATGGCTCTGGTCTGCGTTATTTATCCAGTAACAGAAACCTTTACTTCAGAAAGTGTCATTGAATATTAGGTGGGTTCTTGCTTTCAGACCGGTTAAATAGTGCTTAATTGGCTATCTGCCGATATTCAGCGGGGGTTAACCAGCTATTTCCCGCTAAATATCCACAGTTAGCAGCTGGCGGATAACCGGTTATATCGCATCAAACCCTGGTATATCTTTGGCCGGTTTAAAGATAACCGGCTATGTCTGAATATCGACATAATGGGTTATCTTGAAACCGGCCAACCCCCCCCCCCCCCCCCCAGCTATTCAATGCCGGTCACCGGAAAGTAAGATCAGAAATCTGCTATTTAACTTTTAGCAGACATTTTTATGTTTCTGTATTAACCTAGATATGGCTAGCATTTTACTGTAATCCACGCTGAACTAATTTGTTTGCTGCAGAATATAAGAATCTTTATTGTATTGCATCAATAAATTCTCCTGACGTTCCTCATTCCAATTTGTTTTACAGTGGTGTAACCCTGCACATCACTTAACAGTAAGTACTCTATGCAAAATCTAGTCTAAACTAGCAGATTTTCCTTTTTCTCATTCCTCTTCAGCCTGACTTCACTACCTCCGTCCCCCTCTTCTGGTCCTTGCACCCAAATCCATCCTCCTTTGCAGACACAACCAGTCTCTCTGTCCCCGTCTCCTTCACTCTTGTCTGCTTTTAGGGGCCCTTTTACTAAGTTGCAGTTAAAGGAGACCTGCGCTTTTACCACGTGGCCATTTCAGGTTGGAGAACTTACTGCCACCCACTGAGGTGGTGGGAAGGGTTTCCTCGGTAACCCAAATATTTTTCAAATACTTCAGAAATGCCACATGCCGGTGCCCACGTTGGGCCGGTGATTGTTCCGAACTGCCACACTGCAAGCCCACGTGGGCTTACCGCTGCTTAGTAAAAGCGCCCCTTAGCTTCTTCTCATCTCTGTGGATTCCTGTAGTGGTCACATTGCCCTGAGGTCCCACCAAACCTTTTATTCAAGCCAGTTTCTCTCTCTGCAGACACCCTAGCTCCAATTTTTCAGTTGCAAGATCAATGAGTTAAATTGCCTACGTTGCTTATCTGCATGTCTAAATATAGCCTTTATGGGAATTCAGACAAGTCTTAAACTAGTTTCCTCTCTTGAATTTTCAGTCATCTAACCTAAACACGGTGCAGGGCGTCAGGCCATCGGCAGTGGAAAGGTTGGCAGGTGTGACCCACTGTCTTTTTTATTTTTCCTTTTTTATTTTATTTGTTATTTTTCCTTTTTTATTTTCTTTCCTTTTGTGAATGGCCTGACACATAATGGGGTGGAAGGGGCGGCTATAAAAATAAAAAGTCCCAGAAGACTGACGTTCAAAGGAAGATGTTCCTAGGCTGGAGGAAGAGTTTGCCGTCTGCTAAGACTGAGATGCTGTGGGATTTAGATAGAGAGCAGAAGATGCAACTCTGATGAAGCCACCAAAAGTAATGGAAATTAGATGAAAGAGACAAAACTCCATGAAATCCCAACTCCAATAAATAAACCAGAGGGCCAACCTAGAAAAAAGCTAGGCTTGAAGGTCCTTAAACACCCAAAGAGTCAACAGAGCAAGAAAGCAGATCAAAAGAATGAGGAATAGACTTCAGCCACTGAGAAACGTCAGATAACTCTTCCTGAGGGACTTTATAAGATCAGGAAAACTAATGTTTATTTATTTATTTTATTTTATTGCATTTGTATCCCACATTTTCCCACCTATTTGTGGGCTTAGTGTGGCTTACAATACATTGTGAATGATGGAAATACAATGTGTTACAGTACGATTATGGATTACATCGTGAGGAGTTATGGGAAGACAAAGTTTAAGGAATGGGACAAAGTCAAAAAGCACAGTAATTGAAATTTGAACGCAGGATCAAAATAAGCTGGAAAGCCACAAATTACATGCAGAGCACCATCAGCAAGACAGGCTGGACAAACCCTAAAACACCCAGAGAGTGTCAACACAGCAGCAAGATAGGATCAAATGCCCAGAAACACATCAAGAGTGAGCTGAAAGGCCCAAGAACACCCACAAGAGAGCCAGCAGAACAAAAGACTGGATGGAAGAACCTGGTGTTAAAGGGGCGATCAAGGAGGACAAAGCCGTAGCGGAGAAATTAAATGAATTCTTTGCTTCGGTCTTCACCGAGGAGGATTTGGGGGGGACACCGGTGCCGGAAAGAATATTTGAAGCGGGGGAGTCGGAGAAACTAAACAAATTCTCTGTAACCTTGGAGGATGTAATGGGTCAGTTCAGCAAGCTGAAGAGTAGTAAATCACCGGGACCTGATGGTATTCATCCCAGAGTATTAATAGAACTAAAAAATGAACTTGCGGAGCTACTGTTAGAAATATGCAATCTGTCCCTAAAATCGAGTGTAATACCGGAAGACTGGAGGGTAGCCAATGTTACTCCGATTTTTAAGAAGGGTTCCAGAGGAGATCCGGGAAATTATAGACCGGTGAGTCTGACGTCGGTGCCGGGCAAGATGGTGGAGGCTATTATTAAGAATAAAATTGCAGAGCATATACAAAAACATGGACTGATGAGACAAAGTCAGCACGGATTTAGTGAAGGGAAGTCTTGCCTCACCAATCTAATGCATTTTTTTGAGGGGGTAAGCAAACATGTGGACAATGGGGAGCCGGTTGATATTGTATATCTGGATTTTCAGAAGGCGTTTGACAAAGTGCCGCACGAAAGACTCCTGAAGAAATTGCAGAGTCATGGAATCGGAGGTAGGGTACTATTATGGATTAAGAACTGGTTGAAAGATAGGAAGCAGAGAGTAGGATTGCGTGGCCAGTATTCTCAGTGGAGGAGGGTAGTTAGTGGGGTCCCGCAGGGGTCTGTGCTGGGTCCGTTGCTTTTTAATGTATTTATAAATGACCTAGAGATGGGAATAACTAGTGAGGTAATTAAATTCGCCGATGACACAAAATTATTCAGGGTCGTCAAGTCGCAGGAGGAATGTGAACGATTACAGGAGGACCTTGCGAGACTGGGAGAATGGGCGTGCAAGTGGCAGATGAAGTTCAATGTTGACAAGTGCAAAGTGATGCATGTGGGTAAGAGGAACCCGAATTATAGCTACATCTTGCAAGGTTCCGCGTTAGGAGTTACGGATCAAGAAAGGGATCTGGGTGTCGTCGTCGATGATACGCTGAAACCTTCTGCTCAGTGTGCTGCTGCGGCTAGGAAAGCGAATAGAATGTTGGGTGTTATTAGGAAGGGTATGGAGTCCAGGTGTGCGGATGTTATAATGCCGTTGTATCGCTCCATGGTGCGACCGCACCTGGAGTATTGTGTTCAGTACTGGTCTCCGTATCTCAAAAAAGATATAGTAGAATTGGAAAAGGTACAGCGAAGGGCGACGAAAATGATAGTGGGGATGGGACGACTTTCCTATGAAGAGAGGCTGAGAAGGCTAGGGCTTTTCAGCTTGGAGAAGAGACGGCTGAGGGGAGATATGATAGAAGTGTATAAAATAATGAGTGGAATGGATCGGGTGGATGTGAAGCGACTGTTCACGCTATCCAAAAATACTAGGACTAGAGGGCATGAGTTGAAGCTACAGTGTGGTAAATTTAAAACGAATCGGAGAAAATTTTTCTTCACCCAACGTGTAATTAGACTCTGGAATTCGTTGCCGGAGAACGTGGTACGGGCGGTTAGCTTGACGGAGTTTAAAAAGGGGTTAGATAGATTCCTAAAGGACAAGTCCATAGACCGCTATTAAATGGACTTGGAAAAATTCCGCATTTTTAGGTATAACTTGTCTGGAATGTTTTTACGTTTAGGGAGCGTGCCAGGTGCCCTTGACCTGGATTGGCCACTGTCGGTGACAGGATGCTGAGCTAGATGGACCTTTGGTCTTTCCCAGTATGGCACTACTTATGTACTTATGTACTTATGTAAGAGTATCAACACAGGACTAAAATCCCCCTAAAATATCTGAAGACAGCAGCAACATACTTTGAAAGGCTCTACCTCCACACAGAAAGAAGGACCAGGAAGACCAATGTTACAGGAGTGGGGCCAAGTCAACAGACTTTCCTCCTCTCCAGGCATCTAAAATTTGAGACAGACATTTTCCAGCTCTCTAAGCTATTACCTTTACAGACAGACTTTTTCCCCCTCTCCAGAGTTGTAGACTTTGAGAAAAAATTCATGCTCTCTCCAGACTTTTCACCTTTGGGACAGACTTCCCTCGCTCCAGATTTCTATCCTTTGGGGACAGACCTTTTTTCCCTCTCTCCAGACTTCTAGTGTTTGAGAAATAGGATTTTCTCCTTTCCCTGGCTTCTAACCTTTCGGACACACATTTTCCTCTCTCTACATTTTTATCCCTTGGGACTGACTTTTTCCCTCTTTTTCCCTCTCTCAAGACTTCTAGCCTTTGAAAAAGACATTTTCCCCCCCTCCAGGCTTTCAGCCTTTAGGACAGACTTTTTCTCTCTCCAGACCTCTAACCTTTGAAACATAAAATTTTTCCGCTCTCCAGGCTTCTAAACTTTGGGGCATACATTTACCCCTCTCTAGATTTCTATAGTTTGGGATAGACATTTTTCCTCTCTCCAAGCTGCTAGCCTTTGAGACAGACCTTTTACCTCTCTTCAGACATCTATCCTTGGGTGACAGACGTTTTTCTACTCTCCAGATTTTTAGCCTTTGAGACAGACCTTTTACCTCTCTTCAGACATCTATCCTTGGGTGACAGACTTTTTCTACTTTACAGAATTTTAGCCTTTGAGACAGACCTTTTACCTCTCTTCGGACATCTATCCTTGGGTGACAGACGTTTTTCTACTCTCCAGATTTTTAGCCTTTGAGACAGACCTTACACCTCTTTTCAGACATCTATCCTTGGGTGACAGACTTTTTTCTACAGAATTTTAGCCTTTGAGACAGACCTTTTACCTCTCTTCAGACATCTATCCTTGGGTGACAGACTTTTTTCTACTCTCTAGAAGTTTATCCTTTGAGAGAGGCCTTTTATCTCCTTCAGACATCTATCCTTGGGTGACAGACTTTTTTCTACAGAATTTTAGCCTTTGAGACAGACCTTTTACCTCTTTTCAGACATCTATCCTTGGGTGACAGACTTTTTTCTACTCTCTAGAAGTTTATCCTTTGAGAGAGGCCTTTTATCTCCTTCAGACATCTATCCTTGGGTGACAGATATTTTTCCACTTTCCAGAAGCTTAGCCTTTGAGACAGACCTTTTACCTCTCTTCAGACATCTATCCTTGGGTGACAGACGTTTTTCTACTCTCCAGATTTTTAGCCTTTGAGACAGACCTTACACCTCTTTTCAGACATCTATCCTTGGGTGACAGACTTTTTTCTACAGAATTTTAGCCTTTGAGACAGACCTTTTACCTCTCTTCAGACATCTATCCTTGGGTGACAGACTTTTTTCTACTTTCTAGAATTTTAGCCTTTGAGACAGACCTTTTACCTCTCTTCAGACAACAAAGTAGCAAGACTGTCCAGACAAGCCCTAAAATACCTGCAAACTGTCAATGTAACAGTGAGAAAGGATGGACGGCCAAAAAAACAGCTTCTGCCTTGCCTGACCTTTCCTGGAACCTGGATCACTGCTGCCTGACATGACTCAGCCTTGAGCCCAGAGTACGTTGCCTGATGCTCCCTTGACCTATCCATGTTGCCCAAAGCCTGCATTTCTCTTCTATGACCCGGCCTGACTGCCCCTTTCTGAGGACCCTCAAAGTCCTGCCGGCTGCCTGAACCCAAGGGCTCAACCTGCGAGGAATGGCGGTTGGTCCAGGTGAAAATCCAGGGGCTTTGTCGGCCACCAGACACCAGCATCAGATCCTGAGGAATGTAGAGACAAACTATAAATTTATAGAATTCCTTTTTTGCTTTTAAGTTTGATTTACACCACTTCGACTTTCTTAACAAACAGAAGCAGTATATTAAACCTATAAACAATGTACTGTGATAAATGCGTTGCATCCAGTGGGAGTGAATGGAAGGCGCAGTACCACTGGATGCAATGGCTCAGAACTCCACAGCAGGACCAAAGCAGAAGAAACGACTTGAAGGCCCTCAAACACCCAAAGAGTGTTAACACAGCAGGAAGATTTCTTGAAAGACCCTAAAACAGAACAGGAACACTTAAGGCACTAAGGAAGAGATCTAAAATAAAAGGCTAATAATAGTGCCAAGAGTCTTCTTGTCAACAAGTATACTAATGGAAATTTGGAAAAGAACTTTGAAGAGAGCCAACACAACTGGAAGACAGACTTGAAGGACCAAAATCATCCAAACAGACCTGAAGAGTGCCAAGTCAGGAGCAAGATTGTGCGAACAAGACTTAAAGCATTGGAATAGCGCCAGAACATCAGGAAGACAGGCAGGAAGATCCAAAAGCAGCCCAAACAAAGCCAACAGAGCACCACTATAGACTGAAAGGCTTTAAATACCTAATAAGTTCAACAAAGTAGCAAGACAAGCCCTGAAATACCTGCAAATTGTCAACATAACAGTGAGAAAGAATGGAAGGCCAAAAGAACACCTCCTGCCTGATTTGACCTTGCCTGGAACACAGATCACACACGTCTGCTACCTGTCCTGCCCCTTTCTGAGGACCCTCAAAGTCCTGCCGGCTGCCTGAACCCAAGGGCTCAACCTGCGGGGAACGGCGGTTGGTCCAGGTGAAGATCCAGGGGCTTTGTCAGCCATCAGATCCTGAGGAATGTAGACAAAATATGAATTTGTGGAGTTCCTTTCTTGCTTTTATTTGTTTGATTGTAAACCGCTTTAAATTTCTTAGCAAATAGAAGCAGAGTATTAAATCTATAAACGATAAACAATGTACTGTGATAAAGGCCTTGCATCCAGTAGGAGTGGGTGGAAGGGGCGGTACCACTGGATGCAATGGCTGAGAACTCCACAGCAGGACCAAAGCAGAAGAAACGACTTGAAGGCCCTCAAACACCCAAAGAGTGTTAACACAGCAGGAAGATTTCTTGAAAGACCCTAAAACAGAACAGGAACACTTAAGGCACTAAGGAAGAGATCTAAAATAAAAGGCTAATAATAGTGCCAAGAGTCTTCTTGTCAACAAGTATACTAATGGAAATTTGGAAAAGAACTTTGAAGAGAGCCAACACAACTGGAAGACAGACTTGAAGGACCAAAATCATCCAAACAGACCTGAAGAGTGCCAAGTCAGGAGCAAGATTGTGCGAACAAGACTTAAAGCTTTGGAATAGCGCCAGAACATCAGGAAGACAGGCAGGAAGATCCAAAAGCAGCCCAATGCAAGCCAACAAAGCACCACTATACACTGAAAGGCTTTAAATACCTAATAAGTTCAACAAAGTAGCAAGAAAAGCCTGAAATACCTACAAATTGTCAACGTAACAGTGAGAAAGAATGGAAGGCCAAAAAACACCTCCTGCCTGATTTGACCTTGCCTGGAACACAGATGACACACGTCTGCTGCCTGTCCTGCCCCTTTCTGAGGACCCTCAAAGTCCTTCCGGCTGCCTGAACCCAAGGGCTCAACCTGCGGGGAACGGCGGTTGGTCCAGGTGAAGATCCAGGGGCTTTGTCAGCCATCAGATCCTGAGGAATGTAGACAAAATATGAATTTGTGGAGTTCCTTTCTTGCTTTTATTTGTTTGATTGTAAACCGCTTTAAATTTCTTAGCAAATAGAAGCAGAGTATTAAATCTATAAACGATAAACAATGTACTGTGATAAAGGCCTTGCATCCAGTGGGAGTGGGTGGAAGGGGCGGTACCACTGGATGCAATGGCTGAGAACTCCACAGCAGAACCAAAGCAGAAGAAACGACTTGAAGGCCCTCAAACACCCAAAGAGTGTTAACACAGCAGAAGATGTGCTGAAAGGCCCTAAAACAGGATAGGAAGAGATCTAAAATAAAAAGGTAATAATAGTGCAAAGAGTCTTCTTGTCAACAAGTATACTAATGGAAATTTGGAAAAGAACTTTGAAGAGAGCCAACACAACTGGGACAGACTTGAAGGACCAAAATCATCCAAACAGACCTGAAGAGTGCCATGTGAGGAGCAAGATTGTACATACAAGACTTAAAGCATTGGAATAGCGCCAGAACATCAGGAAGCAGGCAGGAAGATCCAAAAGCAGCCCAAAGCAAGTGAACAAAGCACCACTATACACTGAAAGACTTTGGATACCAGATAATTGTGATAACATTGCAAGACTGTCGAGACAAGCCCTAAAATACCTGCAAACTGTCAACGTAACAGTGAGAAACGATGGAAGGCCAAAAAAACACCTGCTGTCTGACCTGTACTTACCTGGAACCCGGATCACTGCTGTTTGACCTGACTTAGCCTTGAACCCAGAGTACGTTGCCTGATGCTCCTTGACCTATCCATGTCGCCCAAAGCCTGCATTTCTCTTCTGTGACCCAGCCTGACTGCCCCTTTCTGAGGACCCTCGAAGTCCTGCCGGCTGCCTGAACCCAAGGGCTAAACCTGCGGGGAACGGCGGTTGGTCCAGGTGAAGATCCAGGGGCTTTGTCAGCCATCAGATCCTGAGGAATGTAGACAAAATATGAATTTGTGGAGTTCCTTTCTTGCTTTTATTTGTTTGATTGTAAACCGCTTTAAATTTCTTAGCAAATAGAAGCAGTGTTTTAAATCTATAAATGATAAACAATGTACTGTGATAAAGGCCTCGCATCCAGTGGGAGTGGTCGGAAGGGGCGGTACCACTGGATGCAATGGCTGAGAACTCCACAGAAGGACCAAAGCAGAAGAAAAGATAGACTTGAAGGCACTCAAACACCCAAAGAGTGTTAACACAGCAGGACAATGTGTTGAAAGACCCTAAAACAGAATAGGAACAGCTCAAGGCACTAAGGAAGAGATGTAAAATAAAAGGCTAATAATAATGCCAAGAGTCTTCTTGTCAACAAGTATACTAATGGAAATTTGGAAAAGAACTTTGAAGAGAGCCAACACAACTGGAAGACAGACTTGAAGGACCAAAATCATCCAAACAGACCTGAAGAGTGCCAAGTCAGGAGCAAGATTGTGCATACAAGACTTAAAGCATTGGAATAGCACCAGAACATCAGGAAGACAGGCAGGAAGATCCAAAAGCAGCCCAAAGCAAGCCAACAAAGCACCACTATAGACTGAAAGACTTTAGATACCAGATAATTGTGATAACATTGCAAAACTGTCCAGACAAGCCCTAAAATACCTGCAAACTTGTCAACGTAACAGTGAGAAAGGATGAAAGGCCAAAAAAACACCTGCTGTCTGATCTGTACTTACCTGGAACCCGGATCACTGCTGTTTGACCTGACTTAGCCTTGAGCCCAGAGTACGTTGCCTGATGCTCCTTGACCTATCCATGTCGCCCAAAGCCTGCATTTCTCTTCTGTGACCCGGCCTGACTGCCCCTTTCTGAGGACCCTCGAAGTCCTGCCGGCTGCCTGAACCCAAGGGCTAAACCTGCGGGGAACGGCGGTTGGTCCAGGTGAAGATCCAGGGGCTTTGTCAGCCATCAGATCCTGAGGAATGTAGACAAAATATGAATTTGTGGAGTTCCTTTCTTGCTTTTATTTGTTTGATTGTAAACCGCTTTAAATTTCTTAGCAAATAGAAGCAGTGTATTAAATCTATAAATGATAAACAATGTACTGTGATAAAGGCCTCGCATCCAGTGGGAGTGGGTGGAAGGGGCGGTACCACTGGATGCAATGGCTGAGAACTCCACAGAAGGACCAAAGTAGATGAAAAGATAGACTTCAAGGCCCTCAAACACCCAAAGAGTGTTAACACAGCAGAAGATGTGCTGAAAGGTCCTAAAACAGGATAGGAAGAGATCTAAAATAAAAGGCTAATAATAGTGCCAAGAGTCTTCTTGTCAACAAGTATACTAATGGAAATTTGGAAAAGAACTTTGAAGAGAGCCAACACAACTGGAAGACAGACTTGAAGGACCAAAATCATCCAAACAGACCTGAAGAGTGCCACGTCAGGAGCAAGATTGTGCATACAAGACTTAAAGCATTGAAATAGCGCCAGAACATAAGGAAGACAGGCAGGAAGGTCCAAAAGCAGCCCAAAGGAAGCCAACAAAGCACCACTATAGACTGAAAGGCTTTAAATACCTAATAAGTTCAACAAAGTAGCAAGCCTGTCCAGACAAGCCCTGAAATACCTGCAAATTGTCAACGTAACAGTGAGAAAGAATGGAAGGCCCAAAAAACACCTCCTGCCTGATTTGACCTTGCCTGGAACGCAGATCACACACATCTGTTACCTGTCCTGCCCCTTTCTGAGGACCCTTGAAGTCCTGCCGGCTGCCTAAACCCAAGGGCTCAACCTGCGGGGAATGGCGGTTGGTCCAGGTGAAAATCCAGGGGCCTTGTCAGCCACCAGACACCAGCATCAGATCCTGAGGAATGTAGAGACTAAATATAAATTTATAGAGTTCCTTTCTTGCTTTTATTTAAGTTTGATTTATACCGCTTCAACTTTCCTTAACAAGTAGAAGCAGTATATTAAACCTATAAACAATGTGTTGTGATAAATGCATTGCATCCAGTGGGAGTGGGTGGAAGGGGCGGTACCACTGGATGCAATGGCTGAGAACTCCACAGAAGGACCAAAGCAGAAGAAAAGATAGACTTGAAGGCCCTCAAACACCCAAAGAGTGTTAACACAGCAGGAAGATGTGTTGAAAGGCCCTAAAACTGGATAGGAACAGTTCAGGCACTAAGGAAGAGACCTCAAATAAAAGGTTACTAATAGTGCCAAGAGTCTCCTTGACAACAAGTATAGTAATGGAAATTTGGAAAAGAACTTTGAGAGAGGCCAACACAACTGGAAGACAGACGAAGGACCAAAATCATCCAAACAGACCTGAAGAGTGCCAAGTCAGGAGCAAGATTGTGCGTACAAGACTTAAAGCATTGGAACTAGCGCCAGAACATCAGGAAGACAGGCAGGAAGGTCCAAAAGCAGCCCAAGGAAGACAACAAAGCACCACTATAGACTTGAAAGGCTTTAAATACCTAATAAGTTCAACAAAGTAGCAAGACAAGCCCTGAAATACCTGCAAATTGTCAAAGCACCAGTGAGAAAGAATGGAAGGCCAAAAAAAAAACACCTCCTGCCTGATTTGACCTTGCCTGGAACACAGATCAACACGTCTGCTACCTGTCCTGCCCCTTTCTGAGGACCCTCAAAGTCCTGCCGGCTGCCTGAACCCAAGGGCTCAACCTGCGGGGAACGGCGGTTTGGGTCCAGGTGAAATTCCAGGGCCTTGTCAGCCACGAGTTCCTTTCTTGCTTTTATTTAAGTTTGATTTATACCGCTTCAACTTTCTTAACAAGTAGAAACAGTATATTAAACCTATAAACAATGTATTGTGATAAATGCCATTGCATCCAGTGGGAGTGGGTGGAAGGGGCGGGTACCACTGGATGCAATGGCTAAGAACTCCACAGAAGGACCAAAGTAGACTAAAAGATAGACTTGAAGGCCCTCAAATACCCAAACATACAGTAGGAAGATGATATTGGACCAAATGCATTTCTCTACCGCTCCTGGTTCTGTTTTTGGGTTTTTTTTTTAATTAGATTGTTCAAAACTGGATCCCAGAATGGATTGTGAAAAAACAGAAATAATTTGAAAGACCCCGAAACACCTGAGAAGTGCAGCACATCATCAGGATAGGCTTGAAGGATCTAAAATGAAAGGCTAATAATAGAGGCAGAACCACCAGTGACATATAGAATTGAAAATTAGAACAAATTTGAAGAGAGCCAGTATAAGGTGAAAGGCCCAAATACAAGTGACAAGTGCTAACAAGCTGATTTGGTCAAAAACAGCTGAAGACTGCCAGCACAGCAGCAAGACAGACTGAAAGGCCCAGAACTACTTGGAGAAACAACACAGTAACAATATAGGCTGAATGGCTCTGAAACTCCTAAGAAATGATAACATGGCAGCAAGATAGATTAAAAAAAAGCCTTAAAACTCAAAAATAGTGCCAGCACTGCTACAGAACAGCAAATTACTTAAGTGCCAACAAAGCAGTAAAATCTGATGAAGACCTGGAAGACCTAAAGAGAGCAAAGAAGACACCAGGATATACTGGAGGTCAGAACACCAAAGGCATTCCAACATAGTACCAAACTAGGCTCAAAAACCCTAGAAAACCCAAGAGATGGACCAAAAACACCTGAAGAGTATAACATACAAACCTAAAACACCTGAAAAATGCCAGCAGAGCAGCAAGATAGAATGGAAGACCCCGAAATTCCTGAAGAGTATAAGACAGCAGCAAGACTTACCAGACAATTCCTAAAATATCTATACAATGCCAACACAGCAGCAAGACAGGTTGAGCACTAAAACAACTGACGAATGCCAACAGAGCACTGATACAGACTGAAATGCCTAGAAACACCTAGAGAGTGACAACATAGCAGCAGGACAGGCTGGCGGTGACAAAAAACCCAAAGAGAGACAACACAGCAGCAACATTGGCTTGAAGCCTCAATGATCCTAAAACAGCTGAAGAATGTAAATAAGTACCAAATGAAGCTTGAAGGCCCTAAAATTAAAGAAGAGTACTAGTTGTAGGAGACTGCTAGTGAATAAGTATGGCAATGAATGTTTGGAGACATGTCTGAAGAGAACCAACACAGCAGCAAGACAGTCTAGAAGGCCCAAGACACCCAAAGTGAGCCTCCGGAGTGCCAAGATACGAGACTGAGAGACTGAGCATCTAAATGGCAGATGATGTTTAATGTGAGCAAGTGGGAAAGAGGAACCTATAGTTATGTAATGCAAAGTTCCACATTAGGAGTCACCGACCAGGAAAGGGACCTAGATGTCATCGATCACAACACTGAAACCCTCTGCTCAGTGGGTTTGCGAGTTGGAACGTGATTGAGGTTGTAATCCGTAATCTTGAATGGACAGGAGAACTGCTGAGACCAAATGTTGACTTTACAGATAGAGTTATAAAATGGTCTACCTGCTGGTTACAGAAAGTTCAATAAAGTTGAGTTTTATATAAAATAAAATCCTTGGAGTATTGTGTGGTTCTTTAGCATGGGAATGAAAACGCTTGCTCCCCGGAGTGGCAAAGCACCCTTGAGAAGCCCAACCGAGTTCCCCATTGCTTTCCGGGTCTCTGTTCCAGCCTTTGACCCACATCCAAGCTCGATTGATATATGTGACTGAGTGAGTTGGAAGAGCTGAAAGTGGTTTGTGACCCAGGTCTGTGGGGTGTTTGGTACACGAACCTCGGGGACTGTGCTAGTGGCTATGAGGTCCGAGTAACATATATTTATTAGCCCATAAGTATTCAATATCAGCGAAGCATCACAAAAACAGTTTAAAGGTCCTTTACAGATGGTATATAATTCCAGTATGTTTTCACTCACCAGTTATCCCAAAAACAGGCTCAATGAGGTGTACAACGGAAGATGGAATTACAGAATTGCAGAAGAGTGATATAAAATCCATCCTATATAATAAAAAGCACCCTCAACGTTCTGAAGCTGACTCCTTGGCTTCAGTGAAGGGTTTGTAACATCCGAAGCTCAGGCTCCATCTCTGTCTGCTCCGCCCTCACGTCAAAACGTGATGACGTCGAGGGCGGGTAATGAGTTATACCAACATTAAAGAATCGCGCTCGCGCCACTCGCATACACACAGGCACGCGCCTTCAACTACACTCGCATGCAAACACCAAGCGCGCCTTTGTCTCGCTGCACAAAAACCCACCAAGCCACTCCCGTGCCCAAAACAAGCAACCATCTGTCTGCTCCGCCCTCGCGTCAAAACATGATGACGTCGAGGATGGTTAATGAGTTATACCAGCATTAAAGAATTGCGCTCGCCGAACTCGCGTGAACAGAGGCACGCGCCTTCAACTCCACTCGCGTGACAACACCAAGCGCACCTGTGTCTCGCTGCAAAAAAAAGCGCCAATCGAGTCCCGTGCCCACAACAAGCGCGCCTGCTTACTGGCTATGATCAATGTGTCAATCCGCTCACGCACAGCACCAGCTGTCATTTTAACACAGTGGTGCTGAAAAACAGACGGGATTATTTCAAAACACAAAAAGCTGATCCTGGTGAGTGCCCAGACTCTCCCACACAGCCGCTGCTAGACTCTCCCCCCCCCAATCATACACAAACTCTGACAACTTCCCCCCCCCACACACACACACACCCCGACATCATACAATATATACCCAAAGGAAAATCAGCATGTTTCTGTATGACACACACACAGACATACATTCCTTCAACCCCCCCCCCCCCCCCACCCCTTCCCACAAGCATCATACAAACACTGTGCCATGGAGAATCACACACACACACACACACTACCCCCAACCACCCCCACAACAGCAGACACAAACTCTGCCACGGTGTCTCACTTACACCCACACACTGCCCCCACCCCCAAAAAAATTACATACACAAGCTCTACCCTGGAAAATCAGCATCTCTCACTTACACCCACAAACACAACCAAACTCCACCCCCCAACCCACACAACAATATACACACACTCTGCCATGGAGAGACAGCATCTCTCTCTCTCACACTCACACACGACCCCACCCCACCCCCTTCATACACAAACTCTAACAAGGACATTCAACATCTATCTATCTCACACACCCACACCCACAGCCCCCCCCCACCAAAAAAAACACATACACTGATGCAGGACAACACTACGCTTCCCCCCCCCCTCAAGAATGGGTACGCAGATTAGTCATGCAACTCAAACAATCCCTGAAACTGGGAGGGAGGGGGAGAGGGGAGGACCCTGGAACTTGGAGGGGGGGTGGGCGGACCCTGAAACTGGGAGGGAGGGAGGGAAGGGGCCCCGGCCCCTGGCACACACTCTCATTCTCACACACACACACTCTCGCACACAGTCTCACTCTCTCTGTCACACACACTCACCCATTCACTCTCTATCACACACTCACTCTCATACACACTCTGTAAAACACACACACTCCGAGGAAAACCTTGCTAGCGCCCGTTTCATTTGTGTCAGAAACGGGCCTTTTTTACTAGTATAATAATAATGCAATGATTAGCCTCTACCAAAGAGTGTATTAGAAATCATATTTATTAATAGCTGAGATGTGGAGCCTAAACTATCTGAAATACCAAGAACGCTTTAAATAATATACGTTCGGCTACAGGAAGCCATTGCAACTTGATCATAAAGTCGGAAACTTGTTTACCCTAAAATCCAAACTTAAAGCTGTTTTCTGAATAAGTTGAGGTTTTTTAAGATGTTTAGAATGTAATCCTAAATAAAGTACGTTGCAATAGTCCAGATGAGGCAGTATCATCATCTGGACTAAGAGTGAAGAATGACCTTATTAACTGCCTCGTCTTAAACAGTGTTCCCCCCCCTCCCCCATAAGTTGTTAACTTGAGAGCCATAAGATAAAGAAGAATCAAAATGACCCCCAGTAGCCGAGATTCAGCCTCAACAGCAAGTACCTTGTTATCAGCTAAAGTTAAAAAGGAAGGTACAGGTGGTGTGTTGTTATGTATGTTTAATATGAGTATTATATGTATTTATACATAGTAACATATAACATAGTAGATGACGGCAGAAAAAGACCTGCACGGTCCATCCAGTCTGCCCAACAAGATAAACTCATATGTGCTACTTTTTGTGTATACCTTACCTTGATTTGTACCTGTCCTCTTCAGGGCACTATCCCTGCCTCCCAACCACCAGCCCCTCCTCCCAACCACCAGCTCTGGCACAGACCGTACAAGTCTGCCCAGCACTATCCTCGCCTCCCAACCACCAGTCCCGCCTCCCACCACCGGCTCTGGCACAGACCGTATAAGTCTGCCCAGCACTATCCCCGCCTCCCAACCACCAGCCCCGCCTCCCACCACCGGTTCTGGCACAGACTGTATAAGTCTGCCCAGCACTATCCCCGCCTCCCAACCACCAGTCCCGCCTCCCACCACCGGCTCTGGCACAGGGACCGTATAAGTCTTGCCCAGCACCATCCCCGCCTCCGGCTCTGCCACCCAATCTTGGCTAAGCTCCTTAGGATCCATTCCTTCTGAACAGGATTCCTTTATGTTTATCCCACGCATGTTTGAATTCCATTACCCTTTTCATTTCCACCACCTCCCGCGGGAGGGGCATTCCAAGCATCCACTACTCTCTCCGTGAAAAAATACTTCCTGACATTTTTCTTGAGTCTGCCCCCCTTCAATCTCCATTTCATGTCCTCCGTCGTTCTACCGCCTTCGCATCTCCGGAAAAGGTTTGTTTGCGGATTAATACCTTTCAAATATTTGAACGTCTGTAATCATATCACCCCTGTTTCTTCTTTCTTCTAGAGTATACATGTTCAGGTCAGCAAGTCTCTCCTCATACGTCTTGTAAAGCAAATCCATACCATTCTCGTAGCTTTTCTTTGTATTTTTTTGTTACATTTTGTACCCCGCGCTTTCCCACTCATGGCAGGCTCAATACGGCTTACATGGGGCAATGGAGGGTTAAGTGACTTGCCCCAGAGTCACAAGGAGCTGCCTGTGCCTGAAGTGGGAATTGAACTCAGTTCCTCAGTTCCCCAGAACCAAAGTCCACCACCCTAACCACTAGGCCACTCCTCCACTGGGGTTGTCCCCATAGTTTGCAGCTTCCTGTGATTAACTTCTTCTGAGAGCGTATCCTTGTGAGTTTTCCCTATTGGCCCTTAGGGCTAGGGCCAGCCCTCCCTCTATGCCTTTGGGGGCTGTGCGAGAAAGTCCCTGCCTTCCTAGCCTGCCTTTGTAATCTACAGCTATTCCAGGGGCCGATCCTCTTCAATCTACTATAATTTCATCTCCCCAAGTCATTCCCAAGTAATCTATGGAACTTTGCAAGTCTAAGTGCTTTGAAAATGAGCCCCATAGCGGAATTAAAGAGCGACCAAAATGATAAAAGGGATTGAACTCCTCATATGAGGAAAGGCTAAAGAGGTTAGGGCTTTTTAGCTTGGAAAAGAGAGGGGAAATGATTGAGGTCTATAAAATCCTGAGTGGTGTAGAACGGGTAGAAGTGAATCGATGTTTCACTCTTTCAAAAGTACAAAGACTAGGGACACTCAATGAAGGTACATGGAAATACTTTTAAAACAAATAGGAGGAAATAGTTTTTTTCACTCAAAGAATAGTTAAGCTCTGGAACTCGTTACTGGAGGATGTACATAAGTACGTAAGTATTGCCATACTGGGACAGACCAAAGGTGGTAACAGCAGTTAGCGTATCTGGGTTTAAAAAAAGTTTTGGACAAGTTTCTGGAGGAAAAGGTCCATAGCCTGTTGTGAGGAAGCCACTGCTTGCCTGGGATTGGTAGCATGGCCACAGTTGGAAGCAGGATACTGGGCTAGATGGACCATTGGTCTGACTCAGTATTCTTATATTCATATGTTCTCTCTCACCCTCCCTCTCATTCCTCGCTCCCTCCCCCCTTCTCACTCTATCTCTCCCCCCCCCCCTTGTTCTCCTTCCTCTCTCTTTCTTCCTCCCCCCTCTCTACACCCTTGCTGTCCTTCCTCACTCTCTCCCCTTCCCTCTCCCCTGCTCTTTCCCCCTCTCTTGCTCCCACCCCTCTCTCTTACCCTCTCTTGCTCCATTTCCCCCTTTCTTACCCCTTCTCTCTCTCTCCTACCCCTCTAGCGCCCCCCCGCCTCTCTCTCACTCCCACTCTCTCTCTATCCCATTCTCTCTCCATCTACTACTGCTACTAATCATTTCTATAGCGCTACTAGATGTACGCAGTGCTGTATATATTATATGCAGGTACTTTCTCTGTCCCTGGAGGGCTCATAATCTAAGTTGTTGTACCATGAATTGAGGTTGAAGGGAGGCAGACTCAGGAGTAATGTCAAGAAGTATTTGTTCGCGGAGAGGGTGGTGGATATGTGGAATGCCCTCCCGCGGGAGGTGGTGGATATGAAAACGGTAATGGAATTCAAACGTGCGTGGGATAAAACACAAAGGAATCCTGTTTAGAAGGAATGGATCCCACGGAATCTTAGCGGAGATTGGGAGGGCAACATCGGTACTGGGAAGCAAAACCAGTGCTGGGCAGACTTCTACGGTCTACGCCCTGATCATGACTGAATAGATAGGGATGGGCTATAGTGTAAATTTAAGGGGCTTCAACATTAGCTACAGAACTTAGTACAAGAACAGTGCTGGGCAGACTTGTATGGTCTGTGCCCTGAGAAAGACAGGGACAAATCAAACTCAGGCATAGGCGCTAACTCCGTGGGTGCTGTGGGTGCTCAAGCACCCCCAATAATTGAGGCAGTGGCACATGGGCATAAAGTGCCTGTCCCTCCCGCTCCCTGCACCGTCCCGACTCCCTGCCCTGCACCGCTGTCCGCTGTCCTGCAATGTATCCAGGCCGCCGCGCCATCAGTGACTCAGTGTCAGTACAGTAAGCACACTGCCTTCGGCGGCCTGGAAGCTTTCCCTCTGTTACAGTTTCCTGTCCCGCATAGGCGGGATGCTGCAACAGAGGGAGAGTTTCCAGAGCCGCCGAAGGTAGTGTGTGCCTACCGCGTTGACACTGCCGGCAGCCCGGAACATTGAAGAAGGGCAGAGAGTGAGCCAGAGAGGTACAGGGAAGGGAGCCAGCTCACCCCAGAACAAAGTCAGCCGCCAGACGACGTTAAAAAGCTGAAGGAGGAAACTTTCCCCTAATTCCCTCTCCGCGCAGCTGTTGGGTCAAGGTTTGTTTTCAGGCCAAAAAGCACTTGCTGTTTATAGCTTTCTTTAAAGTAAGCTTGCTTCACTCTGAAATGTGGAATTTTTTGTATAGCAAAAATGTAGGAACTTGCTCCATTTTGTTTTATGGAATGCAATGGTTATTATAAAAATGCACTTGCCTTTTTTATTACTATTTCACGGAGAGATATTGAATAATGAGGGGGGGGGGAGAGGGGAGGGAAATGCACTACCTGTAAAAAAAAAAATTTCAGCACCCCCAATCATATCTCCCCTCAGCTATTTCAGAACTCTCCAGACAAGTTGACAATATTTTAAAAGTTGAGCACTGAGGAAATAAATACTGGCATGCTACTTCCACTGAAGACAAAAGTTATAGTGGCAAACAGTGCCATAGGCATATAGGCTAAGTAGGCTGAGGCCCACCCTTGTGGTAGCTGCCAAAAATCCTGCCAGCTGAGCACCTATCTAAAGGTACCCAGAATTCTGCTTTCCAGCTTTGCAGTCAGCAGCAGTTCCCAACACTGGCATCTGCGCGTGTTCTGTTTTCACACATGTGCCAATGTCAGCCGCTCATGAAGCCGCCACCAACTGCTGAGCTGAACAGCAACATTTTGGGCTCTGTTGATTTGCTTACTTTATTATTTTTGTCTATTAGATTGTAAGCTCTTTGAGCAGGGACTGTCTTTCTTCTATGTTTGTGCAGCGCTGCGTACGCCTTGTAGCGCTATAGAAATGCTAAATAGTAGTAGTAGTAGTAGTAGTAGTAGGTGTTTATATTTTTTAAAGTTAAGTTAGGGGGAGTGCTGGGGATGGTGAGGAAGGAGGGAGCAGAGAAGACATTTCATGCTCACCCTAAATCTGCCAGGTGGCAAAATCTAGTTTTAACTCACCTTTATCTTTGAGATATGTAAGCCGCATTGAGCCTGCCATGAGTGGGAAAGCGCGGGGTACAAATGTAACAAAAATAAATAAATAAACATAAAGTATCACATACCATGTAAAATGAGTTTATCTTGTTGGGCAGACTGGATGGACCGTACAGGTCTTTATCTGCCGTCATTTACTATGTTACTCTTTGTGGTTCTACATGGAATTTTGGTACTAACTAGGATTCTGGAATCTTCAGAACTTAGTACAAGAAGAGTGCTGGGCAGACTTTTACGGTCTGTGCCGTGAGAATGGCAAGGACAAATCAAACTCAGGTATAAAGTATCACATACCATGTAAAATGAGTTTATCTTGTTGGGCAGACTGGATGGACCATAAGGTCTTTATCTGCCGTCATTTACTATGTTAGTATCACGCTTTTTTTTCAAAAGAGAAGGATGCCCATCTTTCAACACAAATCGGGAGATGGGCGTCCTTCTCCCAGGGGCGCCCAAATTGGCATAATCGAAAGCCGGTTTTGGGCATCCTCAACTGCTTTCCGTCACAGGGACAACCAAAGTTCCCAGGGGCATGTCGGAAGCATAGCGAAGGCGGGACTGGGACGTGCTTAACACATGGGCGTGTTCGGCCGATAATGGAAAAAAGAAGGGCGTCCCTGATGAGCACTTGGCCGACTTTACTTGGGCCATTTTTTTCTTCCGACCAAACCTCAAAAAGGTGCCCGACCTGACCAGATGACCACCGGAGGGAATCGGGGATGACCTCCCCTTACTCCCTCCAGTGGTCACTAACCCCCTCCCACCATAAAAAACAAGTGTAAGGCCCTGAATATATCTCTCCCTAAGCAGATTAGGTACCTGGGTGTAAACTTGACAGCAAAGTTAGGTGCCCTCTTTACAGCAAATTACAAGGGATTAGCACAGGTTATCACGGCAGACCTTGAAGGGTGGGGTGACCTGGGACTATCATGGTTCGGCAGAATAGCTGTTGTCAAAATGAACGTCTTGCCCCGGCTGCTCTACTTATTCCAGGCCCTCCCAATTAAGATGCCTAAAAAATACCTCTCAGCCTTACAGGATCGTATCGTTCGATTTATTTGGGCGGGGAAAAGACCGCGCTTGTCGCAGTCGTACTTGTATCAGGCCAGGAGAAGGGGAGGTCTGGGGGTTCCCAACTTGAGTTGGTATTACAGAGCAGCTCAAGCACGCGCAGCCATTGAATGGTTTCAGGACTACCCCGATAGACAATGGGTACATTTGGAGCAACACTCTATAGGTCAGAGACCTTTGGGAGCAGTGATGTGGCTCCCCAATCAGTTTCGGGCGCTTGGGGAAGAGTTATGTCCCTCTATCCAGGTTACCTTGCACTACTGGGATAGCCTGTTTCACAAAAGGAAGTGTGCGTTGTCACGCTTATCTCCTATAGCTTTTAACCCACTATTCTATCCTGGGACAGAGAAGGGGGTATTCACGAGGTGGCACCAAGAAGGCTTAAAAAATGTGGGGTCAATTGTTTGAAGGAGATCTGTTATTACCGTTCAGTGCTGTGGTGGGGACTTTTCCAAATTTGAAGGGTGATGATTTTGCTTATCGCCAACTGTCACATTTCCTCAAAACGCGAGCTGTTAGAGAGGTGGTAAACAGGGACAAAACCACCTTGGAGGAAATTTGTGAGGGGTCCGCCATGACCAGTGGCCTAATATTGCGTTTATATAGCACCATTAATTTGAAGGAGTCTAATTACACTCTTCATAGGAGGAGTTGGCAGAAGGAGTTGGGTATATCTTTGGAGGAGGCGGAATGGGAGAGGTTGGAGAGAGCTACGGCGAGGGTGTCTTCACATGTTCCCTTTAGGGAGAATGCGGTGAAGGTGATGTTTCGGTGGTATTTGACGCCGGAGCGCCTTCAGCGCATCTACCCCGCATCAACGGGTTTGTGTTGGAGGGGCTGTGGGGTTAAGGGCACGATGGGACACATCTGGTGGACCTGTAGGAAAGTACAGGCCTATTGGAAATCAGTACACAGTAGGCTGCAGTACTGGTTGGGATGCGAGGTTCCGTGGAGTCCAACTATTTTTCTTTTCTCTGCGAAGGTGGCGGGCCTCCCGCAGGCTCACCAGACTTTGCTGAGGCATGCTATAAGTGCGGCTAGAGTGATTGTGGCAACTTTTTGGAAGAAGCCCTTGACTCCTCCAATAGCGAGATGGCTTAGTAAACTGAGGTATGTTTGCGAAATGGAAAGGCTCCTGGCGGAAAGGCGTAATCAACAGCAAAGGTGGCACTCAATATGGGGCCCTTTCATCAGCATTGCCATGAGTCAGTGAGGCATGAGGGAGACCAAACATTGTTAGAGGAGGCAAGGAACTAACCGGGAGGGGGGGGAGTGGCATTGGGAAGGGGGGGGGGGTCTGGTTAAGTACATAAAAAACGTTATATAAATTTTGGAGTGTGTTTTTTGCTTTCAAAGGAAAGGTTGAACAACAATAATAGGATTGTTGCTGTTAGGTTTTTAATAATTGCGTTGAATGTCGATTGATCTAATGTGGCTTGGTGTTATTTTCTTCTTCCTCTTGTTGTATGTTTACCTTGTTAATAAAGACTTCATGCAAATAAAAAAAAAAAAAACAAGTGTAAAAATACTTTTTTGCCAGCCTCTATGCCAGCCTCAAATGCCATACTCAGGTCCATCACAGCAGTATACAGGTCCCTGGAGTAGTTGTAGTGGGTGAAGTGTACTTCAGGCAGGCGGACCTGGGGGGGGGGGGTTGGGGGGCTCAGCACCCAAGGTAAGGGAGCTATGCACCTGGGAGGAATTTATGAAGTCCACTGCAGTGCCCCCTAGGGTGCCCGGTTGGTGTCCTGGCATGTGAGGGGGACCAGTGCACTACAAATGCTGGCTCCTCCGACGACCAAAGGGCTTGGATTTGGGCATTTTTGAGATAGACGTCTTTGGTTTCCATTATTGTCGAAAACCGAGGTCGCCCATCTCTAAGGTCAACCATCTCTAAGGTCAACCTAAATGTTGAGATTTGGGCGTCCCCGACCGTATTATCAAAACGAAAGATGGACGTCCATCTTGTTTCGATAATACGGGTTTCCCCTCCCCTTCATGGCGCCATCCTTAGAGATGGGCACCCTTAGAGATGGTTGTCCCCGTTCGATTATGCCCCTCTATGTTACCTAGAGCAATGGAGGATTAAGTGACACCCTCTCTCTCTCTCTTCCTCTCTCTCCCCTCCTCTCTCCCCATCTCTCTTTCTCCCACTCTCCCCATCTGTCTCTCTTCCCCTCTCTCTCTCTCTCCCCCTCCCCCTGATCACCAGAACGTAAGTTGAAGCTGTATCCAGGACGTTAGGTCCACTGTTTAGTTAGAATACTCATTGTCCGCTTTTTCCTGACAGGTTCACACAGGCTCAGATCTCTTGATAAAGCCCTAGCGAAACGGGTACCTGTCAAGGTTTGAGGAGCCGTCAGAACGCTAAAGCTAAGTGAATATACTGTACAATTGATTTTCCGCCTTTAATTACGTTGAGAACAACTAACACTAAATATTTTTTTATATTTTTTCAATGTTTTTTTGTTATAATTTTTCAATATTTAAAGGAATAAACAACATTATTGAATTTGTAGGAGGGGGTTGGCCCGTGATTATAACAAGTACAAATGGGCAGTTATCCAGCAATTGAACGCCTCCTTTTGTGGAACTATGAGGCTTTTCCTCCCCCTCTTTCCAAATTTCATTTGATACGCGTGTGGACCAGTATTATCTATTTTCGCTATTTGTTTGTCTGTTTAAGGTATCCTAGAAATAAGCAGTGGATTTTCCCCAAGTCCATTTTAATAACGGTCTATGGACTTTTAAGAAGCTATGCAAACCTTTTTTAAACCCCAGTAAGCTAACTGCTTTTACCACATTCTCTGACAACGAATTCCAGAGTTTAATTACACACTGAGGGTTTTTTTACTAAAGCTTAACATCCAGGTAGCCGGATCAGGTGATCAACTTACAAATAGGTTATTATATAAAGAACAGCGATTCATTTACACATGGGACACAACATACCCGGGTGGCTTAAACAGGGAACTAGCATGGTGTTAATTGGGCTCACAATTGTGTGCTCGCCTTTAAATACTAGCCTTTTGGGTTAGATGAGGTCATCTCCCGTTTCAGGGAACATTGCATTCTGGACTTAGTACTGAGGGCCATTACAAGCAGGTAGACTTAAGGGTAAAGTTGTTAAGATTGTTGTATAGCATTCAAACAGTGTGATTGTGGTATGCCATCTTTATGTTATAGTATGAAGACCGTTACAAGCAGTATATCCTTCTGATGAAGCTATTTGCGAAACTCTGCATGAGTGAAAAAGAACGCACGTGAAATTGGCCTTTTACACCATTGATTGTTCAAGCGCAAGGTTACACCATGAAGAGTTTCTGATGGTCATAGCAGGATTGAACCCATATCTTTTTCCACCACCAAAGGTTGAAGACAAGACTTTTCTAGATATCTACTTTACAAATGTGGATGTGTAAGTGTCCGATCGTCAAGGTGATGGTGGGCCAACACTGGCAGACTAAATGTGATTGCTGAACTGTGGGACTTGGTATATTAACACACTGCCAGCCTGAAGAAGAAAAAAGAACTACATGGAACTGGGTGAAATCACTAGGGTTATGGACAAGATGTCAGTTTAGGTGTAATTTGTTTAATTAGAGTCAATAAAGAGATGTATATCAATCACTGGGTTGGCTATTGTTATGAGTTTGTTATTTGATGGAAACATGCTGTAAGTCTTATTAGTTTTGTTAAAAGAATTTTACTCACGAATAGCACGAGACCAAGTCAGGCTTAAAGCAGCTTTATTACTTGCAAGGAGACAACATTCAGGAGATTAATCCAGCACACACAAGCAGAAGGTTGTTGTCTGACTCTATACAAAATTCCCCTGTTATTATTTACCTTCTTTCACCATTAGATCAATTCCCATCCTGTTTATCCAATTATCTATTCCCATCTACATTTCTCCATGTCTTACCTCATCCTGCACCTGCATCATTACTTTTCATTTTCCCAGTAATTCCTTTTAGATGAACTTCATGACTCATACAGTTAGTACATTCTTGTACTTTTACCTTCTAAGCTTGGATAAACATGTGTTATAAGCTAGCCAAAAGCATGTCTAAGAACAAACTACAGTGTTTCTTGTCCAAAAGCTGTATATGTAAAATATTGATTAACCCAATACTTTCCCTACAGTAACAAACATATGTTTTAAATTAATAGTACATACATTCTGCTGTATTAAATCTTAGTTGCCAATTATCAGACCATTCTTCAAGCTTCGCTAGATCCTTCCTCATGCCATCCACACCCTCCAGGATGCCCACCCTATTGCAGAGTTTGGTATCATCCGCAGGGAGACGAACCTTACCACAATATCACTCAGAATATCACTCCTCAGAGCAAGCTCCATTTACCGCTACCCTCTGTCTCCTTCCATTTAACCAATTTTAACCCAGTCAGTCGCTTTAGGTCCCATACCGAAGACACTCAGTTTATTTATCATTCTATTTGCTTTCTTCCTCAACGCTGCACACTGAGCAGAGGGTTTTCACGTATCGTTAACGATGACACCTAGATCCCTTTCTTGGCCAGTGACTGTTAATGTGGAACCTTGCATCACACAGCTATAGTTCAGGTTCCTCTTTCCCACATGCATCATTTTACACTGGCTCACATTAAACGTCATCTGCTATTTGGATGCCCAGCCTCCCAATCTCGTAAGGTCCTCTTGCAATTTTTCACAATCCTCCTGCGATTTAACGACTTTGAATACTGTAACTTTGTGTCATCAGCAAATTTAATTACCTCACTAGTTACTCCCATCTCTGGGTCATTTATTAATATGCTAAAAAGCAGTGGTCCCAGAACAGACCCCTGAGGAACCCCACTTACTACCCTTCTCCATTGAGAATACTGACCATTTAACCAGGTTTTAATCCACAATAGGACACTACCTCCTATCCCAGGACTCTCCAATTTCCTCTGGAGTTTTTCATGAAGTACTTGGTCAAACACCTTTTGAAAATCCAGATACACAATATCAACCGGCTCACCTTTATCCACATGTTTGTTCACCCCTTCAAAGAAATGTAATAGATTGGTGAGGCAAGATTTCCCTTCACCTAATCCATGTTGACTTTGCCTCATTAATCCATGCTTTTGAATATGCTCTGTAATTTTGTTCTTTAAAATAGTCTCTACCATTTTGCCCAGCATCGACTTCAGGCTCACTGGTCTGTAATTTCCCGGATCACCTCAGGAACCCTTTTTAAAAATCGGTGTTACATTGTCCACCCTCTAAGCTTCCGATACCATGCTTGATTTTAACGATAAATTACATATTACTAACAATAGTTCTGCAAGTTCATTTTTCAATTCTATCAATACTCTGGGATGTATACCAAGATGATCTGCTGCTCTTCAAGTTGTCAAATTGCCCCACTACATCTTCCAGGTTTATAGAGATTTGATTCAGTTTCTCTGACTCATCAGCATTGAATACCATTTCTGGCACCGGTATCTCTCTCACATCTTCCTTGGTGAAGACTGAAGCAAAGAATTAAATTTTCTTCCTGTTCATTTAAAAAGTAGTACCTTGCAATTTCCTTAAGTGTCCCCTAGTATTTGTACTTTTGAAAAAGTGAAAAATTGATTCACTTCAGGATTTTGTAGACCTCAATCATATCACCCCTCATCCCAGCGGCATACCAAGGGTGGGGTGGTGGGGGCGGTCCGCCCCGGGTGCACATTACTTCCTGTTTTGGGGCAGAGGGAGCAGAGAGCCAGCGGAGCCGAGAGCCGCGTGACTGCTCCCAGCAGCTAAAAATGCACCTGAGGGGGGGGGGGGGGTTCATGCACCGGGGGGTGTCATTGCGCCGGGGGAGGTGTCGTGATGCACCCGGGGGGGGAGTGCGCATCGGTGATCCATCCCGGGTGGCAGCCGACATAGGATCGTCACTGCCTCATCCGTCTCTTTTCCAAGCTGAAGAGCCCTAACCTCATACGAAAGGAGTTCCATCCCCTTTATCATTTTGGTCGCTCTTCTTTGAACCTTTTCTAATTCCGCAATATCGTTTTTGAGGTGCTGTCCCAAGGCATTATGCAGGAAGGATCAAATGATTGCAGGCCCACAGGTGCACTTTAACTCCCATAAAACACAGGAGAGCAGTTTTAGCAGACAGTTTAACACTGCAGTACTCAGGACAGAAGACAGGAAGACCCTCAGCACATAAATGAATAATACTCCCTTTTTCCGGGGAAAGCAATTTATTAACTCAGGCCTTTAGTGCTGCACAGGGTGCATAACAGGCCTTTTTTCCAACAGCTTCACAAAACTGTAGCAAAAATAAACTTCTCAACAAAAAAAGAAGAAAAGGGACGTCCATGTCAGAACCTCTCAAATGGATGTCCATCTCACCTGTATTTTCAAACATGAGAGATGGCGTCTGGGTGCTGGAGATGTGCACCATGAACAGCCATTTTACAAACTGGTATGTCCAAACTACAAACGGGGAAAAACACACACACAAGGAGTGACTCGGGCTGCACATACTGCAGCGGGACATGTTTATCCACTCCTACCCTAGCTGAGATAATATTTAACCATCTCTCTGACCTCACGTGCAACTTTCTTCAAATCAGTCACCTTACTTTCTAATTCTTCCTACTTTCTTACTCATCTATATGTTACAACTTTGCCTTACCTTTCACTACCAATTATAATGTTCTAGTACATATTGTGTTGTCATTCAAGTAATATACCATTCCTCATTCACTTCTGTTATTGCTGAACCACAGGGAAGCTCAGAAAAGCTTGTGAGAAAGGGAGCTGTAATATATTGTGAAACGAAACTCTAAAAGGGTGGCCTGACAACATTAGGATTGAGCACTGCACGAAGCTACACATATATATAAAAATATGAGTAAGACAGAATCATTTCCAGAAAATATCCTGCTCGGTGCATTGTGAAGTTAAATTTTCAGGGGCAAGAATCATTGGTTTTTCTCCCAGGGGAGTTTTTTTTCCAAGTGACATAAGATACTTGGACCCTGAAAATATATTTGTAGTAAATATAGGACCAGTGATAAAACTACCTCCAGTGAACAGCTTGAGCGCAATTATGAAAATATAGTGTAAACTGCGTTCTGAATAGAACAGCCAAGCTGGGAAGTTCTGAGGTCCACTTAATAAAAATTGGTAAACAACCAGATTCGAATGTTTGGAGCAGGATATTTTGAATACCACGTGGTAAACACTATAAGGATTTGAATAAGAAACCAGTGGCCCCTATTTTTAACATACTTAAGTAGTATAACATGCCATACTTTGTATTGTTGTTCGAATATTTTTACTGCTCTAATTGCCTATTGCTCATGTTTGATCTATTCTTACTGTACATCGCCTTGAGTGAATTCCTTCAAAAAGGCGGTAAATAAATCCTAATAAATAAATAAATAAATATGTAGTCTTATTTATGTGGTTATTCTGACTCCATCCTTTCCTCCTGACTGCACACAAAGTACTTAGTTTCGGCTTAGGCACAAATCAAGCATTTTTGGAAGCACTATGTGGTTAAATGCGGCTGAATTTGCCCAATAATTCCACTACCCCCCCCCCCCCCCCCCCCCAAGACATGTGTTTTAAACAGCGAAGATCCATTTTTGGCCATTTATACTGCTTTGAATATTGACCCTTAAGTCTTCTGGGATCTTCGCACTTGCAACCAGGACCAAGGCCTCTGAAAGCCCTGCTCAAGTGCCTGAGAATCCCTGAGTATCTCAAACAAGGGCTATGAGTGACAATTATCTTTGATACAGGAGGAGAGGTTACAAGCAGAATAAGGAGATTGTCCTAATTATTTTCCTAAAAAGACTCTTAGGAAATTTGCTGCCTCAGAACAGCACTACAGGGGTGGAATGACTTATTTGCTGAGTGACATTTTATATATTTGTAGTAAAAAAATAAGATCAAAGTGGAGAGTCAAAATGCGTTACTCCTGCCAGATTTCTGCGTGGCTGCAGAATTCCCAAGCCGCATAGAATTCAACATTTTTGAGCAGAAACTGCACTCTAAGGGGAACTAGCTGGCTGGCTGCCCCCCCCCCCCCCCTCCAAGCCCACAGTGCTGGATGGTTGGTTCCCCTGTCATCTTCCCCTCCCCCAAGGCTGGTTGGTTCCCCTACAACCCCCTTGAACCCCCAGTGCATGCTGGCTGGTTCCCCTGCCAGCCCTGAGCCTAGGTGGGCCTTCACCGGGCCTATCTGAGTTCACCCTGGTGGTCTAGTGGTCTCTTTGGGGGCAAGAAAGAACCCAACTCTTTCCTGCCCGTTGTCACTGCTCTCCAGCTGGGGTCACCACTTCTTCAAGATGGCTACCAAGTCTTCAAGCAGTAATCTTGTGAGGCTGCCACAGAAAGTCTCGGTGGCCATTTGGAAAAAGTGGCGGCACCAGCCCAGAGCAGTGGCAGCGGGCAGGAAAGAATGGGGTACTTTCCTGCCCCGAAGAGGTGCTCCCATGCAGCCCCTCCTCCCATCCTCCTACCTCACGGATGAGTGCAGGGGCAGCTAAAAACATAAGAGTAGCCATACTGGGTCAGACCAATGGTACATCTAGCCCAAAACTGGCCAAGCCAGGTCACAAATACCAGGCAGAAACCCAATTTGTAGCAACATTCCAGCTACCAATCCCGGAGCAAAC
The DNA here is from genome assembly GCF_901765095.1 of Microcaecilia unicolor. NCBI lineage: Eukaryota > Metazoa > Chordata > Amphibia > Gymnophiona > Siphonopidae > Microcaecilia > Microcaecilia unicolor. The sequence goes on along the minus strand of NC_044032.1, from coordinate 13,314,067 downwards.
AGTTGCTTCCCATGTCTGCCTCAATAGCAAACTATGGACTTTTCCTCCAGGAATTTGTCCAAACCTTTTTTAAACCCAGATATGCTAACCGCTGTTACCACATCCTCCTGCAAAGAGTTCCAGAGCTTAACTGTTCGTTGAGTGAAAAAATATTTCCTCCTATTTGTTTTTGAAGTATTCCATGTAACTTCCTTGAGTGTCCCCTAGTCTTTGTACTTTTGGAATGAGTAAAAAATCAATTTACTTCTACTCATTCTACACAGGATTTTGTAGACCTCAATCATATCTCCCCTCATCTGTCTCTTTTCTCAGCTGAAGAGCCATAACTGAGCTTGAACTGGTTGATTACCACCCAGAAACAGATCCAGTACCTCACGATCATATTTGAACTTACACTATCCAGACTGTAATGGCTTAAAATATAAATCAATTTACGCCTCGAATTTCACTTACATTGGCACTCAACTGTGGAATGCCCTACCCAAACCAGTAAAATCTACCCAGAACTGTAATGGTATCAGGTTATTATTGAAATATGTAGCATGATATTTTGCTGGATCATATATAGCAATACAAACATACAGCTTTAAAAATACAGTTTTAAACTACAGCAGAAAAAATAGTTTCATTTCAAGCCCCTTTCTCCCCCTCCCTTTCTCCTGGGGACTTTTGATAGCAGGGATAGTCAATTACAAACACTTAACAAAGACAAAAGAGAGATATATAGCTTCCTCTGCCCTCCCACCTAACAAAAGCTTGACTAAGGTGGGTACCTGAATACTCCATCCGGACATCTCCGAAAACCAAAGACCCAACAGGTTCAACTTAATCAGAATTATACTTTGCCATCATATGACCCAATGGACATTAATTACACATTATTATCTTCCTCATTTTATTATTGATTAATTGTTCATTCTATTTTGCTTAATAACTATTGTTGTTCAATTGTTATTCATACCTTGTTTCTCAATTTGCAAAACTGTACTTCTTTGCATTGCAACTTTATTACAGTACTATTGTAAGCCACTTTGAGCCTGCAATCAGTGGATACAAATGTGATAAATAAATAACCTCTATAGCCTTTCCTCGTACAAGAGGAGTTCCATCCCCTTTATCATTTTGGTCGCTCTTCTTTGAACCTTTTCTAATTCTGCTATATCTATACTCAAGGTACGGTCGCACCATGGAGCGATACAAAGGCATTATAGTATTTTTGGTCTTATTCACCATCCCTTTCCTAATTATTCCTAGTATTCTGTTTGCTTTTTTGACTGTTGCCACGAACTGAGCAGAAGATTTCAGAGTATTATCTACAATATCGCCTAGATCTTTTTCTTGAGTGCTGACCCCAATGTGGACACTAGCATCAGGTAAATATAATTCGGATTATTGTTTCCAATCTGCATCATCTTGCATTTGTCCACATAAGCCAAAATATATGAATGGCTGTAGGTGCAGGGAGGGGGCTGTAAAAAGGTGGATGCTATGGGTGCTGGAGGGTCTGGGGAAAATACAGATGGCTGACTATCTACTCCTTAGCGCTACAATATTGGTTAAATTATGACAAACTTGCAGAATTTTGAATTTTTTTTAGTGCACAATTCCAGCAGGAGTTATGTGTGGAGTAACTGTCTACAGCCTCCTGGTGGGTTTTGGTACTGAACCAATAAAATTTGTTGTGTAACTCTGGTTCCCTGGACAGCCTCCAGACATGAGGGAAGGACCAGCTTTCACAGTCTTTTGAAAGGCCCAAATCCCAGAATCCTGATTCCAAGTCCAGAGAGAAAAATATACCAAGAAAGTCCAGCAACAGAAGCTGTGTGGCACATGATATAATCTGTGGATTCATACCGAGTTTTGCATGGGAAAAATGAAATGGAAGTCTTACATGAAATGATCAGATACATAAATCTTGATGCAAGGAAACCACTGAGTCAGTCTTTTCACCTCTGGAAATTCAGGGAAGTCAGAACTGGTTTCAGTTTTCATATAAGTAGCTGTATCTGAGAGCAAGCCAGGGGGCAGAGGGCAAGACAAGAAAATGCTATTTAAGCAGAACCTGCTTCCCTGATCTGCTCCTCTGCAAGTTTGCTGGACGTTGAAAACAGCTGTGGATTCTACAGCAGGTACAGAAACTACTTCCATATACATTTTGGCCAAAGGCTGCTTTTCCAGAGCGACAGGAATAATCATTCTCTTTTATAATATTTTTATTGCAGGGGTGAGAGCCAGAGGTTTTGTGCTTCTTGGATCTCAGTGTTTCTTGTTAACTATAAACTGCCCGAGGGACAGGTTTGACAGCTATTTCCTTGAGTAAACCCTCACTTCTGCCTGCTGAAGCCTTCCCAGCTTTTCTCTTGGGTATAGGCTTGATTTTGACAGTAAATATCAGCCCATACAAGCATTAGATGTGAAATCTGTGGGTTCTCCGAGCCCCTGAGCAATTTTGAAAGAGAAAGTGTGTGCTAACACAGGCTACTGTTGAAAATCAAATGTCAGTTGGCTTATTTTACGACTGACTCTTAACATTTATGGCCCAATATTTAGCCAGCAGCCTCTAGTCTTAAACCTGGAAAATAAATACTGAGACATGTCTGGGCTCTGGCATTCTATTTTTGGGTTTATGGAGCCAGCCAACACATAGCCTGTTGTGTGTGATATTCAGCTTCTAACCTGCAATACATAATAACATAGTAGATGATGGCAGAAAAAGACCTGCACGGTCCATCCAGTCTGCCCAACAAGATAAACTCATATGTGCTACTTTTTGTGTATACCCTACCTTGATTTGTACCTGTCCTCTTCAGGGCACAGACCGTATAAGTCTGCCCAGCACTATCCCCGCCTCCCGCCACCGGTTGTGCCACCCAATCTCGGCTAAGCTCCTTAGGATCTATTTCTTCTGAACAATGGGTTTTATGCAGTCGTACCCCCAAAATAGACGGTTTCTAGTTTAGCACTAACCAGTTATTTTCAGCGGTATGAACTGGTTTAAGTGCTGTTGTTGAAAATGAACAGTTAGCTCCGAACAGGTGATTTAACCGGCCAAGAGCTATTTCTGGCCAGTCAAATCGCTTTGAATACCGACCTGTTATAATCCAGTATAATCGTTACCTGTCTCTTTACTCACAGCTCCTGCCCTCCCTTTTCACGGCTCGGGAATATTCTGTTAGTGAGTCTTTTTTTGATTACCCTCACTAATCTTGACTATGGGGCTCATTTTTGAAAGAGAAAAACCATCTAAAAAGTGGCATAAAACATCTAAATCAGTATTTTCAAAACCTATTTTTAGACGTAATGGAACAAAACAAAAACATCCAGGACTAAAACCAAGATATTTTCATCTAGACCTGTTTTCAGAACGAATAAGGCACAAAAAGGTGCCCTAAATGACCACTGGAGGGAATCAGGGCTAATCCTCCCCCCCCCCATGCCCTCCCCCCAGTGGTCACTAATCCCCCTCCTACACCCCCAAAAATGTGAATAAAAATATGACTTGACAGCCTCAGATGTTAAAGCCAGATATATTATCACATACCATGTAAATAAGTTTATCTTCTGGGGCAGACTGGATGGACCGTACAGGTCTTTATTTGCCATCATTTACTATGTTACTATGTATTAGCGCAGCAAGTAGGTCCCTGGAGTAGTGTAGTGGTTGGTGCATTGCACTATGGACTGGACGACTCGGGTCCTTATCTCCCTCTACCTGTCACACTTGTGGTGGAAACTGTGACCTCCTCCCAAGGCCAGCAAAACCCTACTATACCCACATATAGGTGCCCCCTTCACCCATAAGGGCTATTGAGGTGGTGTACAGTGGGGATAGTGTGTTTTGGGTGGGTTTTGGAGGGCTCAGAGGACAAGATAAGGGAGCAAAGGTGGAGCATTTTCATTAAGTGCACAGAAGTCCCTCTAGGGTGCCCCATTGCTCTGCTGGGATATCTGGGGGGGGGGGGGCAGTCTACTAAAAATGCTGCCTCCTCCTACATCCCAATGGCAAGTATCTGTACATTTTGCACTTATTCTTTTTTTCAAAAATGGACAGAAAAACAAAACGTCCAAATCACAAAACCTTGTTCAAAACAGTCCTTTAAAAAAACAAAAAGTAGACGATTTTCTTTGTTGAAAATGACCTTCTTTCTTATTTGGATTTGAGACGTTTTGTGCAAAACGTCCAAAATCAGACTTAGACGTCATATCGAAAATGTCTCTCTTTGTGCTCAACCAATAAGAAATTCAATATAGAGGTGACCAGAGTAAGCAATGTCTTCACTGACCAACAACAGAGCACTGAAGACTTGGACAGAGGCACATTTTTGTAATAGTTTTTATCAATTAAATGTCAAATTTATACAAAATAAGAATGAAGTGATAATGCACCAACATTAAAAAAATTGCATTATCAAGTGTCTTCTGCCGCACAGCAAGCAAGTGGGGAAAGCATGAAGAGCATGGCTCATGTAATCCTTTCCATACTTTCTCCTAGATTTAATAGCTTCCACTAGGCTGATATTCAAAAAAATTTACGAGTCAGTGGTGATGCTGACTGCATAAATCTTTTTCTTTTAAAATTTGTGTGATCTAATCAGGGTGTGTATGTGTGTCTGTCTTTACTACCTCCTCCCCCTTTTACAAAGTCATGCTAGCAGCTGCTGGTGTGGTAAATACCAACACAGTCCATTCACTTTGAAATGGTCTGTGTCGGCATTGCCGTTCAGCTTTGCAAAAAAGGGGGGCAGTGGCATACCAAGGGGGGGGGGGCGGGTGCACGCCACTGGGGGCTGCAGCGGCGCGCACCTGTGGGCTCCGAGTTCGCTAACCTGCTCATTCGCTGCTGCTCCCTCTGCCCCGGAGCAGGTTACTTCCGGGGCAGAGGGAGCTGCAGCGAACGAGCGAAGTTAGCGAACTCGGAGCCCACAGGTGCGCGCCGCGGCACCCCCCCCAGCAGTGTGCACCCAGGGGGGTTTCATTTCGCAGGGTGGGTGCGCTGCATCCGGGGGGCACATCGGCAATCCGCCCCGGGTGCCATCCAGGTTAGCAACGCGACTGGGGGGGGGGTGTTAAGTGTGTAGCATGTGCATTGTCTATGTGTTTATGTGTACATATATATTGAAGCTCTGCCTTATAGACGTACCAACCAGGAATTCTACTAGACTTATACGGTCTGTGCTGGGGCTGGTGGTTAGGAGGCAGGGATAGTGCTGGGCAGACTTAAACGGTCTGTGCCGGGGCCGGTGGTTGGGAGGCGGGACTAGTGCTGGCCAGACTTATACGGTCTGTGCCGGGGCTGGTGGTTGGGTGGCGGGGATAGTGCTGGGCAGACTTATATGGTCTGTGCCAGAGCTGGTGGTGGGAGGCGGGGTTGGTGGCTGGGAGGTGGGGATAGGGCTGGCCAGACTTATACGGTCTGTGCACTGAAGAGGACAGTACAAATAAAAAAGTAGCACATATGAATTTATCTTCTTGGGCAGACTGGATGGACCGTGCAGGTCTTTTTCTGCCGTCATCTACTATGTTTACTATGTAGATTATCACGTACGTTCCTGAATCTCCACTACCCCAGCTGCAAAGGTCTAAAATATAAATCAACATATGGATCCAGTTTCTCCTATATAAGCACGCAAATATGGAATGAATTACCAAAATCCATAAAAACAACACACGACATAAATAATTTCCGAAAATTACTGAAAACCAACCTATTCAATAAGGCTTACCACAAAGATCCATCCTAACCACCAGTAACAAAATTTACACCAGAATTACACAAATCGTAACTCTTTAATCCTGATTGTTCAAGTTAATCTATCACGATTGAAGTTTAATCCAATACCTTTTATTACTTATTATGAAAATGAACTTTCTTTATCTGACTACCTAATCCACTCTGTTACCTCCATTTTACTATGTATTTCTCTTTTCCGGAATTGGTGATCACCATTACGGAACAATGTAAGCCACATTGAACCTGCAAATAGGTGGGAAAATGTGGGATATAAATGCTACAAATAAATAAAATAAAATTGGACCAGTGGCAAATCAATTCACTAGCTAGGACTGAATGAGCACTCTACCAAAACCCTCATCCATATCCTTGTCACCTCTCGTTTAGACTACTGCAATCTGCTTCTTGCTGGCCTCCCACTTAGTCACCTCTCCCCTCTCCAATCGGTTCAAAACTCTGCTGCCCGTCTCGTCTTCCGCCAGGGTCGCTTTACTCATACTACCCCTCTCCTCAGGTCGCTTCACTGGCTCCCTATCCGTTTTTGCATCCTGTTCAAACTTCTTCTACTAACCTATAAATGTACTCACTCTGCTGCTCCCCAGTATCTCTCCACACTCGTCCTTCCCTACACCCCTTCCCGTGCACTCCGCTCCATGGATAAATCCTTCTTATCTGTTCCCTTCTCCACTACTGCCTCCAGACTTTGCGCCTTCTGTCTTGCTACGCCCTATGCCTGGAATAGACTTCCTGAGCCCCTACGTCTTGCCCCATCCTTGACCATCTTTAAATCTAGATTGAAAGCCCACCTCTTTAACATTGCTTTTGACTCGTAACCACTTGTATCCACTCGCCTTCACCTACCCTCCTCTCCTCTTTCCTCTACACATTAATTGATTTGTTTGCTTTATTTTTTGTCTACTAGATTGTAAGCTCTTTGAGCAGGGACTGTCTTTCTTCTATGTTTGTGCAGCGCTGCGTACGCCTTGTAGCGCTATAGAAATGCTAAATAGTAGTAGTAGTAGCCCTCTACAACACCATCACTCCCAAGGTAGTGGGGACCGAGAGGGGGGGGCACAAAGATGCACATTTCCTAAAGCTGACACATTACAATGAATATATTCAGAAAAAAATACTTTTTTTTTCTACCTTTGTTGTTTGATAATTGCTTTGGTCCTGGTGTGTCTCCCACCACCGGCTCTGGCACAGACCGTATAAGTCTGCCCAGCACCATCCCCACCTCCCAACCACCAGCCCCGCCTCCCACCACTGGTTCTGGCACAGACCGTATAAGTCTGCCCAGCACCATCCCCACCTCCCAACCACCAACCCCGCCTCCCACCACCGGCTCTGGCACAGACCGTATAACTCTGCCCAGCACTATCCCCTCCTCCCATCCACCAGCCCCGCCTCCCACCATCGGCTCTGGCACAGACCGTATAAGTCTGCCCAGCACTATCCCCTCCTCCCAACCACCAGCCCCGCCTCCCACCACCGGCTCTGGCACAGACCATATAACTCTGCCCAGCCCACACATATATTCACTACACTACATATACACCACGCACATATATGTGTATATGTATATGGTTTTAAGTTGTGATAATTATGTGCATATGACTGAAATTATGGTTTACTGATATTGTTTAATTAATTTATGGTTTTAATTTATTTTTATGTGTCTTCATGTCAGACCCCTGATTCAGGCGGTTGTACGCCGAAACACGGCCCGTGTCGGGTATTTGTGATATTAAAGGACTACATTTTTCTCAATCCTGAAGGCCCAGTGTTTGCTTTTTTTGTTTGCCTAATTGTATTTGTATGCTGTTTTCCCTCTCTTTTGTGACAGTATTAAGACATAAGACATTAGCATCGCCACACTGGGACAGACCAAAGGTCCATCTAGCCCAGCACCCTGTCTCCGACAGTGGCCAATCCAGATCACAATTCTGTAACCTGCGTGTGCAAAATGTACAAACAAGATTTTAGAGTGAGGTTTTTTGCATATATCTAAGAAACAAAGATGCATTTTTAAAAGTATGATATCCAGTTGTATATTTCACAGCGTTTTTCAGGAAAAGAGGGGGGTGTTGGGCTGTTCATGATTGTTGAGTTTAGTTATCAAAATTTCAGGCGGGACCTAAGATAAAGTTTATTGGGGTGGAGGTTCACCTGGGTTATGTTGTACTCACCCTGTCTCTTTTTCTCATACAGGTTGCCGTGAGATCAACTTTGAAGAACGATGAGAAACATCGTAATAAATGACACACCTTACACCTTCACCTACTGCTTTTCCTATACTGTAAATCTAAACACCATACGGGTGAGGTTCTGACCAGAGCAGCAAAGTCTAAAATAATCCCACCTACTACTGGTGCTCCGGCACCATCTGACACCTTTCTCACTGGCTCCCCTAGGGGCCAGTGTAATAAACTGTGTTATAATTCACAGCGGTCAACATCTAGTGTAGATTTTTGGTGTGATAATTTAACTTCAGGGCATTAGTACTCATAAAATCTCCAGAAAGGAGGCAGTTTGATAGCAGGGCACTCACATTTAAGGACCAAATACACACACATAGGAGCATAGGAGCCAACTTTTCAAAATGATTGGGGGTGCTCAATTTTTTTTTTTTTTTTACAGGCAGTGCGTTCTCTCTCCCCCCCCCCCCCCCCCCACCTTAAAATCCTGTCTGCTGCAGTCTTCACCTGGGCAGTGGCAGCGCCACTCATAGGCTGCCTGCAACCTGCACCAGGACTTCTTCCCTGAACAGACCCACCCCTCAGTCCCCCTGTACTGTGCAAATGTAAAGAGATGCAAACTTCAAAAATTGACATATTTCAATCACTATAATATAGGTTAACAAATACAAATAAAACCAAAAATGGAAAATATGATAATATCATTTAATTGGACTAAATACATTTTTCAATTAGCTTTCAAAGGCCAAAACCTCTTTCCTCAGGTCAGGACAGTATACTGCTGTTATGGTATTCTGTTCTGACATGAGAAAGGAGGGTTTGGTCTCCAAACATTAGTCAAAAATGTATTAAAATTAGTCCAATAAAGATAATCACCTTACTTCTATTTTTTCCTACCTTTGTAGTCTGGCTGTTTACTGTTTCTAATTGTGTTGGTCCCAGTCTCTTGTTTCTTCTTTCCTCGATCTTAACTCTCCCCACTTTCCATCCACGTCTGCCCCCTCTCTGCCCCCTTTCCATCCAGCGTCTACCCCCTCTCTTCCTTCTTTCCATCCAGCATCTATTTTCTCCATTCCTGTGTAGTTTTTCTCCTCTTTTCCCTTTCCCTCATCTCTGTCAGTATGCATCTCCTTCCTCTTTCTTCACTCCCCTCCATCCATATGCATCTCCTTCCTCTCTCTCTTCCCTCTCCTCCATCCATGTCCACCATTTTTCCTCTTTCTCCGCCCCACCATCCATGTTCATCTCACTTCCTTTCTTCCCTCCCCTCCATCCATGTCCAGCATTTCTCCTGCCCTCCTCTGCATCTATGTCCAGCAACTCTCCTATTTCCACTGCCCTCCCCTCCATCCATATCCAACAACTCTCCTCTCTCCCCTGCCCTCACTCATCCATATCCAGCAACTCTCCTCTCTCCCCTGCTCTCCCCCATCCATGTCCAGCAACTCTCCTCTCTTCCCTGCCCTCACCTGCATCCATATCCAGAAACTCTCCTCTCTCCCCTGCCCTCCCCTGCCCTCCCCTGCATCCATGTCAACCAACTCTCCTCTCTCCCCTGCCATTCCCTCCATCCATAAGTACATAAGTAGTGCCATACTGGGAAAGACCAAAGGTCCATCTAGCCCAGCATCCTGTCACCGACAGTGGCCAATCCAGGTCAAGGACACCTGGCACGCTCCCTAAACGTAAAAACATTCCAGACAAGTTATACCTAAAAATGCGGAATTTTTCCAAGTCCATTTAATAGCGGTCTATGGACTTGTCCTTTAGGAATCTATCTAACCCCTTTTTAAACTCCGTCAAGCTAACCGCCCGTACCACGTTCTCCGGCAACGAATTCCAGAGTCTAATTACACGTTGGGTGAAGAAAAATTTTCTCCGATTCGTTTTAAATTTACCACACTGTAGCTTCAACTCATGCCCTCTAGTCCTAGTATTTTTGGATAGCGTGAACAGTCGCTTCACATCCACCCGATCCATTCCACTCATTATTTTATACACTTCTATCATATCTCCCCTCAGCCGTCTCTTCTCCAAGCTGAAAAGCCCTAGCCTTCTCAGCCTCTCTTCATAGGAAAGTCGTCCCATCCCCACTATCATTTTCGTCGCCCTTCGCTGTACCTTTTCCAATTCTACTATATCTTTTTTGAGATACGGAGACCAGTACTGAACACAATACTCCAGGTGCGGTCGCACCATGGAGCGATACAACGGCATTATAACATCCGCACACCTGGACTCCATACCCTTCCTAATAACACCCAACATTCTATTCGCTTTCCTAGCCGCAGCAGCACACTGAGCAGAAGGTTTCAGCGTATCATCGACGACGACACCCAGATCCCTTTCTTGATCCGTAACTCCTAACGCGGAACCTTGCAAGACGTAGCTATAATTCGGGTTCCTCTTACCCACATGCATCACTTTGCACTTGTCAACATTGAACTTCATCTGCCACTTGCACGCCCATTCTCCCAGTCTCGCAAGGTCCTCCTGTAATCGTTCACATTCCTCCTGCGACTTGACGACCCTGAATAATTTTGTGTCATCGGCGAATTTAATTACCTCACTAGTTATTCCCATCTCTAGGTCATTTATAAATACATTAAAAAGCAACAGACCCAGCACAGACCCCTGCGGGACCCCACTAACTACCCTCCTCCACTGAGAATACTGGCCACGCAATCCTACTCTCTGCTTCCTATCTTTCAACCAGTTCTTAATCCATAATAGTACCCTACCTCCGATTCCATGACTCTGCAATTTCTTCAGGAGTCTTTCGTGCGGCACTTTGTCAAACGCCTTCTGAAAATCCAGATATACAATATCAACCGGCTCCCCATTGTCCACATGTTTGCTTACCCCCTCAAAAAAATGCATTAGATTGGTGAGGCAAGACTTCCCTTCACTAAATCCGTGCTGACTTTGTCTCATCAGTCCATGTTTTTGTATATGCTCTGCAATTTTATTCTTAATAATAGCCTCCATATCCAGCAACTCTCCTCTCTCCCCTGCCCTCCCCTCCATCCATGTCCAGCAAGTCTCCTCTCTCCCCTGCCCTCCCCTCCATCCATATCCAGCAACTCTTGTCTCTCCTCTGCCCTCCCTCATCCATATGCAGCAACTCTCCTATCTCCCCTGCCCTCCCCTCCATCCATATCCAGCAGCTCTCTTCCCTGCCCTCCCCATCCATATCCAGCAACTCTCCTCTCTCCCCTGCCCTCCCCTGCATCCATGTCCAGCAACTCTCCTATCTCCCCTGCCCTCCCCTGCATCCATGTCCAGCAACTCTCCTCTCTCCCCTGCCCTCCCCTCCATCCATATTCAGCAACTCTCTTCCCTGCCCTCCCCATCCATATGCAGCAACTCTCCTCTCTCCCCTGCCCTCCCCTGCATCCATGTCCAGCAACTCTCCTCTCTCCCCTGCCCTCCCCTCCATCCATATCCAGCAACTCTCTTCCCTGACCTCCCCATCCATATCCAGCAACTCTCCTCTCTCCCCTGCCCTCCCCTGCATCCATGTCCAGCAACTCTCCTCTCTCCCCTGCCCTCCCCTCCATCCATTTATGTCCAGCAACTGTCCTCTCTCGCCTGCCCTCTTCCCCCATCTATAGCCAGCAATTCTCCTCTCTCCCCTGCCCTCCTCTCCATGTCCAGTGATTTCGCCTCTCTCCCCTCCCTCCCATCCATGTCCAGCGATTCTCCTCTGCCCTCCCCTCCATGTCCACAGTGATGCCCCAAACCTCACCTGCCCCCTGAGTTCCAGTTCCAACCCCCCGTGTCCAACTTGCCCACCCTCTTCTCCCTCAGCAGCCCTCCTTGCCTTCCTGCAGCTCAGCCAGCGCTTAAAACTCATTTTACCTGACTGAAGTCATGACTGCAAAAGAAGCAGAATAGAGCAGGCTCACCTTCAGCCTTCCCCTTCTCTCTCAGCGCCCCGCCCTCATTTCCTGTTTCCGCAAGCGATCATCTTTAGATGTTTGTCTTTTTGAGGTTAGCAACCATTCTTGATGAGTATTGGATGCCCTTTTCTGTGCTGCCTTTATTATTTTGGGTGGATATCCCCTGGCTCTGAATCGGTTATACATGGTGGGCTTCTTCATCAAAAATGTCCTTAGTGCCACATAATTTCTTGATCCTTAAAAACTGTCCTGCTGGTATCCCTGTTTTCACCGATCTAGGATGAAAGCTATTTTCGATACATGAGCATGAGTGCATACTCGGGATGTGTATTTGTTATTACACATTCTATATATGCGGCCTAAAAAAATCAATGCTAAGGGTATTCTATAAGCAGCCCTTAGATTTAGGTGTAGTATCAGCTACGTGGCTACCACCAGGACCTCCAGATGCTATAATAGAATCTTTTACCCAATTGGTTCTAAATGATTTATCGGCAATTGAGAAACGAAAATACTATACAACTAGGATGAAAGGTTTTCGATACAACTTTGTGTCAAATCTTCCTGCTGAATATGATATTTTAATGTCCAAATAGTCAATAGACGAGCCTCCCACTGTAGATTCAAAAGTTATATTTTCATCACAACTATTGATGTAAGTGAAAAAATCCCGTAGCGTTGTGCTGTCGCCCGACCATACTAGAAAAACATCATCAATGTATCGTTTCCATAGCTTTATAAGTGGAGCAAATATACTATTACGTATATACATACTGATGTTCAAAATTACACATGCCTAAACAAGCTATGGTGGCCGCTACTGTTGCCCCCATGGCTATGCCGTGTGTTTGAATAAAATTATCATCCTCAAACTGAAAAGCACTTTTTGTTAGAACGATGTTAATCATTTCTGTTAACAGATTGATTTTGTCTAACAACAAGTCTAAATGACTAAGCTGATTTGTTACCAGCTGTATAGCTTCCCGGTGCAGAATTTTGGTGTATAATGACATAACGTCCATAGAAGTCAGTGTTATAGGCTCTTCAAACCTGTGTAATGTGTTAAGGATGTTTATTAAATGTGCCGAATCTCTTACAAAGGATGGCGTCCCTCCTAGTAATGGCTGCAAATAATAATCTAAATATTGAGATAGAGGTTCGTTGAGCGAGCCCTTGCTCGTGACAATGGGGTGTCCAGGCGTCTAATCTTTTATGTATCTTGGGAACAAAGTAAATTTGAGGTATATTAGGATACTTGTTGACTAAATATTTGAATTATTTTATAGTAATGATCCCATTCTTGGAAGCTTTAAATAGCATCTGATATACTTCTCTTGATATTGTTTGGTAAGGTTACCATCCAAATGCTGATAATACTGTTGACGACGGGCTTCCTGTCTGTATAATTCAGTGTCTTGAACTACCACTCCCCCCTCCTTTATCAGCTCTAAAAATGATAATACTCTCATCCTGACTCAATTCATTGAGTGCTTTTTGTTGTGCCTTGCTCAAATGAAATGTTGTATATAGTATTTTCATTTCTCAATTGCCGATAAATCATTTCGAACCAATTGGGTAAAAGATTCTATTATAGCATCTGGAGGTCCTGGTGGTAGCCACGTGGCTGATACTACACCTAAATCTAAGGGCTGCTTATAGAATACCCTTAGCATTGATTTTTTAGGCAGCATATATAGAATGTGTAATAACAAATACACATCCCGAGTGTGCACTCATGCTCCCTCCGCTATCCCCAAGCCCCCTCTATCCACACCCCCTCCTCCTGCACTATCACAGAGACCAAAGAGCTTTGGTTTCTTGTGGATTGTAGGAACAGAAGGGGAGTTAGTGTCACTGTTAGGTGACGTCTCAAGGATAGAAGGAGAGATGACGTCTTTTAGTATTTATAGCAGGGGTTTTCTACCAAGCCCTCGGGACACACCAAGCCAGCCTGGTTTTCAAGATATCCACAATGAATATGCATCAGATCGATGTGCATACAATTTATCTCATACTTATTCATTGTGGGTATCCTGAAAACCTGATTGGCTGGGCGTGTCCCGAGGATTAGGTTGAGAACCCCTGACTTATAGGTATAAGAGGCCATTTGAACGCCATTTGTTAAAAATAAACTCATCTGTCAATGGAATTCTGTATTTGTGAAAGTTCGTACGCCATATCATAACTGGTTGATCCTTACAGGCCTCCTTTCATTAAGACATAAGCATAGCCATGCTAGGACAGACCAAGGGTCCATCGAGCCCAGCACCCTGTGTCCGACAGCAGCCAAAAGAACAAGCATTTCGTCCCGCCCATCCCAGAAATAGTGGATTATTCCTACGTCCATTAAGCTGCTGTATGAGCTAGCACACACTTACCACAGCTTAAAAGGGTTTACCATGGGACGTGCTGAAGCATCAAGTGGTAAATTCCAAATCTACGCCACGGAGAAGGCCTCTCTGGGGACAGAGAGCAGGTGTAACAGTGTGGCAACATTAGTGCAATGGCTATTAATACAAAAAAATTTGAAAAGTGGCCATTTTGTGGCTCAGGTAAAAACGGCGGGAAAACCCCGCGTAAGGCCACTTTTAACCACGACTTAGTAAAAAGACCTCATAATGACTTAATGCTGTTCTTCCCCTTTACTGTCTCATGAATCGTATACTTCTGTTTCTTTTAGGGAGGTGGGGTGGTTGGCCCATGGAGTCAGAGAAACGATAGCCAATCAGGTATTTTGACCGAAATCTATGTGAAATATGGAAACTACAGTCTGAACGACTGCCGTCATGGATCTGACATGCATATGAGGTACAATGGAATACACCAGCCCACCTTTTCTATTCGTGAGACTGGCCCGGAAAGGTGCCTTTTGCAACTGGGATCGGACAAGAAAAAACCCAAAGATTTCAAAACCTGCCCTAACTATGGTAAGCTGCACTTGTACATTAATGAAAGGTATTTTTTCACAACTTTTTCTTTTTTTTTTGCAAGAACTATGCACATGTGGTACATGAATAGTAGGGGGTTGAAACAAAAAAGTGAGGTGAATCCAGGGAGGATTATCAAGGAGTCTTTATTGTAAATCAAGCTAAAAAAAACAACCCAACATGGCCGTGTTTTGGCACAAAAGCCTGCTTCAGGGGTCTGGTAATCTATATAAAACATGGACTTCTTGACATCCTTCCTGGATTCACCTCAGTTTTTGGTTTCATCGTTCACAGTTCCATGAGGTTTGCTTCTCCTTTGTCTTCGACATGAACAGTAGGAACAGCCATTTCATTAAAAAAAAAGTAGCATCGCATGAAACTTTAGACATGTAAACAATCACATGTTCTACTTATACCAGTAAGACACAACACGTACGTAGAGCAGATTAAGAAGGTGAGCTCCAAAACTCTAAGGGGCCCTTTCACTAAGCCCCATAAGCATCTACGCATGCCCCAACATGCGCCAAAATGCAGTTACCACCCGGCTACTGCATGGCTCTTCCGGTAATTTCACTTTTAGCGTGTGTTGGATACGCACGTCCGAAAAATAATTTTTTTTATTGGACGCACGCCAAGTGGCATGTGGCACGCATAGGTCATTACCGCCCAGTTACCGTGTGAGACTTTACCACTAGATCATAAGAGAATTACAAGAACGTAAGACCTTTGAAGTCAGAATGATTGAATATTTTAACACCCAACAGAAAGGACTTAACAAGGATCTGGGGTTCCTAGCCCATTATAAACCATAAAGCTGTATGTCTCTGTTGATCACCCTCCCCTCACCTGTCCACACCCACCCTGTTAGAATACCAATGATATACTTTGATGTCCCCATGCATACTTCCTACCCACCCCCATCCTCCCACCCTGTCAGACTGTCATAGCAATGCTTGAATGTTTTTCACTTATATACACTGTCAGCTAGCACATTTGCTTATTTCCGATCTGAGGAAGAAGGGCAACCTTCGAAAGCTAATCAAGAAATGTATTATGTCCAATAAAAAGGTATCATCTTATTTTCTTTTCCATGTTTTATTTTGTTTGATTTCTATTGATAAATATGTTAAAAAGCAGCGGTCCCAGCACAGAGCCCTGGGGAACCCCACTAACTACCCTTCTCCATTGAGAATACTGACCATTTAACCCTACTCTCTGTTTTCTATCTTTTAACCAGTTTTTAATCCACAATAGAACACTACCTCCTATCCCATGACTCTCCAATTTCCTCTGGAGTCTTTCATGAGGTACTTTGTCAAACACCTTTTGAAAATCCAGATACACAATATCAGCTGGCTCACCTTTATCCACATGTTTGTTCACCCCTTCAAAGAAATGTAATAGATTGGGTTTGGCAAGATTTCCCTTCACTAAATCCATGTTGACTTTGTCTCATTAATCCATGCTTTTGAATATGCTCTGTAATTTTGTTCTTTATAATAGTCTCTACCATTTTGCCCAGCACCGACGTCAGACTCACTGGTCTATAATTTCCCAGATCGCCTCTGGAACATTTTTTAAAAATCGGGATTACATTGGCCACCCTCCAATCTTCTGGTACCATGCTCAATTTTAAAGATAAGTTATATATTACTAAAATAGTTCTCCGAGGACAAGCAGGCTGCTTGTTCTCACTGATGGGTGACGTCCACGGCAGCCCCTCCAATCGGAAACTTCACTAGCAAAGGCCTTTGCTAGTCCTCGCGCGCCCATGCGCACCGCGCATGTGCGGCCGTCTTCCCGCCCGAACCGGCTCGTGTTCATCAGTCTTCTTTTGTCCGCGCTCGGTACGGTCGTGTTTGCGCCGTTCGCGCCCCTTAAGTTGACCCTCGCGCGTCTTTTTGACTTTTCACTAGTTTAAAAAAAAAAAAAGGGATTTTGGAGAAAGGCCTTTCGGTCTTTTTCTCCTTCCCGTATTTCCAGTTTTTGCCCCGTTAAGTTTCCTTTCGTTTTTGGGGTAGGCCCTTTTGAGGCCTCAGGTCGAGTTTTTTCTCTCCCTCTTTTTGGTGCCTTACCGCAATTACGAGTTTTGATTTCGCCGGCGTGATTTTTCCGCCCATGTCATCGAAGTCTCCCAGCAGCTTCAAGAAGTGCACCCAGTGCGCCCGGGTAATCTCGCTCACTGATAGGCACGCGTCGTGTCTTCAGTGTCTGGGGGCTGGGCACCACCCGCAGGCCTGTAGTCTTTGCGCCCTTTTACAAAAAAGGACTCAGGTAGCGAGATTGGCCCAGTGGAACATGTTGTTCTCGGGCTCTTCGTCGGCAACAGCACCGGGGGTATCGAGTGCATCGACGTCGACAGCGTCAAGACCTCCGACCTCGGCGGCGACTGTATCGATTGCATCGAGGCATCGACCCTCTGCATCGTCGGTACCGAGACATCGGAAGGCTGCGTCGGCGTCGGTGGTACCGGGACCTCCACTAGTGCTGATGTCGTCGGACGGTGGTGCTTCGACTGGAGTGCAGGTGAGGGCTGTCCATTCCCCTGCTGGTGGCGGTGAGCCTTCGGGTGGGTCTCCCCCTACCCTGAGGGCTCCTGCGGTACAGCCCCCCCGAGACCGACCTTCTTTGGCCTCGGCCCCGAGGAAGCGACGGTTGGATTCTACATCCTCCTCGTCGGTACCGGGAAGTTCCGGTGACATGCTTCATTTGAAAAAGTCAAAGAAGCATCGACACCGGTCTCCTTCCGCATCGGTACCGAGAGCTCTGGGTCGCCGAGGGAGTCGGCACCCAGTAGGCATCGGCACCGGGAGGACCGCTCACCCTCTGTTCAGGAGGTGTCGATGCGCTCCACCTTGGACAGCCCGGAACAGCCTCCACGCCCGGAACAGACTCTGACTTCGACGCCTGCATCGGCTTCCATGTCTTTCTCCACAGCCGCCCTGTCTCCGGGCTGTCCCAGAGATCCTGGGAGAGCTGTTGCGCCCTACCCCTCCGGTACCAGGGGTGCTTGCACCACCGGTACCGTCGAGTGAGGCACCGGCTGGCCCCTTGCCCGGGGTGAGGTCTCCGACATCGGTGCCGCTTGCGGTACCGACTGCGGTCGCCTCCCAGGAAGGCTCCCCGACGACGTCGGCAGAGGGAGCTTCGCCGGTGCGGGCGAGGGAGTCTACCTCTCGACACTCACACCGTGGCCGTGTTTCCACGGAGTCGAGCCGGGCATGGCTTCAGACACAGGTTCATGAACTTGTGTCTGATACCGATGGTGAGGCCTCATGGGAGGAGGAGGAGGACATCAGGTATTTCTCTGACGAGGAGTCTGAGGGTCTTCCTTCTGATCCCACTCCCTCCCCTGAAAGGCAGCTTTCTCCTCCCGAGAGTCTGTCTTTTGCGGCCTTTGTCCGGGAGATGTCTACGGCCATCCCCTTCCCGGTGGTTGTGGAGGACGAGCCCAGGGCTGAAATGTTTGAGCTCCTGGACTATCATTCTCCACCTAAGGAAGCGTCCACAGTACCCATGCATCATGTCCTAAAAAAGACATTGCTGGCGAACTGGACCAAGCCTCTAAGTAATCCCCACATTCCCAAGAAGATCGAGTCCCAGTACTGGATCCATGGGGACCCAGAGCTGATGCGCACTCAGTTGCCTCACGACTCTGGAGTTGTGGATCTGGCCCTAAAGAAGGCTAAGAGTTCTAGGGAGCATGCTTCGGCGCCCCCAGGCAAAGACTCTAGAACCTTAGACTCCTTTGGGAGGAAGGCCTACCATTCCTCTATGCTCGTGGCCAAAATTCAGTCTTACCAGCTCTACACGAGCATACACATGTGGAACAATGTGCGGCAGTTGGCGGGCTTGGTGGACAAGCTCCCTCCTGAGCAAGCCAAGCCATTTCAGGAGGTGGTCAGGCAGCTGAAGGCGTGCAGAAAATTCCTGGCCAGAGGGGTATATGATACCTTTGATGTTGCGTCCAGGGCTGCTGCTCAAGGTGTGGTGATGCGCAGACTCTCATGGCTGCGTGCCTCCGACCTGGAAAATAGGATCCAGCAGTGGATTGTGGACTCGCCTTGCCGTGCGGAAAATATTTTTGGAGAGAAGGTCGAACAGGTGGTAGAGCAGCTCCACCAGCGGGATACTGCTTTCGACAAGTTCTCCCGCCGGCAGCCTTCAGCTTCTACTTCCACAGGTAGACGTTTTTATGGGGGAAGGAAGACTGTTCCCTACTCTTCTGGTAAGCATAGGTACAATCCTCCTTCTCGACAGCCTGCGGCCCAGGCTAAGCCCCAGCGCGCGCGCTCTCGTCAGCAGCGTGCGCCTCAGCAAGGCCCCTCGGCTCCCCAGCAAAAGCAAAGGGCAAGCTTTTGACTGGCTCCAGCAGAGCATAGCCGACATCAACGTGTCAGTGCCGGGCGACCTGCCGGTCGGGGGGAGGTTGAAAGTTTTTCACCAAAGGTGGCCTCTCATAACCTCCGATCAGTGGGTTCTTCAAATAGTCCGGCAAGGATACACCCTCAATTTGGCCTCCAAACCTCCAAATTGCCCACCGGGAGCTCAGTCTTACAGCTTCCAGCACAAGCAGGTACTTGCAGAGGAACTCTCCGCCCTTCTCAGCGCCAATGCGGTCGAGCCCGTGCCATCCGGGCAAGAAGGGCTGGGATTCTATTCCAGGTACTTCCTTGTGGAAAAGAAAACAGGGGGGATGCGTCCCATCCTAGACCTAAGGGCCCTGAACAAATATCTGGTCAAGGAAAAGTTCAGGATGCTTTCCCTGGGCACCCTTCTTCCCATGATTCAGGAAAACGATTGGCTATGCTCTCTGGACTTGAAGGACGCCTACACGCACATCCCAATACTGCCAGCTCACAGGCAGTATCTGCGATTTCAGCTGGGCACACGTCACTTCCAGTACTGTGTGCTACCCTTTGGGCTCGCCTCTGCGCCCAGAGTGTTCACGAAGTGCTTGGCTGTAGTAGCAGCGGCACTTCGCAGGCTGGGAGTACACGTGTTCCCCTATCTCGACGATTGGCTGGTGAAGAACACATCCGAGGCAGGAGCTCTACAGTCCATGCAGATGACTATTCGCCTCCTGGAGCAACTGGAGTTTGTGATAAATTATCCAAAGTCCCATCTTCTCCCAGTACAGAGACTCGAATTCATAGGAGCTCTGCTGGATTCTCGGACGGCTCGTGCCTATCTCCCAGAGATGAGAGCCAACAACTTGTTGTCCCTCGTCTCGCGGGTGCGAGCGTCCCAGCAGATCACAGCTCGGCAGATGTTGAGATTGCTGGGCCACATGGCCTCCACAGTTCATGTGACTCCCATGGCCCGCCTTCACATGCGATCTGCTCAATGGACCCTAGCTTCCCAGTGGTTTCAGGCTGCTGGGGATCTAGAAGACGTGATCCACCTGTCCACGAGTTTTCTCAAATCCCTGTATTGGTGGACAATTTGGTCCAATTTGACTCTGGGACGTCCTTTCCAAATTCCTCAGCCACAAAAAGTGCTGACTATGGATGCGTCTCTCCTGGGGTGGGGAGCTCATGTCGATGGGCTTCACACCCAGGGAAGCTGGTCCCTCCAGGAACGCGATCTGCAGATCAATTTTCTGGAGTTACGAGCGGTCTGGAACGCTCTAAAGGCTTTCAGAGATCGACTGTCCCACCAAATTATCCAAATTCAGACAGACAACCAGGTTGCCATGTATTACATCAACAAGCAGGGGGGCACCGGATCTCGCCCCCTGTGTCAGGAAGCCGTCAGCATGTGGCTGTGGGCTCGCTGTCACGGTATGGTGCTCCAAGTCACTTATCTGGCAGGCGTAAACAACAGTCTGGCCGACAGGTTGAGCAGGATTATGCAACCTCACGAGTGGTCGCTCAATTCCCAAGTAGTGCGCCAGATCTTCCAGGTGTGGGGCACCCCCTTGGTAGATCTCTTTGCATCTCGAGCCAACCACAAAGTCCCTCAGTTCTGTTCCAGGCTTCAGGCCCACGGCAGACTAGCATCGGATGCCTACCTCCTGGACTGGGGGGAAGGTCTGCTGTATGCTTATCCTCCCAAACCTCTGGTGGGGAAGACTTTGTTGAAACTCAAGCAAGACCGAGGCACCATGATTCTGATTGCTCCTTTTTGGCCGCGTCAGATCTGGTTCCCTCTTCTTCTGGAGTTGCCCTCCAAAGAACCGTGGAGATTGGAGTGTTTTCCGACCCTCATCACACAGGACGAAGGGGCGCTTCTGCATCCCAACCTCCGGTCTCTGGCTCTCACGGCCTGGATGTTGAGAGCGTAGACTTTGCCTCTTTGGGTCTGTCAGAGGGTGTCTCCCGCATCTTGCTTGCTTCCAGGAAAGATTCCACTAAGAGGAGTTACTTCTTTCTATGGAGGAGGTTTGCCGTCTGGTGTGACAGCAAGGCCCTAGATCCTCGCTCTTGTCCTACACAGACCCTGCTTGACTACCTTCTGCACTTGTCTGAGTCTGGTCTCAAGACCAACTCTGTAAGGGTTCACCTTAGCGCAATCAGTGCATACCATTACCGTGTGGAAGGTAAGCCGATCTCAGGACAGCCTTTAGTTGTTCGCTTCATGAGAGGTTTGCTTTTGTCAAAGCCCCCCGTCAAACCTCCTACAGTGTCATGGGATCTCAATGTCGTTCTCACCCAGCTGATGAAACCTCCTTTTGAGCCACTGAACTCCTGCCATCTGAAGTACTTGACCTGGAAGGTCATTTTCTTGGTGGCAGTTACTTCAGCTCGTAGAGTCAGTGAGCTTCAGGCCCTGGTAGCCCAGGCCCCTTACACCAAATTTCATCATAACAGAGTAGTCCTCCGCACTCACCCTAAGTTCTTGCCGAAGGTAGTGTCGGAGTTCCATCTGAACCAGTCAATTGTCTTGCCAACATTTTTTCCCCGTCCTTATTCCTGCCCTGCTGAACGTCAGCTGCACACATTGGACTGCAAAAGAGCATTGGCCTTCTATCTGGAGCGGACACAGCCCAACAGACAGTCTGCCCAATTGTTTGTTTCTTTTGATCCCAACAGGAGGGGAGTGGCTGTGGGGAAACGCACCATATCCAATTGGCTAGCAGATTGCATTTCCTTCACTTACGCCCAGGCTGGGCTGGCTCTTGAGGGTCATGTCACGGCTCATAATGTTAGAGCCATGGCAGCGTCAGTGGCCCACTTGAAGTCAGCCACTATTGAAGAGATTTGCAAAGCTGCGACGTGGTCATCTGTCCACACATTCACATCTCATTACTGCCTGCAGCAGGATACCGACGCGACAGTCGGTTCGGGCAGTCAGTGCTTCAGAATCTGTTCGGGGTTTAGAATCCAACTCCACCCCCCTAGGCCCATGTTTATTCTGTTCCAGGCTGCACTCTCAGTTAGTTGGATAAGTTGTTAGGTCAATCTCAGTTATGTCTTCGCCGTTGCGAGGCCCAATTGACCACATTTGTTGTTTTGAGTGAGCCTGGGGGCTAGGGATACCCCATCAGTGAGAACAAGCAGCCTGCTTGTCCTCGGAGAAAGCGAATGCTACATACCTGTAGAAGGTATTCTCCGAGGACAGCAGGCTGATTGTTCTCACAAACCTGCCCGCCTCCCCTTTGGAGTTGTGTCTTCCCTTGTTTTGTCTTGCTACATATGGGACTGACGAACACGAGCCGGTTCGGGCGGGAAGACGGCCGCGCATGCGCGGTGCGCATGGGCGCGCGAGGACTAGCAAAGGCCTTTGCTAGTGAAGTTTCCGATTGGAGGGGCTGCCGTGGACGTCACCCATCAGTGAGAACAATCAGCCTGCTGTCCTCGGAGAATACCTTCTACAGGTATGTAGCATTCGCTTTCTGCAAGTTCATTTTTCAATTCTATCAATACTCTGGGATGAATACCATCCAGTCCTGGCAATTTGCTACTCTTCAATTTGTCAAATTGCCCCATTACATCCTCTAGGTTTACAGAGATTTGATTCAGTTTCTCTGACTCGTGAGCTTTGAATACCATTTCTGGCACCGGCATCTCTCTCAAATCTTTCTCTGTGAAGACCGAAGCAAAGAATTCATTTAATCTCTCCTCTACGGCTTTATTTTCCCTGAGTGCCCCTTTTACCCCTCGGGCATCTTGAAGTCCAACCAATTCTTGTATCAGTTTCTTGTTTTAATATACCTAAAAAAGATTTTACTATGCTGAACTAAACATGTATACTCTGGAGGAAAGGAGAAACAGGGGTGATATGATACAGAAGTTCAAATATTTGAAAGGTATTAATCTGCAAACGAACCTTTTCCGGAGATGTGAAGGCAGTAGAACGAGAGGACATGAAATGAGATTGAAGGGGGGCAGAAGGAATGGATCCTAAGGAGCTTAGCCAAGATTGGGTGGCAGAGCCGGTGGTGGGAGGTGGGACTGGTGGTTGGGAGGCGGGGATAGTGCTGGGCAGACTTATACGGTCTGTGCCCTGAAAAGGACAAGTACAAATCAAGGTAAGGTATACACAAAAAGTAGCACATGTGAGTTTATCTTGTTGGGCAGACTGGATGGACCGGGCAGGTCATTTTCTGCCGTCATCTACTATGTTACTATGTTACTATTATGATCACTGTTATCAAGTGGCCCCAGCACCATTATCTCATGCACCGGATCATGTGCCCCACTAAGAGCTAGGTCTAGAATTTTTCCTCCTCTTGTTGACTCCTGTATTAGCTGCTCCATAAAGCAGTCCTTGATTTTGCCAAAGAATTTTACCTCCCTCGCATGCCCTGATGTTACATTTACCCAGTCAATATCAGGGTAATTGAAATCACCCATTATTATTTTGTTCCCCTAATTTCCTTTAACATTTCTGCATCCCTCTGTTCATCCTGGCCAGGCGGCCGGTAGTACACTCCTATCACTATCCTTTCCCCCTTTACACAAGGAATTTCAATCCATAGTGATTCCAAGAAGTGTTTTGTTTCCTGCAGAATTTTCAATCTATTTGATTCAAGGCTCTCGTTAATATACAATGCTACCCCTCCACCAATTCGATCCACCCTATCACTACAATATAATTTGTACCACGGTATGACAGTGTCCCACTGGTTATCCTCCTTCCACCAGGTCTCAGAGATGCCTACTATATCTAATTTTTCATTTAGTGCAATATACTCTAACTCTCCCATCTTATTTCTTAGGCTCCTGGCATTCGCATATAGACATTTCAAACTATGTTTGTTGTTCCTATTTACATCATGCTCAGTACTTGACAGTATTAATTTGCAATTTTTTGTCTGCCTTTTCTCTAAAGACACCTGGTCTACTATATTCTCTATTGCAACCTTGCTATCAGGACACCCTATCTTCACTATTTTGGTGATATCTCTGAAAGATACCATGTTCCGAACCATGCATTTTTGAATGACCCTTGGTCTTCCCCCAGGTTCTAGTTTAAAAGCTGCTCCATTTCCTTTTTAAATGCTGATGCCTGGTCCCACCCTGGTTAAGGTGGAGTCCATCCTTTCGGAATAGGCTGCCCCTTCCCCAGAATGTTGACCAGTTCCTTACAAATCTAAAACCTTCCTCACTGGACCGTCGCCTCATCCACGTATTGAGACTCTGGAGTTCTGCCTGTCTCTTGGGCCCTGCGCGTGGAATGTTTTTTATTTTTTGTTACATTTGTACCCTGCGCTTTCCCACTCATGGCAGGCTCAATGCGGCTTACATGGGGCAATGGAGGGTTAAGTGACTTGCCCAGAGTCACAAGGAGCTGCCTGTGCCTGAAGTGGGAATCAAACTCAGTTCCTCAGTTCCCCAGGACCAAAGTCCACCACCCTAACCACTAGGCCACTCCTCCACTCAATGGGGAGCAGTTCTGAAAATGCTACCCTAGAGATTCTGGATTTGAGCTTTCTACCTAAGAGCCTAGATTTGGCTTCCAGAACTTCTCTCTCACATTTTCCTATGCCATTGGTACCCACATGTACCAAGACAGCCGGCTCCTCCCCAGCACTATCTAAAATCCTATCTATCTGTCTTCGGAGAACATCTATCACAGGTAAGCAACGCTGCTTTCTATTATGATGGGACTGGTTTGGTTTGGGAAGGAGGAAGAAAACTTCATGGCTGATCACTTTCTTTTTATTTCATGTTTTAAAAGGAAAAATTGAGGAAGATGCAAGGAGACAACAGGCAAAGTTAGAACAGCAACGGAGAATTCAGGAAGAAATAGAGAGAGAGAACCAAACTCTAAAGGAAAACCTTTCCAAACTCTCAGAGCAGATGAAGTATCGTCAGAATGGACTTGAGAAATACCACCAGCGCTCAGAGATGCTTCAGTTTTCCGTGGAAGATGATGCTGCCGACATTGATACAGATGAGGTACTGGACCTGCCTTTAGGGGCAATATTTAAATTCCATCGAAAAAGGGGGGAGTCAATAATGTTCATAAGGCTACTATTTTAAATAAGAGAAGTGTCAAAAGACCATTAGTTGGCATGATACATGAATAAAGTTTGAAAAGACCATTTTGGAAACCCAGAGAAAATGTATTGCCCACGTTTGTGCAGCACTGCGTACGCCTTGTAGCGCTATAGAAATGCTAAATAGTAGTAGAGAAGTGTCAAAAGACCATTAGTTGGCATGGTACATGAATAAAGTTTGAAAAGACCATTTTGGAAACCCAGAGAAAACCTTTTCCCCACATTAAAAAAGAAGGGGACAAGTCACTAATGGTCTTATGGTACCTCTCCAATTTAAAAGAGCAGCCTTGTGGAAATAATAAATTGAAGACATTATTGATTTGCCCTTTCTTATGACTGCATTACTTGTGAGGTCAGACTTTTGATTCTGCTATATTTTGTTTAACAGTATTAAATTCTACTACTACTACTGCTTCAGTCCTCAGGTACTGTACATTGTACCCACAGGACTACAAGTTTTGAAAATCATGGGTATGCCACATTTTGGGTACAAACTTGGAGTGACTATCGATCGTCATCTTACACTTGAGAGTCATACGAAAAACACAACCAGAAAGATGTTCCACTCAATGTGGAAACTAAAAAGAGTAAAACAATTCTTCCCAATGACAGTCTTCCGTAACCTGGTACAATCAATGGTGCTCAGTCACCTAGACTACTGTAATGCACTCTACGCTGGATGTAAAGAGCAGACAATCAAGAAACTCCAGACAGCCCAGAACACCGCAACCAGACTTATATTCGGAAAAGCAAAATATGAGAGTGCTAAACCACTATGAGAAAAGTTACACTGGCTCCCACTCAAAGAATGCATCACGTTCAAGATTTGTACCCTAGTTCATAAAATCATCCATGAAGACGCCCCAGCCTATATGTCAGACCTGATAGACTTACCGACTAGGAATGCCAAAAGATCAGCCCGCACGTTCCTTAACCTTCATCTCCCAAGCTGCAAAGGTCTAAAATACAAACTTATGCATGCAGCAAACTTTACCTAACTGAGTGCCAAGCTATGGAACGCACTGCCGCACAACCTGAGAAAGATCTACAAACTAACAAACTTCCGAATATCACTGAAGACCCATCTTTTCAATAAGGCATACCACACAGAACAAAAAATATAAATGCACGAATCTCCTTTACCTTGCACAGCAGTGGCGTAGCTAAGGGTGGGTCTGGGTGGGCACAGGCCCAACCATTCTTGCCACAGGCCCACCCAGTCAGCAGCCCATGAGGTCCCCAAAACTCTTCAGTGGCAGCGCCTCACTACTCTATCTTCCACTTCTCCATTCGTGACCTGGCATATGCCCGTTTCTCTCTGAAACCCCCCTCCCGGCCTACCTCAGAGCTACTGCTGGCGGCAATTCCTATAGGCATCCTGCGCCAGCCCCGCAGGCTTCTCTCTATCATGTCCTGCCCTCAGTGATGTCACTTCTTGTTTCTTTGGCGGGGACGTGGTAGAGAGAAGCCTGCAGGGCCGGCGCAGGTTAGGGAAATGGCTCTGAGGTTGGACCAGGGGAGGGGGTTCAGAGAGAACTGGGCAGATGTCGGGTCATACTATATTGTATGTGTGTACAGGGGTGGGGGTGGGAAGGGCCCACCCAGGTTAACTCTGGGCCCACCCAGAATGACAGGTCTGCCTACGTTCCTGTTACACAGACCTATTTTTTTAAATATTTGTTTGTTCTAAAATTCTACTATGTTACTCAAAATCTCTATGTAACAATATACCACCATATACAATACATTGTAAGCCACATTGAGCCTGCAAAAAGGTGGGATAATATGGGATACAAATGCAATAAATAAATCAAAGTATCTACAGACATTGTACCTGCATTTCAACAGGCAAAAGTTCCATAACTTTACATATAAGATGTGTCATGGTGGACCAGCACCATGTCTCGGACAGTAGGCGGTTCAGATCACAATTACCCAGTAGGATCCAAAGAAGTAAATCCATTTCTTGTTGCTGACATCCAGGAATAAATGATGGTCTTCCAAAGCCTACATGGCTAATACTGGTGTCACGGTCCCAGGCTTTAAACAAACAGTTACGAACTCTGGAACAACGTGAGCCCTTGGCCTACTGTCGTCGAGCGGTAGCAGGAGGCAAAACCCCCCAAGCAGGACTGGACTAACATTGGCTGGAACCGGATGCTGGGACGGACTTGGCTTGACTGGAACAGGATTCAGGATATTTTCTGACCTTGGCTTATCAATCTCCTGTGCTTTGTTAACAATGTGGTTATGACTGTTTCAGTACTGTGTAGTGGTCTGAAGCTTGATTGTGAAGGATAGAGAATTGTGTTAGGTTTTTCCATTAGTTGTTGCAGCACTAGACCCTCCATCGTTTTGGTCAATAGTGGTATGGAAGCCGCTGGCCTATAGTTTGTGAGTTCACTGATTTTGTTAGTTGCATTTTTGGGAATTGGAGCCAGTATGATTTTTCCCTTGTCAGGGAGGAAATGTCTGTTTGATAGCATGTATTTCATGTGTTCCGTGAGGCGTTTGATGAACTAGTCTGGTGTATTTTCCATTAGGTAGTTGGGGCAATTGTCTAGTAAGCAATTAGCATGTGCATATTTTGTTATTATTGTTTTAACTGAGTTGGTTGAGGGGGTTGTGAATGATGACCAGGTTCTGTCTACCTTGATATGGTCATTGTCAGTTTCGCTTTCGCAGTCATGTAAAAAATCTGTAAGGGTTGTTTATGTTGTGGTAAGGTTTGATCTCAGATTGGTTATTTTTCTTTCTAAGTATTTTGCAAGTTCGTTCACTGTTGGTGATGTTTCAGTAGATGCTAGTAGATTTTTTTGTGTGTAGTACATTGTTCATGAGTTCAAAAACCTTTTTTATGTTGATCTGATCTGGGCTCACATTTATTTATTTATTTGTAGCATTTGTACCCCACATTTTCCCACCAATTTGTAGGCTCAATGTGGCTTACATTTGCCGTAATGGCGGTTGCCATTTCCGGTTAACATGATTACAGATGGTATTGCGTTAATGTGCATACATTCATGGTAACATACATGGAACATAATATATATGGAACAGGTCATGGTATATATATATATATATATATATATATATATACCATGTGCGTACATACATGGTAAAGAAGAATACATTATGGTATTGCAAGACGGTTCCCGAGTAATAAATTGGGTTGTAACATACATTAGGTCATCGGCTATAGAGAGACCCTATTCGACATAAGGTTTAAAGTGGTAGTGCTTGATCATTAAAAGCAAAGAGGTTAAGCAGTCAGGTGATAAAAGTTCGGTTTTGTATAGATCGTATATAATGGTATTGTTTAGTATTTAAGATGGATGTTGATGGTATGCCTTCTTGAAAAGATCTGTTTTCAGTAGCCTTCGGAAGATGGTTAGGTCTTGCATTGTTTTTATGGCCTTCGGTAGAGCATTCCATAGCTTTGTTAGATGTTCTCTATGATATAGTGTAATGTTTCTAGCACTGATTTTGTTATCCATCTTGAACTTTATTGGTTAAGCAGACTATAAATGCCCATAATAAATATTAAAATATGTTTATCTATGAATACGGACTAGAGGAAAAGTACGCACTATGGCTTTACATAGGGAGAGTCTAAAGAGAATCCACGTACGTGGAGAACTCAATAGATCCCATCTGGCCGAAACACAATGTTGTGTCGAGTCATTTTCAATGTGGAATTGTTTTATTATTATTTGCTTGAAAATTAATAAATATTGTTTATTTTAAACTTAGCTTTAGGTCCAGTTATTGGATAGCCTGGCTCATATTCCCACCTTTTTGTTTACATAGGGAGAGCACAGATATATGCATGTAAATTACAGACTTCTAGGTGAATGCATTTCGCCAGCTATAAATGCGCATGCCTTCTCTGCCACTCGCGCTGTTATTTTGTAAAGAAAAACAAGACACCCACTTTTCTCTATAGAATAAGCTTAGACCAGTGGTTCCCAAACCTGGTCCTGGAAGCACCACAGCCAGTCAGGTTTTTAGGATATCCACCATGAATATTCATGAGAGAGATCTGCATGCAGTGGAGGCAGTAAAAACCTGACTGGCTGGGGCCCTCCAGGACCAGGTTTGGGAACCACTGGCTTAAATGGTTCTAGGCAGGGCCGCCGAGAGGGGGGGCAGGGGGAACAAAATTCCCCGGGCGCAGCCCCCTCCACCCCCCCTCCATCCATCACCAGGCCGGGCCCCCCTGAATTCAAATCATAGCGCCTCACCTTGACCTCGCTCCGTTTGAAAGAAGCGCAGTAGCGTCAGTCTACAGATCGCCTCCCTTTGGGCCTTCCCTCCCTGTGTCCTGCCCTCGCGCAAGTTACACCAGATGAGGGCGGGACACAGGGAGGGAAGGCCCGAAGGGAGGAGATCTGCAGACTGCTGCTGCTACGCTTCTTTCACACGGAGCGAGGTCGAGGTGAGGCGCTATGATTTGAATTCAGGGGGGCCAGGCCCGGTGGTGGACGGAGGGAGGTGGGTGGAGAGGGGGGCGGCGATGACGATGACCTCAGGGGGCGGGGCCTCTGGGGTGGCCTTGACCCGGGCCCAGCCCAGTCTCTCGGTGGCCCTGGTTCTAGGTCAGTTCCCAATTGGACAGTTCCCACTCACCACTTCCCATCTGGACAATTCCCACTGAACCAATTCCCACCACACTAGGGAGGACAATTCATAACCATAACCCCCAAAAGTACAAAACACACAAGGGCAAGTAATCTCCCTTCCTTTTCTCTTCCAGATCGTTTTTTTTTTTTGGGGGGGGGGAGGTCCACTACCCCTTCACCCCTCCACAATATTATCTTTTACACATCCCTTTCCCCTTGTAGACATGCAGTTCATATGTGTGGGGACAATGCCCCCCCCCACACCTCCCAAACTAGGTTTCAACCTAATTCATGTTTAATCTGGGATCTAAATGTCATAAATAAATAAATAAATAAATAAATAAATACAAACTGCAGTTCATGTGTGGGGGGGCAATGCCCCCCACACCCTCTCAAACTAGGTTTCAACATAATTTAGCCCCTCCAAATGACACAGTGATTACAATTTATAACAATTACTACTCTACCTATGAAAAGTTATTTTGGTATTATACGTCCTCCGCTGCTCTAACCTCCTTGTTCCAGATACCATTAAAAAAAAAAAAGCACCGTCAGGAGTTATGGGACCCGATACAAGAAAGAAGCTACAGTTGGTTTAAAAAAAAAGGGCTAAGGAGGGTGGAAAATGACTGGGGGGGGGGGGGAGTCCTTGGTGGGAATTATCCCCCTTAGGTGGGAATTGTCTCAGGGGGAATTGGTGAGTGGGAACTTTCCAGGTGGGACCTCGCCTGATACCGCTTAGACCAGGCACCATAGCCAATGCTTATAGTAGGTGTCCGTTAGAGAATCGCTCTCCAGATATTCAGCTTTTGCTTATATGTACAGAGAAACTGAATATCCTGGTCAACTAACACAGTGGCATTTAACTTAAACAGGTCACCGCACTGTTATCTTATTTCATGTTTTTTCTATTTAAGATTAAAGAAGTTGAAGAGAAATTTAATGAGCTTCTAACTGAAAACTGCATCCAAGAAGACCAGAGTATGGAATTCTGTGATATTCGAGAACGCATGGAAACCCTTATTACTCAGTATTTCAAGCAAAAGAATTTACCCCTTTGTAGTCTCAGGAGTCTGATTAACCAGAATTTCTCCCTGAGAGGAACCTTAAGTCTCCTCCAGGCTGTAATCCAAGTCCAACATGAAAAACAGGACATCATTAAATTGTTGCCCACAAGTACGGAAATTGATGATAAATCCAGCTGCATCATTCATATCATACATGTCCTGTATAAAACCAACAAGACCTTAGCATGGAAACTCTCAAGAACTATCTTCTCTGAACTCTCCGACACAAGCCAGGACTACCTTGGCCAAATATTATTTAATGGAATATGGACCCCCACACAGGCTGTCACTTTTAGCCTTCATGCTTCTCAAGTCATCGATTCACAAGAAAAAATAGAGAGAATTCTCCAGAAGGCTCAGACTTATCAGATAGATGCCAACTATACCATTACTGCTCTTACAGAAAACAATCCCCTAAATTATCTTCAAAAATATGTAAATAAAGAAAGCGACAAAGATTCACAGACTATTCTGGATGAGATGAGAGCAAATAAATATCCAGAAAAAATCCTGGCTGTTCTTGAACCAGTCCTTCAGAAGTTAGAAATTCAGATTATTCAGTACTGGTCTAACATTAAGCAGATAGATCTTACTAATGATCTGAAAAATGAAGGTATAGATATAGTTAAATCACTGGACTTTACAAATCCAGATCAGGAAAAATTGGTTAAACTTCTTCTCAGCTTATCAATTGCTGTTCAGGATGTTACCACCATTGAAACAGAAGCTGGGGAGAAAATCGAAGGCTATTTCCCAAGACTTACTCAGCTGGCAGCTTTGTTGACCCTTCTTCTTTCTGAAACAGAAAAAAGCAGTGGCTGCCTCCTGGAGATTGCAACTGGTGAAGGCAAGTCTTGCATTGTGGCTATGCTCGCTCTTATCTATGCCATCCGTGGAAAGAAAGTTGATGTTATAACAAGTAACCCAGTACTTGCTCGCCGTGACAAAGAAGACTGGGAAAAACTGCTTAAGTTGTTTGATGTGTCTTGCAATGTAATTCCTCCACCAAAATTACATGAATGTACTAATTCAAATGAAAGAGAAGAGGCCATTGTAGAGGCATATAAGGTTGATATTCTTTATGGGACAGTCAGTAACTTTGCTGCTGACATCCTCAGGCAGGAGTTTGAGAAGAAAAAAACCAGAGGAGACCGACTATTTGATGTGGCCATTGTAGACGAGGTTGACTACATGACCTTAGACAGTGGAGTGCAAGTTACATACCTCTCACATGCAGCCACTGGGATGAGACATTTAGAACCACTTCTGGCTGCTATCTGGGCAAAGGTCTGCACGTGCCAACAGATAGAAGATGCTCAGACTGGGGAACGTGTCTGGACAACAGGAGCCCAATATTTTCACAAAGCTGCAGCAACAGCTGTGATGGGATCTGAAACATCTGAGCATTTCAACCCACAGGACATTCTGATGCCTGGGCTACAGCTCGGGTTTTTCACTGAAGAGGATATTCAAAAACTTAAATCTAAGCTAAATGAATCAAAACAAGAGGAATCACAAGATTCTGAAATTAAGGAACTCATGGATAAACTCCAACCTTCTGAACAACGAGATCTTTTAACTGTATTCCAAAAAGTTTTGGAAGATGCTGTACTGTTTGCATGTTATAAGGTAGATAATGGTAGAGCTGTCAGTTATGATTCAAGCTCCACAGCGACACATGAGAATAAGATCCGGATGCTCCTTCTGGAACATGGCCTGGCCTCTACAATGATAAGTGAAGACGACTTGATAACAGCAACAGTTGATCAAATAAAATCCCGGCTTAGATTCTCCAGTGATTATAAACCCCAGAGAGGGAAGAGAAAACTGAAGAGAACTTCCTTGTGTTACCAGGATATCTGGAGGTATATACAAATGACAGACTGAGAATCTTTGTAGAAAACGCTTTGAAAGCCATTTTAATGGTGAAAAATCGAGAGTACATGATAGGGTCAACTCTAAATCTAGGAAAGATAAACTGTTTCTGAGAGCAGAGAGTATGATGGAATTATTCCAGTTGACTTCACAGCTACAGGCATTCTGAGAAGAACAAACGCTGGGGA
The DNA here is from genome assembly GCF_901765095.1 of Microcaecilia unicolor. Taxonomy (NCBI): domain Eukaryota; kingdom Metazoa; phylum Chordata; class Amphibia; order Gymnophiona; family Siphonopidae; genus Microcaecilia; species Microcaecilia unicolor. The sequence goes on along the minus strand of NC_044032.1, from coordinate 13,281,110 downwards.
GATGGCCTTCAACAGTTTCTGGAAATGAAGCATCAATTGGCAATATCTCCTTTAACAAACGTAACCAATTTTATGTCTAATTTCCATTTCTTTCAGCGTTACATTAAAGGCGCAGGTATATTTGGGGTCTCGGGGACCTTAGGAGATGAAGCAGAAATTGAATTTCTTAGAAAACATTTCAAGGCCTCTTGTTTTCCAATCCCAACACACCGCCACACAAAGAGAGTTGAGTTACCAGCTCTTCAGGTGGAAGGAGGAAGGGATGCCTGGATCAGAGCAATCTGTAACCAAGTCCGGGAGAGAAAAAGTGAAAAGAACTGGGTTAAAGGTCAAGCTGTGTTAGTGGTCTGTGAGGATGTCAGAACAGCTGATGAACTTCAGAAGAAATTATTAGAATATCAGGCTGTCCCCAGTTCAGACAAAATAACAATGTACACAAGAAGTGATGAACACAATGTTGAAGAGAAAACCTTTATACCTGGTGATGTTGTAATTGCAACTAACCTTGGTGGAAGAGGCACAGACTTTAAGATTAACAAAGATGTGAATGAGAGTGGTGGTCTATGTGTGATTCTTACTCATTTCCCAAAAAACATGAGGATTGAGAAGCAGATATTTGGACGTACATCTCGGAAAGGAAACCCAGGGATGGTACAGATGGTATTAAATTATGAAAACCTGGCACCATCCTATCAAGACCAACCAATAGAGATCATGAGACAGCTAAGGGCAAATTACGAGAAGACACGCATAGCTGACATGGAGGATGATGAGTTATTGGAGGTCAGTATGCGGCAGGAATTATTTAACTTTTTCTGCCACCTTCTTAATGAGTTTGATGCAAATTATGCCGAGCTTGAAAAGTTGGATATTTTCACATGCTCTGACAGGGCTAGTCGATGCAGTGTCTTTGAGTGTTTCCAGAGCAAAATGGATTTCAAGCCTGCTTTGAATGCATTAAAGGAGACCTGGGCCCTTTGGCTCACACTCCATGAGAAAGACATTGATAATCATATGAATTTAGATCAACTAAAGAATAATCTCAGCCAAGTAATTCAGACAAGAATACAAGATGTCCTGGAAGGAAAATCTAATAATTTTTATGACTTCATTAAGCTGGCTATGGATCGTATGTACTTGCACACTACGGAAAAAAAAAAAGAGTTTGGAGCATTAACCTACTGGGAGAAAGCTGAGACTGTTGATCCAATGTATCGTGCTGTCTCACTGTACAATCGTGCATATATTACAGTTAATCTGGGAAAGGATGGCTACATACAGAAAGCAATTGATTTATTGAATGACACCAAGAAAGCAATTGATAGCTATATATCTGAGCAGGCAAACATGACTGTCGCTGGACAATTGTCCTGTATTGCACAGTTTGAGCCTCACTGCAAAGAAGAAACAAACTTCACAAAGCAAATGCAATGTCGAATGAACTTGTTCAAGTCCTGGATTGATTATATTGACAAATCCACAGAAAAGTTATCAGAACTTCAGAAGCAGAAAGAAAATGCAATCACTAAAGATGTGGCCGTTTTCTCACTGTCTGATGATCATAACCACATAACAGTAGAGGAACTCAACTCATTATATGACATGGGCCTTTCGTTTGTCTTTGAGGTGGAGAAGAAGCCGAGGTTCTGCATTGATGCTCTTATCTGCTTTATCCTTGGGGCACTGCAGATTCTGGCTGGAATCCTGGTATGTGCTGTCTCTTTTGGGACAGCCACCCAGTTTGGAATGGGACTGATTTCAGAGGGTGTTTCGGACATGATAGAAGGTGTACGTGGTATGATAGAAGGAGCCTTTAGTTGGGCAGAATGGGCTGTCTCCAAAGCCATCAACATTGGCATGTCCTTAGTGACTGCCGGCTTCAGCGTAATTAAGAAAGCAGTAACAGGTACATACAGAGCAATAAAAGGCTTGGTGACAGGAACCAAAACCTTTGCATCTGTGGCAGATGATATTATTAAATCGGGAAAGGCCGTATTTACTTCAGTCAAAAGCACTGTAACGTCAGCAGTTTCTTCAGTCAGCAAAGAGTCCCTGCAACAATCAATCAAGACTCTTGCGACAAGCTCAACTGCAAGGAACAGCTTCATACAGGCTGCAAAGTTTGCTGGGAAGGAAATTGTGAAACAAGGAGTATTGACTGGATTGGAAGAGGGATTAAAAGCCGCTTTTAAGGCCATTTTTGAGAGTAGCTTGAGACAAACGGTCTCTTCAGCAATCATAGAAAATACCACTGTGAAGAAATATCTAACAAAGTTTATCATCGTTCATTCAGTACCTGTAAGTGTCTTAAAGTCAGAGGAGATGAGCAAATTTCAAATTAAAGATGAAAATAAAACACCTATGAAATCCTTAGTAGTGAGAATGTGCCAATCAGCTGTTGAAGATGTCAGAAATGATTTTGCCACTGTCAATACAGTGATGTCTCATCTGCAAACTGTGCAACCCATAGTATTTACTGTGATGAAGGAAGCCAAGGTTCCAGGATCTACCCTAGAACGCCTTAAGTTTGCTGCAGAATTTGCAAAATATACAGCTGAGTTTGTGGAGATGCTGAATGCCATACCTACTAAAGACATCATTGACAGGAGAGTGGTACCATTCATAGGTAGTGAAATTGATGCCAGCCTATCTGTAGCTGAGTACAAAGAAGATGCTCGGGCTGACATTCCTGATGTGCAAAACGTACAGAAAGATTTACTGAACACTGTATGTGAGGAATTATCCAAGGAATTCATAGAACTCTTCACAAGGCTTCTAACAGGAACAGTTATTAAACTTGAAAAGAGATATCTTTAAAAGGTGTCACAGAGACTGTGGGCAATATTGTAGGAAGACAAAAAACAAAACAATTCTTTGCTGATCAAAGCCTTGGACAAGAAATGAAAAAGATACAACTAGGGAGAGGAAACCAGACCTTAACGGAACCTGAGCAGAAGAAATTTGACAAATACGTGAAGAAGCTGCAGGATGAGAAGCGTCCGGCAACAGAGCTGCATCTGAATATTCTTACCAAGAGTGACCTGCTGCAGGGAAAGGGAATCCGGCTCCACATGGTGGATGAAAATGGGAAAAAACTCTCCACTGAGACATATCCTGGAAAAGACAGCTCAGCAGGGTCCATCACACTGCAGCTCACCAAAGAGAGAGAGCAAACAGGAAGGTAAGACCAAGAGACCATGCAGCACGAACCATTACAATACAGCTCACCAGACAGAGAGAGAGAGAGAGAGAGAAGAGTAAGGAAAGACTAAGAGACAGCTCGGCATACTCCAGATAATCAGAGAGAGAGAGAGACAGAGACAGAAAGAGCAACAAGAAGGTAAGATCAGGGGCGTAGCTACGTGGGGCCACGGGGGCCTGGACCCCCCCCCCCCCAGATTTGGCCCTAGCCCCCACTGACCCCTTTCAACCCCCCCCCCTCCCGCCGCTGCCATCTTCAGCCGGTTTCAAATAGGGAAAGGGAAATGGGACTTGATATACTGCCTTTCTGTGTTTTTTGCAACTACATTCAAGGTGGTTTACATAGTACATACAGGTACTTATTTGTATCAGGGGCAATGGAGGGTTAAGTGACTTGCCCAGAGTCACAAGGAGCTGCAGAAGGAATTGAACTTGACTCCCCTAATTCTCAGGCCACTGTACTAACCACTAGGCTACTCCTCCACTCCAAGGCTCAGGAGCCTAAAGCCAACAGACCTTAATTTTAAAATTAGGTTCTCCTTTTTATATTTTTAGAATTTCCCTCCTAAAACAAATAGGAGGAAATATTTTTTTTTACTTTACAAATAGTTAAGCTCTGGAACTCTTTGCTGGAGGAGGTGGTAACAGCAGTTAGCATATCTGAGTTTTAAAAAGGTTTGGACAAATTCCTGGAGGAAAAGTCCATAGTCTACTATTGAGACAGACACAGGGAAACCACTGCTTGCCCTGGGATTGGTATTATGGAATGCTACTACTATTTGGGTTTCTGCCAGGTACTTATGACCTGGCTTGGCCACTGTTTGGAAAACAAGATACTGGACTAGATGGACCACTGGTCTGACCCAGTATGGCTACTCTTATGTTCTTATTTAGGATTACTCTTCTTCTTTGTTACGGACAGGTTCTTTTGGGCTTAGCTGAATAAACCCCCTCCTGGTTACCAGTGATGTCATCATACCTCAGTAACATAATACTATTGGAGGAGCCTGAAGAAGTTTTTATGCACAGGTTCCTACACAATAAAGTCCCCAGCTGAAATGCCCCAGATCTCAACAAAATAAATTAGTCCCTTCATTTTGAATCTTTTTAGAAACATCTGGAAATATAGCAGTCTTCAGATTCAGAAACAATTTATCCCAATGCCTAAAATACAGTTTAAGAATCCAGTCTCTGTCTGCAGGAAACCAAATGTCACAAGCACCGTAGATGGCATTGTCAGAGTCAGAACCTTTGGTCCAAATTGTCCATCTGTACTAGACCTTCTCCCACGTTCTGAGGACTTTGTTTCTTTAGTGATTGGAGGAATCATTTCAGATGTACTTCCAAATACTTCAGTCACATATTTCTTCTAAACATCTCTAGCAGTTGTATGTGGTAGCTTGGGAAAATTCCAAAAATCTTAAATTAGAAAAGCATGCCAAACATCTGTGTCAGTACTCACCACTGACAACTCCCTCCTTTCAGGGCTTCTTGGTGTCTCTAACACCTCATCCTCTTCCCACATCAGGTTCGCTTCCTCCCAAGTAGATTCACCATAAGAATAAGAATAGCCATACTGGGTCAGACCAATGGTCCATCTAGCCCAGTATCCTGCTTCCAACAGGGTCCAATCCAGGTCACAAGTACCCAGCAGACACCGAAATCCTGAAAACATTCCAGAACCCCAAAGAGTAACAAGATTCCTGAATCCCAAATAGTAGCAACACTCCATGCTACCAATCCCAGGGACAGCAGTGGCTTCCCCCATGTCTGTCTCGATAACAGACTATGGACTTTTCCTCCAGAAACTTGTCCAAACCTTTTTTTTAGATCCAGACACACTAACTGCTGTTACCAATATCTCAATTAGGAGACCTTTTAAAAAGGCGCAACAAGCCCATCATGGGTCTGCAACATGCCAAATCAGTGCCGGGCTACCACAGGAGCCCTGTGTTATAAATAGCCCCCAGACTCATAAAATCAGATTGATTAATCGAAGCTTAATTAGGCAATTTATTGTTTAATAAATAAATCATTCTTGCGTAGGGTTACCATTTTTGTCCTCATAAAAAGAGGACACTTGCCCTGCCCCATTTCCCGCCCTCGCCCCACCCCTTTCATGCTATCGGCCCGCCCCCGGTCGCCCCCTCTTTCCCCCATCACCTTCCCTCCCCCCTGTCACCTCCCCTCTCCTTATGCTACTATCCCTGGTGGTCTAGAGGTACCGCTTCGCTCGGGGCAGGAAAGAAAGAGCCCTCGCTTTCCTGCCCGGAGCGCTGCTGCTAGCTGCCCTGCTGCATCCTGTGCGAGTCCGGCTCTCGGCATTTCAAAATGGCCACCGAGAGTTGAAGCAGCTTCGCGAGACTTCAACTCTCGGCAGCCATTTTGAAACACCAAGAGCCAAACTCACACAGGATGCAACAGGGCAGCTAGCAGCAGCGCTCCAGGCAGGAAAGAGGGGGCTCTTTCTTTCCTGCCCCGAGTGAAGAGGTACCTGTAGACCACCAGGGATAGTAGCGTAAGGGGAGGGGAAGGGAGTCCCGTGCCCGCCTCCGCTCCTGCCCCCGCCAGCCAGCCCGTTTGTCCAGAAATCCGGACAAACGGGCAGGCTGGCCAAATCAGTCCGGACGCCCGGACATGCCCTCAAAAAGAGGACATGTCCGGGTAAATCCAGACGTATGGTAACCCTATTCTTACATGAATGGGGGGGGGGAGGTTCCAGGATCTCTGAAGTTGGAGCTTGCCTCTACACACACAGATTTCTATCAGACGACACAGATTTTATAGTTACACTTAAGTGTCTGCCCCTACGTTTTCTCATTGGCAGTTGGTCATCTGTCTGCTAGAGTTCTGTGTAACAACAGCTCTAAACTTCTCCCCCCCCTCCCTTCCCCCCTCCTTTCCTTCCTCTCTCTAGTTTCTTTATTCATAGTTATCTTGCAGATGTGACCTTGGCTAGTAAGCTTGTCTGCCAGTGGAAGTGTGTGTGTGTGTGTGTGGGTGTGGGTGTGGGTGTGTGTGGGTGTGGTTCTTACCCCTCCTTTCTTCTCTCTCTCTCCTTGTCTCAGCAGGGCATAAGTTATTTTTGCAATTATGTTAAATGAAAAAGCAATATATTTACATATTTCTCACACCTGTCATAGTTCCAACTCCCAGCATGCACCATTTCCAGTGTGATGAAACTATTTTTTATTTTTGCAGTGCTGGAGCTTAACAGGTGGTAATTGGGCAGCGCCAGGTTAGCACGGGAATCCTTGTCGTCACCCAAATAGGTAGAGCCTCCCCCCAGAAATGGCCGTGCACCAATCCCTGTGATTAGTGCATGGTCATTTCTTTTACAGTGGGGGGAAATAAGTATTTGATCCCTTGCTGATTTTGTAAGTTTGCCCACTGACAAAGACATGAGCAGCCCATAATTGAAGGGTAGGTTATTGGTAACAGTGAGAGATAGCACATCACAAATTAAATCCGGAAAATCACATTGTGGAAAGTATATGAATTTATTTGCATTCTGCAGAGGGAAATAAGTATTTAATCCCTCTGGCAAACAAGACCTAATACTTGGTGGCAAAACCCTTGTTGGCAAGCACAGCGGTCAGACGTCTTCTGTAGTTGATGATGAGGTTTGCACACATGTCAGGAGGAATTTTGGTCCACTCCTCTTTGCAGATCATCTCTAAATCATTAAGAGTTCTGGGCTGTCGCTTGGCAACTCGCAGCTTCAGCTCCCTCCATAAGTTTTCAATGGGATTAAGGTCTGGTGACTGGCTAGGCCACTCCATGACCCTAATGTGCTTCTTCCTGAGCCACTCCTTTGTTGCCTTGGCTGTATGTTTTGGGTCATTGTCGTGCTGGAAGACCCAGCCACGACCCATTTTTAAGGTCCTGGCGGAGGGAAGGAGGTTGTCACTCAGAATTGTACGGTACATGGCCCCATCCATTCTCCCATTGATGCGGTGAAGTAGTCCTGTGCCCTTAGCAGAGAAACACCCCCAAAACATAACATTTTCCACCTCCATGCTTGACAGTGGGACGGTGTTCTTTGGGTCATAGGCAGCATTTCTCTTCCTCCAAACACGGCGAGTTGAGTTCATGCCAAAGAGCTCAATTTTTGTCTCATCTGACCACAGCACCTTCTCCCAATCACTCTCGGCATCATCCAGGTGTTCACTGGCAAACTTCAGACGGGCCGTCACATGTGCCTTCCGGAGCAGGGGGACCTTGCGGGCACTGCAGGATTGCAATCCGTTATGTCGTAATGTGTTACCAATGGTTTTCGTGGTGACAGTGGTCCCAGCTGCCTTGAGATCATTGACAAGTTCCCCCCTTGTAGTTGTAGGCTGATTTCTAACCTTCCTCATGATCAAGGATACCCCACGAGGTGAGATTTTGCGTGGAGCCCCAGATCTTTGTCGATTGACAGTCATTTTGTACTTCTTCCATTTTCTTACTATGGCACCAACAGTTGTCTCCTTCTCGCCCAGCGTCTTACTGATGGTTTTGTAGCCCATTCCAGCCTTGTGCAGGTGTATGATCTTGTCCCTGACATCCTTAGACAGCTCCTTGCTCTTGGCATTTTGTAGAGGTTAGAGTCTGACTGATTCACTGAGTCTGTGGACAGGTGTCTTTCATACAGGTGACCATTGCCGACAGCTGTCTGTCATGCAGGTAACGAGTTGATTTGGAGCATCTACCTGGTCTGTAGGGGCCAGATCTCTTACTGGTTGGTGGGGGATCAAATACTTATTTCCCTCTGCAGAATGCAAATAAATTCATATACTTTCCACAATGTGATTTTCCGGATTTAATTTGTGATGTGCTATCTCCTCACTGTTACCAATAACCTACCCTTCAATTATGGGCTGCTCATGTCTTGTCAGTGGGCAAACTTACAAAATCAGCAAGGGATCAAATACTTATTTCCCCCACTGTATATGGCCAAAAAGAACCGTTTACCCGCTGCGGTATTGAACTGGTTCTTTCTCAGAGGCTTTATGGTGGCCCCAGCCCTTGGAAGAAGGAAAGACGAAAAGGGTAAATCTGAGGCATGGTCTGATTCTCACTTATGTTGCTGCCATTAAGGTTAGAGTTTGGGGGTGGGGGGGGCAAGATTGGAAGCCTTGAGAAGGGGACCTGGTGGGGGACTAGATGTCTAGGGCACAACTGGAGGCTGGCAGGGGCAGAAATGTTGCCACCTGAGACACAGGTAGGCTTTGCATAAGTACAGGGTTGTTTGTCTTTTTTTTCTCCTTAGCTTGTGATACTTCCCTTCTCTCAAGAAACATTAGTGTGACAATTTCTACAACCGTTGTTTACATAACACTATTAGTCATTTTTAATGCTTATAATAATATATGCAGTGCTGTACAGTGGTATAATTATTCAGATACGACATGTCCTTGGAGCTCTCAGTCTAAGTAGGAGATAAAGCATTACAGAGAACATCAGTGGTGGAAGTAGGAATTGAGACAAGTCAATAAACAAAAAGTGAAGGAAACGCAGCATTCTCTTAGTTGGTGGAGGAAAAAGATCTCATCATACCGTGGCAATATGAACGCACTGTGCTTTTCCAGGTTTCCCTTATAGCGGTGGGGGAGGGTTTCGGTGGAAAGGGGGGGGGGGGTTGAGAGGGTTGCGGCAGGGTCAGGAATGCAGAGGGGGGGTGTTGAAATCGAAGGAAGGGGGGAGTCTGGAACTCGGTGGGAGGGGCATGAGGAGGCCTTGAACTGGAAGGAAAGAAGGAAGGGAGGAAGGGAGGGGGGTCTGGAACTCGGGAGGGAGGGGGGCGTGGGTCTCGAGGGACAGAGCGAGACAGCGAGAGAGGGTGGGGGATTACCTTGCTAGCGCCCATTTCATTGTCTACCGAAACGGGCCTTTTTTACTAGTATTAAAGAAAACAAAGGACTTAGCTGAATGATGGGATGTTCATGTAAATTAGTCAACCCCAGGTTTAAAGCTGGGGACCAAACTGATTTGAGCTTTAAAGCTGGGGTTTGTTTTCTTTAATAATATATGATTTGGGGACAATATAGGACAAAGTTACAAACAAAAAAAAATTGTTGTGCAAAATAAAAAAATATATTTTTCAGAAGATTTTTTGATCCGTGATTACTTTTTAACTGTGGCTATAAGGGAAACCTGGAAAAACACAGTGCGTTCATATTGCCACGGTATGATGAGATCTATTTCCTCCACCAACTAAGAGAGTGTTGTGTTTCCCTCACGTTTTGTTTATTGAGTTGTCTCACACCACCAGTGAAGTAGATCTTAGTGAGTTTCCACGGAAGTAGGAATTGAACCTTGGTTTTGCTGGTTCCCAGCTCATTGCTCTAACCACTAGGCCACTTCCCCTCCTTTACAGAGTCAGCCTTGTAGCTCTTCTCACGTACAGGAGAATAAAAAAGTTTCTCTCAAAAAAAACAAAACAAAGCCCATCAACTAATCTTGAGACTTCTTGGTTATATTTCAGAAGCTCCTCTGCCATGGGCAAAATCCTAGCCTGCATCAAAAGGGAGGAAAGCGCGTACAGTGACGGCAGCCTTCTCTCCATAAAGTATGAAGATCCAGCTTCCCTCTACTGCAAACTGGCAGCAGCTCTAGGGGCCAAAATGGAGGCAGAAATAAAAAGCCAGGCGCATGAGCTGAAAAGCAAGCTTTATGCGGAGGTAAAGGCCATCCAATTCTCATATCATTCTTAATGATCACAGCCCTTCCCTTGACAAGTTGTTGCATATCACATAAATCACATGTGTTTTTTCTCCAAGCTACTTGAATCAGAGCTCATTTACAGGAAGGTTCAGGATTTCCTATGGTCACATGGTAGGTGGTGGTAGAAGAATTAGAACCAGGATGTCCAGTTTTTACAGGTCTGTATTCCAAGAAGCGGGCATAGAGTGCTGAATCCTGCCAGTTTCCTTAGGCCACTACAAAGAGCCTGTCACATGTTGTGACTCTAAGTACATAAGTATTGCCACACTGGGACAAACCAATGGTCCATCAAGCCCAGCATCCTGTTTCCAACAGTGGCCAATCCAGGTCACAAATATCTGGCAAGATCCCAAAAAAGTACAAAACATTTTATGCTGCTTATCGCAGAAATAGGCAGTAGATTTTCCACAAGTCATTTTAAAAATGGTCTATAGACTATTCCTTTAGGAAGCTGTCCAGACCTTTTTTAAACCCTGCTAAGCTAAGTGTATTTACCACATTCCCTGGCAACAAATTCCAGAGCTGAATTACACATTGAGTGAAGAAAACTTTTCTTTGATTCGTACTGAATTTAATATTTTTTAGCTTCATCGCATGCCCCCTAGGCCTAGTATTTTTGGAAAGAGTAAACAAACGATTCACGTCTACCCATTTCACTCCACTCATTATTTTATAGACCTCCATCATATCTCCCCTCAGCCATCTCTTCTCCAAGCTGAGGAGCCCGCTTCAGCCTTTCCTCATAGGGAAGTCGTCCCATCCCCTTTATCATTTTAGTTGCCCTTCTCTGTACAGTTTCTAATTCCACTATATCTTTTTTGAGATTCGGTGGCCAGAATTGAACACAATATTCAAGGTGCGGTCACATCATGGACTGATACAAAGGCATTATAACGTCCACACTTTTTGTTTTCCATTCCTTTCCTAATAATACCTAACATTCTATTTGTTTTCTTAGTCTCTGCTGCACACTGAGCAGAAGGTTTCAACGTATCATCAACAACGACGCCGAGATCCCATTCTTGGTCGGTGACTCCTAACATGGAACCTTGCATTACATACCTATAGTTCGGGTTCCTCTTTCCCACATGTATCACTTTGCACTTGCTCACATTAAACGTCATCTGCCATTTAGACGTCCAGTCTCCCAGTCTCGTAAGGTCCTTTTGTAATTTTTCACTTGCGATTTAACAACTTTCAATAACTTTGTGTTGTCAGCAAATTTAATTACCTCACTAGTTACTCCCATCTCTAGGTCATTTATAAATATGTTATCAATAGAAATCAAACAAAATAAAACATGGAAAAGAAAATATGATGATACCTTTTTTATTGGACATAACTTAATACATTTCTTGATTAGCTTTCCTAATCGGAAATAAGCAAATCTCATTTGCTTATTTCCGATCTGATGAAGAAGGACAACCTTCGAAAGCTAATCAAGAAATGTATTATGTTCAATAAAAAAGGTATCATCTTGTTTTCTTTTCCATGTTTTATTTTGTTTGATTTCTATTGATAACCTTTAAGAGTGGACTAACACGGCTACCACACCTCTCTAATAAATATGTTAAAAAGCAGTGGTCCCAGCACACACCCCTGGGGAACCCCACTATCTACCCTTCTTCATTGAGAATACTGACCATTTAACTGTACTCTCTGTTGTCTATCCTTTAACCAGTTTTTAATTCACAATAGGAAACTACCTCCTATCCCATGACTCTCCACAAAGTTATTCAAAGTCGTTAAATCGCAGGAGGATTGTGAAAAATTACAAGAGGACCTTACGAGACTGGGAGACTGGGCGGCTAAATGGCAGATGATGTTTAATGTGAGCAAGTGCAAAGTGATGCATGTAGGAAAGAGAAACCCGAATTATAGCTACGTAATGCAAGGTTCCACGTTAGGAGTCACCGACCAAGAAAGGGATCTAGGTGTCGTTGTTGATGATACGCTGAAACCTTCTGCTCAGTGTGTGGCTGTGGCTAAGAAAGCAAGTAGAATGTTAGGTATTATTAGGAAAGGAATGGAAAACAAAAATGAGGACGATATAATGCCTTTGTATTGTTCCATGGTGCGACCGCACTTCGAATATTGTGTTCAGTTCTGGTCGCCGCATCTCAAAAAAGATATAGTGGAATTAGAAAAGGTGCAGAGTAGAGCGATGAAAATGATAAAGGGGATGGGACGACTTCCCTATGAGGAAAGGCTAAAGTGGCTGGGGCTCTTCAGCTTGGAGAAAAGACAGCTGAGGGGAGATATGATAAAGGTCTATAAAATAATGAGTGGAGTGGAACGGGTAGACATGGATCACATGTTTACTTTTTCCAAAAATACTAGGACTAGGTGGCACGCAATGAAGCTAGAAAGTAGTAAATTTAATATGAATTGGAGAAAATATTTCTTCACTCAACATGTACTTAAACTCTGGAATTTGTTGCCAGAGAATGTAGTAAAAGCAGTTAGCTTAGTGGGGTTTAAAAAGATTTGGATGGCTTCCTAAAGGAAAAGTCCATAGACCATTATTAAAATGGACTTGGGGGAAATCCACTGCTTATTTCTAGGATAAGCAACATAAAATGTATTGTACTATTTTTTTGATCTTGCCAGGTACTTGTGACCTGGATTGGCCACTGTTGGAAACAGGATGCTGGGCTTGATGGACCTTCAGTCTGTCCCAGTATGGCAATACTTATGTACTTATGATAAATTATCAGTTCTTTAAGGAAGAGGAGGAGGATGGGTTTTGATATACCGCCTTTCTGTGGTTAGAATCAGAACAGTTGGCTGTAATTCGTTCTGCTTTGTTTCAGCTTCATCTACTGACCAAGTTGAAACCGGTGCTATCTAAATGTGACTTTAGGTCGATGGTACAGAGTATAGTGATCTTTCAGATCAATTTCTGCAATGCGCTGTACCTAGGTTTTCCTAAATCCAAGATGCAGTCATTGAAGACGATCCAAAATGCTGCTGCACGATTGTTGGGTGGAGCATCTCAGTTTGAACATGTTTCTCCTGTACTTCGATCGTTGCATTGGTTACCTATTCAGTTTTGCATGTTTTATTTATCAGGTTTTGTACTCGGATTCTGCCCCATGGTATCTTAAGGAAGTTGTTTCTGTGTATCGGCCACTGAGGGCCTTGCGATCTGAGAATGTGATGTTGTTGGCAACAAGGGATTTGCGTTCTGTGAAACATGTCTGTCCTGGGAAGACAGCCTTGTCTATTGGTGGGCCATATGTTTGGAACACTTTACCTAGAACTTTGAGATTCTGTGGCGCTATGATGAAATTCCGAAAATTGTTAAAGACACACCTCTTTGTGAAAGCTTGGGGGATTTCTGTGCATGGTTTTATTGTGTATGTTTTATGGTGAACCGCTTAGTCGTAGGCAGCAGAGAAATTTTTAAATAAATATATACAAGTACTTATTTTGTGCCTGGGACAATGGAAGTTTAAGTGATTGCAGTGGGAAATACTTAAAGAAATAGGTAAATAAACAAATTTTAATCATAAGATTAATCATGATTTAAAAATGTTACTCCTGCAATTAATTGTGATTAAAATGTTTTAATCAAAATGCAGCCCTTGTTATTATAAAATAAAATGTCAACACTTTTGTCTCTCCTTGCAGATATCACAGAACACCAGACAGTACCAGGACCTCATTAAGAGGCAGATGAATTTTGAGAAGATGCTTAACACACCTGGAAAATACACCATACAGGAGAGATCTGTGGCAGAAATCATCAGCCAGGACCAAAGCTCAGGAGAGGAGGTCCAGTCCCATTCCCTGGGAAATCCAGACTCCAGCCCAAATGAAAGTTAACTGCACCTGCCCTCCTCCTTGTGATCTCCATTCATTACACAAGCTGTTCTGATTATTTTATGAATCATAAAACACAGGTTTATTTGCACAACTGGCTGTTATAAAATGAAAACCACAAAAAGAGCGGAAGATGAACCAAAACAGAGCAGAAAAGAACCATAGGGAGTAAGAGCACCAGCATATACGCTTATGCCCGCTACTAGACAGCACCAGCGTATTTTGCTTTTCGTTTCATGAGTATCTCCCTATGGTCCTTTTCTGGTCTGTTTTGGTTCATCTTCCACTCTTTTTGTGGTTTTCATTTTATTTTACGGGAGATTTGGACTTTCTTTTTGTTATAAAATCAACCACAATATATGCAAATGAAGTACGTTTTCCCAGCACAGGCAGAGATATTCCCATAGGATGCATTTGGAGCAGGGTTTGGGGTTATTTGCTTCTTTTTGAATTTTCAAAGCTATATACACACTTTTCCTGAAAGTGCTGTGTGTATTAAACAGTACTTCTAAGTGTCTCTGTGTTGATTTCCTGCAGTTTAGTGTCCACGGAGAGTACACAAGGCTACTCTCCCTCTGAAAACTGGCGCAACTAAGGTATTTACTGGCTTCAGATATTCAGCAGCTTCTTACAAAATTACAATTGCTATTATCAGTCTGAAATATAGACTTTGCTCACACCTTTTTCAGTAGTAGTTCAAAGTGAGTTATATTCAGATACAGTGGGTATTTCCTCACAAGCTAAGGCAATGGAGGGTTAAGTGACTTGCCTAAGATCACAAGAAGCAGCAGTGGGATTTGAACTGGCCACCTCTGGATTGCAAGACCGGTGCTGTAGCCACTCCTCCACTCACCGCAAAACCCTACAAATGGAGAAATTTAAATCCCACCAATTCACATTATAGGATTATCTTTGCAAAAAACTGTAAGGGATCATTAATAAGCTGAAGCTGTTTTTATTAGGAGAGTACATATTGACCAAACAGATGGTTGACACTTTTATTTCTATATCTGGCTAAACCATCCTTCCAGAATTGTCTGTCCCATCATTAAGAATTTCTGAAGGCAAATATTTTCTGGTACTTATTGCAACACCAGCATGTACCGTTAGATGTCTCTGGAGAGCGAAATACCAGACCAGTAGAAAAATGTGCATCAGAGTTCGTAGCACCCAGTTCTTTCACAGCTTCTTGGCACTTCAGCCCCCTGGCATTAAAGGAAGTTAATGTGAAGGGATAGATCAAATATCAGGACATAATTATACTGGTTGCTTGTCAATTTGAGGGTGGATATTAAGGTTTTGGACTTCTCAGGATACACCCACTTGGGGGGTAATTTATAAAACTTTCTTTTGTATTAAACCCTGTTTTATAAATGCACTGACATGAATGCAAAAGCTGTTATGTCCACTGAGCAGAGGTGATCCTGGTGGTAGAGTGCTGGAGTTACGTTGTATGTGTGAATTTTAGAAAATACATGTGTTCATACATACAGAGCAGAACTTACACTGAACTTCTTCAGACAGAGTGTGATTTAGTGCATGGAGAGTCGGTTTGAAGTGCAGTAAAGGCACATAGATGAAGCCTATCTCTGATCCAAACCCCACCTCCCAACGTCTCCTATTCCTGATTGCCACTGAAGCCTCTCTTTGATCCAAACCCCGCCTCCCGACGTCCTGTACTCCTGATTGCCACTGAAGCCAGTCTCTGATCCAAACCCTACCTCCCGACGTCCCCTACTCCTGATTGCCACTGAAGCCAGTCTCTGATCCAAACCCCACCTCCCGACGTCCCCTACTCCTGATTGCCACTGAAGCCTGTCTCTGATCCAAACCTCACCTCCCGACGTCCTCTACTCCTGATTGCCACTGAAGCCTGTCTTTGATCCAAACCCCACCTCCCGACGTCCTCTACTCCTGATTGCCACTGAAGCCTATCTCTGATCCAAACCCCACCTCCCGACGTCCCCTATTCCTGATTGCCACTGAAGCCAGTCTCTGATCCAAACCCCACCTCCCGACGTCCCCTACTCCTGATTGCCACTGAAGCCAGTCTCTGATCCAAACCCCACCTCCCGACGTCCCCTACTCCTGATTGCCACTGAAGCCTAGCTCTGATCCAAACCTCACCTCCCAACGTCCTCTACTCCTGATTGCCACTGAAGCCTGTCTTTGATCCAAACCCCACCTCCCGACGTCCTCTACTCCTGATTGCCACTGAAGCCTATCTTTGATCCAAACCCCACCTCCCGACGTCCCCTAGTCCTGATTGCCACTGAAGCCAGTCTCTGATCCAAACCCCGCCTCCCAACATCCCCTGTAGCATCTTATTCAGTCATTATTTTAACAAGTCCTTCTACGGTGTTTGTGCCGTGGTGGTGCATGCCGTTGGCACAGGTCGTGCTTCTTTTCAAGCTCCTTGGGGCAACTCCTGGGCGATGACTGAGAAGTTCCGAGAGAAGAGGACATTTCTCTGGTAAGTGAACGCTATTTTGCTTTGTGCTTTGGGAACTTAAAGATTGAGGTTTAGAGGGGAGGAATTGTAGGTTAGTGTCAGGCAAAATAAAAATATAAAAAGCAATTTGATCAACTAATCTCCATAGTCTTTTCCACTTAGTTTAAAAACTTTGTACCACAGAATTAACAGATAGAATCTAGCAGGCACTGCAGGATCATTTTTGAAATCTGTTACTGTTTTCATCTCCACCACCTCCCGCGGGAAGGCATTCCAAATATCCACCACTCACTCCGTGAAAAAATACTTCCTGACATTTTTCTTGAGTCTGCCCCTCTTCAACCTCATTTCATGTCCTCTAGTTCTACTGCCTTCTCGTCTACAGAAAAGGTTTGTTTGCTGATTAATACCTTTCAAATATTTGAACGTCTGTATCATATCACCCCTGTTTCTCCTTTCCTCCAGGGTATACATGTTCAGGTCAGCAAGTCTCTCCTCATACGTCTTGTAACACAAATCCCATACCATTTTTGTAGCTTTTCTTTGCACTGTTTCAATTCTTTTTACATTCTTAGCAAGATATGGCCTCCAAAACTGAACACAATACTCTCACCAACGACTTTGTACAGGGGGCATCAACACCTCCTTTCTTCTGCTGGTCACACCTCTCTATACAGCCTAGCAACCTTCTGGCTACGGCCACCGCCTTTGTCACACTGTTTTGTCGCCTTCAAATCCTCAGATACTATCACCCCAAGATCCCACTCCCTGTCTGTACATATCAGACTCTCACCACCTAACACATAAGTCTCTCGTGGGTTTCTACTCCCTAAGTGCATCACTTTGCATTTCTTTGCATTGAATTTTAATTGCCAAACATTAGACTATTCTTCTAGCTTCTGCAGATCCTTTTTCATGTTTTCCACTCCCTCTGGGGTGTCCACTCTGTTACAAATCTTGGTATCATCCTCAAAAAGGCAAACTTTACCTTCTAACCCTTCGGCAATGTCACTCACAAATATACTGAACAGAATCGGCCCCAGTACCAATCCCTGAGGCACTCCACTACTCACCTTTCCCTCGTCCGAGTGAATTCCATTAACCACCACCCTCTGGCGTCTGTCCGGCAACCAGTTCACCACGTTGGGTCCTATCTTCAGTTTATTCAAGAGCCTCCTGTAGCGACGAACGATAATGTTGTCGAAGAGTTTGGTAAGACTGAAGAGTTAATGGATCTTGAACAGCTATTTAGGCTTGCTCAGCTCTCCTCAATTATCATTTCAGAAGACGAAAGTGACCTTTGAACCAGGGGCGAAAGGGATGACCAGGTGCATTCCTATTAACACGGATAGAGGAATAAAAAACAGACTGTAAGGTCGAGTTCCAGACAGAGACTTGAGGTAAGAAAACAAAGTCTGAGGGGAATGCTGAAAATAATTGTGGAATGGAGGAAGGGTCGCGGGGAAAGGAGGACCATGGGTGGTGAGGAAGATAGAGAGAGGATGAAGAAGAAGAGGGTAAAGGAGCGATCAAAGAAAAGGAAATCAGAAAATGATCCGTCCAGGGATTGGGACTATAAGAAAGATCAGAAATGGTAAAAGAATCCAGACTGTAAGAGAGAACTATGTCTGAAGTATGACCCAAAACATGTTGGAAAACATCTAAATCCTCAAGCAAGGAGTAGAATTGCCTATCAAAAGGGCGACGAAGGAGATCATAATGAATGTTAAAATCCCCAAGAAGAAGATGTGGATATCGCAAAGAAATAACAGAGAGGAAAGAGATAATGGTTTCCTGAACAGATAAAGGTGGGGCAGGGGGAAGGTAAACCAGCAGAATATACACTTCTCCTCTCCCTCCACTCTGTATCTCAGTTGATAACACCCTCATCCTCCCCATCTCATCTGCCCGCAACTTCGGAGTCATCTTCTACTCCTCCCTCTCCTTCTCTGCGCATATCCAGCAGATAGCCAAGACCTGTCACTTCTTTCTCTTTAACATCAGCAAAATTCGCCCTTTCCTTTCTGAGCACACCACCCGTACTCTCGTCCACGCTCTCATTACCTCTCGCCTTGACTACTGCAACCTACTCCACACTGGCCTCCCACTTAGCCATCTATCCGTTCAGAACTCTGCTGCACGTCTTATATTCCGCCTGAACCGATATACTCATATCACCCCTCTCCTCAGGTCACTTCACTGGCTTCTGATCAGATACCGCATACAGTTCAAGCTTCTCCTTCTTACCTACAAATGCACTCAGTCTGCAGCCCCTCATTACCTCTCTACCCTCATCTCCCCTTACGTTCCCACCCGAAACCTCCGCTCACAGGACAAATCCCTCCTCTCAGTACTCTTCTCCACCACTGCCAACTCCAGGCTCCGCCCTTTCTGCCTTGCCTCACCCTATGCTTGGAATGAACTTCCTGAGCCCTTACGCCAAGCCCCCTCCCTACCCATCTTCAAATCCTTGCTCAAAGTCCACCTCTTCAATGTTGCCTTCGGCACCTAACCTTTCTACCTCTAATCAGGAAATCTAGACTGCCCAATTTGACTGCCCCTATTTGACTGACTGTACATTTGTCCTTTAGATTGTAAGCTCCTTGAGCAGGGACTGTCCTTCTATGTTAAACTGTACACACTGCGTAACCCTAGTAGCGCTTTAGAAATGTTAAGTAGTAGTAGTATAAAGTTTCAGTAGGAGGACCTCTGAAATAGGGGGACTATGAAGCAGTACAGGAGAGATTCATAAAGAGGAGGGGACAAGCAGTGCAAGCCCACTACCCCTCCTTTGAGAGGGTCTGGAAGAAGAAAATGCAGAATACCCTGGAGGCAAACATTGAGAAAGGAATGCCTCCTTGTCCTCATGGAGCCAGGTCTCAGTGAGGAAGAAAAGAATGTCTTCAAGGTTTTTAAACGAATCTAACAGCAGTTCAAAAGAAGCATAGAAAAAGAAAAGCTGAAGGAAGCTGGTCAGCTGCAAGGGGGGGGGGGGGGGTGAAGGAACAGATGAGGTAATGAAGGCAAACATGGGGTCAGAACACGGGGTCGGGGCAAGGAGACAGGTAAGTTACGAGGCAGAGGTCGAAAATCCCAGACCACAGGTATGTGCGCCATTGAAAAAACAATGGAATCAAACACAAACAGGGGACTCGGACGGCAACAAGCCAGGAAAAAGAAAAGGAGGCAGGTGCTATGAAAACTGTCTTAGTACATAAGTATTGCCATATTGGGAAAGACCAAAGGTCCATCAAGCCCAGTATCCTGTTTCCAACAGTGGCCAATCCAGGTCACAAATACCTGGCAGAAACCCAAAAAAGTACAAAACATTTTATATTGCTTATCCCCCCCCCCCCCCAAACAAAACCAAAGAAGCACCAAGAGCCTTAGGAAAATGGGACACAATTCTTTATTAACAACTGTTGATATTCCAAGATAGACCTGACACGGGCCGAGTTTCGGCACCTAGCACCTGCGTCAGGGGTCTGGTGTATTCAAAGACCAAAACTTCTTTCCCGTATAGATTCGAGGAAAGTTGTATTCGATATGTCAGGAAAGACGAGTTCCTTCGTATCTAATTCGGTATACTGCTTATCCCAGAAATAGTGGATTTTCCCAAGCTGGCAGTAAAGTTCTATTATTTAACCCTACTCTCTTTCTATCGTTTAACCAGTATTTAATCCACAAAAGGACAGTACCTCCTATCCCATGACTCTCCAATTTCCTCTGGAGTCTTTCATGGGGATTCTTAGTCAGTACAGACAAGCAGAGGCAATAAACTAAAAATGTTTATTGTCATGAAAAATTAGAACAATGAACAGAAAAGGAGCAATCAGCAAAATAATAACAGGTAACTGAAATACAGATCAATTATAAAACTAACTAAACTTTTGTTTACTATCTAAATAGTACCTGGGGAGATCAGGACATATAGCTGCTCACAGGTTATTAAATATGACTGTTCACAAGGCCTCAGCAAAGAGATTCTTCTCTCTTTCCTCCCAAACTGAGACTGGAGAAAAATCTCATATTGCCTAGATGAATTTGATCTCCTGGGCCAATCAGAGCCCAGGACTACAAGTTTTAAAAATAGCTGGTCACATCACTGCAGGTTACCTCTTACTTGTGTTAACTAAAGAGGGCACAATCATTTCTCTGTAACAGCTTTAAACATAAACATGCACCACCTGCAGGCCAAACTAGAGAAATACACCAAGAAATAATACAGTTTTCAGGATTAAAACCCACTGTTTGTCAGTGAGCACTTATGCCAACCCTAGAGCTGGGCTAAATTTTTGCCCTCTAAACTTGAAGCTCCCATCAATGGGATAATTTTTTGTGGACTCACAGCACATCGAGACAACCAACTTCAATTTAATAGCGGGGAAATCTTACCATGGCTGCTCAATCCCTGAAAACAGACACTGGATGCGCAGTTCCGCATAGTAAGCGCTCCAAGCCCGAGCTCATTTCACCAACACGATCGTCACAGGATAGACCAGGAGTAAGGCTCCACCAGGGTTATGGAAGAACTGCTCTGCATTAAGGACATCCTTTGAGATAACCCTGCTGCCTTAGCAGATCTGCGGGTTGAGGTCTCAAATTTGCAGGCACAGCAAGATGGAGTTTGTGTCCTTTAGATTGTAAGCTCTTTGAGCAGGGATTGTCCTTCTATGTTAAATTGTACAGCGCTGCGTAACCCTAGTAGCGCTTTAGAAATGTTAAGTAGTAGTAGTAGTAGTTTGTGAAGAGGTGGCAGTTCTGACTCAAAGGTGTACTGCTAACACCGAGGGCTTGGCACAGTTGCAGCAGAAACAGAGGCAGGTGGAGGTGTTGCAGAGGGAGCTAGAGGGCCAATCAAGTCAGGCCCAGCATAACAACTTGAGTATCCTGGGAATTTGGGAAGGGGCTGAGGGGTAAGACCCTGCTTGCTTCCTGGAGACTATGTTGCCTCAGCTTTTGGAGCTGAAGAATAACTGGCCTTTTGAGCTGGAGTTTGCATGACGGACCTTGTCTACCCAAGTCAACTCACAGTACCCTTGACCGTTTGTGGTGAAGGTGCTACGCTACCCTCAAGGGTTGAAGATCAAGATCATGGGGTGCTGATTTTCATGCAGAAGCTCCTGCACTATGAAATCATCTTTCAGGCTTCGGATAGGGGCATTGGGAGTCTTTTAAATGTAAGCTCCAGGGGACGACCTTTGTACTGGTTAATGTATATGCACTGAATGTGGACTCCCATAGCTTTTTTCAGGAGTTAGCCACATGGAATGCAAGGTTTGGGGCAGATTATATGGTAATGTGAGGGGACTTTAACCAGGTGCAGGATGTTGGATAGTTAGTCAGCAGGTTTGAGTCTTTGTACACCTCAGAGATTGTTTTTTCTAGAGAGGCTGTAGATGTGTTTTTGCATCAGTTAGTTCATAAGGTCCTCTCGGCACAACAAATGAGGGATCTTGAGACTCCTATCAGAGAGGATGAGATCCGGGGGGGGGGGGGGGGCCTCCAGGCGCTGTCAGAAGGGAAGATGCCAGGACCAGATGGATTGACGGTGGAGTTTTATCTGACTTTCTAGGACTTGATAGTTCCTTATCTGGGGCAGTATTATTATGCTTTATTGTCAGGGGATACAGTTGTAGATGCTATTGGGGAGTCATGGATAGTTCTAATCCCTAAGTCAGGGCGTGATCTTTCTAAAGTGGAGAATTACAGGCCCATTTCTCTAATCTACTACTACTACTTAACATTTCTAGAGCGCTACTAGGGTTACGCAGCGCTGTACAATTTAACAAAGAGAGACAGTCCCTGCTCAAAGAGCTTACAATCTAATAGACAAGTGACAATGTGGATTGCAAGGTTCATGTCAAAATCTTGCAGGTTAGGCTTTCTCGGTATATGTCTAAGTTGGTGCATTGACATCAGAGTGGCTTTATCTCTGAAAGGCATCCTATGAATAATTCACATACTTTTTGGCATGTTCTTTCTTTAACTCCAAGTCAGTCGGAGCTTATTGCGCTGTCATTGGATGCAGAGGAAGCCTGTAATCAGATCGATTGGGCCTATGTGTTCAGAATTTTAAAGTGGTTTGGAATTGGCAAGTGATTTATTCAGATGGTGGGCTTGTTGTATTGCTCCCGTGGGTTCGGGTGCTTGTAAATGGAGTCCTGTCTGTAGCTTTCCTCTCTCTTGTGGGGCACTAAGCAGGGATGCCCACTGTCTCCACTGCTGTTTAATTTGGCTTGGGAGCCTCTAGCCATTGCGGTTCGAGCAGATAGAGATATCTTAGATGTGAACAGCAGGTTGGTTGACTGTAAACTCTGTATGCAGATGACTTGTTTTATTTGACTCTGCAATCTCTGCCTAGGTTGTTCACTTTGATTGGAGACTTCTCGGGAATTTCGGGGTGTAAGGTGAATTGGGGGAAGTCAGTGGTTATGCCACTTTCTTTGCATGTGCATTGACAGCATTTGGGAGATCTCTTTGGAGTGGGCCCTCACAAAACTGAAATATTTAGGGGTATGGTTTGGATCAACAGTGGACAATTTGTTGGAGTTGAATAGGAAGCTGCTGCTTGAACTGGTGGCTGATCTCTTTAATAAATGGTCTCCGTTGTATCTGTCCTGTTGGGGGAGGTTGGAGGCGATTAAGATGGTGATGATGCCAAAGATTAGCTATGTTTTGAGTATGGTGCCCCTACCATTTCCAGAAGCATTTTACGCAGTTTTGGAGAGGCAAGCGCCCCAGGATTGCGTTGCAGAAGTTGAAGATGCTTAAGGAGTATGGGGGCATAAATTTTCCAGATTTTAAGTTGTACCATTACGCATCATTGGCGGTTGTGATGGCAGCCTGGTATTTGCCTGACAGGGAGAAGAGTGTCCTAGGTGGTTGCTAGTTGAACGCCTGCATGCGGCTCCTCACTCGTTGTGTAGTTTGTTAATAGCACAGGTGAAGTGGGTGATGCCTCACTACCCTATTCTGCAGGCAGTGCCTTTGGTATTGAGGTTTGTTGCGTGAAGGCTGGAGTTGTTGTGGCCCCCTCCGATTGTGTTTCATTGTGCAACAGGTTGGCAGTTAAGATGGTGGACAGGGTCATAAGCTGGTCTGAGTGGCAGGCGAGGGGGGGGGGGGTTTGTTTGTAGGTCAACTGTTTCAGGAGGGAATTTTCAGGAGTTTTGATGATTAAAGTGCAGAGTTTCACCTGGAGCCTTGCCATTATTTCTAATGGCTGCAGTTGAGGCATTGTCTAAGAGGTTCTAAACGTCTAAGATGGGTGACAGCAGGGGACCAGAGTTTCTCGCGTTTTTGCGTTGAGCTTATCGGGCAGTCAAAGAAGGCCTCAGTGGTTTATCGGAAGGTTAAGTTTAAGAGTCCAGATGAATGTACTAGCATCAAACTGGTATGGGAACACGGTTTGGGAGGTGGTCATGGTGATGAAGAATGGAGGACTTTTTGGGTATGTGTCTACAGGCCTACACTGTTTGATTCCTTGACTCAGTCTCTTTTCTATGTGGCACATAGGACTCTATGGACACTTTATAAGATTTCGAGATTTGCAAGAGGTGGATCTAACTTGAGCTGGACTTGCAGAACGGATGTGGGCATTTTTTAACGTATGTTGTATGGGTGCAGTGCTGTGTTGGGTTTTGGGGATTTGATATGGGCAAGAATCTGGGATGTACTTCACCTCCAGCATGAGCTTTCATATCAGAAGGTTATTCTGAGATCTACAGCCCTTCCACACCTGTTGCAAGGTCACAGAGTCTAGCTCTTTGATGTGCTAATAGGATTGGCCATTCAACACATTTTGTCTGAGTGGAAGGGCAGTTATGCTTTGTCCATGAATGCTTGGTGGACTGGGGTTTGTCTTGTGCACAAGTATGAAGAAGTTGAGATTAAGCGCAGTTGCGTTCCAGAATTCCGAAAGATATGGGCTTCATTGGATAACTATTGAACCTTGCATAACATATAACCTTTGAATATTTTGTATTATATTTTGTGGTTTTGCTCTGCGGGGAGGGTGAGAGCGGGTTCCTTGGGTTTTGTCACAGTAAGTACCTCAAATATGATGAGGGGGAAAAGGTTTGTCTAGGCTGTGGAGCTTTGGTCCTTTGTGGACTCTTGTAGTTTTGCTTTTTGTGGAATTATATACCGCTTAGACCTACAGCTTCACTTTACAGGTACTGGGTCTGTCCCTATTGGGCTCACAGTCTAGGTAGTTGTCAGAAATCCAGGCCTGGCTTTAATTCTCCCTGCTGGAACTGGATAACTTGGCAGCTCCAGGAGGGGGAAACAAATCCACTCACTTCCATCCTAATTTTACATCAGAAACTGTTACAAAAGAATTCAGAAAAAGGTCAAGTGAGCTCAGTAAAAGCCTAGAGTCCAAGAATAAAACAGTGACTTCTGTTTATTATTGCAGATAAAACCAGTCACAAGGATAGACTTGACATGTCCGTGTTTCAGCTACAGAGTCCAATGAGAAGAAGGCAGGAAACAGCAGTGGGTCACAGACACAAAGCCTTGCATGAGTTATATCTGCTTTTTTTTTCTTTCCTGGGGAAGCACCTGATCAGGGCAGGATCATTGTTTTATTCATATGATGGCTGAACTAGGACGAGGATGTTATAGGTGAGGAATAGAAATTACCCAGCTGCACGTGCTATGGATGGCGCTTTCTCTGAAAAGCTTAAATATGGATCATCAGCTTGGATCAGAACTTCATATGCGAATGAAAACGTCCAGTCCAACCCTGCAGAGGGAAAGCAGAAAATCCTGTTTCTGAGATCTTTGAATTGGATGAGCTGAGAATATTCTGCCCCCACGTGTACATTCTGCATGTGTGTTTCATATGTGTAGTTCTAACATGTGTCCAATGCTGCTGCCACTTCCTGATTGTCCTTCATAGGTCAACTCCTGCATGTGACCCTTTCCCTCCAGTGACATGAACTGTGCCTTAATCTCTGGGCAGTGACCCCAGTGGTCCCTTTCCTTGCCCTCTAGCCTTGCTTTATGGGGAGGAGGGGGCAAGAAATCCCCATTTTGGTTCAGAGTAAGCAGTACTGCTCTGTCCCTCTCCTCCTGGTAAATAGATTCTCTTTTCACCAGTCCCCTTTTGCCCGACTCCTTTACATCCAATTTCTCAGCTTCCTCACTTTGTTCCCTACTGTGGCTCCACCTGTACAATAAATTTAAAAACCCCTCATTTTTCAGACACCCCAAGTCCACCTGTCTGCATTTGCGTCTGCTGTTAGCAACTGATATCCTGCTCTGGGGCAGAAAGTTTTCCGCTTCCAGGTTCTTCGTACAGTAAAGAAATTGTTCATATTTATTTGCTGCATTTGTATCCCACATTTTCCCACCTCTGTGCAGGCTCAACGTGGCTTACATTATGCTGCAATGACAATCGTCATTAACGGTAAGAGAATAATAGAGTATTGTTACAATTACAATTATTTTGCAATAAACAGTTGAAATTCAGGAAACACAAAGTCCAATGCAGACAGCAGCACGTGGTTATCAAGAGATGACACAAATGTTAGTGGGTGAATTTTTTTTTTTTTTGTTACATTTGTACCCCGCGCTTTCCCACTCATGGCAGGCTCAATGCGGCTTACATGGGGCAATGGAGGGTTAAGTGACTTGCCCAGAGTCACAAGGAGCTGCCTGTGCCTGAAGTGGGAATTGAACTCAGTTCCTCAGCTCCCCAGGACCAAAGTCCACCACCCTAACCACTAGGCCACTCCTCCACTCCATGATGCAGAAACGGGATGCACGGGTGCTAGAACTGACACACACATAATAAATACATGATATGTAGGTTATTAGCTATTCTGCCCTGATGCAAAGAAGTTTTAAAGGGGGAAAGGGAAATGGGACTTGATATACAGCCTTTCTGAGGTTTTTGCAACTCCATTCAAAGCGGTTTACATATATTCAGGTACTTATTTTGTACCAGGGGCAATGGAGGGTTACGTGACCTGCCCAGAGTCACAAGGAGCTGCAGTGGGAATTGAACTCAGTTCCCCAGGATCAAAGTCCACTGCACTAACCACTAGGCTACTCCTCCACTCCAGAAGAACATGAGCATGACCCAAGAAAATTACCACTAGGTCCAAGGCAGTGTAGAAGGGATAGTTCACCCCTGCAACAGGATGGAAAAGCTAATAATCCCCGCATCAGGTCCTCCCAAACTCCTATTTTCCCCCAAGATGACCCACAGATCCTCCAATCATATAACCTTTGATTTGAACTCACACACCGACCCCCTGATGCCCCCTCCCCAAAAAAAAATCTCTGGTAGTTTAGTGAACTCCCAACTTGACCCCCCTGCCTCTGACAAAAAGAAATACCTGGTAGCTAGTGGCACCCTCCCCCCCACATACACACACACACACGACCCCCCCCCCCCCCCCCGTTCCCTCTCCCAGACTTTAAAAAAAACTCCTTCCCCCTAACTTGACCCGTCTTCCTACTAACTTTAAAAAAGACCTTGGTGTCTACTGGAACCCCATCATCTCCCAACCCCCTTAGCCCCACTTTAAAAAAAATTCCCTGGTGTCTTGGTAGCCTGAGCCCACATTGCCATAATAAAGGGACAGATTTCCTTACATGGCAGGTAGACCCCACTGGGTGCATCCCAGGAAGCTCCGAGCAGGGTGAGGTGCCATCATTTTCCAAGATGGCAGCATCAGAAGCAGGACTGAGTGGATATCACTCCTGTCTCTTCAACGCATACCCTGGAGAGGGTCTTGGGGACCCAGGAGTTAGGTCAAGAGGGTAGGGGGTGCCACTAGATACCAGGGGAAACTAGGTGTTAGGAAAGTCAGGTTGGGTAGGTTTTGGGGTAAGGGAGGTGGGCAGCTTGACAACAATGGACGTGGGGCTGATGCAGACCACCCCAACTTTTTTTTTATTGTCCCTCTTCCTGTTTGTGCGCCAGTCAATCATCGTTCACACGCTGACAGGAAGGAGAACATTTTCTGATGAGCTGCGGAATACTGCTGTGATTTCAATGTGGCAGTAATTTGCAGGTTCATTGAATACTGCATCCTGTGGTTAATATTTTGTGAAAAGTTCACATTAAAATTTGTGCGGTCAGCGGCTTTAATGTTTGACTGTCTGCATTGACCCCAAAGTCTTCCCTGTGGATGTTGGGCTGCTGGTTTAACATAAGGGGGCAGCAGGGTGTTGGTAGATTATCAGCTTAATCAAGGAGGGGCAGGTTTCCTTGCACGGGCAGCCGACTAACAGGGTGACACATCACGGCTAAGAGAAAAAGGATGGAAGTGACTCCTACAGGTGGGAAAAGCTTGCACGGCTCTGAGGTGGGAGATATTCTTGGGTGAAAGCAAGACACACAGGGACATAATAAGGACTGTATGAGTCAAACGATGCTTATCTGTCGACATTTACTGTGATAATGGGTTCTGTAAGTGAGACACGGGGAAATAAATTGACTCCCCCAATGTCAGAGACAGAGTCAGTGGCAGAGGCTGGGATTAGACTCAGAATTCAATGCTCTGAAGGCCACTAGCCCCCACCCTCGGTTTGGTTTGGTTTTGAGTGGGTTTATTGGACTGAAAGCTGGCCTTTTAAAAATCACAAGCTATGAGGTTTAGCAGGGGCGTAGCTAGATACCCAGTTTGGGGTGGGCCTGGGCCCAGCATGGGTGGGCAGAAGAACTCTGCCCTATCCCACAAGTGATTAGGTCTCTCCCTCTCTTGCTTGCATGCCGTATTGTCTCTCAAACATCCTCCTCCCCCACATACCTTTTAAGTAGCAGATTTTCACTGGCAGTGAGCAGCAACTAATACACACTGCTTATGTTGGCCCCACAGCCTTCCCTGTGATGCATCTTCCTGTTTCTGCATAGGTGGGAATACGTCAGAGGAAAGGCTGTGAGGCCGGTACAAACTGTATGTTATCAGTCACTGCTCGCTACAGACAAAGATCTGCTATTTACAAGGTATGCAGGACAGACAGTTGTTAGGAGAATCCCTGCCAGCCACATCATAGGTGTGCTGCTACTGGGTGGGCCTGGACCCACCCGGGCCCACCCTTGGCTACACCACTGAGGTTTAGAAACCGTTTCTGTGTTTAAATTACTGAGTCCTCATCTGCGTCCTGGCAGCTGAGACTCCGTAATGAACTGAGGAGTGTTTGCTGTACTAGAGGCGATGTTTCTATAGAAGATAAGAGGACCATAATTGTTTCCGGTATGGACATGTGACGGATTGATACTGTACCTCGTCGCTCTCCAGTTTTCTTCGACTGGCGTTTCCTCTCTCAGCAGCCAGGTTGTAATCAGGAACTCTTTACCCTGTGGATCTTTATAGCACTGTCCGGTCCAACTTGTGACTGATGCTGGAAGAGAGACACACGGTAAGGATCAGATTGTGTCAGTAAGACAGTGAGTGTACTGAAAGAGAGCATTGCCTGTAACTGCAGAGACTGTAGCATACGTGTTCAGCCGTGTCAGAGCATGTTTTAAAACCTGGACACTGCATTGATGGCCTTAAGGTCAGAATACCCAGAAGTAACTTTCAAACAATCCAGGAATGTTGAAGTTAAAAAGATGAAATATTCTGACACCCATCAGACAGGACATTACAAGGATCTAAATATGAGGCAAGAAATTATCTCAGACTACACCTCCCAAATTGCAAAAGAAAGTGATATACAACACTGTCCACTCTGCAGACTTCACTTACCTAGAACTCCTTCCAACCCAAAATAAGAAATATACAGGAATATACTAGATTCCACAAAATCCTCAAATCGTTCCTATTCAATCAAACCCTCACAAAGAACAACCATATCTCAGACAACTAATTACCTGAATTGGTTATTAATTTACCATTAACTTTCTCTTTGCTTCATGTACAATTTCTCATTCAAAACAGATTTTCTAAATGTTAATATCCGTAGCTATCCCAGTATGTTTATGATACTGGATTGTAAAAGTGGATTCTTACAGCAAATTACTTTCTTATGCATTATTCTTTGTTATGTATTCTATACTGTTTATTGTAAGCCACATTGAACTCAAACTTGTTTGGGATAATGAGGGATATAAATGTCACAAATAAAATAAATAAATCTGTGATCGTTATGTTAATGCATTTGATGTACCTGCCTTTCTGTGATAGAACCAAAGCAATGTACATATATTATAGGCAGGAACTTTCTCTGTCCCTGCTGGGCTGACAGTATAAGTTTTGTACCTGGGGCAATGGAGAGTTAAATGACTTGCCCAGGGTCACAAGGAGCTGTGGTGGGAATCAAACCACTTCCCCTGGTTCTCAGGCCACTCCTCCAGTCCATTACAAGCTGAACCCAAAACTGACCCAAAATCGGTATTTGGACGGTGCATCTGAGTTTCTTATCACATTACAAACCATAAAATTATTATTATTATTAGCATTTGTATATCGACGCACGCAGCGCTGAACACCTGATACAAAGAGACAGTCCCTGCTCAAAAGAGCTTACAATCTAAATAATACAGACAGACAAGACAGTTATGGGTGAGGGAGTAATGGGAGCTAAAAAGCAGCAGTGAAAAGGTGGGTTTTCAGCATAGATTTGAAAACAGGTAGAGATGGAGTTAGACGTATAGGTCCAGGAAGTCTATTCCAGGCATAAGGTGCCTCGAGGGAAAAGGAGTGAAGCCTGGAGTTAGCAATGGAGGAAAAGGAGGACGACAAGAGAGATTTGTCCAGTGAGCGGAGTTCACGGGGAGGAATGTAGATGAGAGTGGAGAGGTAATGGGGGGCTGCAGAGTGGATGCATTTAAAGGTCAGTACGAGAAGTTTAAACTGAATGCGGAAGCGGACAGGGAGCCAGTGAAGTGACTTGAGGAGCGGGCTAGTGTGGGTATAATGATTCTGGTGGAAAATAAGTCGTGCCGCAGAATTTTGGACAGATTGGAGAGGAGAGAGATGGCTGAGCAGAAGACCAGTGAGAAGTAAATTGCAATAGTCCAAGCGAGAGATGACAAGGGTGTGGATAAGGGTTCTGGCAGCGTATTCAGAAAGGAAGGGGCGAATTTTGCTAATATTGTAGATAAAGAAACGACAAATAAATTATACTGCTTTGTTGCCCTCTGATCACCCATCCACCTCTCCCTGCTTGTCCCTGACAGTCCATTCAACCCCCTCCACTCCCTGTCATGACTCTTGGAGCTTGGTAATTAGAAGCCCCAATATCATGGAATATAACCCTGGCCCAGCAATGACCTGAAGTCTCTATTATTTTATGAAGTCTCTTTTATTGAATAAATCACAGATAATTTACTCACAGATAGATGTTCAGGATACAGAGACTTCTTAATCTGGAGGCTGTGGGAGGTGGAGATCTGAAGAGAGGTAGTTGTATGCAGGGGGAGGGGAAAGTAGTTGAACAGGTAGAAATAGTCCAAAGCTGGGTGACTGCAATGTGCGATATCTCATTTGGAAGAAGATATTTACAAGGTAAAAAATCCAGGTTCGTTACAGGGATTTTCAGCAGGACAGAGCTGTCTGGAGCGAGATGGTGTTGGCTCCATGTCCCTGGCTATAATGGAGGAAGAAGCCCCACGTGGCTGAAAGGACAAAGAAGTGGTGGGGCTTCACACAGGGAGGAGCAGATAGAGACCAATGGGGACAGAGCCTGCTATCGGATAGCAAGGGGTAGTCCTAGAGATAGGAGGGAAAGGTCATACCTGGCTGACCTCTGAGGACAGATAGTAAGACTGAACAGGAAGACAAAAGAGCCAAGCTTGGCAGAGAGAGAGGGAGAGAGAGGGAAGGTGTGACCAGCCTCACAACCAGTGGTAACAGTTCTTACACAGCCAAACAAGTGTGGTTGCACTGCCTGTGAACTACATTACCCACAGTGCATTGCTCATGTATTTTTCCAGTGAGAAACTGCAGCAATGATAGTCCTTGGGACTGAGAATAACAGTAACGGCATTACACACATTTTAGGATCACGTTATAAACTAGTGCGAGGCTGTCGGAGGACAGAACAACCCCTCCACCCCCATCCCCTACCTCTCCTTCAAGACTGTCGCTGGAATGCTTTTCATGTGTCACTGTATGTATTTTGATTTGGTCTTTCCTGTTTGTAATTGGAGTTCTTTTCTACTAACTAATAATACGGAAATGTATTTTAATTGTTCACCGCCATGATCTGTACAAGCCTGGTGATATATGAAATTGTGAAATAAATATTTTGTAATCTTCTGCTGATAACTGAAAATAGGTGGTCACAATTCAGTGACGTTTCGGAAGAGCAAGTGAAACAAGTTACATAAAGTACATAAGTACATAAATATTGCCATACTGGGACAGACCGAAGGTCCATCAAGTCCAGCATCCTGTTTCCAACAGTGACCAATCCAGGTCACAAGTACCTGGCAAGATCCCAGAACAGTACAAAACATTCTATACTGCTTATCCTAGAAATAACAAATTACTTAAAAGTAGATCTACTACAAGAGCACTGTTACCACTACTAACAACCGTGATCGAATAGTTACTGCTGATAATGGAGGAGGAGCTTAGATTCACTGGCGAGTGAAATGAAATTAGCTCCTCCTCCGTTATCAGCAGTAACTATTCGATCATGGTTGTTAGTAGTGGTAACAGTACTCTTGTAGTAGATCTACTTTTAAGTAATTTGTTATTTTTCAACTATATAAGTAGAAGACAGCCATTTTTGTTTGACAGTATCCTATAAATAAGCAGTGGAATTTCTCCAAGTCCATCTTAATAATAGTAACATAGTAGCATAGTAGATGACGGCAGAAAAAGACCTGCATGGTCCATCCAGTCTGCCCAACAAGATAAACTCATGTGTGCTACTTTTTGTGTATACCCTACCTTGATTTGTACCTGTCCTCTTCAGGGCACAGACCATATAACTCTGCCCAGCACTATCCCTGCCTCCCAACCACCAGCCCCGCCTCCCACCACCGGCTCTGCCACCCAATCTCGGCTAAGCTCCTGGCATATGGACTCTTCTTTTAGGGAATTATCCAAACCATTTTTAAACCCTGCAAAGCTAACTACTTCTACTACATTCTCTGGCAACGAATTCCACAGTTTAATTACACATTGAGTGAAGAAATATTTTCTCTGATTCGTTTTAAATTTACTACTTTTAGCTTCATTGCATGCCCCCTAGTCCTAGTATTTTTGAAAAGAGTAAACAAGCAATTCACATCAACCAGTTCCACTCCACTCGTTATTTTAAAGACCTCTATCATATCTCCTCTTAGCCGTATTTTCACCAAGCTGAAAAGCCCTAGCTGCTTTAGGCTTTCCTCATAGGGAAGTTGTCCCATCCCCTTTATCATTTTTGTCCCCCTTCTCTGTACCTTTTCTTAGTATAATCAAGAATTCTTACTGTTGCTCCTGGATGTAGTGCATCCTTCTGTTGTTAAAAGGTTGAAAAGTTCTTGTTTGTATATTTAGTCACTGAAGGAAGGGATTATTCCCCAAACACTAAAAGTCTCTGGCAAATCAGGGGGGAACATGGCAAGAGCAAGACTAGATACCCCAAGAGGTAGTAAGGCAAGGTAGAGACTATAAGGGATGCAGCAGAGTCTAGGTACTGGACCAGGGACAAAGCAGAACCTCGGAGACTTAGGTAGTCGCCCATGCACAAGGGTAGAATCTGAAAACATCTCAGGAACCCACTCGCACCTTGATGCTGAAAGTGTTTCAGAAACCCACTCACACAAGAGGCTGGAAACATACAGGAACCCGCTCACAAGAAGTGGGAGGCATCTCAGGAACCCATGGAGGGAAAAGTAACCACTAAAGGTGGCTGACGCAAAAGCTCTGAAGTCCCGTAACAGGAAAATTAAATACCCAGCCTGGGTGGCTTCAGCACAGCGTCTTGAAGTGACGCAGGGCCTACAGGACTTCTGGGAGCATCAGGGAGCATGCCTACCAGCACCCAGAGCTGGCACTGGACCGCAGTCTCGGTAGGACCATGACAATTATGCTCTTTGATATTATGGACTGATACTGTGTTGTGTATGTAGGACATGTAAACCACTTAGGTATTATGTGGTATATACATTTTAAATAATTAATTTTAAAATATTGTCTTGTGCAGTACAATTAAAAGTTAAGTTGAAGAACATTTGAACTTTTGATATAGCTACTTTCATGTGATTATTTTACATAGTAACATAGTAGATGACGGCAGAAAAAGACCTGCACGGTCCACCCAGTCTGCCCAACAAGATAAACTCACATGTGCCATTTTTGTGTATACCTTACCTTGATTTGTACCTGTCCTTTTCAGGGCACAGACCGTATAAGTCTGCCCAGCACTATCCCCGCCTCCCAACCACCAGCCCCGCCTCCCAACCACCAGTCCCGCCTCCCACCACCGGCTCTGGCACAGACCGTATAAGTCTGCCCACCACTATCTTCGCCTCCCAACCACCAGCCCTGCCTCCCACCACCGGCTAATCTTCTGGGGATCCCTTCCTTCTGAGCAGGATTCCTTTATGTTTATCCTACGCATGTTTGAATTCCGTTACCGTTTTCCTCTCCACCACCTCCCGCGGGAGGGCATTCCAAGCATCCACCACTCTCTCCATGAAAAAATACTTCCTGACATTTTTCTTGAGTCTGCCCCCCTTCAATTTTGATTAAGCTTAATATTATAAACCTATCTACTGCTATGCTATGATGGAAATCAAGTGCTACTTGTCTTGTTAGATCATTTCACACACAAGTTAATTTCTGAGCACAGTTTAGATGATTTTATTTATAATTAAAAAATTATTAAAGAAAAATAATAGTTAAGAGAAGTGCTTTAAATAGTTTATTATAGGTAAATTAGCAGTAAGTTATTAACCTCAGTTCTTTAATTTAAAAATTTTCAGTATACAGCCACCAGGTGGCAGCATCAAGCTACCACTTTATTGGGAGCTAAAGATGCACAGTGAGGACCAGAACCCCCCCACCCCCCCAAAAAAAAAAAAAAAAAAAGCCTTACCTGCAAACTTCCAGTTGACAGAGAAGCCCACGGTGGGCTCATCCCTCAACTGCTGAGCACCGGTCAGCGGAGATTCAATGATAGTCCGGTTAGTGAGAGACACCTGAGTCATGTAGACGCCTGTGAAGAATCCTTTCCCATCCACCTGGGATATTGTCATGTTCGAACCCAGTTCGTTCTGCCACCGTCCAGTCAAGAGGCACTAAGAGAACAAGTGGAAAACTCTAAGCATTACACAAAGCAGGGGAAATTAAAGGCTCCACTAGCCTCAACTGGAGACACCCCCCCCCCCCCCCGGACCCTCTCCCTGGAAATGACACACAAAGAAAGAGACAGTCTGCGTGTGTGTGTGTGTTACTGTCTTTGCTGTCAGAGTCAGGGTGAGAGCGTATGTGAGGCACTTTTTCTCTTGCCATCTCTATGATCTCAAGCCCTTCTCTCTCTACGTGGTGTCTGGTTAATCTCAGGACATTTTCACTTACTATTCACCTTACAAAAAGAGAATTCAAATTTTGGTGCCACCTTAATAGCAAAACAAATCCTGCTCTTTTTGATGTAGCAGAAAACTTGAAAAAAACACACAGCCCCTATGCAGCAAACTTACCATACCAAAACAGCACTAATAATACCCACAAAACTCCACATCACTAATACCCACAGCACTAGTATCCATAGCACTAATACCCACAGCACTAATCATACCCACAAAACTCCACATCACTAATACCCACAGCACTAATATCCTCAGCACTAATACCTACAGCAGTAATATTCTCAGCACTAGTACCCACAGCACTAATACAGATATCGCTAATATCCACAGCCCTAGTACCCTCAGCACTAATATCCACAACACTAATATCCATATCAGTAATATCCTCAGCATTTATCCATAGCACTAATACTCACAGCACTAGTATCCATAGCACTAATACCCACAGTACTAATCATACCCACAAAACTCCACATCACTAATACCCACAGCACTAACATCCTCAGCACTAATACCTACAGCAGTAATATTCTCAGCACTAGTACCCACAGCACTAATACAGATATCACTAATACCCACAGCACTAGTACCCTCAGCACTAATATCCACAACACTAATGTCCACATCAGTAATACCCTCAGCATTTATCCATAGCACTAATACCCACAGCACTAGTATCCATATCACTAATACCCACAGTACTAATCATACCCACAAAACTCCACATCACTAATACCCACAGCACTAATATCCTCAGCACTAATACCTAAAGTAGTAATATTCTCAGCACTAGTACCCACAGCACTAATACAGATATCACTAATACCCACAGCACTAGTACCCTCAGCACTAATATCCACAACACTAATGTCCACATCACTAATTCCCATAGCACTAATGCTCTTAGCACTAATAATACCCAGAATACTCCACATCACTAATACCCATAGCACTAATATTATCAGCACAAGTACCCACTGCACTAATACCCACAGCTCTAATACTTTTTATTTGTAAAATGTCTTTAGCTTCTGTATATTATCATATGTGATGATCGAGTATTTCAATAATGTATTTTGTCAAATTTTTGTATTTTTATGCTCCTGTACACCACATTGAAACCAATAAGGGGAACTAGCGAGTAATAAGTATGATATTGATAGCTGATACCCACAGTACTAATACCCAACCTTTTCATAGACTGTATGGCCAGTTGCAGGGTGTGTGGCTATGATGGGGCAGATCCTACAGTGGTTCCTCCACCCTGTAAGAACAGCCCTGCATGTGAGTAATGCAACACCTTTTTTCCTAGAAACAAAACAATGACCTAAGATAAAGTTTTTTTGAGTTCCAGTCCTGTTACTGTACTGAAATCTGGAAACTCCACCACCTCCATACTCTCCAGTCTGCATAATAACCCTCACAACAGATGTAACTAGCTCAGTATCCCTCTCATTCTCATACTATCTTTACAAATCCCCTCCATCATCGCCATGGCTATGTCCTCACAGTTACAACCAAAACACTCCCCCAAACCCTCTGTATTCTGTTTGACGTTTGCAACCCAAAATGGACTATGGTAGACAAGCGATGACTGTGTAGGTTGGAAACTGGATTCTTCATGCAGAGGGAATCCATCTGGTCACCTAACTTGCTTTTATTCCGATGTTGGTCTAACGAAAGGAAGGAATCCCAGCCTGCAGAGGACGCATTTCTGCAGAGTTAGGATTTACTCCGTGTCTTATCTGTGATGCTCCTATTAATAAATCCCCAATCAGCCTATATACTACAATGTAACACTGGCTCATGTTCTCCTTCTAAGTTGCAAAATCTCCACATCCCTGCTGTGGTATCACGTCCAGGCACTCTTTCCCCATTTCACATTAGTGAATTTGACTTTTCTTCCTAGGTCAACTGTCTTTATCATTTTCCTATGTCATTCTATTTTCTTTTACCCTGACTAAGGCTGTCTTAGAGGTAAACATCAACCTTCATGTGTTCCCTCACAGTCCTTTAAGAAGCAGACTACAGGGGCTGATAAAAACTGTCTCACCTGGGCATCAGTGGAGTAACAGGAAGACATCAGGACCAGGAGCTGAACACCACAGAGAATAATTTTCTTCTCCATGGCCAGGAACAGTCTGGAGGAGCAGAAGTGTAAAGATTCTGAACGATTCAGTCTCTTATGACCTGCTCCTGTATCTGCTTTATTTATATTCTCAGTGCCCAGAAAAGCAAAACACGTAATTACCTATTTCCTCTATTACAGCAAATTCCAGTACATTCTTTCTCTCTTTGCCTGCCCTTAAAATCACCCCTCCCAATTTATTTACCTAATACAAGGTTGCTTCACTGCTGTGTTCTCCTCAAACACCCGGTTTCCTGTAATTCATCTTTGTGTAAGTCAGAAACTCTGCTTGCATTTTTTATATGCAAGTTTCAAGTTTACTTATATCTTGATATACCACTCATGAGTGACCCATCTAAGCAGTTTACAACAGTAATAAAAGTATAAAATAAAAGCAAGAAAGGAACTACAATTGTTGATGGGAAAGGGGTAGACCAGATCTAACAGGATAAAAGCAAGGCAAAGGTGGTGGAAGGTCGGTGGTAGCTGATGCCCTGGTCCTGGAAGAGGCAAAGGCAGGAAAAAGAAAACCACACACACATTGATATAATCTATGCTTCAAGTATAAATGCATCTTCAAATTGAAATATTTTTAATGCTGTTTTAAATATTGGGTGGTAGAATTCTGGCCTTAAAGATGTTGGCATGAAATTCCATAGCGTGGGATGCTCCGATACCGAAAATACAAGATCGGATAATTTGGAAGGAAGGAATTGTTAAACGGTTTTGTTGTAACAACATAAGGGAGTGTAGGATATCCGAAACTGAGAGAGATAATGATGGTTGTTCTCCATCTTAATTGGAAAAGCCTACCCCAAGGTCTCAGCCAGTGTCTCCACTGCTTGATACACATTAATTTTATGACAATTTTGGGCACATCCACCCTTCCCCCCTCTCCCTGGTTTCCCTGTTCCTTCCGTTCCTTCCCCATCCTCTCCATTCTTTCTTATGTAGGTTTTATTTTG
The DNA here is from genome assembly GCF_901765095.1 of Microcaecilia unicolor. Taxonomy (NCBI): domain Eukaryota; kingdom Metazoa; phylum Chordata; class Amphibia; order Gymnophiona; family Siphonopidae; genus Microcaecilia; species Microcaecilia unicolor. The sequence goes on along the minus strand of NC_044032.1, from coordinate 13,243,338 downwards.
TATTAGCTTAATTTACTGGATTGGCGTTTGCCTTTGCGGTGTGATGTAAGCCACATTGAGCCTGACGTAGTTGGGAAAGTTTGGGGTATAAATGTGATAATAAATAAATAATACATTTTGTGGGTAAGTACCAAGCTCTTATAGGTTACTCTATGTGCAACTTGCAGCCAAATGTTCCTGATATAATAAAAGACTGACATGATGAAATTTATGGGAGTTGGTGATAAGGTTTACCGATAACTACTACTACTACTTATCATTTCTAAAGCGCCACTAGACGTACACAACACTGTACACTTGAACATGAAGAGACAGTCCCTGCTCGACAGAGCTTACAATCTAATTAGAACAGACAAACAGGACAAATAAGAGATAAGGGAATATTAAAGTGAGGATGATAAAATAAGGGTTCTGAACAAGTGAATAAGGGTTAGGAGTTAAAAGCAGCATCAAAAAGGTGGGCTTTTAGCTTAGATTTGAAGACGGCCAGAGAAAGACGGTGATAAGTACATAAGTAATGCCACACTGGGGAAAAAAACAAGGGTCCATCAAGCCCAGCATCCTGTCCATGACAGCGGCCAATCCAGGCCAAGGGCACCTGGCAAGCTTCCCAAACGTACAAACATTCTATACATGTTATTCCTGGAATTGTGGATTTTTCCGAAGTCCATTTAGTAGTTGTTTATGGACTTGTCTTTTAGGAAACCATCTAACCCCTTTTTAAACTCTGTCAAGCTAACCGCCTTCACCACATTCTCCGGCAATGAATTCCAGAGTTTAATTATGCGTTGGGTGAAGAAGCATTTTCTCCGATTTGTTTTAAATTTACTACACTGTAGTTTCATCGCATGCCGCCTAGTCCTAGTATTTTTGGAAAGCGTGAACAGACGCTTCACATCCACCTGTTCCATTCCACTCATTATTTTATATACCTCTATCATGTCTCCCCTCAGCCGTCTCGTCTCCAAGATCAGTCCCAAGACTTTACATAAATGCATAAGAACATAAGTGTTGCCATACTGGGACAGACTGAAGGTCCATCAAGCCCAACATCCTGTTTCCAACAGTGGCCAATCCAGGTTACAAATACCTGGCAAGATCCCAAAAAAGTACAATACATTTTATGCTGCTTATCCTAGAAATAACCTGTGGATTTTCTCCAAGTCCATTTAAATAATGGCTTATGGACTTTTCTTTTACGATATAATTTGTATCCTGGTATGACAGTGTCCCACTGGTTATCCTCCTTCCATCAGGTCTCAGAGATGCCTATTATATCTAATTTTTCATTTAGTGCAATATATTCTAACTCTCCCATCTTATTTCTTAGGCTTCTGGCATTTGCAAATAGACATTTCAAACTATGTTTGTTGTTCCTATTTACATCTTGCTCAGCAGTTGACAGTGTTAATTTGCAATCTTTTGTCTGCTTTTTATTTAAAGACACCTGGAAGTGTATTTTCAAAGCACTTAGCCTCCCAAAGTTCCATAGAAACATATGGAACTTAGCCTCCCAAAGTGCTTTGAAAATATGCCTCATGGTATGTGGTTGATAGGCCCGGCACACCCACAGTCTGCCCATGACCTGTCCCCTTTTTGGCTGTGTGCATTGGAACGTACATACACCACTTCACAGAATAGACCTAGCAAAGCAGGCGTCTAAATTCCAATAAAGGCCTATTAGTGTTGATAATTGGTTGATAGCAGCCAATTAACAACACTAAGTAGTGCTTTAACCAATTGAGGCCTGTGCATAGATTAGGCATATGCGCTAACCTACACGCCATATATAGAATCAGACAGATAACGATCTGCTAACTGCATAATAAGACAATCCACATTTCAATCCTTAAAAAAAGTACCTGACAAAGAAAATAATAATAAAAAAAATCTTCAGGAGCGTCAACATAGAATGTTTGATAAACTAAACAAAAAAGTTTAAAAGTAATTTGTTCGGGGTCACGTGATGCTGTGAACGACAGCGGACGCAAGTTAGCTCGCGGAGGGAACCCGATCCACTTTAACGCCCGTGAGACCTGAAACCCGGCACTACCCACGGGGGAAAAAAGGGGTGAAAGTGTGCAGCATCGCATGGACAAATATTTATCTGCCCCGACGACCCGAATGTCGGTAAAAGTGTCACGTAAAGGAGCAGACCGCAACAAGTCCAGCGAGGACAAAATGGCGCCCAGCCCTCCGCCTCGAACAGCTTCTGCGGAGTTCCTGGCCAAAATAACGGAGGCAGTAGTCAGTGCTCTGGACTCACGTTTCCAGCAACTCTCGGAACAAATAGCGGGAATCGCACAGAATACAGCAGAGCTGCACCGCCGTACAGGCGAGTTGGAGGTCAGAGTCTCGGACACAGAAGACACGATACAGGCCCAAAATGAGAAAATAGAGCGCCTAGAAGCACTGGCCCAGTCCCAGCATGAAAAACTGGAGGACCTGGAGAACAGAGCAAGGCGCGAGAATTTAAGATTTGTGGGCTTTCCAGAGTCAGTCTCGGAGGCAACATTGGCAGCCACGCTGGAGACATGGTTGGTGGCGCGTTATCCTGAGGTGGCTAGCCATGGGAAAATCTGTATGGACAGAGTACACAGAGTGGGCCCAGTGAGGCTGAATGCGGAGAGGCCGAGGGTGATAATTGCAAAGTTCCACAAGTACTCGCAGAAAGCCCAACTGTTACAGCTTTATAAGACCAACCGAGAAGACGCCCGGTTTGAGGGGAAGCCGATTCGAATATTTCAAGATTACTCTGCGGACTTGGCAGCAAAGCGGCCAAGAAGATTCGAGAGGAAGATTCGCTTCACTTTACAATACCCAGCCACGCTGCGGGTACATCATAACAACAGATGGCAAGTATTCATGGAGGTCGCAGCGGCAGAGACATGGATAAACAGTTTGGAACCACCTGAACCCTAAATCAACATGGCGAACGGGCTAAGGACTGAGGACTCAGTTCGCTATTGGACAATTGTCTCATGGGCATGAAGGTACATCAGTTTTTGTTGTTAAAGTTTGAAGTAGTGGATGGGGCTCCCCGGGGCACTTGGTGTATTGACCCCTACCAGACAACCTCATTCCGGGTGGGAGAGGGCCCTGGTACCCCAGCAAGGGGAAGGGATAAGAAGGGGGAGGGGAAGGAGGGGGATGGGAAGTGGGAGCGGAAGGAGGGGGATTAGAGGGAGGGGGGAGATAGGGGAACTTCAGGAGCCACAGAAAGGGAATGTCACAGGAAAAGGATCGAAGGCCACTGAGACCACAGGAGGACACAGATCCCCAGGGAGAAGGGCTGGGCTCCCGGGGGAATATCTGCAGGAGTACATTTGGATGGGGACAATAGGTAACACCTATACATAAATCCACTACTCACATAATCTCCTGGAATGTGTCAGGTATAACATCCCCAATAAAGAGATCAAAGATACTAGGGCAACTCAAGCACCATAAAGCAGACATTGCCTGTATTCAAGAGACCAAATTGACAGACGGGGAACATGAAAAACTGAAACAACAATGGGTGGGGGAATGTCACTATGCTTCAGCAGGGACCAAGCGGAGTGGGGTGGCAATTTTGATAAAAAAGGGCCTCCCATGCTCGGCTAAGTTAATATACAAGGACACTGAGGGGAGGATCCTGTTGCTTAGACTTAACATCCAGGGGCAGAGTTACTACCTGTGCAAGGTGTATGGTCCTAACTCCCCTTCCCCTTCCTTCTTTCAAAAATTAATAGCGCTAGGTATGCAACACATGGATGCTCCTTGGGTATGGGCGGGAGACTTTAACAACATCATGGACGTCCAATTGGACAGGACCGGGGTCGGACATAGGCAGGGGGTCAGTAGTAGCCTACCAGAACTCTGCAAGGCGCTAACATTAGTGGACCCTTGGCGACTCCTACATCCCTCCACCAAAGACTTCACACATCAGTCCAAAGTGCACCAATCATGGTCGCGCCTGGATTACATCCTAGTGGCCCAGTCGATATTCTTTAGAGTGGAAAACGCAGAGGTGGGACCCTTGGCGATATCAGATCACTCATTAATATGGATAGATCTGACACAGGAGGGCCGCGGGGAGTCGGGTTACACATGGAGATTCCCGTCCTACTTATATAGTGAGGAACAGTTTGCCAAACACAAAGGAAAAGTGGAACAGTTACTGGGAAACAAATGCTGCTTCCTGCGAGTCCCCGATAGTACTGTGGGAAGCTTCGAAAGCTGTAATGAGGGGGGAGATTATAGCGTACATGAGCGCTAGGAAAAAACGAATCTCAGCGGGTATTATAAATCTTGAAAGGGCGCTTAAGTTGGCAAAAGGTAAATATTTAAAGAACCCAACCAGAGAACACAGGGAGGCCCTAACAGCAACTACAGTGGCACTAAATTCCCTGATTCATGAACAAACTAAAAAACGATTGCTAGCGCGTGGGATACACTTTTGTCGCTTCGGGAACAAGACAGGGAAACTGTTAGCTAGGGTGGCCCACTCACAGACACCAAAAAGGCTAATAACATCGATTATATCCCCATCAGGGTCGGGAATACACAGCCCTGAGGAGATAGTTGAGGCATTCCATTCTTACTTTACAAAAATGTATGCAGGGGAAGAAGACCAGGAAGAGTCGGTAGCAAGGGACTACATAGAGGACTCAGGTCTCCCCAAATTGCCATCAGCGGTCCGGGCGGCGCTCTCTGGTCCATTGCAGGCCCGTGAAATACAGCAGGTGCTCAAGACTTTACCACTGAGCTCCGCACCGGGCCCTGATGGGTTCCCGGCTGAGTATTACAAGCTCCTCCCAATCCAGTTTAGCGCCCCATTAATTGATTATTACGAAGCAGTGGTTGGGAGAGGTTATTTTACATCAGGAGAAAATGAGGCATGGATAACCCTGATACCGAAACCGGGTAAACCAGAAGATAGGGTAGAATCATATAGGCCAATTTCTCTTATTAATGTTGACTTAAAAATATTAGCCAGAATTTTGGCAGACCGTCTGGCACCACATATGCAACACCTGATAAGAGAACATCAAGTGGGATTTGTGAGAGGTAGACAATCAGTGTTAAACGTACGAAAAGTCTTACTAACCATTGCACAGTGCAGATCAGCAAAGACCCCACTTTTGTTAACGAGTCTAGATGCTGAAAAAGCATTTGACAAGGTGCGGTGGAATTACCTATATCAAGTGTTAGAACATGTGGGCATAGAGAACTGGTTTTTAAAAGCAGTTAAAACACTCTATGAGGCGCCATCTGCCCGAGTGTTGGTAAATGGTATGAAATCACCAGTGCTGGAGATAAAATCGGGCACAAGACAGGGCTGCCCTCTCTCACCCCTGCTGTTCCTACTGTATTTAGAGCCATTGCTATGTACGATTGAAGCCGATCCAGAGATAGTTGGGGTTCAGTTGCCAGGTCAACTGGTGAAAGCCCTAGCATTTGCAGATGACGTGTTTTTGACCTTGACCAGGCCACAGGAATCCTTAACTAGGCTTCTAGAAGTCATAGATGAGTTTGGGTTTCACTCCGGCTTCACTTTAAATTCCAAAAAATCGGTGGCTCTCCCCTCGAGGGTGGAGATGCGAACAGAGTGGCAGGGACCCTTCCCATTGCAATGGGCCCAGGAGGAAGTGACATACCTCGGAGTGCGCATACCAATAAATTTAGACACACTTTATTCCTGCAATATGAACCATTTGAAAGACAAAATGGGTAGAACATTACAAAGTTGGCAAGCCTTACCCTTATCCTTGATGGGGAGGGTAGCCCTATATAACATGATCCTATTCCCGGCCTGGGTTTACACATTCCAAATGCTACCCATGTACTTACGAGCCGGGGATGAGAGATGGCTGCAGAAACAACTTAACCACTTCTTATGGCAGGGTAAACGAGCGCGTATGTCCATAAAAAGAGCGATGCTTCCCAGAGATAAGGGGGGGTTGGGGTTATTGAATTTACGTCTGCTATCGGTGGCAAGTGGGATGCGCCATCTCTCGGACTGGTTTAGGTCCACTCAATTCTTTTCCAACACACCAGTGGAAACACAATGGTTTAAGGGAGGGCACTTTGCGAGCTGGTTACATGCTTCGGCCGGGCGGGTGTTGAGGTTAGGCCCAGTGTCCCCTATATTCCAGCCTTTGAGATCGACATGGAAATGGTTATGTAAATATTATGGCTATAACAGGTGTATTTCCCCCCTGCTACCCATCCGAGGTAATCCTGAATTTCCAGTGGGGAGTACCTCCAGAACTTTTCAGGAATGGGCAGGGAGGGGAGTGAGATATGTATACCATGTAGTTGATGATCAAGGCGAGATAAAGCCCTTTGCAGAACTTTGTACAGAGTTTAAACTGTCAAGAAGGGACACTTTTGCATATTTGCAGCTAAAACATTATGTGCACTCGCTGCCGAGACAAGCCTTGAGCCTGGAATCGTGGGAAAAATACAATGCAATGCTTGGATTGGATGCGCAATCTCGAATTCCATTGGCATACTTTCATGCACACCTACGAGAGCACACCAAACAGGAGGACTATACCAAGCTGGCTCAGCAATGGAGTACAGAACTGGGAACTCATGTTACTCAGGAGCAGATGGAATCTTGCTTAAAGAGGATTTACAAACTAACAGAGAATGTAAGCTGGCAGGAGACACAATATAAATTTATTCTTCGTCTCTACATATCCCCGCATAGAGCCTACAGGGCCACACTAAGGGAGACAGACTCATGCCCAAAGTGTGAGATGGCTAATGCACATTTGGGACATATGTTTTGGACATGCCCAAAAATTCATAGATTTTGGAAACAGCTAGCAGAACACGTATCTGCAATGTGGCAAATTAAATGGCACCACTCCCCAAGACAACTTTTTAACACCTTTTCTATTCAGGGACAGGCACCAACAGGAGCGAGGGCCTTCCTACAAAGAGCTAGTTTAATGGGGAAGAAAGCTATTCTGAAGGTATGGCTGTCGGAAGAAAGCCCCACAGTCAGCCATTGGCGCTCGCTAATGATTCAAATGTGCTCACTAGAACGGAAAACTGTGGCGGATCTGTCTTCAGAAAAGGGAGACATGTACTGCAAGATATGGTCTCCATATTGGGACACATTGACATCAGTGGCAAGAAGTAGAGTTTTGAACTCCTGAAGGGTAATAGGGAGGGAGGTGGGGTGGAGGGGAGGGGGGAAGTGGGGGAGAAAATGAATAAAACTCTTAAGGACCCGCAGATCGAGATTGTATTAGCCTAGAATGTGCATTGGTCCTGTTAACTGTTTTGTTAATGTTATGGATTTTATGAGTTGTCAATAAACAAGATGGAAAAAAAAAAAAAAGTAATTTGTTCTTCTATAGACAGCCAATGAAGACCTAAAAAAAATCTACAAATCAGCATAGCAGCAGTGTTCAATCCAGTGGCGTAGCCACAGGCGGGCTTGGGTGGGCCAGGGTCCACCCATTTATGGCTCAGGCCCACCCAACAGTAGCACATGTTTAGTGGTAACTGGTGGGAATCCCAAGCTCCACCAGCTGAAGATTTTCCCCTGATGCTAACGAAAACGCTACTCTCCATGACACCAGCACCTGCAGATGCTCAGTTTTCAGTGCATGCCTGCTGCCAAGGTGGAAAGAAGCGTTTTCCCACCAGCTGAGATCATTTTTTTTTTGGGGGGGGGGGGGGGGGGGCGGGGAGAACACTTGGTGCCCACCCAATTCTTGCCTAGGCCCACCCAAAATCTGTTGTCTGACTAAGCCCCTGGTTCAATCCGAGTCAACCTTAGCTGCTTCAATAATTTCTACGAAATACTTAGATATAATGAATTTACTGAAAATAATAAAAAGCAGCATAAGGAACGGCAAGTCAAATGCAAAGTGCTGATAAGGAAGGCAAAGAAACGTTGCCAAGAAGATTGCATTGCATTCCATTCCTTATATCCTACTTAAATGAACCAAGGAATAAAAGCAGGTTACATAAAAAATAAAAACAAATAGTTAGAACCCTAATATTTGTCAAACAAGATTTCAAAACCTTTGTAAACATTAAATAGGCAGGAATTATTCAAATGGAAACAGGGATAATATTCCAAATTTTATAAGATTGATATGCAAATGAACTATCATGGATCTGTTTATATCGCACATTTTTAACAGAGAAGAAACCAAACGTCAGCAGCAGGAGATACACTTAATTTGACATCACCCCCTGCTGCTCACACTGATCCCTGAGATTTTCTGCCTCATCTTGCATGCCACAGCAGATACTATCATGCAATTAAGCTTCCTACTATCCAGCTGGTTGAGGTTTGCATCTAGGGCTGTGCTGATGGAGTCTGACCGCCCTTAGAAAGAAGGAATGAAGCGAGAAGGGGGTCAGTGGAGGGAGGAAACAATAAACGGCTCTAACTGGAGGAAAGGAGAGTGTGACAAGGGAATCAGAGGGAGGAAAGAGAGAGAGAGCGCCAGCGAGATGAAAAGGGTGTCAGACCGGAACAAGAAAGAATAAAGGGATGAGAGTGGGGGGGGGGGGGGGGGGGGGAGAGATTGGTACCTGGGATTGGTAGCATGGAATGTTGCTACTCCTTAGGATTCTATCAGGTACTTGTGTCCTAGATTGGTCACAGAAGCAGGATATTGGACTAGATGGACCCTTGGTCTGACCCAGTATGACTACACTTATGTTAAGAAGGGATTTGAGTGGGCACAGAGTGAGGGTGGGAGTGAGAAAGGCATCAGAGGGAAAGAAGAAGAGGCACAGTGGAAGGAGGGATGAGAAGGGTCGATTAGAGGGAGGATACGAAAAGGTCAGTCAAGAGAGGGAGGGGTGTGAAGAGAAAGAGTGTATGGAGGGATGATATGAAATTTCTGGAGGAGCTGGAAAAACATTAAGAAGCCAAGTAAAAAAACAGAGGACTGTGGAAGGAGTGAAAGACAGATGAAAGGGAGTGGGAGAAGGGGAATATGGGTTGGGGGTAAGAGAGAAGAAAGAGATTGGTGCCAGGAGCAGTTCAGTACATAAGCACCGCCATACTGGGAAAAGACCAAGGGTCCATCAAGCCCAGCATCCTGTCTCTGACAGTGGCCAATCCAGGCTTCAAGAACCCGGCAAACCCGCCCCCCCCCCCCCCCCCCAAAAAAAAAAAAAAAATTAATAATGTTCAATGGACTTTTCCTTCAGGAATCTGTCCAAACCCCCCTTAACAGGTAAAGAGTTAGGAAGATAGATAGACTAGGGGAAGGGGTAACATAGTAACATAGTAGATGACGGCAGAAAAAGACCTGCACGGTCCATCCAGTCTGCCCAACAAGATAACTCATATTTGCTACTTTTTGTGTATACCCTACTTTGATTTGTACCTGTGCTCTTCAGGGCACAGACCGTAGAAGTCTGCCCTGCACTATCCCCGCCTCCCAACCACCAGCCCCTCTTCCCAACCACCGGCTCTGGCACAGACCGTATAAGTCTGCCCAGCACTATCCCTGCCTCCCAACCTCCAGTCCCGCCTCCCACCCACCAGCCCCGCCTCCCAACCACCGGCTCTGGCACAGACCGTATAAGTCTGCCCAGCACTATCCTCACCTCCCAACCACCAGCCCTGCCTCAAAGCCACCGGCTCTGGCACAGACCGTACAAGTCTGCCCAGCACTATCCCCACCTCCCAACCACCGGCTCTGGCACAGACCGTATAAGTCTGCCTAGCACCATCCCCGCCTCCCAATCTAGTGGTTAGAGCAGAGGCCTAGTGTAACCCGGTCCTGCTATCCCAGGTTAGGAAGGGCTTGAAAGGCACTGCATGTTTTATCACTTACTCACTCTGGTCCCGTCAGCTCATCCACTCAGGAAGGACACGACACTCAGAGGATTAAAAGAACTGGAACATTTATTAACTCTTAACTGGTGGTTTCCACTGCATTGATCTTCTTAGAGTCAATTGTAATTCAAATTGCTCTCCAGGAGATCATAAGCAATAATACATATCTGGCTAATACACATGCTTAACCCTTATGCCTGTCCTGCAGCTCAGTCAGAACCCAGAACAGATTTCACACTCTTAATGTACATCAATACCATCCAGGCTGGACTTCCAGTAATTGTATACTCCCTTCGGGCTGCCACTCCGAAAGTCTTGCTATCAGCCAGGGATAGACTGCAATTCCGCCTAAGCCCCAGTTACGGCCGGACTCCCCAATCCGCCAAGTTTCTGGCTCCTATAATGACTGATGCAATACAACAGCTAAGTGTCCAGGTAATCTAGCCAGTGGTCAGAATGCTACAGGACTCCCCCTTTTCTTGCAATGGGTCTTCTGCCAGGGGAACTGACAGTAACACCCAACTCTCACATCCAGAGCTGGTTACTTTACCAAGAGGCAGAACCAGAGACAAGGTCCTTCCCACAGGGTCTCCCTTTTATACCCTCTGAGCTCCTTCCGAGTCCTCCAGTCACTCCCCTAGCGACCTGCTACCCAGGGGTCCACTCTATCATGTTCTTAAACAAACCAAGGAAGCCAAGTTCAAATCCCACAGCTCCTCCTTGTGATCGTGGCCAAATCACTTAACCCTCCATTGCTTCAACTACAGACTTAGTGAAGCTCTCTGAGCACCAGGAAATACTTACGATGGAAGTCAGGTAAGAGATGAAAAGAGAGATACCGAGGACATTGGAAGGAGAAAAGGGGAGAATAAGTGTGGAAGCTTTCAGTGAGTGGAGAGGCCAAAAAAAAAGAGAAATGATGAAACAAAATGCAAAGGAAAATTAGTGTCAAACAGATGTAGAAAAGGAATGGAGACAGCAGGGGAAAAAAAAGAACAAAACCAAAATGAGACCCTTGAAAAGAACTTAGATGAAGACATAGAAACATGACAGCAGATAAAGGCCAAATGTCCCATCCAGTCTGCCCCTAATTCTTCCTGTTCCTAAGCGATCTCACATGCTTATTCCATGCCTTTTTAAATTCTGGAACAGTCCTCGACTCCACCACCTCCACCACCCTTTCTGTGAAATAACACTTCCTTAGGTTACTCCTAAGCCTATTCCCTCTTAACTTTGTCATATGCCCCCTCATTCCAGAGCTCTCCTTCATTTGAAAAAGGCTCTCTTCCTGTACATAAATGCCCTTGACATATTTAAACGTCTATATCATGTCTCCTCTCTCCCTCCTCTCTTCCAGCATATATAAATATTGAGATTCATAAGCCAGACATACAGTGACATGAAAAAGTATTTACTATGTCACACTGAATGGTTCCTGATCTTTAAACAAAAATGTAACACTAGACAAAGGGAACCTAGAAAAACACATAACACAATTTTAAAATTATAACTTAATTTAAGGAATAAAGTCATACAACACTCATATCACTTATGCAAAAAACTAATTGTCCTCTTAGTTAATCAATCAGTTCACCAAATTTTATTGATAATTAGATTCAGCTGATTGAACACAGACAGCCCTATTGAATCCAAACCTCACTATACAGCCTGGTCTCACTATTCATGCTTTCTCGGCATTCACTTATCTGCGGAGATGTAACTTGTGACTGCCATTCGCTATTCAAGGTATTGTGTTCACGTATTCGCTGACGTGCACCTTTCACTTCTGCTTTCACGTTTTTGGCATTTACTTCTTTGCTTCTGGAAACTGTCACCAAGCATCTTACAGCAGCAAGAGAAATACATGCAATACAATACTGTAAAAGCCTTTTCTTCATTGACTCCAAAAGCTACAGTACTTGCAAAATGGAATAAACACACAGTATCTGAATGATGCATATAGTGGAGGGGTATAATCGAACGGAAACGCCTATCTCCATGGGCGTTTATCTCCGAGAACGGGTCCGTGAAGGGGTGGGCCGAACAAAATTTTCGAAAAAATGGATGTTTTTGAGCTGGGCGTTTGTTTTTTTTAGCGATAATGGAAACTAAAAACGCCCAGCTCAAAAACGTCCTAATCCGAGCCATTTGGTCGTGGGAGGGGCCAGGATTGGTAGTACACTGGCCCCCCTGATATGCCAGGACACCAACTGGGCACCCTAGGTCAGTGCGATGGACTTCAGAAAAAGCTCCCACATGCATAGCTCCCTTACCAAGGGTGCTGAACACCCAACCCCCCTCCCCCAAAACCCACTACCCACAAATGTACAACACTACCATAGCTCTTAGGGGTGAAGGGGGCACTTACATGTGGGTACAGTGGGTTTTGGAGGCCCATTTACCAGCACAAGTGTTACAGGTGGGGGGGGGATGGGCCTGGGGCCACCTGGCTGAAGTGCACTGCGGTACCCACTAAAAGTGCTCCAGGGACCTGCATACACGCAGGCCTCTAGGACTGGTTGCTGCTATATAACCTTGGCACACCAGTTGACACCTGAAGACTAATCTCTCCGAAAACGTCCTTTCTTGGAATAACCGCCTTTACTCACAGTTAACTGCAGATCAGAGGTTGTGCCCCACTGGCAACGAGTCTCCCTGGTACTGAGATGAGCAGTAGGTCAGAGCTGGCAGAATGCTGTACAATACCCTCTTTCAGCCACATTCAAGGGAAGAACTAAGTTGTCTAACGTGGCTAACACAGGAAAGGGAACTAAAACTGGCTTACAAAAATGGCCACTACCGCATGGACTACAACAGGAAACACAACAGGGCACACTCTGACCAGTAGGCAGGGGGAAAAGCACCATGGGAGAAGAGCCTACCAACTACCAGCATCGTGAGACTAACACAAGCTAATGAAATCATGGAGCCCAATACCCTACACCCACCACAATGCAATGCTGATGTGACCCTGTACTGCACCCGAGAGCCACATCTGACCCAGGGAAAGGCTGTGAAAGGATCGAACACATTCTGCTGTCATGGAGGTGGGTACGGCATTTCAGGCTGGCATAGAGGCTGGAAAAAAAGTTTTTAAAGTGGGGGTTTTTTTGGTGGGAGGGGGTTAGTGACCACTGGGGGAGTCCGGGGAGGTCATCCCTGATTCCCTCCAGTGGTCATCTGGGCAGTTGGAGCACTTTTTTGGGACTTGTTCGTGAAAAAAAAGGGTCCAAAAAAAGTGACCCAAAATCGTGGTAAAAATGCCTTTTTTTTTCCAATTATCAGCTAAAGACGCCCATCTCTTCTCGGCTGAAAACCACGCCCCAGTTCCACCTCCACCACGGCTCCGACACGCCCCCATCAACTTTATTCGTTTCCGCGACGGAGTGCAGTTGGAAACGCCCAAAATCGGCTTTCGATTATACCAATTTGGGCGCCTTTGCGAGACAAACGTCTATCTCCCGATTTAGGTCGCACTATAGGCGTTTTTCTCTTTCGAAAATAAGCTGGATAGTAACATAGTAGATGATGGCAGGAAAAGACCTGCACGGTCCATCCAGTCTGCCCAACAAGATAAACTCATATGTGCTACTTTTTGTGTATACCTTACCTTGATTTGTACCTGTCCTCTTCAGGGCACAGACCGTATAAGTCTGCCCAGCACTATCCCTGCCTCCCACCACTGGCTCTGCCACCCAATCTCGGGTAAGCTGCTGAGGATCCATTCCTTCTGAACAGGATTCCTTTATGTTTATCCCACGCATGTCTGAATTCTGTTACCGTTTTCATTTCCACCACCTCCCTCGGGAGGGCATTCCAAGCATCCACCACCCTCTCCGTGAAGAAATACTTCCTGACATTTTTCTTGAGTCTACCCCCCTTCAATCTCATTTCATGTCCTCTAGTTCTACCGCCTTCCCCTCTCCGGAAAAGTTTCGTTTGCGGATTAATACCTTTCAAATATTTGAACGTCTGTATCATATCACCCCTGTTTCTCCTTTCCTCCAGAGTATACATGTTTAGTTCAGCAAGCCTCTCCTCATACGTCTTGTAACGCAAATCCCATACCATCCTCATAGCTTTTCTTTGCACTGCTTCAATTCTTTTTACATCCTTAGCAAGACACGACCTCCAAAACTGAACACAATACTCCAGGTGGGGCCTCACTAACGACTTGTACAGGGGCATCAACACCCCCTTTCTTCTGCTGGTCACACTTCTCTCTATACAGCCAACAACCTTCTAGCTACGGCCGCCACGTTGTCACACTGTTTCGTTGCCTTCAGATCCTCAGATACTATCACCCCAAGATCCCTCTCCCTGTCCGTACCTATCAGACTAACCGCCTAACACATACGTCTCCCATGGATTTCTACTCCCTAAGTGCATCACTTTGCATTTCTTTGCATTGAATTTTAATTGCCAAACATTAGACCATTCTTCTAGCTTCCGCAGATCTTTTTCATGTTTTCCACTCCCTCCGGGGTGTCCACACAGAGGCACAGTGAGAACAAGGGACCTGCCCCAGGGATCCACAGAGACTTTTCAGCAAATAATACAGCGCAGTTTGCTTCTGGAAACAGTCACCAGCTAAGGTCAGTGTTCATGACTCCACAATAAAAAATAAAAAAAAGAGACTGAGCAAAAATGAGATTTCGCAGAAATTGCTGCTATCCAAGAGTAACATCACTGCTCATCTCACATTAGCAAAACACGCCTGGGTGATTCCCCAAGCCTTGGAATAAAGTTTTAAGGACAGACGAGTCAAAAGTGGAACTCTCTAGACAAGTCCCATTATGTCTACTGTAAGGTAAACCCAGCATTGCTCAGTAAGAACATCATGGCAGTAGCCAAACATGGTGGTGGTTGTGTGAGGATATTTTGCTGCCTCAGGACCTGGAAAACTTGCCATTATTAAAAGAACCACGTGCCAGGAAATTCTGTCATCTGTCCGTGAACTGGAGCTGAAGCGTATTTGGGTTATTCAGCAAGACAATGATCCAAAACACATCTGAATGGCTGAGGAGAAACAAAATCAAAGTTTTGGACTGGTCTAGTCGTAGTTCTGACTTAAACTCAATACAGATGCTGTGTTGCAGGACCTGAAATGAGCAGTTCATACCCAAAAAACTACAAATGTATCTGAATTAAAGCAGTTCTGCAAAGAAAAGTGGGCCAAAATTCCCCAACAGAAATGTGAAAGACTCCTATCAAATTATAGGAAGCGTTTTGTTGCAATTACTGCTGCTAAGGTGATGCAACCAGTTACTAAGTTTAGAGGGAAGTTACTTTTCACATGGGTGATATGAGTGTTGGATAACTTTGTTCCTTAAATAAATTAAGTAATACTTTAAAAACTGTGCTCTGTGTTTACTCAGCTTCCCTTTGTCTAATAGTACACTTTGTTTAAACAGCAGAAACCATTCATTGTGACATATATGCAACAGGGAAAATCATGAGGGAGTAAATTACTACTACTACTACTTATCATTTCTATAGCGCTACTAGACGTACGCAGCGCTGTACACTTGAACATGAAGAGACAGTCCCTGCTCCACAGAGCTTACAATCTAATTAGGACAGACAAACAGGACAAATAAGGGGAAAGGACAAAGAGTAGCAAGATTCTGGAATCCCAAAGAGTAGCAACATTCCGGAATCCCAAAGACTACTACTTATCATTTCTATAGCGCTACTAGACGTACGCAGCGCTGTACACTTGAACAGGTAAGAGACAGTCCCCGCTCAACAGAGCTTACAATCTAATTAGGACAGACAAACAGGACAAACAAGAGATAAGGACAAAGAGTAGCAAGATTCCGGAATCCCAAAGACTACTACTACTACTTATCATTTCTATAGTGCTACTAGACGTACGCAGCGCTGTACACTTGAACAAGAAGAGACAGTCCCTGCTCGACAGAGCTTACAATCTAATTAGGACAGACAAACAGGACAAACAAGAGATAAGGACAAAGAGTAGCAAGATTCCGGAATCCCAAAGACTACTACTACTACTTATCATTTCTATAGTGCTACTAGACGTACGCAGCGCTGTACACTTGAACAAGAAGAGACAGTCCCTGCTCGACAGAGCTTACAATCTAATTAGGGCAGACAAACAGGACAAACAAGAGATAAGGGAATATTAACATGAGGATGATAAAATAAGGGTTCTGAACAAGTGAACAAGGGTTAGGAGTTAAAAGCAGCATCAAAAAGGTGGGCTTTTAGCTTAGATTTGAAGACGGCCAGAGATGGAGCTAGACGTACCTATGATGGCAGAGAAGGAAGACATGGCCCAGTGTATACAATGTGCCACCTCTTCTTGCTATGTTTTCACATCACTGTAAGGAAAGTGGAGAGGCAGGGATGAAACCAGTCATAAAAATCAAAAGCCAGACAAAGAAACCAAAAAAATGTACTGTAACTTCGTAGAGATTAGATGGATTATGCCAGGTATATTTGCCTCTTTTCTGTTCTCTTAGGCTTCCGCAGCTGGTGTTGTGGGTCTTACAGCAGCGCGGGTAGTTTCACATCCAACTTTGCTTGAGTGACATGTCAGCCATCTTGCTTTCATCAGGTGATGTGTTTTGTAGGTCTGGGCCATTCTGCCTTACATCTGGAGGGCGACTGCATAGGGAAGCTGTTAAAAAAAGAACGATACCAAAATGGCAAACAGCGCACCCCAGAAAAAAATCAAGCACACTGGCATGAGTAAAATATTCCCACCTCCCCAAGATTCTGGGGTCTAAGAAATACCCTGCAGCTAGGGTGCTCATACATAGGTGAAATCAGCCACACCATAGAATAAAGGCGACAAGAACATGAGAGACACAAACACAACAAAATTCAAATCAGCTATAGTCCTACATACAATGAAAATTGGTCATATTGCCAGACTCCGGCTTCTGGTTGGGCTGCCATGCAAAACGGATGCAAGTGCATTTACTCTGTGCCCTTTCCACTGATCCTTCCAGGGTAACGCCACTAGCGCATTCCATCTCAAGCAGCCGTGCAACAGAAATGACATGAGTCCTCAAGATGAAGAGCAGGCCATCAATAAAAGCCATGCAACCAAGCAAGGCCACAAAACCAGGCTCTGATGCAGAGATGGTGCTAACCAGAAGCTCACCTTCCTCAGTGCTGCTGCGGAAGAAACCTATGGAGGGGACACCCAACATTGAATGCACTAACGGTGGCTCTCAAAGAGCAACAAAATGCAAAATCAGAGATAGCAGAGATGGTACTAAACAAGTTAGAGGCTAAATTGGAGACAATAAAGGAAAAGGTGGAGCAGCTGGAAGGATGAATGCACCAAGTGGAGGTGCAACAGAAAACAAAACTGAGACGGCTGTTGTGCTTCAGAAACTGGGGCTCTCATGGCCACATGAGTGGGAGGAGCCTATGGTGACGCTTAAACAAATACCTCCTGTGCCTCAGACACAGGAGACAGCTTTTCTAAGGAGAAAAGTTGGGCTCTCTTCAGGCCGATATTTTTCAAAATGACAAACACCCTACCAACTTGTAGCACTATAGATGGATGTTTTGCATGTTGAAGGCGACATCCTTCCACTGCGGGGCCACTTCCACATTTAGTTGTTTTCAGTAGGTGATTTTGAAAAGGTTAAATGACTATCTGAAAAAAAATCTATATAATTTGCAAGGCATCCTAAATTCGGTTGTTTGGGGGACAAATTTTCGAACATTCTAAAATGCCTTGGCAAACAAACTGAAACTGAATACCCCAAAGACTAAGATACTCTGGTTCAGGAATCAAGCAGCTGAGATCTCAACTTCAATAACACTACCCAACAACATCACCTTCCCAGTTGAATCAGAGTGCTTGGAATCATCCTTGACTCCTCCCTAGGATTTAGATCACATATCAACCAACTATGGAAGAAAATGAGACAACCTTGCCTAATCAGGTCATTCTTTGACCAAAAAGCCTTTGCACTACTGGTTCAAATGGTTATCCTACCGCACCTGGACTACTGCAATGCCCTATTTCTTGGCATTAAGAGCAAATATCAAAAGAAATTACAGATCATAAAGAACAAAGCGGCAAGACCAGTGGCATTCCTAGCCTGGCTGACACCCGGGGCAGATCGCCAATACACCCCCCCCCCGGGTGCAGCGCGGCCCCCCCCCCCGGCGAAACTACCCCCCCCCCCCCCCGGGTGCATTTTTACCTGCTGGGGGGGTGCCGCGTGCCTGTTAGCTCCAAGTCCGCTCGTTCCCTCCCTGCTGCTCCCTCTGCCCCGGAACAGGAAGTAACCTGTTCCGTGCAGAGGGAGCAGCAGGGAGGGAACAAGCGGACTCAGACCAACAGGTGCACGGCACCCCCCCCAGCGGCGTGCACCCGGGGCGGACTGCCCCCACCTTGGTACGCCACTGGGCAAGACTAAATTTCAAACTGAATAGATACACCAGTGTCTCACCTTACCTTATAACAATGGTTACCACTGGCTGAAAGAACTAAGTTCAAGGTTGCCTGCCTAGTTTTTCAAATTTTTCAAGGTGGGACTTCTACACTCCTGATTAACATCTCAACTATATGCAGTGCTTTTTTTGAGGGGGTACTTGGGGGTACTGAGTACCGGCACCTTTTCCATTGTCTGCTAAAATTGACCCATGGTCCCCAAGTGTTAATGAAAGGTTTCAGGCTCTACAGAACTCACAGAAACAGAAGCCTGTGCAGCCTTAGCTAGTGGAATAGCAACATTCCATGTAGAATCTCCAATAGTATCTATTTTATTTTTGTTACATTTGTACCCCACGCTTTCCCACTCATGGCAGGCTCAATACGGCTTACCTGGGGCAATGGAGGGTTAAGTGACTTGCCCAGAGTCACAAGGAGCTGCCTGTGCCTGAAGTGGGAATTGAACTCAGTTCCCCAGGACCAAAGTCCACCACTCTAACCACTAGGCCACTCCTCCACATTTTCCTCATTTTATCATAGTCATCCTTTCAAAAATTAAATGCTGCTACATTAGATTTCCTTTGTGGCTTCACTCCAGATATTAGCTTAATTATCTTATGATCGCCGTTTCCCAGCGGATCCAACACCATTACCTCTCATTCTATGCCCTGATCTACTACTACTACTTATCATTTCTAAAGCGCTACTAGACGTACGCAGGGCTGTACACTTAAACATGAAGAGACAGTCCCTGCTCCACAGAGCTTACAATCTAATTAGGACAGACAAACAGGACAAACAAGATCTAAAATAGCTTCCCCTCTAGTCGGTTCCTGGACCAGTTGCTCCAAGAAGCAGTCATTTATTACATCTAGGAATTTGACCTCCCTAGAGCTCCCTGATATAACATTTATCCAGTCACTATCAAGGTAATTGAAATCACCTACTATTACACTGTTGCACAATTTGCTAGATTTCATAATTTCTGTAATCATTTCTTCATCTGTCTATTTGTTCTGTCCTGGCATTATACTGACTAGCAAAAAAAATGGAAATAAACTCTCAAAATCGGTCACACAGTGTAAGTGTCAAACACATGGTCACCTCTAATCAGCAGTCCTGCAACATTTCCAGCACAAAATTAGTTTAGTGGTACAAGTTTTGTTGCTAGATGGATGATGTACTTCCCCGATGTTGTTATTACAGCCAGTTTATATGACATAGTAACTACTACTACTACTATTACTACTATTTAGCATTTCTATAGCGCTACAAGGCGTACGCAGCGCTGCAGAAAAATAGAAGAAAGACAGTCCCTGCTCAAAGAGCTTACAATCTAATAGACAAAAAATAAATAAAGTAAGCAAATCAAATCAATTAATGCTTCCCCCCCCCCCCCCAGCAGAAAAAGACCTGCACGGTCCATCCAGTCTGCCCAACAAGATAAACTCACATGTGCTACTTTTTGTGTATACCCTACCTTGATTTGTATCTGTCATTTTCAGGGCACAGACCGTACAAGTCTGCCCAGCACTATCCCTGCCTCCCAACCACCAGCTCTGGCACAGACCGTTTAAGTCTACCCAGCACTATCCCCGCCTCCCAACCACCGGTCCCGCCTCTCACCACCAGCTCTGGCACAGACCGTATAAGTGTGCCCAGCACTATCCCCGCCTCCCAACCACCGGCTCTGGGACAGACCATATAAGTCTGCCCAGCACTATCCCCGCCTCCCAACCACCAGCCCCGCCTCCCACCACCGGCTCAACATTGTCTAAGTTCCTTGCAACCCACCATATCGTATGATTTCTACAATTTGTAAGTTTTTATATGTAATGTATTTAGCTGATGTGATTAAATATTTATTTAGTTATAGTGCACTTTTAACTAAGCAGATCACAATATAATATTTACTTTTGTATAGCTTAGTTGCTTTTTGTGTTGTACTAATACAGACTATGAGATCACAAATATGCAGAGAAAAACTATATGGAAATCCCTCAGAAAACCGAAATCTATAAGTAATGCAATCCTGGAAAAAAGAGAAACAGTAACATGGTAAATAATAGCATGCAAATAGAAGAATGAGCCATCCAGTCTGCAGAGAAAGAGTGCAGGTTACCCCCTTCTTAGTTTAGGGGTGTAACTGTGTATTTTAGCCCTCCTATACCTTTGTTTAAGGCTGCCATATTGATTCCCTGCACACTCTGGATGGGTTTTCACTGTCTCCCATATTACTGGTGCTTCTTCACTGAGACCTGCACAAACTCATCTGGAGTCTCAGTGGGAAGGAAGGTGAGTAGTCACTAGAGTGAAAGTGTTGGCTTGCTGGGATCTGATACAGCTATAAGTCAGACTCCAGTTATGGCTTCATGTATAAAATGTTTGTACGTTTGGGTAGCTTGCCAGGTGCCCTTGACCTGGATTGGCCGCTGTCGGGGACAGGATGCTGGGCTTGATGGGCCTTTGGTCTTCTCCCAGTATGGCATTACTTATGACCCAGCACGGCAGTGCCCAGAATCAAACTGTAAAGTCATTGCTTCATTTTACAGTTGCAAGAGATCAGCGAAGTTTCTCCATTTGCTTCCTCTTTTTATGTTGCTTTCTGCAATTTGGGACATTCACTCTGATGCTGAGCATTTTTTTTTTTTAACTGAGAAGGGGAAATCAATAGATCTAAGCCAGGAAACTGTACTAATTATAAGAACATAAGCCTAGCCATACTGGGTCAGATCAATGGTTCATCTAGCCCAGTATCCCAGGTCACAAGTATCTGGCAGAAACCCAAATCATGGCAACACTCCATACTACAAATCCCAGGACAAGCAGTTGCTTCCCATGTCTGTCTCAATAGCAGACTACAGACTTTTCCTCCAAGAATCTGTCCAAACATTTTTTAAACCCAGAAACACTAACCACTGTTACCACCTTCTCCAGCAAAGAGTTCCGGAGTTTAACTATTCATTGAGTGAAAAAATATTTTCTCCTATTTGTTTTAAAAGTATTTCCATAGAACTTCCTCAAGTGTCCCCTAGTCTTTGTACGTTTGGAGAAATGCCCTGTTCTCTCAGAACTTCTCAGAAAGAAAGTTAAGTAGGACTTTTCTTCTTTATATAGTTTTGAATCTAAGGGGCCTGCTTCAAACAGACCCTTTCAAGCTAACAGTAATCAGATTGCCCTTAATAACCTTTGCAAATATTCTACTTCCTCACACCGTAATTCAGACTTCAACTATTCACATAAACAAAACTGGAGGAGTCTCATGTCCCGACTGCACCTTTGCATTTCTATTGTCCTTTAAAGCAAGAAAAATCTAGAGGAGCAGCAGGGGAGTAGATGCAACCCCACTGCACCCAAGGGGGTGGGAAACTACAAACTCCTTAGTCCAACTTTTCTGTCCTACAGACTTCTTGGTGAACTATCTAGATCTACTTTCTTCTTTCATACCATCTCCACAAGTTTTTCTACTACTCCAAAGAGAAGGATCCTACTGTGCAAACACTAAGGGCTAGATGCACTAACCCCACGTAAAGAGCCCTTTCCTTACCAATCCCTTAGCGAATCGGTAAGGAAAAGGCATGTATGAAGGAAATTGCATGGAAATGAGCTGCTCGCTGTTAGCTCATTTGCACGCAATTTCCTTCCTAAGGAGGGGAAGCCAGTCGGCCAGCTGAGCCAATCGTTATGCTGGCTGCTCTGCGCATGCCAAAGACATCGTTCACAAAAAAAAGGACGTCCATGATGAGCACTGGACGTTTCCTTCAGCTTTTGTGATGGGCGTCCTTCTCAGACATGTTTTTCTTACGTGCCTGAAATGACCACAGCCATGAAGGTTCTCTCAACCCCTCCAAGGTAGTTTTGTTTTGGATGTCCTCGCACGTCCCAATCATTGGGGGGGGGGGGGGGGGCGCAAGCTGAAAACAATTTGGGCGTCCCTCCCTCCAGGTCTCTCTCAGCCAATCACAGCGCGTTTAGCTGTCATCGGTACCAGCAAAACGCGTTGTGATTGGCTGAGACCTGGAGGGAGGGACATCCTGGGGGGGGGGGGGGACGCAAGCTGAAAACAACCTTGAAGGGGACGAGAAGAATGTTGAGAGAACCTCCATGGTATTTTGATATTACAGAGCATATTCAAAAGCATGGATTAATGAGACAAAGTCAACATGGATTTAGTGAAGGGAAATCTTGCCTCACCAATCCACTACATTTCTTTGAAGGGGTGAATAGATATGTGGATAAAGGTGAGCCGGTTGATATTGTGTATCTGGATTTTCAGAAGGCGTTTGACAAAGTACCTCATGAAAGACTCCAGAGGAAATTGGAGAGTCATGGGATAGGAGGTAGTGTTCTATTGTGGATTAAAAACTGGTTAAAAGATAGAAAACAGAGTAGGGTTAAATGGTCAGTATTCTTAATGGAGAAGGGTAGTTAGTGGGGTTCACCAGGGCTCTGTGCTGGGACCGCTGCTTTCTAACATATTTATAAATGATTTAGAGATGGGAGTAACTAGCGAGATAATTAAATTTGCTGATGACACAAAGAGGCGTATTTTCAAAGCACTTAGCCTTCCAAAGTTCCATAGTAACCTATGGAACTTTGTAAGTCTAAGTGCTTTGAAAATATGCCTCAAAGTTACTCAAAGTCGTTAACTCGCGACAGGATTGTGAAAAACTACAAGAGGACCTTACGAGACTGGGAGACTGGGCGGCTAAATGGCAGATGACGTTTAATGTGAGCAAGTGCAAAGTGATGCATGTGGGAAAGAGGAACCCGAATTATAGCTACGTCATGCAAGGTTCTACGTTAGGAGTCACGGACCAAGAAAGGGATCTCGGTATCGTTGTTGATGATACGTTGAAATGCTGTGCTCAGTGTGCTGCGGCAAGAAAGCAAATAGAATGTTGGGTATTATTAGGAAAGGAATGGAAAACAAAAATGAGGACGTTATAATGCCTTTGTATCGGTCCATGGTTCGAACGCAAGTCGAATATTGTGTTCAATTCTGGTCGCCGTATCTCAAAAAAGATATAGTGGAATTAGAAAAGGTACAGAGAAGGGTGACAAAAAAGATAAAGGGGATGGGACGACTTCCCTATAAGGAAAGGCTGAAGTGTCTGAAGTGTCTAGGGCTCTTCAGTTTGGAGAAGAGACGGCTGAGGGGAGATATGATAGAGGTCTATAAAATAATGAGTGGAGTGGAATGGGTAGATGTGAATCATTTGTTTACTCTTTCCATAAATACTAGGACTAAGGGGCATGCAATGAAGCTACAAAATAGTAAATTTAATATGAATCGGAGAAACTTTTTTTTTCACTCAACATGTAATTAAACTCTGGAATTCGTTGCCAGAGAATGTGGTAAAGGCGATTAGCTTAGCGGAGTTTTAAAAAGGTTTGAACGGCTTCCTAAAGGAAAAGTCCATAGACCATTATTAAATGGACTTGGGGAAAATCCCCTATTTCTGGGATAAGCAGTATAAAATGTTTTGTACTTTTTTGGGATCTTGCCAGGTATTTGTGACCTGGATTGGCCACTGTTGGAAACAGGATGCTGGGCTTGAAGGACCTTTGGTCTGTCCCAGTATGACAATACTTATGTACTTATGTACCCTGTTAACACAGTATCCCATTGCTTGTCCTCCTTCCACCAGGTCTCTGAGATACCTATTATATCTACCTCATCATTTAGTGCTATATAATCTGTCCCTTCTTATTTTTAAGGCTTCAAGTATTAGTATACAGATAATTCAAACTGTGCTTTTTCCTTGCACCTACAAGCTGCTTAGAAGTTGACAGGGATAATTTGCATCCTTTACCCTGCTCTCTCCTTAAAGACTCCTGGCTTTCTTTCATCATTGTTGAAACCTCTCTGTTGGGATTCCCTAAATGTCCTGTTTCAATAGTATCCTTCAAGGATACACCACACTGAATCATGTGCTCCTGGGCGACTGTCTGCTCTCCCCCTCCCCCAATTAAAAGCTACTTTCTTTCCTTTTTAAAAGTTACCGCCAGCAACCTGGTTCCATCCCAGTTAAGGTGGAGTCCATCCTTTTGGAATAAGCTCCTTTTCCAGAATGATGCCCAGTTCTTAACAAATTTAAATCCCCCATCTCTGTACCATCGTCTTGACCACACACAGACTGAGGAGCTCAACCTGACTCTTGGGTCCTACGCATGGAACAGGATCTGGACTTCAGCTTTCTACTCAAGAGCCTAAGGGGTCCTTTTACCAAGCTGCAGGAAAAAGGGCCCTACACTAGCGGCAAGGGCCCTTTTACCGCAGCAGGTAAAAAAGCTCCTAGCACACATGGCCATGAGGTGAGAGAACTCTTACCATATGGGCATACAGCAGGGAGCCCTTACTGTCACCTGTTGAGGTGGTGATAAGGGTTCCTGTGCTAACCCGGATGTAACCGGGCAGGGTGCGGCAATACCTGATTACCGCCATTTCTCGGGGTTTTCTTTTTACCCCCCGGCAATGGCACAAGCTCAGGGCAAGACTACTGCCGGTGGCCAACGGTAGTCCCGACGAGAAGTAAGCCCGTGTTGGGCTTACTGCCACTCTGTAAAAGGGCCCCTAAATTTGGCTTACAGAGCCTCCCTCCCACATTTTCCTATATCATTGGTAGCCACATGTATCCAGACAGCCGGCTTCCCCCCCCCCCCCCCAGTACTATCTAAAATCTTAACTAGGTGGCATGTGAGGTCTGCCACCTTCAGAACAGAGAGGTACATGACCAGGCGATCCTCAAGTCCACCAGCCACCTAGCTATCTACATACGTAATGACCGAATTACCATCTACAACTGTCCTAACCCATCCCTTCTCAGCAGACATTCTTGGAGACACATCCTCAGTGCAAGAAGATATTGCATTCCCTGGTGGACAGGTCTTGGCTACAGGATTACATCCTATTTCACCAGCGATGCTCTCCTTTTAGGAGACCACCCTCCTCCAAAGCAGCACAGGGGCTGCCAGACTGGAGGTGGGTCTTCTTTACAATGTCCCTGTAGGTGTCTTCTATGTACCTCTCTGTCTCCCTCAGCTCCTGCAAGTCTGCTACTCTAGCCTGAGAACAGACTTGTTCTCCAAGAGCTAGAAGCTCTTTGCATCAGGCACTCACATATAGACTCTCAACAATTGGAAGATAATCATACATGTGACACGCGATGCAAAAGACTGGATAGCACCCCTCTCACTGCTGGACTGCTGTCTGCATCTTAGTATTAGTGAGTTGTTTAAAAACGTGTTAAGGCACTAGGGATAGACAAATAATAAACAGCCTTTAGATTATATGGTATATTGTATGATTTTTCTATCATTTGTTTATCGTTTATTAAAATTTAATATACTGTCTTCCTTGCATGCAAATAAAAGCAGTTTACATAAAAAAAATAATAATAAAAGTGTTTGCTTCTTGGAAAGTAATGAGATGTAATTAAAACTCTGTAATGAACACTCCCCTCTTGTTATCCTAATTAGAATAACTGACTATAAATGAAGAGATGAGCTAGGGGTGGGTGGGAATGAAGACTGAACTAGGCCCTGCTGTGCCTTCTTGAGGCTATCTGCAAAGTTAAAACTCTAAACTGGGATTTCCTGTAACTATCAACTCTACGTTGATGACATGGTAAACTCTAGAATATTCCCTTAACTGATAACCTATAGAACTATAATACAGACTTTAAATTCTAAACAAAACCCTATTCCTTAATCTACTTATTAAGCACAGGCAGTTTAACTTAAAAATAAAGACACTGAGATTACCTATTTAACTCTAAGTCTACCTTTCTCCAAGTTTAAAAGCAATTTCCCAGCAAATGACTTTATCAATGAAGTTCTGTCCTGCTCTGGAAGTCCTCACAGATCCTCTTTCTGCTACAGTCCTCAGGTTCTTAAATGGGTGCACTGTCAGCTAATGGTCTGGTGAAATCCACTGCCAAAGAGGCTTTGAAAATAATAATTATTATTATTAGCATTTGTATAGCGCTACCAGACGCACGCAGCGCTGAACACCTGACACAAAGAGACAGTCCCTGCTCAAAAGAGCTTACAAGTAATATCAAAAGCCATTTCTGTGTGTATAACAGCATTTTATCCATAAAAATGAGTTCGTTTCCTGTCCAAGTTGTACCTGAAGCAAGGGATTTACCCAAAGTCACAAGCTCTGTTTTTTTTGGTTCTCAGCTTGCTGATCTAACTGCCCAGAAAAGACATGCTAAACTTTCCTTTTAAAGGTTGCAGAATATTTGCACAGGAAAATTTGCAGCTGCTCATGTATGTAGCAAGGTTCAAGACCCCTTCCCACAGCTGGCCACATTTTTGAGAGTTAACCCATTTGGAGTTTCTCTTTGAAAATAAGCTTGCCGTCCAACTCATGCTACATAGTAAACTAGCCATGGTACACGGAGCTGATATCACTTTGCTTTCTGAGAAACTCTGTGTGCAGTCGTCCCATCAGGTCCTGTACTCTCCATATTCTTCTGCAAGATATTTCTTAATCTTTTCTTGTAATGTTAGTACCCTCACCTCCTCCCTACCTATGTGAGACTTGTAAGATATTCCTTGCATCTTCACAAGAACACCTGAGAGTCTCTAAAGGGTGTAGTTATCAATGTGGGCAACCATTAAGACATTTTAAAACTAACTTGTGCCAGGTCCTATTTTCTGCAATGAGACATAGTTACTAATAACTGAGGTTAACATTAAAATAACGCATCTTAACAAAAGGCAATGTCCCTCCTAAATCACATTTACTAGTAATGCTTTCCACATCATTATTACTCACATCTCTTCAAGGCCAGTTTCTATCTTAGGATTCTTATGCAACTTTCTATTACTTGTTTATTTTTGAAAGACATTATAAGTCGTGACTTAATTCTAAAAAAATGTTTCAGAAATCCTGTTCCACCACCTATATTTCTCCAAACTCACTGCAGTATTTTAACCTTTCACTTTTTAAATGTCTCTCATCCATTTCCTCTTTATGCCTGACTCTCTTCTCTCTTTATAAAAATGTTCTTATCTAAGAAAAAGTTATGATTAATTTTTCTGTATGGTTTTGATTTTGTTAACCGCTTTGAACCACAATTAGGTGGCAGTTGGCAGTATACAAGCAATATATTGCCATCATATTTTATTTCTCCAACTTCAGTATTTCTGTACACTGCACGAAATTTTAAAAAGCATGAGTGAACTACTGTAAAAATCCTGCAGAACAGGTATTCTGCTATGAAAATTAACACCCTAAACACTTACTAATACTAGGTATGTGCATTTTTTTCATAGGTAAGAGCTACTGTAATATATAATTTATCTTTAAAATCAAGCATGGTACTGGAAGATCGGAGGGTGGCCAATTTAACCCTAATTCTTAAAAAGGGTTCCAGAAGTGACCTGGGAAATTATAGACCAGTGAGCCTGACATCGGTGCCGGGCAAAATGGTAGAGACTATTATAAAGAACAAAATTACAGAGTGTATACAAAGGAGTGGATGAATGAGATAAATCCAACATGGATTTAGTGAAGGGAAATCTTGACTCATCAATCTACTACATTTCTTTGAAGGGGTGAATAGACATGTGGATAAAGGTGAGCCGGTCGACACTGTGTATCAGAATTTTCAAAAGGCATTTGACAAAATACTGGTATACTAATAAGATCATGAGAAGTGTTTACCATGATCCAATTGGAATCTAGTAATGTTATTGTAAATAAGAAAAATATTTAAATAAAGCAAGCCTCTATTGTCCAGGGTGAGATTACATCTCATCAAGCACCCCCTACTGGACATCTCATCACAGGCTTACTGCCAAACCTAGAAAGAACTTGTTTTTTGAACAAACTATCTCAGATTCAAATGACTACAAATCCTGTATTGCTGGGTACTCTTGATGTGCAATCGCTTTATACGGTGATCCCTCAAGAAGCATTACGAGCTACTGAATTGAGTCAAAACTCTCGTTCTCGCCCATGGCCAGTTCCAACTGAATTTTTGATGGCCTTAATGGAAGTAGCTTTAAAAAACAATCATTTTGGATTTCATGATAAAATATATTTGCAACTCTTGGGCATAGCGATGGAATGCATCTTTGCCCCTTCAGTAGCTAACCTACTTATGGGTCAGTTGGAACAGGAATTAACCTATAATCTGACAGAATTTCAATAAGTAGTATGTTGATGGAGATTCACTGATTTTTATTTTTAATTTGGAATGGTACAGAAGCAGAGTTGGAGAAATTTGTAGATAATTTGAATCATATCCATTCTACTACTAAGTTCCAGAATCTATGTCATCCCCATACTATCACCTTTTAAATGTAAAAATGTTCATTCATCAGGGAAACTCACATAAGCATTTATTCTAAACCTACAGATCGTAATTCTCTGTTGCGTTTTGAGAGTATGCACCCCTATCATGTAAAAAAAAAAAAAAAAGTCTTCCTTTTTCACAGTTCCTTCGATATCGCCATGTTTGTGATGAAGGTACAGCATATAAGCAACAATCAAAGATTGTACAAGAAAAATTTATGGAAAGAGGTTTCCCTAGGACTACAGTGAAGCGAGCTTATAAGAGAGCTTTGTGTAATAATTGGGAGTGGTGGTTAGGCCCTCAATATCGACAGGAAGAGAATAATAAAATCCTGTGTGTGCTAAAGTACACTAATTTTTCTAATAAATTAACTAAGGTCATTAAAAAGTGTTGGTCTACGTTGTCAGTGCATGAAATCTTCAGACAATCCCAAAGCTTGGTGGCCTATTCACGAAACACCAATTTAGCAGATCAACTATATAAATCTGATGTTTGTTCTGTATCTAGAAGAACTTATATAGGACAACAGAAGTGCAGAGCCTGCTCGGTATGTACTGTAGGCCACTCAATTTTGGAGTCTGGTGAATCAATGCTGGTTTCAATTGCAATGTTCCACTAATTGTTCTTCTAAATGTGCAATCTATAAAATAACTTGTCCGTGTGGATTGGAATATATTGGAGAAACTAAACGCCAACGGAAAACGCAGATGATTGAACATAAGCATTGTATTTCTAAACAAAAAAATTTGCAGCTCCTTTAGTTCACCACTGCAAACAACATCGTTTTGAGGACTTGACATGTATCAATTATTTATTAAAAGAAGGGGAAACATATCTTGATATCTTCACCAGCGAGAACAACGGTGGATTTACAAATTGCATATAGTACACCCTGAAGGTTTAAATGGTCCAATGGAATGGGAAGCATTTTATTAGTGTTTTGTACTACCAATTGAAGCAGGTTTTGAGGTTCTGTTTTTTGACTGGTGAGTCATGTCGGTGGCGTTCTTTTAAATTCTGACTCCATTTTGAAGAATTTCACACTCCATTTACCCTCCTGAAGCAGGGCCATCTCTTGTTGAGGAGGAAAAATTAAAATGTTGATATTTCTGGAGTTTCATTTTCAGGATTGTATGGGAGTGGCCAAAAATTGGAATACATACCAGTGAAAATTGAGTTGTTGGATGTTGCAGGATGTACGAATAATCCAATCTTGGGGACTCTATAGCACAGATAAGTGGCTGGCTTTCTTCCACATTTAAAGTACATTGCTGTTTTGAAACTGGTCTTTCGAGGTTTTCTTCAGTTATTTTTGGATCTTCTTTGGAACCAGGTTATGTTGAATTTGTAATTTTTGCAAACAGAGTGCCTCCAGACCTTTTTTTTTGTTTGTTGCAGCAGTGGTTTTCTCTGGGGTGGAGGGTAGGGGGTTATAGAGTTCTGTCATTGCTGTTTTTTCTAGATTTGGCGGAAAGCCTGTGATGAGATGTCCAATAGGGGCTGCTTGATAATATGTAATCTCACCCTGGACAATTGAGCCTTGCTTTATTTAAATATTTTACTTATTTACAATAACATAACCAGACGCCAATTCGGTATTGGTAAATACTTCTCATGATCTTATTTGACAAAGTACCTCATGAAAGACTCCAGAGGAAATTGGAGAATCATGGGATAGGAGCAATGCCCTATTGTGGATTAAAAACTGGTTAAAAGATAGAAAACCGAGAGTAGAGTTAAATGGTCAGTATTCTCAATGGAGAAGGGTAGATATTGGGGTTCCCCCAGGGGTCTGTGCTGGGACCGTTGCTTTTTAACCTATTTATAAATGATCTAGAGATGGGAACAACTAGTGAGGTAACTGAATAACTTTGTGTCATCAGCAAATTTAAAGTAGTTAAACTACAAGAGAATTGTGAAACATTGCAAGAGGACCTTATGAGACTGGTGTTGCGTTCTCGAGGGCCTTGGCATTCTGTCAGGCTTCATCCCCGGGAACCCTGGGTACGTGAGTCCTTGGACCATGGCCGAGGAGCGGCAGTGGCAGGCAAGATCACCTTCGGAGCAGAGAAGAGACAAGGCTGGACTGGAACCCCGGACTGGAGTCCTGCACTGGAACACTCGGGACTGGAATGCACCGGAACACACTGGAGTAGGCTTCACCTACGCTTAGCTGCCTTTCCCCGAGGGTTGAGCCCTCAGGTTCGAGCAGCCGGTAGGGCTTACAGAAAACCCAGAACTGGAACCAGCAACAGGAACAACCGGAGTCAGGATCCAGCGGTGCTCCCAGGTACCTAGGCTAAAGCAAGGCAGACAGGCAGGGAAGAGGACACAGGAGCTACATACAAGCTAAGCTCAAGGGAATGGGAATGACAGCTACGCTTGCCAGAGGAAGGGTTAGACTGGAGCTTCAGTAGCTAACAGATAGAAAGGAGAGAAATGGCTGCAGCATCAGCCGCTGACCAACCACAGACAGGGAGCAGCACCACTGCACAGGGATAACAGAAAGGCTAGAAGCCCACAGAGAATAATAAACACAGAAAGGCTGAAAGCCTGCAGGTCAGAGAGATACACCCAGAAAGGCTAGAAGCCCACAGAAAGGCTGGAAACCCCCAGGCCGCAGTAATACACCCAGAAGGCCTGGAAGCCCACAGGTAAAAGGGATATACGCAGATAGACTGGAGGCCCTCAGAGCAATGGGCACAGAAGGGCTGGAAGCCCACAGAGCAATAGACACAGAAGGGCTGAAAGCCCACAGAGCAATAAACACAGAAGGGCTGAAAGCCCACAGAGCAATAAACACAGAAGGGCCAGAAGGCCCACAGAGCAATAAACACAGAAGGGCTGAAAGCCCACAGAGCAATAAACACAGAAGGGCCAGAAGGCCCACAGAGCAATAAACACAGAAGGGCCAGAAGGCAAGGCCCACAGGTGATAGTAACTCGCAAAGCAGAAGAGCTGGAAGCCCACAAGAAAAGACAAGGAAAGCTAACTGTGCAAACAGCACACTAACCTCGGGACCTAAGGCACTGCGGAGGCATTGGCAATGCAAAGGCTCAGAATGCCAGCACAGCACTTACTTATGAAGGCTCTCACTGATGAGGTCACCAGCAGCAGGACAGAAGCAGGAAGTATCTTGACCCCAAAGAGAGGCTTGACACACATAGGAAGTGAGCCCACAGGAAAGACAAGCAGGAGCCATCTTGGAAGCTGGCATAGAGCTGGTGGCAGCCATCTTAGATGCTGGCTCCCCCCGAGAGGCATTGCACACACAGGTGAGGTCTAGTGAAGCAAACAGCACACAGAGCCAGAGACAAGACTAACACAAAGACAGACAGAAGCCAGCAGAGCTGCTGACCCCCAGAAAGAAGGTAAGGCTAAGGGTGGTCACAGCCACAGACATGACAACTGGGCATCCAAATGGCAGATGTGCAAAGTGATGCAGGTGGGAGAGAGGAATCCAAACCATAGCTACGTGATGCAAGGTTTCAAATTAGGAGTCACAGCCCAGTAAAAGGATCTAGGCGTCATCGTTGATAATACATTTAAACCCTCTGCTCAGTGTGCAGCAGCGGCTAAGGAAGCAAACAGAATGTTAGGAATTATTAGGAAAGGAATGGAAAACAAAACTGCGACTGATGCCTTTGTGTCGCTCCATGATGCAACTGCACCTCTAATATGTGTATAACGCTGGTCTCAAAAAAGAGATTTTGGAATTAGAAAGGTATAGAGAAGGGATGGGACGACTTCTCTTTGAGGAAAGGCTAAAGCAGCTAGGGCTCTTCAGCTTGGAGAAAAAACAGTGAGGGGAGATATGTTACTGTTACTTCATCCTCTGGCAAAGTGTTCCAGAGCTTAACTATTCCTTGAGTGAAAAAATACTTTCTCCCATTTGTTTTAAAAGTATTTCTGTGTAACTTCCTTGAGTGTGCCCTGGTCTTTGTACTTTCTGAATGAGTAAAAAAAAAAAAAAAAAAAAAATCGATTGACTTTACTCATTCTGCACCACTCAGGATTTTGTTTACCTCGATCATATCCCCCCCCCCCCTTTTCAGCCATCTAAAGAGCTCTAACCCCTTCAGCCTTTCCTCATGAAAGCAGTTCCATCCCCTTTATCATTTTGTTCGCTCCTTTGAACCTTTTCTAATTCTGCTACATCTTTTTTTTTTTTGACATACGGTGACCAGAACTGAATGCAGAGAAAAAAAAAGCCAACAGCTAGGACTGCATTTAACTTAAATACAAAATGAAATGCACCACTACAGAGCTGCCATTACATTTCAATTTTAATTAAAAATATTCTTTTTCCTTTTTACATAAAATCAGCAGATATACGAGCGCTGGAAAGGACCCAACTTCTGTTTTGGACAGACACGACAATTATTGCAACCAAGGAGGACAGACCTCAGTGCATTTATTAAACAATTACAATGTAGAATACATTCATTGACTCCATGAAGCACACGTACTCCTGTATGGAACATCATTCTCCACGTCTCATTGAAGGAGAAGAGAAACCTCTGAGAAGCCTTGAGTGCCTCAGGCCCAGGACAGTGCCAGCACTGCGTTTAGCACAGACCCCCAAGCCCACCTAAGTGGGGCACACTATGATCAGATGCTCTGTCCTCTTACATCCGGTGAGCGAGAGAGCTGTGCTATTTCTCAAGTTCTCTATGAATGGATACCATCTAAAAAGAGGCAGACGGTGGGAGTAGGTGGGCGATGACATGCTACTGAGGTTATCTCAAGGTGGAGATGAGAGATTAGAGGCACAGAGAAGAATCACGGCAGAAAGTACTGAGCGAAGATCCATTAGGTTTCCATTAGTCATCAAGAAGAAATTAATTGGTGGTTGCACTTTTCCAAACCTCTGAGGAGCACATGATGGTGGTGGTGGTGGGAGGGGGGGTTCACCGCCATCCGAGTGTGACTGACTATAGACACCAACTGTTTTAACAGGGACAAAATGCAGAGATAACGTGAGAATGGCCCAGGGATACATGATAATGCTGGGCCTGCATGAGTTGCTTTCAAGCTGCAAAAGTCTTTACACCTGAGCCTTGTTTTGGGGGTTTTTTCCCCCCTTCCCAGAGATGGGCATCACACTGCTAAGGCAGTGCAAGTTTCAGAAACCCCATGTTCACAGATGCTATATGGGGTCAGTTCACAGAAGCACAGCTGCTGTACAAGGTTTGTTCCATACACCTCCTCCAGACCTCTGGCCTTATGTCACACTTGCATTAAGGGAGGGAGAATATATTTACAGACAGTCCACTGAACTGATGATGTCACATCTCATCAGAGTGGCGTGGCTGAATAATGACACTGGTTGTTTGCTGTGGCCAGTCCTGTTTCCTAGCAGTCACTGCTGCTGTGACATGCATGTCCAACACACCACTCTCCGGCCCAGCAGGCACAGGCCCCAGCTCTGCTGTTCCAGGGGCAGGCGTATCTGCAGATGAGTTACTGTTAAGGGAGGAGCCAGACTCTGCCTTTGACAAACTCTTTGCCTCTGGGGTCTGGTTCATCAGCATCATCTGTGACAATTCCACAGCAAACTGCTCCAGTTCCTGTTCTGGCTGCATATCTGCATCATCCACAAAGCCAAGGGGTTTGTCTTGAAGAGAGGCATCATTTGAGAACTGTCGAATCTGGCGAGAGAGAACTGGAAGACAGGAAACAGCAAATAAAGGACCAACCCACAACAGCAGCTCTAAGTATGGGCCCTGGTCTGCTGCCACAGCAAAGCTTTGATCGGCATAAACTTTCTAGTCCTGCATTACAAGGCTCTCCCAATACCAACGATACCTCCCAATCCCAGCATCTAAACAATGACACTTCCACCCCTTCCCAACAGGAACCTAGACTCATGCAGAACTACCCGATCCACCTGCAAGAGAGAGAGAAATCCACAAAGATCCAGGCAGAGCCATCTCTGATTCACACAAAGTCAGGCACACACAAAGGAAGGCAAAGGGAACTCCAATTCACACCCTACAACCACAACACAACCTCTACAGGGTCCCCAGCTCCACCATCATCTTTGCATTACCTCCTCGAAGCTCCTGCTGTTGACCTCTGGAGCCAAATGGGTAAAAGCTGGGGAAGAGAATCAGGCAGAAGGAGAGCAAGATGACCTGGAAAGAGAGGAATAAACCTGTTACTCACCCTTGGAAACAGAAACATAAGTGACTGAATGGGGGGGGGGGGGGGGGGGAGACTCACTGCCCCAGATCAGGGTAGCTGGCTAGAGAAGGAGCTTTCTATCCCAAAGAGCATCCCAAACCAGAAATGCAGAGCCTGGCAGGATCCACACACGCAACATACAGGGGAGGAAATGGATGGAGTGCAATTTTGGTGCTCTCGCCTCCCTCGCACTCTGTGCAGCCGAACCGTACACACTTAGCTCACTATGACCCTGCTAGAGAGCACACAATGCAGGGGCAGAACACCTTTTTATGAAAGGGGGGGGGGGGGTGGACAAGCTCCACACCAACCCAACACCCAAGATACCACCGATTTTACAATCACACAGAGAACAAATAGACCATCACCAAATAAATGTCATCCCCCCTAGCAACCACACATTTTTATTCCCATCCCCATTCTCCACGGATGCCAATTTCCTCCCTCCTCCCATGCCCAGCATCTCCTCTCACCCCTAGATTCAACATCCCTTTCCTTTCTCTTCCCTCTCACTCAGTTACATCCAGTATCGTCTCTCTGTCTTCACAGTCCCACATCCAGCATCTCCCCTCTCGCGAGCCAGCACCTCCTGCTCTTTACCTTGAAGATGAAGTGTAGGATGGTGGTAGGAGGTAGCATGACATCAGTCTAAAATAGGAACACGCGGAACATCTTCTGGCCCTGAGCAGTACAACCCTGAAATGTGCCTTCATTTTCAGCACTTGATATACCGACTATGTGGTTTTACAATTTCTAGGACAGATAGTTTGTACTGTCCCTAATGAGCTCACCTGGGGCAATGGAGGGCTAAGTGACTTGCCCAGGGTCACATGGAGCTGCAGAGGGAAGTACACTTCCTCTGGGGACAGGACGCATCACAGGGTTCTACCACAAAGGGTAAGACCAGATTCCGCGATGGGCCCAGTCGTGCAAGCTCCTGTCCTAGTGTCTGCTACCACTATCCCATTCTGTCACACGCTATCACATGTACTTTTGCACCTTTGGCTCCCCCCTGTTCCAACGCCTATGCAATGTTTCTGGATGTGGTGTGCACTTACGATTAGAGCTGCTGGACAAGAATGTGTGGGTGGTGGGGGTGCAGAATACTCACCATCACACAGGTGCTGGAGGTGGTTGTTTTGTTGGTGGTTTGTTTCACCAGAGCCTGAAGGTTGCGTAGTTGCTGAAGTAGAGATCTACGGAGGAGCAGAACAGACAGCATATGTCAACTTCCTCCCTTTTGTACAGAAAGGTATAACCTGCACCCTCATAACAGATCGGACAGCTCGGCAGCATGTGAACGGAGAGGGAAGTCTGGGGTTACTCACACGTTCTGTTTCTGCAGAAGGTGAACCTTCTTCTGGAGTTCCTGATTCTGAACTGTACAGGCAGCAACTCTTCACCAACAAAGCAGAAACCCAGCAGGGAGGGAATGACCAGAGAAGAGAGGGAGAGAGAGAAAAGATGCCCAAGAATTAGCCAGGAATACGTAATTGGTCCATCTCCAAGGCCTAACTCAATAGCACTGGTTAGCTCTGAAAGATTACAGACATTGTAGCATTTCCACTGCCTAATGTTTGTAAATCTTATCCCAGTTGCGCACATCATGATAACATTAAGACTGGATTACTGTAATGCACTCTATATTGGTCTAACTACAAAAGGTCTGCGCCAGCTCCAATTGATTCAGAATTCTGAAGCAATACTAAAAGAAGGTTGCAAGCGACGTCACCACATCACACCATTTTTGCAAAAACTTCATTGGCTACCAGTACAATACATGGCTAAATTTAAAACTCTATGTCTGAAATGGCCCCAAGTATCTGAAGAATAGGATGATCCTCCACACACCGCCAAGGACACTAATGTCCTGCCAAGGACTTTCACTAACTACACCCTCTTCAAAAGACATTACACGATGAGATACCCGCAAGCGAGCCTTCTCCGGAGTAGCCCCCACACTCTGGAATGCATTGCCTGAAAGGCTCCACTTAACACAAGACTATCTCTACTTCAGGAAGTAGGTGAAAGCTTGGCTCTTCAACCAAGCCTTTAATGGAGGAAGTAACTAACTTGTTAGTCTCACTCACACACAACGATTGACTCGGGCTGCACATATGGCAGCAGGACATGTTTATCCACTTCTACCCTAGCTGAGATAATATTTAATCACCTCTCGGACCTCATGTGCAATTTTATTTTCTAACTCCTCCTACTCTCTTACCTATCTGTGTTCCATCTTTGCTTATACCCTACGCTGTCAATTAAAATGTTCTGTTACGTATTGTGTTGACATAGTAAGTAGTATACTATGCCATACTTTGTATTGTTTTTTAAATATTTTTGCTGCTGGAATTGTCTGTTGCTTATTTTTGATTTATTCTTACTGTACTCCACCTTGAGTGAATTCCTTCAAACAGGTGGTAAATAAATCCTAATAAAATAATTTAGTATGAGCAACAAAGCAATTATTAGCTGTCTTTACATTTAAAATGTATACATTATTAATGATAAAACAGAAAAAAATATTTGACTGTTTTTCTCTTATTGCAAAAATCTATTGTATTCAAAATACAAATTGCTATATAAAACACCCAATGTCATTTACATACATGAAACAGAACATGTCCAACTCTGCAATCCGTCATCCATGGTTTTGAACCAGTTATTAACAGAGAAAAGTATGTGCATAACTTTCCATTTCAAATTATCCAAGGAGTCAAAAAACAAAAAAAAAGTACCTGCAGAGATCCGAGACTCTTTTCCCTCGAAACACAAACCTACGTGTGTTCGTTCCCTGCAATTTCCTACACTGCTTTTCTCTGATGCTCCAGCAAGTTGGCAAGTTGATTACGGCTGAGTTTCTTATTGCAATAACATCCATTGCTTCTCTATACTGAAAAGCAGTGAGAGGGGTCAGATGTCATGGTGCTGATGTCATCATCTGGTGTTGCACCGAACAGGAATGCCAAAGGGTTAAGTCATGCCTATTCGAGCGCAACTTTGTTTTAAATGCTTTTTATTTAGCATATTATCTGATTTTATTGACAGGAGTATAACCTGTGGTTCCTTTCCAGGAAATCTGAGTTAGGCTGTTTAGATTATAGATTGTATTAAGATAATGTTTTCATGATAGAAATAGTTAAACAATGGGGATGGCTTTTTTTATTAATAGCAGAGTTTAAAAGGTGTGTAGGGCTACAGAATGGAAAAGGTAACCGAACAGCAAAGTTCCACTAGGAAGTGGGAACGAAGGAAGGCTAGACGAACCCCAGGAT
The DNA here is from genome assembly GCF_901765095.1 of Microcaecilia unicolor. NCBI lineage: Eukaryota > Metazoa > Chordata > Amphibia > Gymnophiona > Siphonopidae > Microcaecilia > Microcaecilia unicolor. The sequence continues at coordinate 13,205,325 of NC_044032.1, read as the reverse complement.
CAATAAAGTTAAAAAATGTATTGCTCTGGTGTGTATCAAAACACTACAGAATTAAGACACGTTACATGCCGAAACACGTCTTATGTTAACTCTGTAGTGTTTTGATACACACCAGAGCAATAATGTTTTTTAATTTATTGATCCTGGGGTTCATCTAGCCTTCCTTCGTTCCCACTTCCTTGTGTATAGGGCCATAGAATGGCCAATACCTGTTATTTTCTCATACAAGCAGTGACCAGAAATTGGCATTACAATGTAATTGATTGCAGTTGTTGCATGCTTTATCAAATAGAGGTGGTCAATACTAATTTATTTAGGAAGGAACATTTTAAATCAAGGAAATGGAATGATTGCGGACCTACCTATGGCAGCCTGGAGGGAGAGGATCCTCCTTCGGCTGGGGATGGGGAAACTAACACAACCGTTTCAGTTTTTGCGTCAGCTGCAGCCAATACCAAGCAGGGAATCTGAGCCGCAGATTTGGTTTTGGTCGGCCTCTACTAGTGGCTTCTAAATCACTTAGGATTAGGAAGGGGGAGGTTTTCAGTGACATGATAAAGACCTATGTGACCCTGGTGAGGTTGGGTGGAATTTCCTGTTTCTTCCATAAAGAAGGGATGCTGTGTAGCCCCCAGGGGAAGGAACAGGGTAGGAGGAATTTTTCTGCCTTTCAGAAGGATGTATAATCCTGAGGGAGAAATGAAAATTGCAGGCTTCCACCAAGGAGCAGTGAAAAATGTCTTTGTTTGACCTCAGTGATTACCAAATTCTCTGCTTGCAGTACCTGTTTTCCAATCCATCCACATAATCTTTTTTCTTGCGGCGACTGTCCTGGGCAGACTTTTTGTTCCGGATCTTTCTACGGATTCGCTTCAGGACACGCTCTTCCGACTGTAAAAGAAAATCTTGTCATTACTGTACTTAAGACTTAAACAAATCTAAGCAGATGGGGAGAGGCAAGTCACCATTTCTTTCTCTCTCACCTTTGTCAGAGGAAGAACACTGGGCAAAACCACACCTTCCTTAGCTAAAAGCCGTTTCTCCTCTTCAGACAAACTCAACTCCTGAAATTCATACTGAAGAAAACATTTGTGTCAGAAAGAGAGAGAAACAACAGAGTAATAGGAGTAAGATAGGGAAAGACACAGAAGAACCCACCCTTCCCCCCCCCACCAGCACATCTGAGGCCATCATTAAACTTCCGCTGATCAGTATTACATGTGCGGGGGGAGGGAGGGGGGCATGTCAGCACCAGTGTGCAATGGTCAACTCTGTATAAGACATTCAGAATGAACAGACCAAGCGTGAAACAGCAGCAGTAAGCTCCAGATAATTAATAAATGTAAAAATAAATAGAGCACTTCAGGGTTGCCAACTATCAGTAAAACAGACAATGGTAAAAAGTCAAATAGCAACAGCAACACAGATCCCCTTCTGTGAGGCTGCACTGTTTCTTGGTACAGAACAGAGAAAATCGGGGTAGGGCACTCGTGAGGCTGCACTGTTTCTTGGTACAGAGCAGAGTGAATCGGGGTAGGGCACTCGTGAGGCTGCACTGTTTCTTGGTACAGAGCAGAGTGAATCGGGGTAGGGCACTCGTGAGGCTGCACTGTTTCTTGGTACAGAGCAGAGTGAATCGGGGTAGGGCACTCGTGAGGCTGCACTGTTTCTTGGTACAGAGCAGAGTGAATCGGGGTAGGGCACTCGTGAGGCTGCACTGTTTCTTGGTACAGAACAGAGTGAATCGGGGTAGGGCACTCGTGAGGCTGCACTGTTTCTTGGTACAGAACAGAGTGAATCGGGGTAGGGCACTCGTGAGGCTGCACTGTTTCTTGGTACAGAACAGAGTGAATCGGGGTAGGGCACTCGTGAGGCTGCACTGTTTCTTGGTACAGAACAGGGTGAATCGGGGAAGGGCACTCGTGAGGCTGCACTGTTTCTTGGTACAGAACAGGGTGAATCGGGGAAGGGCACTCTTGAGGCTGCACTGTTTCTTGGTACAGAGCAGAGTGAATCGGGGTAGGGCACTCGTGAGGCTGCACTGTTTCTTGGTACAGAGCAGAGTGAATCGGGGTAGGGCACTCGTGAGGCTGCACTGTTTCTTGGTACAGAGCAGAGTGAATCGGGGTAGGGCACTCGTGAGGCTGCACTGTTTCTTGGTACAGAGCAGAGTGAATCGGGGTAGGGCACTCGTGAGGCTGCACTGTTTCTTGGTACAGAGCAGAGTGAATCGGGGTAGGGCACTCGTGAGGCTGCACTGTTTCTTGGTACAGAGCAGAGTGAATCGGGGTAGGGCACTCGTGAGGCTGCACTGTTTCTTGGTACAGAGCAGAGTGAATCGGGGTAGGGCACTCGTGAGGCTGCACTGTTTCTTGGTACAGAGCAGAGTGAATCGGGGTAGGGCACTCGTGAGGCTGCACTGTTTCTTGGTACAGAGCAGAGTGAATCGGGGTAGGGCACTCGTGAGGCTGCACTGTTTCTTGGTACAGAGCAGAGTGAATCGGGGTAGGGCACTCGTGAGGCTGCACTGTTTCTTGGTACAGAGCAGAGTGAATCGGGGTAGGGCACTCGTGAGGCTGCACTGTTTCTTGGTACAGAGCAGAGTGAATCGGGGTAGGGCACTCGTGAGGCTGCACTGTTTCTTGGTACAGAACAGAGTGAATCGGGGTAGGGCACTCGTGAGGCTGCACTGTTTCTTGGTACAGAACAGAGTGAATCGGGGTAGGGCACTCGTGAGGCTGCACTGTTTCTTGGTACAGAACAGAGTGAATCGGGGTAGGGCACTCGTGAGGCTGCACTGTTTCTTGGTACAGAACAGAGTGAATCGGGGTAGGGCACTCGTGAGGCTGCACTGTTTCTTGGTACAGAACAGAGTGAATCGGGGTAGGGCACTCGTGAGGCTGCACTGTTTCTTGGTACAGAACAGAGTGAATCGGGGTAGGGCACTCGTGAGGCTGCACTGTTTCTTGGTACAGAACAGAGTGAATCGGGGTAGGGCACTCGTGAGGCTGCACTGTTTCTCAGTAGAAAGGGGTGAATCACAGTACAGTACTTGCAAGTTGGAACTAACCAGGAAAACAGATACCAAAGAAAATTACATAAAAGATATGTGACGAGGGGAGTGGTTGGTGGGGGGGGCTTTTGGGGACAAATGTTTGCATGATAACTTTCAGATTTTCTGGGCATTGGTGTGTCGGTAATGCTCGGGGAGACTTGTGCTCCTGGTTGTTGTTGAAGTGTTTTTCAATAAAAATTTACAAATTAAAAAAAAAAAGAAAAGATATATGACGGTGCTCAGAAATAGTCAGTGCCCCATAGTGATTTTAAAACCACATCAAGGCATCTTAATTATTCCACAGGAGGAAAAGAACCACTAAAGCCTTTATAAATTAAAAACTTATATCCAAAGAAAAATCAGGTAGTATTGTCCATCAAATATCACCTATCTGGTAGTACAGAGAGAAATTTATGAGATGTAAGGGTGACCTTTGGATATGTTGAACAACACCCCAACTAGGATGCGAGTTTCATCGCTCACCGGGCTTCTTTAAGGAGTAGTAGCGGGTCTGAAAAACTCCGTCACACAACTCTATCAGGAGTTAACTCTACCAGGTTTTGTTCCTGCGCAATGATTGAGATAACGGTGCCTGGAGGTGGTTTTAAAATCATTACGGGGCACTGACTATTTCTGAGCACTATTGCATATTATTTTTGTAATTTTCTTTGGTACCTGTTTTCCTGGATGTTTTCCTTAAAAGTATTAAGTACTTCTGGCGGAGAGTGGTGGAGGCAGTAGATCAAATGTGGAATTGTACTTTAATTTGGGACCCCCTGTTTTTATTTTACATCTTTAAATATACAGCGGATCCCCCAGCGGGATTCCAAGCATTTATAAGAGTAGCGATATATTTTGGAATCAATGCTATCCTACAATTCTGGAGACTCCCTGAAGAGCCCCCTTTGCAGGTGTGGCGATCACAATTGTTAAAGCAGATGCGAGTGGACAAATGTGGAGTCGCTGATTTGGGCAGTATAGCAGGCCAGAAGTTTAGAGCGCAGTGGGAGCCCCTGTGGGTAACCCTCACAGCAAAAGGGAGAAGCCTCTTGTTAAACTTCTAGTTGGCAACTAGGGGCTATGGCAAAGTAGAGTGGGGGGAGGCCATGGGAACATTAAGAGAGCCTCAGTTGGAGCCATACTATGCTGATGCCACATTTCCTGATTACAGTGTGCTGGGATGTCAGGCACATGTAAGGGGGCACTGGTACTCACACTCGTGATGGATTACAGATGTACGGTTACCTGTTAACTCTACTGCCAAAGAGGGTGGGGCATGGGAGGAACAAGTGCCATAAGCATATATGATAAACGGTATGTAGAGGACAGGATGCTCGTTAATTTGGTACAATACATGTTTGTGGGAATAACACACAGGGTCACAAGAGTCGGGGCCCTGTGAGTTGATGACATTAGAAGGCATTCAGTTATATGCAGCGATTAGGTGGGGGCACAGTGGAAGGTGTCCTGCCGGACATTACGTAACACATTTTATTATACTAGGTTTTACCATTACAGGTATGAAATACAGAAACTTGCTGTGCTGTGCTTATGGCTTGCTTGTGACCTGGGGGTTGGGGGGTTGGAACTAAAGTTGTCATGCTAACTTTTAAAGACACACTTCTAACGACTGCTTTCATGATTTGGCAGCCCTGGTTAGCACACAGCAGAGAAGGCTCCAGATCTCAACTCTAGGCTCAGCCCCTGTTGAGATAGTGCATAAGTACACAAGTACAGCCATACTGGGACAGACCAAAGGTCCATCAAGCCCAGCATCCTGTTTCCAACAGTGGCCAATCCAGATCACAAATACCTGGCAAGATTCCAAAAAAGTACAAAACATTTTATGCTGCTTATCCCAGAAATAGCGGATTTTTCCCAAATCGAATTTAATAATGGTCTATGGACTTTTTCTTTACGAAGCCGTCCAAACCTTTTTTAAACTCTGCTAAGCTAACCGCCTTTACCACATTCTCTGGCAACGAATTCCAGAGTTTAATTACATGTTGAGTGAAGAAACACTTCTCCAATTTGTTTTAAATTTACTACTTTGTAGCCTAATCGCATGCCCCCTAGTCCTAGTATTTTTGGAAAGCGTAAGCAGACGCTTCACGTCTACCTGTTCCACTCCACTCATTATTTTATAGACCTCTATCCTATCTCCCCTTAGCCATCTTTTCTCCAAGCTGAAGAGCCCTAGCCACTTTAGCCTTTCCTCATAAAGAAGTCGTCCCATTCCCTTTATCATTTTCGTCGTCCTTCTCTGCACCTTTTCTAATTCTATGGAGTAGGAGGCAATTAGACTTCCTGAGAAAGTAGCCACCCAGTACTGAATTCATGCCTGAAAACTGGATAGGAACAGGATAGAGCACAGCTCTGAAAGGACCCTAATTCAATCTGGTTTCGGAAGCATTATGGTACAGAAACATGTTTGCTATCCTTAGGATCACAACAGAGAGCAATAATTGATAAGGGTCATTCAGTTACATTAATGCACTTAGATCGTTCATCAGCATTTGACTTAGTTGATCATAATTTGTTGATAGGTAAATTAGACTATTGCAATTACAGGATCAGTCTGGGCTTGGTTTTCTGCATTTCTAAAAATAACAGGTTTTTATTTATTTTAAAATGTCTATTCCGCCTACAACTAGGTGGATCACAAAGAAACATACACAATAAAAACATAAAAACAAACATTATCAGAACAAAGCAATACACTGCTCGAAATAAAGACCTAATTATCAGCTCCATACATGTTCCAAAATGGGAATAGGTTATAGAGTTATTAAAAATGGGGAGACTTAATTAACAATGTTACCTGGATGTGGAGTGTCTCAAGGTTTTCTGCTTCTCCCATTTTGTTTAATAAATAGTTTAGCTCTCTAGGAAAGGAAGTTCAATTGTTGGGTCTCTCATATTTACGCAGATCACGTGCAGATAATTTTTCCTATAACCTCTAAGACGGATGGCTCATTTGAGTTTATGAGTTTATGTTTTTAGAGAATCTCAAGTTGGATGCGGAAAATACGACATTATTAGGGGCAAGTGGGAGGGAAAACATTTAGGTGCTCATTTTCAAAGCACATAGACTTACAAAGTTACATAAGTAACTATGTGCTTTGAAAATGAGCTTCCTAACGTACCAACCAGCATTGGAAGGTAAAACTATTAAACTTTCTACTACTACTACTACTTAGCATTTCTATAGTGCTGCCAGGGTTACGCAGCGCTGTACAAGTTTAAACGTGGGAAGGACAGTCCCTGCTAAAGAGAGCTTACAATCTAAAGGTAACAAACTATGTAGTCAGTGTAGGTATCATCGATTCATAGTCTGGGAGACTGGCTAGGCTCAACTTTAAAAGGTGATCATGAGAGCAAATATTTGACCTCCTGTGTTCCTACAGTTACACTTTTTGTGCCAGATTTGATCTTATTTCTCTTTGGATGATATGCAAAAAATTGTCCATGCTTTGATATTTTCTCAATGTATATTGGTCTGTCTAGACTACAGCTTCAAACGTGTTGCTTTTTTTTTTTTTTTTTATAAGTATTTTTATTAAGTTTTCAACAAATATAGTACAAGTGCTAATAACAACATAAGTACATAAGTACATAAGTAGTGCCATACTGGGAAAGACCAAAGGTCCATCTAGCCCAGCATCCTGTCACCGACAGTGGCCAATCCAGGTCAAGGGCACCTGGCACGCTCCCCAAACGTAAAAACATTCCAGACAAGTTATACCTAAAAATGCGGAATTTTTCCAAGTCCATTTAATAGCGGTCTATGGACTTGTCCTTTAGGAATCTATCTAACCCCTTTTTAAACTCCGTCAAGCTAACCGCCCGTACCACGTTCTCCGGCAACGAATTCCAGAGTCTAATTACACGTTGGGTGAAGAAAAATTTTCTCCGATTCGTTTTAAACATATATTTCACCTTCTTGCATGTTCCATTCTCCCTCCCCTTCCCTCCCCCCCTGCATATGTTATTGATAATGACCATTATGTCCACATATTGTTGTTTGGGTCCAGTTCGATATCAAGGAGTTACTATTATTTTTGGTGCATCCAAATCCACACCCGCTGTCCGTCTCCATGTCGAATATTTGTCCCATTGTTTATAAAATTGCGTAATCCGTCCTGACTTTATCGCTGTCATTTTAGACATCTGATAAAGATAGTCCATCTTGTGTGTCACCTTTATCACTGGTGGTATCGGGGGGTGCTTCCACGCCGATGCCAATGTAATTTTTCCCGCGACTAGCCACATCGAGGCCAGCCGGTATGTTGCCATTGGGATGTTTGCTGGTTGAAAATGTAGTAGACATGTCTCTGCCTTAAAATCATATGGTTTCCCTATGATTTTTTCTAGCGTTTGGATTAGTTCACGCCAGTAGTTCTGTGCCTTAGGGCATGTCCACCATATGTGAATCATATCACCCTTCTCCTCGCACCCCCTCCAACACCATCCATTGCCTTTCTTATACATTTTTGCTATTTTGTGAGGAGTCATATACCATTGGTAGAGCATTTTATATCCATTTTCTATCAGTGAACTAGAGATAGAAACTCTTAGCATATTCCTCAGTGCCTTATCCCACTTGTTGGTATCATAGCTTATCTTTAGGTCTTTCTCCCACCTTTGGGTGTAATATGTTAATGGATTATTATATGATCCCAATGCTTTATATAGCCGAGATATGCATCCTCTTTGATAACTTCCTCCCATAGCTATCTCTAAGGCGGTATCTTCCATATTCAATTCCTTTTTAGCCCTCCTGTTTATATAATCGTGGATTCTAGTGTAATGATAGTAGTGTGACCCTGGAAGATCATATTCTTCTTGTATTTCTGCAAATGGAATCATAGTCCCTTCTTCCCATAGTTGGTTCAAAGCCTCTAATCCCTTATGTTTCCAAATCCTAAACACATTATCAGCTGTCCCTATAGGACTTCCCATTGCTGTCTGTATCTTCATACGCCTAAAGTGTTTCCTTCCTGGGAAAAATTTTTGCCTTAGAGTATTCCAAGTTTGTAAGGGAAACCGTATTGCCAGTGGCGCCCCTCCTATATATGTTAATAATTGCCTCTGTGTGACCCATAGTATTGTATCTAAGTTCTTCATTCCCATCCAGTATTGTTCTATTTGTATCCATGGCTTTAAAACTTTGGAACCCCATGCCACCAGCACGCGTAATTGGGCTGCTTGATAATATTGGAGGAAATTGGGTACTCCCATGCCCCCCCTGTCTTTATGTTGAAACATGATAGCTGCCCTTACTCTAGGTGGTTTATGTTGCCATATGTAAGCGAATACTTTGCGATGTAAGCGACGAAAAAATTGCCTAGGGATCGGTAGGGGCAGTGCCAAGAATAAGTATAAAATCTTTGGTAAGACTATCATTTTTACTGCTGATATCCGTCCCAGCCATGATAGTTCCAGCCCTTCCCATCTCTCCAATTCCTGGAATAATTCATGAATTTTATGGGGAAAATTTGCCTCAAATAGATCTGTTATTTTGGCTGTTAGATTGATCCCCAAGTATCGCAGTGATCGGGTAACCCAGTGGAACGCATATTTTTGTCTCAGTGACTGTTTTGTCTCTTCAGATAAGCCCACCCCCATTATCTCTGATTTATCCATGTTCACCCGAAATCCCGACAACCGCCCATATTCTTCTAGACTTATCATTACCCCTGTCAATGACTCTTGAGCACGGGTTAATGTAAGCAAAATGTCATCTGCAAACAACATTATTTTGTAAGTTTCCGCCCCTAATGTCAGACCATGTATACCAATATGTTGTCTAATGTTTTGCGCCAACGGTTCTATTGTGAGTGCAAATAGTAATGGGGATAATGCACACCCCTGACGAGTACCCCTCCCTAGGTGTATTAATTCAGTGACCGAGCCATTAATTCGTAGTTTAGCTATGGGATCCGCATATAGTAATGCTAGCCATGACATGAATCGTCCCGATATACCCAGCTGTTCTAGTACTGAGAACATAAATGTCCATCGGACACGATCAAACGCCTTTTCGGCATCTAGTGATAATAGCAGCGTTGGTTGTTTCGTGTCCCCTGCTTCATGAATGAGATGTATCGCTCTCCGTACATTATCAAATGTTTGTCTCCCTTCTATGAACCCAGTTTGGTCAGCGTGGACTAATTTTGACATCACTTGTTGTAATCGGTGGGCTAGGATTTTTGTAAAGATTTTATAGTCTGACCCTAACAGTGAAATTGGTCTGTAAGACCCACACCTCTGTGGATCCTTTCCAGGCTTCAATAATAGTGTTATAGTTGCCAGTCGCCATGAATATGGTAACTCTGGTTGGGCGTCCATTTCGTTAAATACTCGAACCAATACTGGGGCCAACATATTACTATATTTTTTTATAGTATTTGTTTGTATACCCATCTGGGCCCGGGGCCTTCCCATTCGGCAGATTCCGTATGGCCCACTGCACTTCTTCTAGGGTGATTGGATGGGATAATGTCTCTGCTTCCCCTCCTGTCAGTTTGGACAACTTTGTCTCGTTCAGATATTGATGGGTTTCTTGTGGTGTTGCTAAATCCTCAGCCTGATATAATCCCTGGTAGAATTTATGAAAGACATCTTTGATGTCTTCTAATTTAGTGCATACTTTCCCTTCGTCTGCATGAATTGTGTGTATATATGAGTTTAGAGCCCGTTTCTTCAATTTATGTGCTAATAACCTCGATGTTCTGTTGCCAAATTCGAAATGTGTTTGTCTGACCTGTTGTAATTGCTCAGCTACTTCCGCTAGTTGTATTTCTCTCAGAGCCAGTTGTATAGCGTGTATGCGATTTTTATCCTCTTTTGATATTGGTTGCCGCTGAGAATACAAAGTCAAATCCAATAATTCCGCATGTAAGGCTTGTGTTTGAATATTTGTTTGTTTCCTAAGATGTGCTTGTATCGCTATTATTTTTCCCCTAATTACTGCCTTTAGGCCCTCCCATAGTATCTGTGTTGTAACCTCCCCATTATCATTGATAGTTAGATATTCCTTTATCTCTGCTTCTATGCGTGTAACCACTGTAGTGTTTGCTAATAATTCATCTTTAAACCGCCATATTGGGGCCTCTGGGGGTCTCACCACCCATTCCAAGTCTAGAGTAACCGGGGCATGGTCCGACCATGTTCTAGGGTGTATTGATATATCTTCTATTTTTGAGAATATGTTTGGAGGTCCTAGCCACATGTCTATGCGTGATTGTGAGTCATGAACTCCCGAGTAGTATGTGTACCCCCTGGCTTGTGGATGTTGGTGGCGCCAGAGATCTATTAGATGCCATGTTTCCAGGAATTTGTGTAGCTGGGCCCTTTCTGTTTGAGCATATCTTACTCCTTCTGTTGAGTTATCTAGTTTCGGGCATATCGTCAAGTTAAAGTCACCGCCCACTAGCAGTGTGCCCTCTATATTCTTACTCAGTATTTTAGTTACTTCTCTATAGAAGGCTCCTTGACGTTCATTTGGGGCATATATGTTTACTAAGGAAAGTGTCTCCGTCCCTAGTTTCACCACCAAGAGTAAATATCTGCCTTCTCTGTCCCTTTTTATATTCTGTATCTGCCATGGGAATTTGTTAGTCAATATAATCATTACTCCCTTTTTCTTTTTTTCTTTATGATTAGATGCAAAATATGTGTATTGGCCCCTGTTCCCTTGGCAGAGATGTTCCTTAGCTGGTAGCAGGTGTGTCTCCTGTATAAAGGACACATCTGCCTTTAAGCGTTGTGTCTCTTTGAATAAAAGTTGGCGTTTTGTGGGTGTGTTTAGTCCCTTGACATTAAGGGTCATCCATGTTATCTTACTCATCCCCAGGTCTTGTGTAATGTTTTGTAGTTCCAACCCCCTGTCTGAAATCTCATTAGCAACTCCACTGTTATGTTAAATATGGTCATTAAGTTCTCATGTTTACTTCTTCTATCTCCCTTCCCCTCCCCCCTCCCTCTTTTTCCCCTCCCTCCTAGTTGGCACATATGCTTCCCGTGCATTGATGTGCCTTTGGGGAAGAGACCTCACCCCCCTTTTTACTCATACATATAACATAACCCTTCTTTAAAACAATATCAAAACAACTAGTTGTATTATATATCAACCTTAACAAACCTACCACTTCTTATAGGTCAAATGCATGTCTTATAGTAGAGTAAGTCTATCTATTGTTTCCTTGCCTATATGGCTTGTTCTGTGGGCAGTCCTCTTTCTGTTATTTATTGTCCACTGGATTCCTGTACACTTCTCAGCCTGGGGTCCGAGCTCTGTCTCTGAAGGCGTCCTCTACCTTTTGTCACTCTTTGCCATCTCGGTTTGCTCGATTTAGTCGAAGCAGGAGGTTGAGTTGTATTCCCTTCCCCCGCGCTGATGTTGTCAGGCAGTAGTTCTCTTGCTTCTTCCAAGCTTCGTATTTGATGGAGCTTGCCGTCTTTGTAGAAACGTAAGGCAAAGGGATAGCCCCATCGATATCGGATCCCTTCTTTTTGTAGCATTTGTGTGAGAGATTTCAGCTCCATTCTCCTTTTCAGGGTGCAGGCTGCTAAATCTTGATAGCAGTATATCACATTTGAGTCCCATTGAAAGTCTTTTGTCGCTCGAGATGCCTGCATAACTTTTTCTTTTAGCTTAAAATCTGCAAAGCATGCTATTATATCCCGTGGTCTATTTGCTCTTGGTGATCCTAGCGCCCTATGGGCGCGTACAATCTGGATCTCTGTTGATTCCTCAGTAATTTGTAGTGTGGCCAGCAATGCGCTTGCGATCTTTTGCGCCACCTCCTCACAATCAGTATATATTGGGACCTCTGGGAGTCCTCTAAATCTTACATTATTTCTTCTGCTGCGGTTCTCTAAGTCTTCTAATTTGTCCCAGATCTGTTGGACCTCTTGTTTAGAGTCAGCTGTGTGTCTATTTAAACTCTGTATGGCCTCGGCCTGCTCCTCAAGTCTGTCCTCGTTCTCTGCCACGCGAACACCGAGCGCTCCTATTTCTCCTCTTAGGTCTGCGCCCAGTGTCGCGAGATCCGACCGCATGGCCTTCAGGTCCGCTTGTATTTCCTTCACCCAAGCGCCGATATCCCGCAATGTTGTCTCCTCTTGTCCCGGGCCATCCCCAGACTCGAATAAAGATGGAGAGCTATGCTCTTGTTGCTCGTTTGGTGAGTCGGGTGGCCGTTCCGCCGAGGCGTCGCCATTTTTGTTCGCAGCAATGTTTGCATAGGCGAACGCTGACAGATCTACCACGGAGGTTTGTGATAGCATCTTTCCTTGCTTGCCTGATGTTTATTCTTGTTTATCGCTCTGCAGTTCTCGTTTCCCGTTCTTATTTCAGGGTAGTTTTATTATTTTTTGCTCGGGGTTCGTCGGAGCTCTTGGCTTATGCTGCCATCTCCGCTGGTGACGTCACTTCCTCCCCAAACGTGTTGCTTTTTTAACCAAAATTTGATACAGTTACATCATTGAGATCTTTACATGGGCTTCCTATAGCCGCACATGTTGAAATTTAAGCTTTATACTTGATTTTTAAAGCTCTATATGGGAATAGACCATCACATGTGTCTGTGTTAGTACATAGTAACATACAGTAGAACACCAATTATTCAAACATCGATCATCCGGATGTCCAATTATCCGTCTGATAGTAAGGTAAAATTATGTATAATCATACCTGATAATTTTCTTTCCATTAATCATAGCTGATCAATCCATAGACTGGTGGGTTGTGTCCATCTACCAGCAGGTGGAGATAGAGAGCAAACTTTTGCCTCCCTATATGTGGTCATGTGCTGCCGGAAACTCCTCAGTATGTCGATATCAAAGCTCCATCCGCAGGACTCAGCACTTAGAGAATTACACCCACGAAGGGACACTCTGCCCAGCTCACCACCGCCGAAACGGGGGAGGGGAATTAACCCAGCTCATCCCCACACAAGTGGGGGAGGGGAATCCGTCCAGCTCATCCCCGCGGAGCGGGGGAGGGACACCACACCCGCCGATGCGGGGGGATCTGGCTTATCCTGCAACCGCAACCGCGGGAGGAGCTGACTGACCCGAACACCGCCGAAGCGGGAGGGGTACAAAACTGCCCTACAGCCGCACGAAGCGGGAGGGAGTGCCGGCAGAATTATAAGTCTCAATCCAGCCCCGTAAAACGGAGGGGAGAGGAATGCAGCAGCTCACTGTAACACAAACTCGTCTTAACTCTTGAAGAATCCAAGTGAAAAAACTTGAACACGAAGTCTTTCTGAAGTAACTGAAGAGTAAAGTTGAACCTGAAATGCAACCAGAATAAAACAATACAGATATCTGGGAGGGGCTATGGATTGATCAGCTATGATTAATGGAAAGAAAATTATCAGGTATGATTATACATAATTTTACCTTCCATATCATCAAGCTGATCAATCCATAGACTGGTGGGATGTACCGAAGCAGTACTCACCCAGGGCGGGACATAGAAATCCCTGACCGCAACACTGAAGCTCCAAACCGGGCCTCCGCCCGAGCAGCCACAGTCAAGCGGTAATGCTTGGAGAATGTATGGGCCGAAGCCCAAGTTGCCGCCTTGCATATCTCTTCCAAGGAGACGGAACCGGCCTCTGCCATCGAGGCCGCCTGAGCTCTTGTGGAGTGAGCTTTCAGCTGGATAGGCGGCACCTTCCCTGCGGCCACATAAGCCGCTGCAATGGCTTCCTTGACCCATCTTGCCACTGTAGGCTTAGCAGCCTGCAGACCCCTACGAGGACCTGCAAACAGGACAAACAGATGATCCGATTTCCGGAAATCATTGGTCACTTCCAAGTATCTGATGATGACTCGTCTCACATCCAGATATTTAAGAGCAGAGTACTCCTCTGGGTAGTCCTCCCTACGAAAGGAAGGGAGACAGAGCTGCTGATTCACATGGAAGCGAGAAACAATCTTGGGCAGAAAGGAAGGCACTGTGCGAATAGTCACTCCTGCCTCAGTGAACTGCAGAAAAGGCTCTCGACATGAGAGCGCCTGGAGCTCGGAAACTCTTCTGGCTGAAGTGATAGCCACCAAAAAGACTGTTTTCAACGTCAGGTCTTTCAGAGATGCCCTCGACAAGGGTTCAAACGGCGGCTTCTGCAATGCTCTTAGCACCAGGTTGAGATTCCACGCAGGCACCACTGACTGCAGAGGAGGGCGCAGGTGATTAACTCCCTTGAGAAAGCGCACCACATCTGGCTGGGAAGCCAGGGAAGCACCCTTCAGGCGGCCCCTGAAGCAAGCCAGAGCCGCTACCTGGACCTTAAGGGAACTGAGCGACAGGCCTTTGTCCAGACCTTCTTGCAGGAACGCCAACACTGAAGAAATTGGAGCAGTGAAGGGAGAAAGTGAGCCTGCTTCACACCACGCTGCAAAGATACGCCAGACCCTGGCGTAAGCAGTAGAAGTAGAGCGTTTCCTCGCTCTCAGCATAGTGGCGATGACCTTGTCTGAGAAGCCCTTCTTCCTCAGACGCTGCCGCTCAATAGCCAGGCCGTAAGACCAAAGGGGGAGGGATCCTCCATCACCACGGGACCCTGATGTAACAGGCCCCGCTCCACTGGCAGCCGCAGAGGATCGTCGATTGAGAGCCTGATCAAGTCCGCATACCAGGGACGCCTGGGCCAATCCGGACCCACCAGGATTATCCTGCCGGGATGTCTTGCCACCCGGTCTAGGACCCTGCCCAACATGGGCCAGGGTGGGAACACATAGAGAAGCTCTTGTGTCGGCCATTGTTGGAGAATAGCATCTACTCCCAGGGATCGAGGGTCCCGTCCTCTGCTGAAGAAGCGCGGCACTTGGCAATTGGCCGATGACGCCATCAGGTCTAGGCTCGGCTGGCCCCAGCGCTTCGTGATGTCCAAGAACGCCTGAGCAGATAGCTGCCACTCTCCGGGCTCCAAAGTATGGCGACTGAGAAAGTCCGCCTTGACATTCATGACTCCGGCAATGTGGGCCGCTGACAGCTGTTCCAGGTTCGCTTCCGCCCACTGGCATAGACTCATAGCCTCCTTGGCTAGAGGGGCGCTCTTGGTACCTCCCTGGCGGTTGACATAGGCCACAGCCGTGGCATTGTCCGACAGTACCCGTACAGGCTTCAGCACCAGTACCGGGATGAACTCCAAAAGCGCCAACCGAATGGCTCTGAGTTCCAGGAGGTTGATAGACCACTTCGCCTCTGCAGGAGACCAAAGCCCCTGCGCTGTCCTTCCCAAGCAGTGGGCTCCCCAGCCCGACAATGAGGCGTCCGTCGTGACGACAATCCACTCTGGGGTCACCAGAGGCATTCCCGCAGACAACTTGTCTGTCTGCATCCACCAGCTCAGCGCCTTGCGCACTGCTGGATCCAAGGGAAGACGCACCGCATAATCCTCCGACATCGGAGTCCAGCGCCGCAGCAGAGAGTGTCGTAGTGGTCTCATATGAGCCCTGGCCCAGGGCACTACTTCCATCGTGGCCGTCATAGAGCCCAACAGCTGCACATAGTCCCAAGCCCGAAGAGGAGAGGCTACCAGGAACTGGTCCACCTGAGCCTGAAGCTTGACAATCCGATTGTCTGGCAGGAACACTCTGCCCACTTGGGTGTCGAATCGAACTCCCAGATACTCCAGGGACTGAGTCGGGCGCAGCTGGCTCTTCTCCCAGTTGATGATCCATCCCAGGGAGCTCAAAAGAGCAACTACCCGGTCCACAGCTTTGCCGCACTCTGCATAAGAGGGGGCTCGGATCAACCAGTCGTCCAGATAAGGATGGACTTGTACTCCTTCCTTTCGCAGGAAGGCCGCTATGACCACCATTACTTTGGAAAAGGTCCGCGGAGCAGTAGCCAACCCGAACGGGAGGGCTCTGAACTGGAAGTGTCGTCCCAGGACTGCAAAACGCAGAAAGCGTTGATGAGGAGGCCAGATGGGAATATGCAGGTACGCTTCCTTGATGTCCAAGGATGCCAGGTACTCCCCTGCCTTCACTGCCGCTATAACAGAGCGGAGAGTCTCCATGCGAAAGTGCCGCACTTTCAAGGCCCGATTGACCCCTTTGAGGTCGAGGATAGGCCGGACAGAACCTCCTTTCTTTGGTACCACAAAGTAAATGGAGTAACGCCCCTTGCCAAGCTGACTTTCTGGCACCGGAACGACCGCACCCAGGCGGATCAGATTGTCCAAAGTCTGTTGCACTGCCACAGCTTTGACCGGAGACTTGCAGGGAGAGAGTACAAACCCGTCTCTTAAGGGTCGGCAGAACTCTAGCTTGTAGCCGTCTCTGATGACTTCCAGCACCCAAGCGTCTGAAGTTATTGTGGTCCACTCGCCCAGAAACGAGGACAGCCGTCCTCCAATCTGCACTGGGGCGTGGACCAATACCCCGTCATTGGGTACGAGACCCTGGGGGAGGACCGGAGGGAGCACCTCCGGGACGGCGGTCTCTGCGAAAGGAACGCTGCTTGGGGGAGAAATTCCTCTTAAAGGAAGAGGGGGCAGAAGAACCCGACCTGCCCGGGCGGTACCGACGGGCTTCCTGAAACCGTCCTCTGGAGGTACCGGGACGAGCACTAGCCCGAGCCCTGACCTCCGGTAACTTCTTGCCCTTAGACGTGCCGAGATCGGTCACGATTTTGTCCAGCTCGACCCCAAAGAGCAGCTTGCCTTTAAAAGGCAATTTAGCCAGGCGGGATTTAGAGGCGTGGTCAGCAGACCAATGTTTCAGCCAAAGCCACCGCCGCGCAGAGACTGTCTGAGCCATGCCTTTAGCTGAGGCTCTCAAGACATCATACAGCAAGTCTGCCACATAGGCTAAGCCCGATTCCAGGGCTGGCCAATCATCCCTCAAGGAATGATCCGAGGGGGAAGCCCGCTGCACCATAGTCAGGCACGCCCTGGCCACATAGGAGCCGCAAACTGAGGCCTGCAAACTTAAAGCAGCCGCCTCAAAGGACGACCTTAAGGCCGCCTCCAATCTCCTGTCTTGGGCGTCCTTTAGGGCCGTGCCACCTTCCACCGGCAAAGCCGTTTTCTTAGTCACCGCAGTGATTAAAGAATCCACGGTAGGCCACAGATAGGCCTCACGTTCACTCACAGCCAAAGGATAGAGGCGGGACATAGCCCTAGCCACTTTAAGGCTCGCTTCTGGGACATCCCATTGAGCCGAAATTAAGGTGTGCATGGCATCATGCACGTGGAAGGTTCTAGGCGGGCGCTTCGTCCCCAGCATAATGGCAGAGCCAACAGGGGCTGAGGGAGAGACGTCCTCCGGAGAGGAAATCTTCAAAGTGTCCATGGCCTGTAACAACAGGTTGGGCAAATCCTCTGGGCGAAAAAGCCGCGCTGCAGAGGGGTCATCCGCTCCATCCGAGCGGGGATCCGTCTCCTCCAAGGAATCCGCAAAGGACCGTTGGGAGACCTCAGACACGCTGCCCTCATCTACATCGGAGGAGACAAATTCCTCCAAGGCCTGGGAATCAACCCGAGGGCGTTTACCTCTGGGAACCTCAACCTCTTTACCAGACGAGGGAGCGGGGGCAGCGTTGTGCATGAGGAAGGCCTGATGCAGCAGCAAAACAAACTCGGGGGAGAAACCCCCCAGACTGTGTACTTCCGCAGCCTGGGCAACAGCCCTAGGCGCGCTCTCAACCGGCGCTCGCAACAGCGGGGGAGAGGCCTGCTGCGCATCCAAAATGGCGTCCGGCGCGAAACTCCGCGAAGGAGCCGCGCGGGAAGAACGGCTCTTAACTTTAGCCGCTTCTGTGCCGTCGCCCAAATTAAGGGCGTTCATGGCATTAATGTCTCCAACCTCAAGGGCGGCCCAAGAAGAAGCCGTCCGAGCCGCGTGGCCGGCCAAAATGGCGGAGGCGAGGAGCGGGGGATGGGCGTTTATGGCGGGAAAAACCGCCACGCCGGAGGAAGGACCGGGACATTCATCGGTCACGAAACTGCCACCCAACAAGGGCGAATCAGGCTTTAAGACCCCCGCATCCCCTCTAGAAGCGCTCAAGCGACCCGGGGAGCGACCCTTTGCGCCCTCGCCCTCCGACGCCATGTGCCACGAGGAGAAGAATCGGGGAACCCCCGCCCGCTATAAAAAGGTAAAATTACCTGCTGTCCGCTCCGAGTTGTAACGACCTGGTGTCCCAGTGAGTAGCTGCAATAGACGCTTAAATAAACGTCGAAATAAACGCCTTTAAAGACGTTTAAAATTTTTTTTTTTTTTTTTTTTTAACGGAGCCAGCGGGAGGGGGGAGAAAAGGAGGGACCTGGCACCACCAGGTTTGCACTTGCTCAAAAGAGCCCTCAACCCCAGGCACTCAACAAAACCTAAAAATTAGGCTTGGAGGCCTAGCCAGAGCTGCTGCTGCTGTGTGTGACCACCACCTGCTGAGATAGAGAACATACTGAGGAGTTTCCGGCAGCACATGACCACATATAGGGAGGCAAAAGTTTGCTCTCTATCTCCACCTGCTGGTAGATGGACACAACCCACCAGTCTATGGATTGATCAGCTTGATGATATGGAATGTACCTTCCTAGCCAATCCTTGCGGTCCGCGCAGTCTGCTCCAGGAAATGATGTGAATGGGAGCAGGGACACTGCAGAGAAAAGCCCTGCCCTTTCCTGACTCCTACGCAGCAGAAAAAAAGCCCTTTCAGCCTGGATGCAGAACAGAAAACGGCCTTGCTCTTTCAGCTTGTGGGGACGCGGCAGAGAAAACAGCCCTGCTCTTTCAGTTTGCGGGGATGCAGCAGAGAAAACAGCCTTGCTCTTTCAGCTTGTGGGGACGCGGCACAGAAAACAGCCTTGCTCTTTCAGCTTGCGGGGACGTGGCAGAGAAAACAGCCTCGCTCTTTCAGCTTGCGGGGACGTGGCAGAGAAAACAGCCTTGCTCTTTCAGCTTGCGGGGACACGGCAGAGAAAACAGCCTTGCTCTTTCAGCTTGTGGGGACGCGGCAGAGAAAAGCACTGCCCTTTCCTAATTCATATGCAGCAGAAAAATGGAAACAAAGCAGAAGATAGTCCGGATAATCGGAGTTCTACTGTACATAGTAGATGACAGCAGCTAAAGACCTGTATGGTCCAATCCAGTCTGCCCAACAACTTTAGACATGTCAATGTTCTAGTCGACTGATTCAAATTAAGAAGCTTCACCTGCCTGTGACTGCATTTTTCAGGCTTCAATCTTCTTCTAAGAAACTGTTTAGTTTTGCAGTTGCCATTCTCTGTAATTCACTAACAGAAATTAGGTTGGAACTAAATTACTTAGGATTTCATAAGTACTGGCTTTTTAAGAAGTATTTGAATTAAATATCTAGATCATCATTTAGTTATAGTTAAATTTTGTCTAGATAAATGTTACCGTCTATAATTTTGTATGGAAGGATGTGTCCTTGATTCCGGTTTTAATATTGTAAATTGTACTGAGCTACAGGTTGAAACAGTAATCATAAAATTTAATGTTATGTTTCGATATATATGTTATGTTATGTTACTGCTGCCTCCACCTCAGCAGCACATCTGGGAGAAGACGACATCTTGCAACAAAGCAGGATTTATTTTTCTTTCTCATTACAATAGTTTCTGTACAACTCAAGGTGAAATAGAAATCTATTTACTTTAAGAATTATGTGTGAACGTGGGATAGGAAAGAATGCAGAGGCAGTCATACACTTGCTGGGTCCCCCATACCTGCTTTGGGGTCTTGAAGGTAAAGTCTTCCATGCATACGGTGACAGGACAGGGGGACAGAGATTCTTCAGGATAGGTGGTCAAAGACTCCTCTGGACAATCTGGCACCCAGGCTTCTGCGAGAGAGAGAAAGAAAAAGCCCCAGATTTAAATAGCACCATTCCTGCGGCAGTCCACTATTCACCCTCCTCCATTTATCCCTACCCTTTGTTTTCTGTCCAAAAAGCTGTGGAATGCATTGCCAATAGACCTGAAAATAATTTACAATGTAATCAACTTTCCCAAATCACTGAAGACCTCTCTCTTCAACAAGGCATACCACAATGACCCATAATAGGAACTGTAATGCATCACCTCTTACTTGATATCCAAATGTTTTCTCCCTATGCTTATTGCTTAGTTCTTGTAGATCATCTATACTCTGAAATGACGTTCTATTAATCTATCTGTTTAATCTTCCAGGTCATCAATATTCTTTAGGTAATACCAATTGTCTCTTCTACTCTAATGGCGATCCATTATGTTATTCACATAATCTATTATGTCATCCACGTACTTTATTTAATATCAACTGTACCTTTTTACTCTGGAGTGGCAAATGCCATGAAGGAACATTGTAAACCACATTGAGCCTGCAAATAGGTGGGAAAATGTGGGATACAAATGCAGCAAATAATAATAATTCCTAATCCACACCAGAATATTACCTTCTATCCCATGATTTTTTTAATTTCTCAGGAGTCTCTCATGAGGAATTTTGTCAAAAGCTTTCTGAAAATCTAGATATTTATTTATTGCACTTGTATCCCACATTTTTCCACCTATTTGCAGGCTCAATGTGGCTTACAAAGACCTGTTATGGCAGCGCCATGTCAGGATATAGAAATACAGTTGGAATTACAATGAGATCGAAGATAACAAAGAGGCATTAAGCAGACAGTTATAGAGAGGTGTCATTCAAAGTAAGGTGAAGTGGTGAAGATATGCTATATCAACTGGTTCACCTTTATCCATGTTTATTATACTAATGCCCAAAGTATGGGAAATAAGGTTTTAGACCTTGAGTCTGTGATGGAAGAGGCTGATTTGGATTTAGTGGTGGTCACGACATGGATAGGAAGAAAAGGAGGGGGAGTGGCATTATATGGTAAAGATAATATTAAGGCCACACAATTGCAGAACTTACAGGGTAAGGAAGAGGCATTGTATTATGTTCCCTAGTACACCTTCAAGCAAATGGGTGTCGAAAGGCCCCTGGCCTTAAATTACTGTGTAAGTGTACCATAAGCTTCAAACAACACTCTATAATAGCATTTCCTCAGCCAGGCACAATTAGTGAGGGGGGGAATACCCCTAATATTGACTTAACAAATCCCAACCAGTAAGGTCCACCCGTAGCTGTGTGCCCTAATGACCTCAGGAGCTTTCGATTTTTCATATTTGAGGAGAGCTTTATGAGCCCCTGAAACAGAAATAGATCTTTCAGAGATGGCATCAAGAAACTCTCTAACCCACGTTCCCATTTTAAGCCAAAGCTGAGCCACCTCTAGGGAGGCCAAGTAACGTTTGAGTTGACTATAAGCATACCGATGCCCCCACTTGCCACCAAGCTGTCTCTGAAGCTCCTCAAAAGGGAGACGGTGTCCTTCTCCATCCAAAAGATGATTACGCAAAGTCTACCCAGCCTGCTCCCAAGTTCACAAAAACCCTATTATCCATATTGTGATGAGCCCTTCGTAGGCTTGGGCCCACTCCATATAATCTCCGCTCTCCCTGGAGACTCTTTCAGGATGCTGACGACCACTTTAGCCCATTGAGGCTATGCTACAAGTTTTCTGGTCCTCCCTTGTCCACACTGTGGCCAATTCTTTTATCAGTACATTTCTCCTGGGATACCCTTATGTACTGAGGCCCCCTTGTGGAACTTGTCCTGTATCAGAAGCTCATCACTAGGGCTCACAAGAGCTTTGCCTCTAAGAAAGTCTAAAAGACAATTCACCTCAATAGCTGGCTGTAATCCCAGTCTCAATGTTTGGGTTCCTCTTTAAACTCAGGGTGACTTGTTCCTCAGTTACCAGCCTTTCTTAGAATCCTTCTCTGAAGTATCAGCGGGTAACAGGTCACACTTCTGGTACCCTTGATGCTCCCCCTGTCACCTTTCTTGGGAATACAACACTTGTTTCTCGGCTTTAAAAGATATGCAAATTAATCATACCAGATGCAAATCCACTCCATTAGCATCCATGATCCACTCTGTGGGAACAACTTCTTTCCACAAACAGTTCATCCTGTTTCTCCTCAAATGACGTACCGGCTCAGGAAGTCTATTCCAGGCATATGGTGCAGCAAGATAAAAGGAACGGAGTCTGTGTTGGATTACCCAATACACGTCGGTCAAATACAAGCATTCAAAAGATCCAAAGCTGCCTGATCCAACTGAGGTAAAGAAATATTTTCCAAATACACACTGTCTGAAAGTCCTACATCCTCAGGCGTTGCATAGAGTTTGCAATTATAGGCCTGAAAAACCTTACAAATTGCCTGATCCTCAGTGACCCGCTGGCCCCCGTCCTTCACAAGTACCAAGACCCTTTTCGGGACCTCTCTACGAGCAATCAGCCTAGCCAGAAGTTTTCCCCCTTATTACCATTATTTATAGAGTTGATACTTGTAATAGATTATAGATTTTTTCGCTCTGAGGAGCAATAATTTATTCAGCGCTATCTGAAGAGCCAAAACCTGATGACAATGCAGCTCAGAACGCGTCCTGCTAACAATTGATGAGCAATGTGAATGCATTTTTCTAATCTCAACATTTCTCAATCTCGTGTGATACGCACATGACTAGTATAGTTTATAATCTCTTAAAACGGCTTTTGCCACCTCCCAATAAAAAAGGAGGTCAGCTACGTGGGCCCTATCGTGTGTTTTATACTCACTCCACCAACGTAACAGACACTCCAGAAACTTTGTATTGTGGTATAACATCAAGGGAAAGAAAAGAGAGTAGCGTGATCAACAGGACTCTTCCAAAAAATCCCAGGAGACATGATGAAGTAAAAGTCTTAAAGACTTTTACTTCATCATTACGTCTCCTGGGATTTTTTGGAAGAGTCTTGTTGGGATCATACATTTCTTCTGTTTTATACTGTATAATGCTTTCATTGCTCTCTCACAGTTTTCCCATTGTTATTTACTAGACTTCAATTTTGTCTGCTATCCTTGTTCAACTGTGCGTTGTATGATTTCTTTGATCCTGAATAAAAACGGTTTAATCTTAAAGCTTGAGACTGGCATCTCTCATGGAATAGCACAAATATCCCATTTTCCCAGACCCAAAAACTACCAACTTCCCCCCTCCAATCCCCCCAACCCAACAACCCTCTCACTATCCCCTCACCCACAAAACTCACAGTGTCCCCATCCAGGACTGTATGGATCGCCCTCCCTCTTCAACGATAAGCACTACCACTTTAAACCTTATGTCGAAAATGATTTCTCTATAACTGATGACCTAACATATGTTACAATCCAATCTATTACTCAGAAACTTATATGCAATACCATAACGTATTCTTCTCTACTATGTATATACGCACCTTAACGCAATACCATTTGTAATTCTGTTAACCAGAAATGGCAATCGCCACTACGGTAAATGTAAGCCACATTGAGCCTGCAAATTGGTGGGAAAATGTGGGATACAAATGCTACAAATAAATAAATAAATAATCCCCACCCCGCCTACAGAGTGGAGTAAAATGGAAACAACAAACCATCTGAACATGATAGAGCATACTCATTCACCAAGGGGGAAAAGAAAAAAAAAAGACAATCTATAAAAACTAAGAACCCAATTCTCCAATAGCTGAAAGTAAACCAGTCACATGAATAAAATGTTCCAGGGTTGCAGGCTTGCAATGCAGTCGTCAAACGGAAAAAATAAAAAAAAAAAGAAAAAGGAAAATTTGTTACTACCGTACATAGGAGCTAAGCACCAGATGACCCAATAGCTGAAATCATACTGTCCATAGAAATGAATGTTTCAGAGTGCCAGGCCACTTTTTTAATGCAAGGGTAAAATGGCCAATTTTTGTGGTTTTTTTTTAAACTATAATTATCACACATTAATTTTCCTATTAGCAAGGGCTGACACCTATTTTGAAGGCAGTAAGGGC
The DNA here is from genome assembly GCF_901765095.1 of Microcaecilia unicolor. Classification (NCBI taxonomy): domain Eukaryota; kingdom Metazoa; phylum Chordata; class Amphibia; order Gymnophiona; family Siphonopidae; genus Microcaecilia; species Microcaecilia unicolor. The sequence goes on along the minus strand of NC_044032.1, from coordinate 13,181,374 downwards.
TCACGAACCAATGCTAATCCATGTGCTAATCCATTACAAAAGGGAACTGGGACTTGATATACCGCCTTTCTGAGGTTTTTGCAACTACATCCAAAGCGGTTTACATATATTCAGGTACTTATTTTGTACCAGGGGCAATGGAGGGTTAAGTGACTTGCCCAGAGTTGAACTCAGTTCCCCAGGATCAAAGTCCACTGCACTAACCACTAGGCTAGTCCTCCACTGAACACACCCACTCTCCTCTCACAAATACACCCCCATGCTAAAAATTATTAACTATTTTTTAGCGTGTGGGAAGCGCAGGCCAATTCCAAAAGTACCACGAGACGCCAGAGCACGGTCTGCGGTAAGCAGGTATCGGTGCTTACCACAGCTTAGTAAAAGGGTCCCTTACAATGAATGGTGCCAATAAAAACATCTCCACCCATGTACAATCAGCTTCCACTGTTCTTCATTTTCTCTACAAAAAACTCAAACATAAACCCTCCCACACAATTAACTCAATAACAGAAACAAAAGCAACCCCACTTACACAGCTACACAAACAACTCACATCTCCTCGTAAGCAACCCATCCCAGACACAGATCTTTTGACTACTCTACCCTGAAACCTAGTGTACCTTACCGCCCCTCCATCCTGTGCTACAGTACATAAGCATCCCATCCCATCAGCAAGCCTTTTCGAACCTCTTAGCTATAAAAAAAAAAAAAAAAAGGTATCACCTAGACCAGTGATGGGCAACCTTTTGAGCTTGGTGTGTCAAAATTCACCAAAAAACCGAGCATAACTCGGGTGGTGTGTCACTTCAAGAAAAATCACTGCTACTAGGACCGCCCCCGGGCCCCCCCTACCCGAGATCGCTGCCCACCCGAGGTCGCCGGGCCCCCCCTCCACCCGCTACCGGGCCCGGAACTAACCTTAAAGCCTCCTTTCACGTTGCAACAAGCAGCAGCAGGGCAGACCTCTCCTCCTTCCTTCTGTGCTCTGCCCTCGCGGACGTTACGTCAGGCGAGGTCAGGACACGGAAGGAAGGAGTGGCCTGCCCTGCTGCTGCTTGCTGCGACGTGAAAGGAGGCTTTAAGGTTAGTTTCCGGGAGCGAGGAGGGAGGGCGAACCACACTGCGGCGGCGCCACGTGTCAGTGCTGACACGCGTGTCATAGGTTCGCCATCAGGGACCTAGACCAACGTGGGCTTCTCTACTTCAGCATTAAATCCACTTATTTGAAACCCAGGACCTAATCAGGATAACTTTACAGTGGGAGCAAGAGCTCTACAGAATGCATTATATGCTGCTATGTAGCAAAGCTGGCATTATGCAGCTAAACTGACTTAGAAACAGACTTTGGCTAATTCCATCTTTCAGTGCTGGAACCTGAACCTTGCTAGGCCCAGACTTGCTTGCAGTCAGCAAATATTCTAAAAACTACTCCAAGCACGGCAGAATTCCCCCTCATTAACTGGGGCGATACAACACCTGGACAGACAGCGTGATAACTGCACCCTGTGTACTGAAAGCAGCAAGCAGCGATTACAGCAAACCCGCCATATCTTGCATGTGGCTTATTGTTTTGCTTTTCTAAGTCAAAACATATGAAGTGAACAACCTACTGTTCCACATGAGAAGGGCCATAATGCTCAGGAAAAGGGTATAAAAAGCCTCCATGGAATCATGACTTTATCTGGCAGTTATCAGAACAACAGTCAGGGACACAGCCAGGTCCGAGCAGCCACACTATGAAAACCTCATCTGCTCGTTAAAGGTGGCTGTACTGTTTGCATCTACCGAAGCCTGCTGTTGCCTGAGGTTGGCTCCTACTACAGCTCCAGTGAATCATCCCAGGACAGCCCAACTCCCTAATTGACTCCAATTCTGCACTTCATCTGTCAGGTCGTAGCTAACTTTACCTAGTGCATGGTATTAGGAGTGCTTATCGTTTCAGGCCACAGGGTATACAGAGTGCGTTATCTTTACCTTGCTTTCACAAGTACATAATCACTCATTATTCATCATCAACGTTGAACGGGGAAGACCACAAAATAGGGCGCTACAATAATCCAAATGAGGTAGCACATAACTCTGCAGTACCGTATGAAAATTCTCCAAGAAAAAATTCCGAAGCAGATACACCGATCGCAGTAAAAAAAAAAAAAAAAAAAAAAAAAAAAAGACAATCCTAACCATCAAGGCCACTTGTTGCTTAAAAGACAGCTTAGTATCCAAAAGTACTCCCAAAACTACAAAGCAAAGCAACCACTGGAACAATAAGGTAAACCCTGCAAGTCGACATGGTACACCACATCGAGATAGCCATAAAATCTGTGTCTTCGCCGCCACATTCAAAGACAACCCATTCTCCTACATCCAGGATTGCACCGTCCAAAAATAATTCTGCACCAATGCAACAATAAACTCCACTACAGGAGGAACAGCAAAATAAAATTGCAAATCATCTGCGTAAAGGCAATAATCAACACCTGACACACAGGATGCATGAACAGGCTAAAACAACAAAGATGACAAGCGGGAACCCTGTGGCCACCACAGGCGCCCTCCGAGAAACAGATGAACGCTGAACCACCTGAAAAGACCTGTCTGCCAAAAAAAGACCGAAACCAGTCAACGCATTGCTTGCGATACCGAAAGAGTGAAGACGCTCTACAAAAGCTCATGACTAACAATATCAAATGAAATCGCTACATCTAATGAGATCAACAAAAATCACTTGCCCTGCCCAAAACCAAGGCGGATCTCATCAAGCATTGTAAGCAAAAGAGTTTGTGTATTATGCCTGGAGAGAAAACCAAATGTGACGACATCTTCTCTCGACAAATTGAATATTCTGCATATTCAATTTGTCAAGAGAAGATGTCATCACATTTTCCTTAGACGGCCTTAAACCGAGTCCTTGAAGAAAGACTTTGTGAAACCCGCAGCGTCGGGCACTTCAAGGGGAGGCCTATTAATTGTGAAACGAAAAGACATCATTACGTTATTCAGATAAGTTCACGTTTTGATTCACATTTATGTTTAAGCACTAAAGTGTGGGGTGATAGCACATATAGAAATAAAATGAAAGGGAGACCCGATGAATGAAGTGCTATACCACTTGGCAACGAAATATATTGCCTTTTTACAAAAGAAAGTGGTGTGCTGGCTAAGGGCTCCCTTTATCACATATATATATGTATTTATAAAAAGGTAAAAAAAAAGGCATTTGTGATCTTTCTGCTTGTATTGAACAGCAGATATTTGAACTTGGAGTGTTATTAGCCCGGACTTAAAGCAGATATTGAGTCTTGGTTTTTTGTTTTTGAGCTTTCGTTAGTACCAAAGACTGAGGGATTCGTTTTGAGATTTACATACCACAGCCTTAGTGGAACTAGGAACAATACCATAAAAGAAAACTACTATAATCACCATCCAACTGAATTGTATTCCCAACATTTAAAAAAACTCCAAATATGAGTAGGGCACCGACACCACCTGTTCCCAATCTAAACAACGGAAAAATCAAAAATATCGTAGTCTCCGGTAACATCCACAAGTAAACATATAAACCAGGACCTTAGACACCAAAATATGAACTCAAATCTCATTATATCATTATATCATGTGTACCATACAGGTGAAACGGTGCGTTGGTGATAGCTGAGATTTGAGTTCATATTTTGGTGGCTAAGGTCCTGGCCCAATCTAAACAAGACATCGAAAAAATCAAATCTTGAACAATTTATTTATGTGTTCTTGTGTCCCACTGTGATCCAAAAACAAGTTTCGGTTCAAAGTGGCTTTACAATTTACATTTCAGGTGAAGTTACAAATAGCTTTTTATCATTTTGACATGGATAGGACAAAAGGTCATTATGTATATATCTATAGAATATTTGAGAGTACTCCTAAAAGTCCTAAACAACCAAGTCAGAGGCCATCATATCAACATGCAAATTAAAATCTCCTAAAATCAGTCAGTCAATAAACCCGGTGTAATAACAGCCCCATTAAAAAAAAAAAAGAAATCAAACACAGGGAGGACAATACAACAAGAGAAAATTCTAGAAGCAGATTTCAAGAACAAAAATTCAACAGAAGAGCTCATAACAAAATCATTACACACTCACAACTGCACAGACTCTTTAAATACCACCAACACCCCCCACCCCCATCCCTAGCCTCCTGAAGGTGGAGATAACTGTTGAATCAGAATTCAGCAACCAGGTCTCAGTCACACATAAAACATCAAGTCAAGAGTCAAGCAAAAAGTCATATTCTTATTACACACAGACCGTGCACTGACTAAAACAACACACAAACTCTGCACAACCCCTCCACAGGTAGTATCTAACCCCCCCCCCCACCCTCTTCAACGGCACAGGCAACACCACCCACCTCCTCCCAAAAGCCAAATCCCCATAACGACCATACTCACTAACCACAGGAATAGCACCAAAACACATTATTAACCAAAATCACACTCACACAACCAACAACCATAAACCAAACAGCCAATCATGGCTCCCGGAGGGGCTTGCTATGGAGTGTTCACCAGGGTTGCCAGGTGGAAAAAAATTTTCCAGCCCAATCCAGCCCAAAACCCGCCCAAACACAAACCCCGCCCCTGACACCCCCACCCCCGCGTCATCACCCCCGCCCCCGCCGTCACCGGCCCCGCCTCCCACGTCATCGGCCCCGCCTCCCCGTCATCGGCCCCGCCTCCCCGTCATCGGCCCCGCCTCCCACATCATCGGCCCCCCGCCTCCCCGTCATCGGCCCCGCCTCCCACGTCATCGGCCCCGCCCAAAACGTCACTAACCCCGCCCAAAAACGTCACTAACCCCGCCCCCCCGCGGCCGAAAAAGGCAAAAAGCCGCCCAAAAAACCGCCGTGAATCCCAAAAACCAGCCCAAAAAACCGCAACCCGCCGCGGGCAAAAATTTCCCGCGGCGGGTCGCGGAAAACCGCCCAATTGGGCGGTAAAACCGCCCACCTGGCAACACTGTTCACCTTCTGCGAGCTGCCATCGGGCTGCTTCAGAAAGTTAACGCCCCTTTCAATTATGACATCAAGGGGAGGAGTCACAAGCCCAAATGGACTGACAAGACTTCAGCTGGTGTCCGAGTCCTCACAGGTCACTGCTCAGCTCCCTCCAGCCACTGCTTGCCCTGAGATTGCTAGCATGGAATGCTGCTACTATTTGGGTTTTCGACAGGTGCTTGTGACCTGGATTGGCTACTGCTGGAAGCAGGATACTGGGCTAGATGGGGACCACTGGTCTGACCCAGTATGGCTATTCTTATGTTCTTATATATATATCTGAGCCTTGTCTTTTTTTCCTTTTCAGTTATTGTGAGCTTGGATTCTGCTGTTGTAGGAACATCTAATCACACTAAATTACATCATTACCTTCCAGAGTCCTACCTTTTACTTTCTGTTACTTGGGTGTACCTTCCTTTTTTACCTGCCTTCTACCTGTGATCAGGTAATTGTGTTTCAGCCCCACAAGTCCACACAACAAATCCAATGCCACTGTGTACACTTAATCACAGAATAACGTCTAGAAGACTGTGAGAGTTTGTGCCCATCCATTTCAGATTTTCCAATTAATACTTTACTAACTGGCTAAATCTCTCTTATCTGCACCCTTCTCCTCCACTGCTAACTCCGGACTCCGTTCCTTTATTCTTGCTGCACCATATGCCTGGAATAGACTTCCTGAGCCGGTACGTCAAGCTCCATCTTGGCCGTCTTCAAATCTAAGCTAAAAGCCCACCTTTTTGATGCTGCTTTTAACTCCTAACCCTTACTCACTTGTTCTGTACCCATGTTTTATCATTCCCACTTTAGTAATTCCCTTATTTGTCCTGTTTGTATGTCCTAATTAGATTGTAAGCTTTGTCAAGCAGGGCCTGTCTCGTTATGTCCAGTGTACAGTGCTGTGTATGTCTAGTAGCATTGTAGAAATGATAAGTAGTAGTAGTAGTTAATACAGAGCAGAAGAAAAGTGCAGCAAATTCTTTGATCTCTGAATTAGATAAAAGAACACCTGGCTCCAAATTTACAACCAGAGTTAAAATCTGCCCAATCTGTCTTCTTTCTACCTTCCCAGAACCTGATTGTGTGTTGTAAAAGTTGTAGCAATTAAAATTTTAGAGGACCAGTAAAGCATCTCTGGTCCCTCTGACACAATCAGAATGGGAGCAGCAATTTCTTTAGATTGTTCAAAGTGTATTTTTGGATTCTATAATGAAGTCTTTTTTGTTTTTTTAACTCTGCAAAGTTTCATTTCTCTTACACCTTTAAGATCTGCATTGTAGTACATTATCATACTATAGTGGAAATCTTAAAACAGATTATTTTCTAAGAACATAAGCGTTGCCATACTGGGACAGACCGAAGGTCCATCAAGTCCAGCATCCTGTTTCCAACAGTGGCCAATCCAGGTCACAAGTACCTGGCAAGATCTCAGAAGAGTATCCTTAAACTATCTGGCAATGAAAAAAAAGATAGCGCTCATACCTAGATCAATGAAGACATCACCTTCTGCCGTCTCCGATCGAACACTCTCCAGAGCAATTCCATCTGAGTTGTTAGCGTCTTGCTGGAGCGAATAATTGTGATCAAACTGTATGATATCTGATTCTGCTGGGCTGAGGGAAAGTTTGGGACTGTGAGGAGGAGAGACATCCCATATTCCAGGGCTGGAGAACGAGTTATCATCAGAAATGCCGCTGTCACTGCTGGGAGGAGAGTGGCTTTGCATGGTACCTGAATCCTCTTCAAAAGGAGCAAGGATAGAGGACAAAAAATCTTCAATTTCATCCTCACCCATCATCTGTAGAAAAACATTTTTACAAGGTGAGTAAAACACAGAATTCCCACTCCCTAGTCTACAAGGCTTAGCTCTGAACATGGCATCTGTACCCATAAATCTTTCAACTCTCCTTTTCCTGCAAAATCATCAAAATGCCTTCCTTTCCGAGTGCTCTACAAACCCTTATACACACACTCATCACCTTCAGCGCCTCACAGGTCTCCCAATGAACCATCTTTCTTCATTACCAAACACCCTCTGTCACACATGCATCTTAAGTTATTCATTGACTATTAGGTCCGGCATAGAATTCAAGTTTTTTTTTTTTTTTACAATGTCTAAGTGTACCCGCTCTGCAGCTCCTCTTTTCTTCATAAACCCCAAATCATAAATTCCACTCACTACAAAATCACTCTCCAGAACTAAACCCAGTATGGAGGACGACTCACCAAATCTATCCTACTTTCTTGCACCATCCATTGGAATAGACTTCCCAAGCTGGCTCCCTTCTCTGGCTTTACTAACATCCATCTGAAAAATCCAACTTTGAGGCCAATGTTAAAATGTAACCTCTCTGATGCTCCTTATCAGAGCTTTGTTGGTTTTAAGCATTTCCTCAATAAACAACTTCCAAAAAGTCTCTTTTACCAACCCCCCAGTATACTTGTTTTTTTGTTTTGTTTTTTCCTCCCAGTAGTTGTGGTACCTGTCATTAGTAACCAGTATCCTCATGGGCATGAGTTGTTGTTTTTTTTTTACATTATTTATGCTAACTTATTAATAAGGGTCATTAATTTTAGTCTTCTGTTTGCAATGGTATACGTGAGTAGTCTGTTGGGCCATTTGGTGGTTTTTTTTTACACTGGAATATTGCTTTAATTCTTAAGTCTTATTTTTGGATTTCTTTTTACAAATTTCATTTAAAAGGTAGAATTAAATTTATAAATAAGGAAACATTGGCTAGGTGCCATTACGAGCACCTTTACTTTTGTTCTGAGTAAGGATTTTGGGGTGCTTTGTCATATAAAGATGAGATATAGAAATTTTCTTAAATTCTAATTCATTTATTCTTTTTTTTTCTGTTTGTTATTTTCGTTTTGCTTCTTTGTTTTTTTAGGCATTGAGCCCATAGTGGGTGTGTTGAAACACTAAGAGGCCCTTTTACTAAGTCACGGTAGGCTCTACGAGTGTGCAGCACATACCCAAATGAGACTAGCGCCAGGCCAGCACGCGCTCCTGGTGGTAAATTCAGATTTGGCACGCACCCATAACACGTGGATGAATTTATTTTCTCCTACGTGCGCTGGTTCCGGTGGTAATTGCTGCTTGGCAATGGGACGACTTCCCTATGAAGAAAGACTAAGGAGGCTAGGGCTATACAGCTTGGAGAAGAGACGGCTGAGGGGAGACATGATAGAGGTATATAAAATAATGAGTGGAGTGGAACAGGTGGATGTGAAGCGTCTGTTCACGCTTTCCAAAAATACTAGGACTAGGGGGCATGCGATGAAACTACAGTATAGTAAATTTAAAACAAATCGGAGACAATGTTTCTTCACCCAACGTGTAATTAAACTCTGGAATTCGTTGCCGGAGAAAGTGGTGAAGGCGGTTAGCTTAGCAGAGTTTAAAAAGGGGTTGGACGGTTTCCTAAAGGACAAGTCCATAAACCGCTACTAAACGGACTTGGAAAAATCCAAAATTCCAGGAATAACATGTATAGAATGTTTGTACGTTTGGGAAGCTTGCCAGGTGCCCTTGGCCTGGATTGGCCGCTGTCGTGGACAGGATGCTGGGCTCGATGGACCCTTGGTCTTTTCCCAGTGTGGCATTACTTATGTACTTATGTACTGACTGGTGACCGCGTGTATAGCGCAAGAGTCTTTACCACTAGATAAATGGGTGGCATTAAAGGCTCAGGCCAGTTTTGAACGCTTGCTGGTTTCATTTTTACCACAGCCCTTTTCCCGTCCCATTAAAAAAAGCTACTTTTTGTAGATGCGGTAAAAACTGACCCAGCTCACCCAATACTCGTGCCTACACTACCGCAGCCCACATTTTAACACGGCTTAGTAAAAGGAGACCTGGGTTTCTAAGCCTGAAAACTGTATTATTTCATGAAGTGTATTTATCCTAATTGGCCAGCAGATGGCACTTCTTTTGAGTTTTAAAGCTGTTACTGAAAAAGACTTCCTCTTTTCCATTTTCAGCTTATGGGAAGGCAATCTGCAGTACCATTGAGTAGCTACTTTCAAAATTGATGCCCTGGGCTCTGATTGGCCCTGGAGTTCAAATCTTGACTGAAAGTACTGGATTTTCCCCAGTCTCAGCCAGGGAGCGGAGAGAGGACGATCTCTTACTGAGAGCCTGTGAGAAGTTATACGTTATAACCTATGAGCAGCTATATTTCCTGACCTCCCCAGGTAGTAAACAAATGTTTAGATAGTTTTAAACTAATTTATCTATATTCAGTTACTTGTCATCGCTTACTGATTTCACCTTTTTCTGTTCACTATTCAAATTCTGTGACAACAAACCTTATTTAGTTTATTGACTCCGCTGTTCTGGATTAAGAATCCTGGTTTGTGTTTTTTTGGGTCTGTGGGTGCTTTCTATAAACTGTGAGACCCCTGAAGTGTGGCCCCAGCGTCCTAGAAATCACAGGGGAATAACCTGAGAGTGGGAGACTAGACCAGAGACATGCGGGATCCAGTCAGTGGGTGGAGGGTGTTAGCACAGAGCATGAGCCAACGTGCAGGTGAGGCTAGGCTCTGCTGGGCAGACCCTTCAGGTGGCTGCAGGGTAACCTCAGGTGGGTGCTAGGCATTTCGTAACAATGAGTATTTGGCTTGTCCTTCTGTTTTTAGTATCTTGCTCTTAAGACCCTTGAGGCAGACATTGGGTATCTGATCTATGTGAAACTGTTTTCAAATGAGAAATATGATACTGGGTTGTGGTTTTTTTTTAATTTTAGATGTCGATCATGTCCTGATTTTATACGTTTTTTTTATTAAAGAATAAAAGTGATCAATATATTGTCAGATGATATTTATGTATTTGATATAAACATGTTTCTCATCCGATTTATTATTTCATGGAATGCCTTTTACCTGCTTTGTTTTTTAGTGAACCTGAGAGAGGAAGCAGTAGTTTGATTTGGGGGGGGGGGGGGGGGGATAACAGTGATGCCTTCTAGCTATATTCCCCTAGCACATCTCTTCATTTATAGTTTGTATAGTCGATTGTTCTAATTAGGATAACAAGAGGAGCGTCTGAAAGAGCAACCAGATGCAATTCCGCCCTACTCATGAGCTCAGCTGTTTCCTGCTCCAATTGGCAACGCCTCGTCCCTCCTTGCCGATTGACATAGACCACCGTCGTGGCATTGTCTGACATGACACGAACTGATTCACCGTTCAGCAGAGGACGAAATGCTTGTAGTGCCAGCCAAATTACTCTGGTTTCCAAGAGATTGATCGAATTGATTCACTGAGACCAAAGACCCTGTGCATATTGTCCCTGACAGTGTGCTCCCCAGCCCTTTAGGCTGGCATCTGTCATGACTACTATCCATGATGGCATATCCAGAGGCATCCCCTTGGATAGGTTGGATGTCCAATGCCACCAGCTGAGACTGCAGCACTCCTGCACTGGCAGAGGCAATTTCCTCTGCAGGGAATCCCTCTGTGGCGACCACCTGGACAGCAGGGACTTCTGAAGAGATCTTATGTGTGGTCTGGCCCATGGCACCGTCTCTATTGTCGCTGCCATAGAGCCCAGCACTTGAAGATAGTCCCTTGCACACGGCACCAAGTTCTGCAGAAACTATCGAATTAGCAATTGTAACTTGAGTATTCGAGCCTGTGTAAGAAATACTCGACCCCGCCAAGTGTTGAAGCACACTCCCAGATAATCCAGCAACTGAGACGGCTACAGACAACTCTTTTGTGCGAGTTGTCCACCCAACCAAGGGATTGCAGGATGGGAACCACACGATCTGTGACTTGCACACTCTCCTGGTACGACTTTGTTCTGATCAGCCAATTGTCCACGTTAAGGATGAACTAGGATTCCCTCCTTCCTGAGAACTGCTACTACCACGATAACTTTTGTAAACATGCGAGGGGCTGTCGCATGGCCGAAGGGCAATGCCCAAAACTGATAATGCTTGCCCAACACCGCAAAGTGCAGAAAACGTTGATGCATGAGCCGAATCGGAATGTGCAGATAGGCATGTTAGACCTAGTGCAGTCAAAAACTCTCCAGCCTGAACTGCCACTATGACCGAGCAAAGAGTTTTGAAAAGTGGCAATTCCAAGAGCCTGAATGACTGCTTTGAGGTCCAGAATCGATCTGAAAGAATACTCTTTCTTTGAAATGACAAAGTAAATGGAATACTGGCCCTGCCTGAGCTCCAAAGAGGGAACTGGACAAATAGCCTGAAGGTTGAGAAGCCTTTCCCGAATATCCCTGACCACGCCCTGAGGCGAGACCGGCAGGGAGACTCTAGGAAAGCATCTGGAAGAGGATGCGCAAATTCTAAGGTGTACCCTTCTTGAATAACCTCTAGTATCCACTGATTGAAGGTAATCTGGGCCCACCTCCAAGAAAACTGCGCTAAGCGAGCTCCCACAGGAATTAAGATGCTGGGCCCGGAAACCTTCATTGTGCTGGATGAGCAGGAGACTGGAAAGGGGCTCCTACGTCTCTGCCCCATCTGTGAGCTCCTCGAAAGGACTGATCCCTCTGTAAGAACCGGGACCGCTGTACCGGAGCTGCTCTCCCTGGTCTAAAGCGATGAAAATCACGTCCCTGACCACGGCTCGAAAATATACTGCACCCTGATGCCATAGGCCAGTCCTCTGGTAGCCACGTTACCTTAGTATCTCCCAGACTATGGACTAACTTGTCCAACATCACCAAACAACAGAGAACCCCGAAAGGGAAATCTACTGAGCTTAGACATAGAAGGTCGCATCGCATCCGCTGACCAACCTCGTACCAAAGAGAACGTCTTGCAGCTACTCCCAAAGCCATAGACTTAGCTGAAGCTCTCAGCAAATCATATAAAGCATCTGCCAAAAAAGGTCGATCTCATCTCAATCTTAGCCACTTTGGCGTCTATGACAGCCAAACATCCGAAGATCTATCCAGGACCTTCTCAGACCAGCAAAGAAGCTCTAGCAACCAAGGAACTGCAAATAGCTGCCTGCACTGTCAAAACAAAGAAATTAAAATTACTCTTCAACAAAGCCTCCATATGGCGATCCTGAACATCCTTAAGCGCAGTACCTTTATCCATGGGAGCCATATTCCTTTTAGTAACTGCCGAGACTACTACATCCACCACTGGAGGCTTCAGAAGGGATTTGTCCGAACATGGGCCAGATAGAGATGAACCATAGGCTTCGTGGGTCTAAAAAAAGAATCTGGCACATCCCACTGTGCCTGAATGACGTCTCTGATATCCTGGTGATAGGAAAGATCTTACCTGTCCTTTGAATGCCCTTCAGAGATCCATCTTCCATCCCTCTACAGCAGGGGGGGGGGGGGGGGCTCCTCTTCCTTAAAACGTAAAGTAGTAGAAACCAAAGAAATTAGCACCTGCAAATCTTCTTTGTGAAAAATTCTAACCATGGAAGGATCCTCCTCCAGGAGAAAAGACTCAGCAACTGAGTCTACCTGACCAGAGTCTTCAACAACGTCCTTTAAATGAAAAGTCTTGTTCCTCGAGAGAGGGCATCTCCTGGTCTGGATCAGAACCCAGATTCTTCTCAAGATCCCAGAATTCCCTGGGTTGCTTAGCAGAGACAGCTGACCTTCCACAGAAGCTGAAGGAGGGTCCGAGTTTTGCAAAAGAAAAGCCTTGTACATTTGCAAATTCCAGAGGAAAATCTTCTGACCCTGCAGCCCTGCAGGCTGCTGTGCTGAAAGAACCGGCAGAGAAGCAGGCCAATCTGCTGACACAGCTGGAGAAGGCAAGATGGCGGCGTTTCCCCCCAAAACCAGAGCTGCCGACTTGTCCTTCCCCACACCTGAATCCTTACCCCCAAGGCCACCACCAACGAGATTGAAGGAACAGGACCTGCCTCTGGCGAAATCTCAACCGCTTCGCAATATTTACAGCAGCCGCTTGCTCCCAGACCCGACCACTGACACAATGCACAGCGGCGGAGTTTCTCTGTCATGGCGGCTAAAGGCACCAGAACGGCTTTTTTTTTTTTACTTGACAGGAAAGATAAAAACTGAGGCCAATCGCTAGAAAGGGAGGGAAGGGAGCTGCTTTGCTCGCTTGCCCTTGTATCAATCAGCTGTTTTGGGTTTTATTTACTTTTTTTTTTTTTTTTAATAAAGCAGCTGTCTCTCCCTGCCTTAAACAGCTCTTCCCCTGAAAAGACTGAGGCAATTAAAATAATAAGTAGCTCAGACTGCTGCAATACGGAGGACTTGGGAGAGAGAGACCTCTGGCCTCCCAAGTGACACCCCCGAGACTATCAGAGACCCCCATGGGCCTCAGCCTCCACAGTCAGGTAAAGACCCCGGATGCACAGAAGATCCTCTTAAGAAGAAGAAACTACACCAGAAAACTTTGTAATTCTAAAGCATCAGCTATTTTAACCATAGAAAAGGAGAAAAAGGAAAGTCTAAAATAAAGAGACCGAAGGGCTCACCACCTTCCACCTGCTGCAGACTACTTTATCTGTCTGTAGCTGGCAGGGGCTCTTATTGGCTCTCTCTAGAGTCAGAGTTCTCAATCTCCACCTGCTGGAAGGCATGCACAACTCATCAGTCACATTATGGACTGGTCCAGAGGGACGCTAAGGAATAGTCTAATATCTCTAGTACCTTAACAAGCTTTATTAAACAACTCAATAATATACTAAGATGCAGACAGCAGTCCAGCAGCGAGGGGGTACTATCCAGTCTTTTGCACCAAGTGTCACATGAATGATTATCTCCAGAGGTTATATGTGTGTGCCCGATGCAAAGAGCTCCTAGATCTCAGAAAACGAGTTTGTTCTCATGAGGCTAGCGTAGTAGACCTGCAGGAGCTGAGGAAGAAAGACAGGTACACAAGCATTGCCATACTGGAACAAAAGGTCCATCAAGCCTAGTATCCCGTTTCCAACAGTAAAACAGATTTTATGCTGCTTATCCTAGGATATGCAGTGGATTTTCCCAAGTTAAAGAGGGCCTTGAATCAAATAGACTAAAAATTCTGCAGGGCACGAAACACATCTTAGAATCCCTATGGATTGAAATTCCGTGTGTAAAGGGGAAAAGGATAGTGATAGGAGTGTACTACCATCCGCCAGGCCAGAATAAACAGATAAAATTAGGGAGGCTAACAAACTGGGGAACACAATAATAATGGGTGATTTCAATTACCCCGATATTAACTGGGAAAATGTAACATCAGATTTGATACCAGCTCTGGAGTAAGTACACACAGGAAATCTAATACGTTAGCATTTAACTTTCAGAAAGGAGACTATGATAAAATGAAAAGAACGGTTAAAAAAAAAATTTAGAGGAGCAGTTGTAAAGGTCAAAAGTTTACATCAGGTGTGGATGCTGTTCAAAAGTGCCGTCCTGGAAGCCCAGACATATTCCTTGTACAAGTACACCACTGATAACATCCTTTTCCTCAGCGCAAGCTCCATTTACCACTACCCTCTGTCTCCTCCCATTTAACCAGTTTTTAACCCAGTCATTTTAGGTCCCATACCGAGGGCACTCAGTTTACTTATCAGACGCCTGTGCGGAACAGTGTCAAAGGCTTTGCTAAAATCCAAGTATACCACATCTAGTACCTCTCCCACATCTTTCAGCTGAGAAGACCTCTAGAGTCCTGGAAGTGTTATTCAATTTTTCCATGTCTATGAGTAGAGGAGTGTGGTAGCCGTGTTAGTCCACTCTTAAGGTTATCAATAGAAATCAAACAAAATAAAACATGGAAAAGAAAATAAGATGATACCTTTTTTATTGGACATAACTTAATAGATTTCCATGTCTATGGAACTGCAAGTTAATAACCTTGCAGAGATTTTTTTTTTTTTTTAACTTAGACAACTTAGATGGATTTGCTCCTATTTTTACAAGAATCATTTTAATGGTACACTCACTCATTTTTTCCCAGATGGACTACTGCAACTCTCTGTACGTAGGAATCTCACAACAAACCTATGAAAGACTTCAGTTGTTGCATAATATTGCAGGTCAATTTTTAAAATGAAAAATTTGGCCATGAATCTCCTCTATTAATCTAGCTTCACTAGATGCCTGTGGAGGCCCAAATCCTTTTTAAAATATCTTGTTTAGTTTATAAAATACTATCTGGACAGTCTTCTAAAATTCTGTTATTGCTTCTGGGATTCCTCCAGTAGGTCAAGGGAGCCACATAATGAATCAAGGTCTTTTCTGTTTTCTATCAGTTTCAGGTCTAAGGGTAAAATTAGTTTTAGAAAGTTCCTTCTGTTTTCAGTCTGTTAAAATTTGGAACTCGCTTCCTCCTATTACCCAATTCATACATTTTTATTATCTTTTCCGAAAACAACAGAAGACGTATCTTTTGATTAAAACAATCTAAAATTTGTAAAAATATAATTTTTTTTTGTAACAGTCTTAGTGCTATTCACAAGATTCTTGATTTGTGACTTCGCTTTGGACCTTACCAAGAGAAGGTGGCTTATAAATATGTAATATATCACATCTGCCTGAACTCCAAAGCTCGTTTTCTAAAACACCTTCAAAGAGTCCCACAATCTCCAAAATTCCAAAAAATAATGCACGCAGTCTGTTGCTTTTGTTCCCTTTATTAAATTACCCAGATTTGATACATAATATTAATCCCACCACAAACCACCCAACAGGTGGCAACCTCTCTCCTAAAGCAAGAAATCTTACCTCCTGCTCCTGTAAACCCCAGTCATCAGCTGGTTTCACCCCTTCCTCCAGAGGGTCAGCAGGGGAAAACTTATTTTCCAAAAGGAACTCCAGCAGCTCCTGGTCACCAAACTCGACCATCTCTGGGGAGATAGACATCTAAAAGAGAAAAGGGATCATCAGAACTACAGAGAAGAAGCAGCTCTATGGCTCATGAAATTCTTGCCAACCCCTCTGCATGTAAATGCACAAGTGTGTGTACATTTTTATGTCTGTCAGTGCATTTGTGTTTATGTAGTGGCTCTTGGAACCGCTTCGACCATGGAAATGTACTGGGGCATTTTTTAGAAGAGGATAATTTCTCTTTCACTCCCAACCAGATACAGGAGCATCACGTCTAAGGCACAGAAACTTCTTGCAGATTACTTTCTCCTTTACTGTGACTAGAGCTGCCTTCCAGTGAGTGTTCCACTCCCGCAACCTAAAGTCTCTGTTGCTAGTTACAACAGAAACCGGCAGAATCACTCAGGTGGGGGGGACACTACAGACAACAACATTACCTGTAGTAGGTGTTAAGTTATATTATGTCTTAGCCACGTACTTTATCAGTTTAAGGCGGCTTACAGGAACTAAGAAAACAGATAAAAAAAACTTTCTGGTAATTTCAGTAACTAAATACATTTTATATACATATAAGTTCCAGAACCATCACTAGAGTCAAGTCCACGGAAATAAGAATGTTTTCAAATATTTCCTAAAAAATGTATAATGTTGGCAACTTCACAAAATTATGGGGAGTGAATTCCATGAGGAAGCCATCTAACAATAAAATGTTAGGGGTTGGTGGTTGGGAGGCGAGGATAGTGCTGGGCAGACTTATACGGTCTGTGCCAGAGCCGGTGGTGGGAGGTGGGGCTGGTGGTTGGGAGGTGGGGATAGTGCTGGGCAGACTTATACGGTCTGTGCCAGAACTGGTGGTGGGAGGCGGGGCTGGTGGTTGGGAGGCGAGGATAGTGCTGGGCAGACTTATACGGTCTGTGCCCTGAAGAGGACAGGTACAAATCAAGGTAGGGTATACACATATGAGTTTATCTTGTTGGGCAGACTGGATGGACCGTGCAGGTCTTTTTCTGCCGTCATCTTCTATGTTACTATGTAAGTGAATTTAAAGCAGTAACACTAGGAAACTGCAAGGCCGCAGCATATATTCTCAAATGTGACTGATCATCCACGGAGCCTGGTGCGGACTCTGCCATAGTGAACTGTCACTTTCAAAATTTGAGGCAGTGCCCCTACAGCACATGCGCAGGTGCCTTCCTACCCAGCACTCGTACAAGGGACCAGCAGTATAATACTAAAGGCGGGAGGGATGTGAGAATATATAACTGCTGACCTAAAGGACAAGTCCACAACCCACTACTAAATGGACTTGGGAAAAATCCACAATTCCAGGAATAACATGTATAGAATGTTTGTAGGTTTGGGAAGCTTTCCAGGTGCCCTTGGCCTGGATTGGCTGCTGTCGTGGACAGGATGCTGGGCTCGATGGACCCTTGGTCTTTTCCCAGTATGGCATTACTTATATGACCTGAGAGAACACCTGCTATAGCTAAGTAACTTTGCTTTCTCCGAGGACAAGCAAGCATGATATCCTCACACGTGGGACTCACTAGCTGCCAGGTTCACAAATAATCTTGGCAACTAAGGAGAAAGTGAGCCTGGCAGAAAAAAAAAAAAAAAAAAAAGAGCCGGAGGGCAGAGATGACATTCAAGTACTGCTTAATCAAAACAGCTATCCCGCCTAGGATGCTGCTCCAGACAGTAGTGAGCAGTGAAGATGGGGATAGAAGACCACATTGTCACCCTACAAATTTCTTCAATGGTGGCAGAGCAGAAATGGGCTACTGAAGCCGCCATGGCTCTAACATTGTGAGTGGTGACACAGCCATGAAGGCTCAGCCCAGTCTGTGAATATGTGTAGGAGATACAGTCAGCCAGCCAAGACAAGATAGCACATTCAGTGAAGGGATCCCTAATCTGTTAGGGTCGAAGGATACAAAAAGCTAGGAGGACTTCCTATGAAATTCTGTATGCTCCAAATAATACTCTGGAGCATGTTACAATCTAAGGTATGCAGCACTGCTTCTCCAGAATGTGTGTGGCTTAGGGAAGAAGACAGGAAGTACAATGGACTTACTGATGTGGACTCAGATTCCACTGTAGGGAGGAATTTGGGGTGGGTTCAGAAAATGACCCTGTCGTGGAAAAATCTGGTGTAAGATGGGTCTGCTACAAGGGCTTGAAGTTCGCTCGCTCTTCTGGCAGAAACAAGTACTATTAAGAACAATACTTTAAACGTAAGGAACTTCTGAGAGCAGGAATGGAGTGGTTCAAATGGAGGTTTCATGAGAACTGCAAGGATGCTACCAGAGGTGGTTTGACAGGTTTGGTATGAAATAAACCTTTCATGAATCCAACTATCAAGAGATGAACAGAAACTAGCTTACTATCAACCCTAGAGTGAAAAGTGCTAATGGCACTCAACTGTTAGTTGAGAAAGTTAGTTTTGAGGCCAGAATCAGAAAAATGGAGAGGAACTCCATAAGGTTAGGAAGAGAGAACCTAGCAGTCGAGTGCTCTGGCTGTACAGCAGAGGGAACATCTTCTCCACAGGAAAAACTTACAATTCTGTGTAGAAGGTTTCCTAGAGCTTAGGAGTATCTTAGAGACTCCATCTGGAAGGTTTAAGGAACATAAGTCTAAAAACCAAGCCGTCAGGGCCAGAAAGCAAGAATCTGGATGGAGAAGGGACCCTTTGTTCTGTGTTATTAGGGTTGGAAAAGGATCTAACTTCAATGGTTCCTTGGAGATAACTCTAGAAGAAGAAACCAAATTTGACATGAAGAGTAGGGAGCAATTACCGTGTTTCCCCGAAAATAGGACCTACCCCGAAAATAAGACCTACCGGGGTTTTCCTGCAAATTTAAAATATAAGACATCCCCCCAAAAGTAAGACCTACCAAACTTTTTTTTTTAAGCAGGGCCGCCGAGAGCCACCCGAGGTTGCCGGGCCCCCCCTCCATCGCTCCCGGAACTAACCTGAAGCTCCTTTCACCTTCGCAAGTTTGGATTCGAAGCAGCAGCGCAGCAGGGCGGACCTCTCCTTCCTTCCGTGTCCCGCCCTCGCTTGACGTTACATTACGTCAGGTGAGGGCGGGACACGGAAGGAAGGAGAGGTCTGTGCTGCTGCTTCAAATCCAAATCCGAACTTGCGAAGGTGAAAGGAGCTTCAGGTTAGTTACGGGAGCGACGGAGGGGGGGTCCGGCGACCTCAGGTGGGGGCGACCGATGTTTCCCAGAAAATAAGACATCCCCCCGAAAACAAGACCTAGCGCGTTTTGGGGAGGAAAAATAAATATAAGACAGTGTCTTATTTTCGGGGAAACATGGTAGGATCATGGTCCCTTGGTCTCAACGTAGTTTGAGAAGAGTTTTCCCAATGAAAGGTAGTGGGGGAAAGGCATATAAAATATCTGTTCCCCAATAAAACAAGAAGGCATCTGGGGATACACGGTTGGAAGCATAGATCCTGGAACAAAAGCGGGAAAGTTTGTTGTTCTGAGAAGCAAAAAGGTCTATCACTGGGGTCTCCCACTGCTAGAATATTCAACAAGCCACATGCATGCTGAGGGACAATTTGCAAGGCTGAAGGACTCCGGTCAAGTTTGTCTGCCACAGCATTCTGTTTGCCAGCTAGATAAGCAGCTCTTACTACTTACTACTACTTAACATTTCTAGAGCGCTACTAGGGTTACGCAGCGCTGTACAGTTTAACAAAAAAGGACAGTCCCTGCTCAAAGGAGCTTTCAATCTAAAGGACGAAAAGTCAAGTTGGGGCAGTCTAGATTTCCTGAATAGAGGTAGAGTGGTTAGGTGCCGAAGGCGACACTGAAGAGGTGGGCTTTGAGTAAGGATTTAAAGATGGGCAGGGAGGGGGCCTGGCATATGGGCTCAGGGAGTTTATTCCAC
Organism: Microcaecilia unicolor; assembly: GCF_901765095.1. Lineage (NCBI taxonomy): Eukaryota > Metazoa > Chordata > Amphibia > Gymnophiona > Siphonopidae > Microcaecilia > Microcaecilia unicolor. The sequence goes on along the minus strand of NC_044032.1, from coordinate 13,161,648 downwards.
ACATGGGGTGAGGCGAGGCAGAAAGGGCAGAGCCTGGAGTTTGGCGGTGGTGGAGAAGGGTACTGAAAGGAGGGATTTGTCTTGAGAGCGGAGGTTACGGGTAGGGACGTAAGGGGAGATGAGGGTAGAGAGGTAAGGAGGGGCTGCAGATTGAGTGCATTTGTAGTTAGTAGGAGAAGCTTGAACTGTATGCGGTACCTGATCGGAAGCCAGTGAAGTGACTTGAGGAGAGGGGTGATATGAGTATATCGGTCCAGGCGGAAGATAAGACGTGCAGCCGAGTTCTGAATAGACTGAAGGGGGGATAGATGGCTAAGTGGGAGGCCAGTGAGGAGTAGGTTGCAGTAGTCAAGGCGAGAGGTAATGAGAGAGTGGATGAGAGTTCGGGTGGTGTGCTCAGAGAGGAAAGGGCGAATTTTGCTAATGTTATAGAGGAAGAAGCGACAGGTCTTGGTTATCTGCTGGATATGCGCCGAGAAGGAGAAGCAGCTCTTATAGAGATGTTTCAAGAAACTGCCCAAGTCTATATCAGGATTGCTTTTCAACAGAGGTGGTAAGATCCTGTTCCTCCCTGTTTGTTCAGGTAATACATCACAACTTGGTTGTCAGTGCATATGAGAATTATTTAATCAAGGATGCATTGCCATACTGGGACAGACCAAAGGGCCATCAAGCCCAGTATCCTGTCTGATCACTAGTACCTGTCAAGATCCTAGAATAATAAAACAGATTTGAAGCCGTTTACCCTAGAATCTGCAGTGGATTTTCCGAAGTCTATCTTAATGGCTTATGGAATTTTCTTTTAGGAAATTATCCAAACCTTTTTAAACCCTTCTCAGCTAACTTCTTTTACCACAGGCAAAAGTGGCTAGGGCTCTAGCTTGTAAAAAAAATGGCTGAGGGGAGATATGATAGAGATCTATAAAATGAGTGGAATGGAATGAGTAGACGTCAATCAATTGTTTACTCTTTCCAAAAATACTAGGAGTATGCAATGAAGCTACAAAGTAGTACATTTAAAGCAAATCAGAGAAAATTTTTCTTCACTCAACGTGTAAGTAAACTCTGGCATTCGTTGCCAGAGAATGTAGTAAAAGCAGTTAACTTAGCAGGGTTTAAAAAAAGTTTTGGATGGCTTCCTAAAGTAAAAGTCCATAGACCATTATTTAAACAGACTTGGGGAAAATCCACTGCTTATTTCAAGGATAAGCAGCATAAAATGTATTGTACTTTTTTGGGATCTTGCCAGGTACTTGTGTCCTGGATTGGCCACTGTTGGAAACAGGATACTGAGCTTGATGGACTTTCAGTCTGTCACTGTATGGCAATACTTATGTAAGTGTAAAGTGATGCATGTGAGAAAGAGGAACCCAACCCATAGTTACATGATGCAAGGTTCCACAATAGGAGTCACCGACCAGGAAAGGAATCTAGTTCTACGCTCAGTATACAGCAGAAGCAAAGAAAGCAAATAGAATGTTAGGCGTTATTAGGAAAGGAATGGAAAACAAAAATGAGGACATTATAATGCCTTTGTATCACTCCATGGTAAGACCGCACCTCGAATATTGTGTGCAGTTCTGGTCACTGCATCTCAAAAAAAGATGCAGTGGAATTAGAATAGGGCGATGAAAATGTTAAGTTCTGGTCACTAATGGTCCGTACCACTAATAACCAAAATAACAGAAGGAGTGGTAACCAAACAACTCACAAGTTATCTCGACAAGTTCTCAATACTGCATGATGCCCAATCAGGATTCCGTTCGAATCACAGCACAGAGACAGTATTAACTACCCTACTGACCAAATTTAAGCAACAGATCGCAACTGGCTCCAATATACTCCTCCTACAATTTGACATGTCAAGTGCCTTCGACATGGTTGACCACGGAATCCTATTACACATTCTTGAATATTTCGGCATCGGAGGCAATGTCCTAAATTGGTTCAAGGGGTTCTTAACCTCACGCTCATACCAAGTCACATCAAATTCAACCACATCTGCTGCATGGACACCTGAGTGCAGAGTACAGCAGGGATCTCCCCTCTCACCAACAATTTTCAACCTACTGATGACCCCACTAGCAAAACTTCTATCAAACCATAACCTTAACCCTTACATATATGCCGATGATGTAACGATATATATTCCTTTTAAACAAAATATCAATGAAATCTCTAACGAAATCAACCAAAGTTTACACATCATGAACACCTGGGCAGATGCATTCCGACTGAAATTGAACGCAGAAAAAACTCAATGCCTCATACTAACCTCCCAATACAATACAACAAAATATACTACTATCAACACACCTAAACTAAACTTGCCAATTTCAGAAAATTTAAAAATCCTTGGAGTAACAATCGACCACCACCTTACACTTGAGACTCACGCGAACAACACAACAAAAAAGATGTTCTTCTCCATGTGGAAGCTGAAAAGAATAAAACCATTCTTTCCAAGATCTGTCTTCCGCAACCTGGTACAATCACTCGTATTAAGCCATCTGGATTACTGCAACTCATTATACGCAGGCTGCAAAGAACAAATAATGAGAAAACTTCAGACAGCCCAGAATACAGCAGCCAGACTCATCTTCGGAAAACCAAAATACGAAAGCGCAGCACCATTACGCGAGAAACTACACTGGCTCCCACTCAGGAAACGTGTCACCTTTAAAATATGCACATTAGTGCACAAAATCATTCACGGTGAAGCCCCTGCATACATGTCTGACTTGGTAGACCTGCCACCCAGAAACACCAAAAAATCATCCAGAACTTTCCTCAACCTCCACTTCTCTAAGTGCAAAGGCATAAAGTATAAAGGACTACATGCATCAACCTTCTCCTACAAGAGCACGCAACTCTGGAACGCACTGCCACGCGGCCTGAGAGCGGTCTATGAGTTGACAGACTTCCACAAACGATTGAAGACCTATCTCTTTGACAAAACATACCGCAAGGATCAAAACATATAAATCCCATATACATCATAACAATGCCTCAAGATATTACCCCACGTACTCCACGTCCCCGTACTCTCTCCCATTCAATATCTACCCACAGATAAAAACTGTCTACCCCTTCGCTCACTTGCTATTATTCGATCAGTGTAGTAATTCCCCTACACCATATCCTTTAGTTTCTACGCCCCAAAGGCGACTGATCTGACTCTGTCTTCCTTAACTATTCACAATGTAACCCATAATCGTAATGTAAGAAACTGTATTTCCATCATTTACAATGTATTGTAAGCCACACTGAGCCCGCAAATAGGTGGGAAAATGTGGGATACAAATGCAATTAAATAAATAAATAAATTAAGGGGGATGGGACGACTTCCCCACAAAGAAAGGCTAAAACAACTAGGGCTCTTCAGTTTGGAGAAAGATAGCTGGGGGAGATATGATAGAGCTATATAAAATGAGTAGAATGGAATTGGTGGACATGAATCGCTTGTTTACCCTTTCCAAATATACTAGGACTAGGGGGCACGCCATAAAGGCACTAAGTAGTAAATTTAAAACAAACTGGAGAAAATATTTCTTCTCTCAGTGTGTAATTAAAAACTGGAATTCATTGTCAGAAAATGTGATAAAGCAGTTAGCTTAGCATGATTTAAAAAAAAGGTTTGGATAATTTCCTAAAAGAAAAGTCCATTAGCCATTATTAAGATGGATTTGGGAAAAATCCACTGCTTATTTCCAGGATAAGCAGCATAAAATGTTTTGGGATTTTGCCAGGTATCTGTGACCTGGATTGGCCACTGTTGGAAACAGGATGCTGGGCTTGAAGGACCTTTGGTCTGACCCAGTTTAGCAATACTTATGCAAGTTTAAAGTGATGCATATGGGAAAGAGAAACCCAACCCATAGTTACAATGTTGCAAGGTTCCACATTAGGAGTCACCGACCAGGAAAGGGATCTAGGTGTCATCATTGATGACATGTTGAAACCTTCTGCTCAGTATGCAGCAGCAGCTAAGAAAGCAAATAGAATGTTAGGTGTTATTAGGAAAGGAATGAAAAACAAAAATAAGGACGTTATAATGCCTTTGTTTCACTCCATGGTAAGACCACACCTTGAACACTGTGTGCAATTCTGGTCACTGCATCTCAAAAAAATACATAGTGGAATTAGAAAAGGGCAACGAAAATGATAAGAGAAATGGGTCGACTTTCTTATGAGGAAAGGCTAAAGCGGCTAGGGCTCTTCAGTTGGAGAAAAAACGGCCGGGGAGATATGATAGAGGTCAATAAAATAATGAGTAGAATGGAATGGGTGGACATTAATTGCTTGTTTACTCTTTCCAAATATGCTAGGACTAGGGAGCACACAATGAAGGTGCAAAGTAGTCAATTTAAAACAAATCGGAGAAAATATTTCTTCTCTCAATGTGTAATTCAAAACTGGAAGATCATGGTAAAAGTAGTTACCCTTCTCCACTACTGCCAACTCCAGACTTCGCGCCTTCTGTCTCGCTACACCCTATGCCTGGAATAAACTTCCTGAGCCCCTACGTCTTGACCCATCCTTGGCCACCTTTAAATCTAGACTGAAAGCCCACCTCTTTAACATTGTTTTGACTCATAACCACTTGTAACCTCCTCTCCTCCTTCCTGTACAAATTAATTGATTTGATTTCTTACTTTATTTTTTGTCTATTACATTGTAAGCTCTTTGAGCAGGGACTGTCTTCTATGTTTGTGCAGCGCTGCGTACGCCTTGTAGTGCTATAGAAATGCTAAATGCTATCAGAAGACCTCATCTCTGAAACACTTAAACGATTTGCTAAATCCTACTGCAAACTAGACAAATGCCCAAACAACCTCATGAAATCAGCTCCTCAACAATTTGTAATAGACCTAACGAACCACGTAAACTTCATGCTACAAAACGGACTCTTCCCAAAGGAAAAAGGAAAAATCTTACTCACCCCAATACCCAAAGATACAATGAAAAGCGCAAGCGAAATAACCAATTACAGACCAGTAGCATCCATACCACTAATAACCAAAATAACCGAAGGGATGGTAACAAAACAACTTACAAACTATTTAAACAAGTTCTCAATACTGCATGATGCCCAATCAGAATTCTGATCGAACCACAGCACAGAAACAGTACTAATCACCCTAATGACTAAATTCAAACAAATGATCGCAACCAGCAACAATATACTTCTCCTACAATTCGACATGTCAAGTGCCTTTGATATGGTTGACCACGGAATTCTATTGCACATACTTGAATACTTCGGCATCGGAGGAAATGTCCTAAACTGGTTCAAGGGGTTCCTAACCCTGCGTTCATATCAAGTCACATCAAACTCAACTACGTCCGCTTCATGGACACCTGAATGTGGAGTACCGCAAGGATCACCCCTCTCACCAACCATCTTCAACATAATGATGATCCCATTGGCAAAACTCCTATCAAATCATAACCTCAACCCATATATATACGCCGACGATGTAACAATATACATCCCTTTCAAACAAGATATCAAAGAAATATCCAACGAAATCAACCAAAGTCTACACATCATGAACACCTGGGCAGATGCATTTCGATTGAAACTAAACGCGGAAAAAACTCAATGCCTAATACTCACCTCCCAATACAACACGAATGAATTTACCACCTTAAACACACCAAAACTAAACCTTCCAATCTCAGAAACTTTAAAAATCCTTGGAGTCACTATCGATCGCCATCTAACACTTGAAACCCATGCAAACAACACAACCAAAAAGATGTTCTGAATGTGGAAACTGAAAAGAATAAGACCATTCTTCCCAAGATCCGTCTTCCGCAACCTAGTGCAATCCCTCATACTCAGCCATCTGGATTACTGCAATTCACTATACGCAGGTTGTAAAGAGCAAATACTGAGGAGACTTCAAACAGCCCAGAACACAGCAGCCAGACTCATCTTCGGAAAACCAAAATACAAAAGTGCAAAACCCTTACGAGAGAAGCTACACTGGCTCCCACTTAAGGAACGCATTACTTTTAAAGTATGCACATTAGTCCACAAAATTATTCACGGTGAAGCTCCAGCCTACATGTCTGACTTAATAGACCTACCACCCAGGAACGCTAAAAGATCATCTCGAACTTTCCTTAACCTCCACTTTCCTAATTGCAAAGGCATAAAATACAAGGCGCTGCACGCATCAACTTTTTCTTACATAAGCATGCAATTCTGGAATATACTACCACGCAACTTGAAAACAATCCACGAACTAACCAACTTCTGCAAACTACTGAAGACTCATCTCTTTGATAAAATTTACTGTAAGGATCAAAACACATGAAGTCCACACTCAGTGTTACAGAAATAAACCAATACATTCTTTTCTGAACTCTCATCCCCCGTAATTTTATCACACTTAAACCTTCACTCACAGAAAATGTTATACCGAATGTTCTTTTGCTAAGGTTCAATTACCCTATTAATTTCCCGTTGTCTCTTTCCATTGTTCTTTTCCTTGTCCTATTCCCTAACGATACTTTGACTTTGTCTTCGCTTAACTTCTCACAATGTAATCCATAACTGATTTGTAACAAATCGTATCTCCATTATTTACAATGTATTGTAAGCCACACTGAGCCCGCAAATAGGTGGGAAAATGTGGGATACAAATGCAATAAAATAAATAAATAAATAGTAGTAGTAGTAGTTGCGAAAAGAGAAGTCCATAAGCCATTATTAAGATGGATTTGGGGAAAATCCACAGCTTATTTCCAGGATAAGCAACGTAAAATCTGTTTTAGTGTTTTGGGATTTTGCCAGGTATTTGACCTGGATTGGCTACTGCTGGATAGAGGATACTGGGCTCGATGGAGATTCAATCTGTCTTATGCAGCACTTGATACTCTGTCTTACACCGGACACGGTGGGCCGGGCACTTCTTTTCGGAGATCCTGTGAAGGGGGGGGGGGGGGGGTCCACTATGTAAAAAGGGTCAAGAGTGAGACCAAAGTCTATGGAGCCCAACATCTTACCCCCAGCCATGGCCAGTCCAGTTGCCAAGATCCCTTTGGACTATTTTCTCTTTAACCTTGCAGTAGCAGCTGTGCCTCAGCCTTCAGCACCGGATCTATACCTGGGGAGGTGTGGGAGTGACAGGCAGAAGAAGGGGAGCAGGTGGATAGGTCTTTCAGAGGGAGGAGGGGGATGGGGGGTGGAGTGAGTGGGAGGGTGGGTAGAGTGGGGGGTGGAGTGGGAGGAGACGAAGAGAGTGGGGGAGGGGGGGTCCACTATGTAAAAAGGGTCACGAGTGAGACCAAAGTCTATGGAGCCCAACATCTTACCCCCAGCCATGGCCAGTCCAGTTGCCAAGATCCCTTTGGACTATTTTCTCTTTAACCTTGCAGTAGCAGCTGTGCCTCAGCCTTCAGCACCGGATCTATACCTGGGGAGGTGTGGGAGTGAACGGCAGAAGAAGGGGAGCAGGTGGATAGGTCTTTCAGAGGGAGGGGGGGGGAGAGGAGGGGGATAGGGGGGTGGAGTGAGTGGGAGGGTGGGTAGAGTGGGGGGTGGAGTGGGAGGAGACAAAGAGAGTGGGGGAGGGGGGGTCCACTATGTAAAAAGGGTCAAGAGTGAGACCAAAGTCTATGGAGCCCAACATCTTACCCCCAGCCATGGCCAGTCCAGTTGCCAAGATCCCTTTGGACTATTTTCTCTTTAACCTTGCAGTAGCAGCTGTGCCTCAGCCTTCAGCACCGGATCTATACCTGGGGAGGTGTGGGAGTGAACGGCAGAAGAAGGGGAGCAGGTGGATAGGTCTTTCAGAGGGAGGGGGGGGAGAGGAGGGGGATAGGGGGGTGGAGTGAGTGGGAGGGTGGGTAGAGTGGGGGGTGGAGTGGGAGGAGACGAAGAGAGTGGGGGAGGGGGGGTCCACTATGTAAAAAGGGTCAAGAGTGAGACCAAAGTCTATGGAGCCCAACATCTTACCCCCAGCCATGGCCAGTCCAGTTGCCAAGATCCCTTTGGACTATTTTCTCTTTAACCTTGCAGTAGCAGCTGTGCCTCAGCCTTCAGCACCGGATCTATACCTGGGGAGGTGTGGGAGTGACAGGCAGAAGAAGGGGAGCAGGTGGATAGGTCTTTCAGAGGGAGGAGGGGGATAGGGGGTGGAGTGAGTGGGAGGGTGGGTAGAGTGGGGGGTGGAGTGGGAGGATACGAAGAGAGTGGGGGAGGGGGGGTCCACTATGTAAAAAGGGTCAAGAGTGAGACCAAAGTCTATGGAGCCCAACATCTTACCCCCAGCCATGGCCAGTCCAGTTGCCAAGATCCCTTTGGACTATTTTCTCTTTAACCTTGCAGTAGCAGCTGTGCCTCAGCCTTCAGCACCGGATCTATACCTGGGGAGGTGTGGGAGTGACAGGCAGAAGAAGGGGAGCAGGTGGATAGGTCTTTCAGAGGGAGGGGGGGGGAGAGGAGGGGGATAGGGGGGTGGAGTGAGTGGGAGGGAGGGTGGGTAGAGTGGGGGGTGGAGTGGGAGGAGACGAAGAGAGTGGGGGAGGGGGGTCCACTATGTAAAAAGGGTCAAGAGTGAGACCAAAGTCTATGGAGCCCAACATCTTACCCCCAGCCATGGCCAGTCCAGTTGCCAAGATCCCTTTGGACTATTTTCTCTTTAACCTTGCAGTAGCAGCTGTGCCTCAGCCTTCAGCACCGGATCTATACCTGGGGAGGTGTGGGAGTGAACGGCAGAAGAAGGGGAGCAGGTGGATAGGTCTTTCAGAGGGAGGGGGGGGAGAGGAGGGGGATAGGGGGGTGGAGTGAGTGGGAGGGAGGGTGGGTAGAGTGGGGGGTGGAGTGGGAGGAGACGAAGAGAGTGGGGGAGGGGGGGTCCACTATGTAAAAAGGGTCAAGAGTGAGACCAAAGTCTATGGAGCCCAACATCTTACCCCCAGCCATGGCCAGTCCAGTTGCCAAGATCCCTTTGGACTATTTTCTCTTTAACCTTGCAGTAGCAGCTGTGCCTCAGCCTTCAGCACCGGATCTATACCTGGGGAGGTGTGGGAGTGACAGGCAGAAGAAGGGGAGCAGGTGGATAGGTCTTTCAGAGGGAGGAGGGGGATAGGGGGTGGAGTGAGTGGGAGGGTGGGTAGAGTGGGGGGTGGAGTGGGAGGATACGAAGAGAGTGGGGGAGGGGGGGTCCACTATGTAAAAAGGGTCAAGAGTGAGACCAAAGTCTATGGAGCCCAACATCTTACCCCCAGCCATGGCCAGTCCAGTTGCCAAGATCCCTTTGGACTATTTTCTCTTTAACCTTGCAGTAGCAGCTGTGCCTCAGCCTTCAGCACCGGATCTATACCTGGGGAGGTGTGGGAGTGACAGGCAGAAGAAGGGGAGCAGGTGGATAGGTCTTTCAGAGGGAGGGGGGGGGGAGAGGAGGGGGGTAGGGGGGTGGAGTGAGTGGGAGGGGGGGTGGGTAGAGTGGGGGGTGGAGTGGGAGGAGACGAAGAGAGTGGGGGAGGGGGGGTCCACTATGTAAAAAGGGTCAAGAGTGAGACCAAAGTCTATGGAGCCCAACATCTTACCCCCAGCCATGGCCAGTCCAGTTGCCAAGATCCCTTTGGACTATTTTCTCTTTAACCTTGCAGTAGCAGCTGTGCCTCAGCCTTCAGCACCGGATCAATACCTGGGGAGGTGTGGGAGTGACAGGCAGAAGAAGGGGAGCAGGTGGATAGGTCTTTCAGAGGGAGGGGGGGGAGAGGAGGGGGATAGGGGGGTGGAGTGAGTGGGAGGTGGAGTGGGAGGAGACGAAGAGAGTGGGGGAGGGGGGGGTCCACTATGTAAAAAGGGTCAAGAGTGAGACCAAAGTCTATGGAGCCCAACATCTTACCCCCAGCCATGGCCAGTCCAGTTGCCAAGATCCCTTTGGACTATTTTCTCTTTAACCTTGCAGTAGCAGCTGTGCCTCAGCCTTCAGCACCGGATCTATACCTGGGGAGGTGTGGGAGTGAACGGCAGAAGAAGGGGAGCAGGTGGATAGGTCTTTCAGAGGGAGGAGGGGGATAGGGGGGGGTGGAGTGAGTGGGAGGGTGGGTAGAGTGGGGGGTGGAGTGGGAGGAGACGAAGAGAGTGGGGGAGGGGGGGTCCACTATGTAAAAAGGGTCACGAGTGAGACCAAAGTCTATGGAGCCCAACATCTTACCCCCAGCCATGGCCAGTCCAGTTGCCAAGATCCCTTTGGACTATTTTCTCTTTAACCTTGCAGTAGCAGCTGTGCCTCAGCCTTCAGCACCGGATCAATACCTGGGGAGGTGTGGGAGTGACAGGCAGAAGAAGGGGAGCAGGTGGATAGGTCTTTCAGAGGGAGGGGGGGGGGAGAGGAGGGGGATAGGGGGGTGGAGTGAGTGGGAGGGAGGGTGGGTAGAGTGGGGGGTGGAGTGGGAGGAGACGAAGAGAGTGGGGGAGGGGGGTCCACTATGTAAAAAGGGTCAAGAGTGAGACCAAAGTCTATGGAGCCCAACATCTTACCCCCAGCCATGGCCAGTCCAGTTGCCAAGATCCCTTTGGACTATTTTCTCTTTAACCTTGCAGTAGCAGCTGTGCCTCAGCCTTCAGCACCGGATCAATACCTGGGGAGGTGTGGGAGTGACAGGCAGAAGAAGGGGAGCAGGTGGATAGGTCTTTCAGAGGGAGGGGGGGGAGAGGAGGGGGATAGGGGGGTGGAGTGAGTGGGAGGTGGAGTGGGAGGAGACGAAGAGAGTGGGGGAGGGGGGGTCCACTATGTAAAAAGGGTCAAGAGTGAGACCAAAGTCTATGGAGCCCAACATCTTACCCCCAGCCATGGCCAGTCCAGTTGCCAAGATCCCTTTGGACTATTTTCTCTTTAACCTTGCAGTAGCAGCTGTGCCTCAGCCTTCAGCACCGGATCTATACCTGGGGAGGTGTGGGAGTGAACGGCAGAAGAAGGGGAGCAGGTGGATAGGTCTTTCAGAGGGAGGAGGGGGATAGGGGGGGGTGGAGTGAGTGGGAGGGTGGGTAGAGTGGGGGGTGGAGTGGGAGGAGACGAAGAGAGTGGGGGAGGGGGGGGTCCACTATGTAAAAAGGGTCACGAGTGAGACCAAAGTCTATGGAGCCCAACATCTTACCCCCAGCCATGGCCAGTCCAGTTGCCAAGATCCCTTTGGACTATTTTCTCTTTAACCTTGCAGTAGCAGCTGTGCCTCAGCCTTCAGCACCGGATCTATACCTGGGGAGGTGTGGGAGTGACAGGCAGAAGAAGGGGAGCAGGTGGATAGGTCTTTCAGAGGGAGGAGGGGGATAGGGGGGGTGGAGTGAGTGGGAGGGTGGGTAGAGTGGGGGGTGGAGTGGGAGGAGACGAAGAGAGTGGGGGAGGGGGGGTCCACTATGTAAAAAGGGTCACGAGTGAGACCAAAGTCTATGGAGCCCAACATCTTACCCCCAGCCATGGCCAGTCCAGTTGCCAAGATCCCTTTGGACTATTTTCTCTTTAACCTTGCAGTAGCAGCTGTGCCTCAGCCTTCAGCACCGGATCTATACCTGGGGAGGTGTGGGAGTGAACGGCAGAAGAAGGGGAGCAGGTGGATAGGTCTTTCAGAGGGAGGGGGGGGAGAGGAGGGGGATAGGGGGGTGGAGTGAGTGGGAGGGTGGGTAGAGTGGGGGGTGGAGTGGGAGGAGACGAAGAGAGTGGGGGAGGGGGGTCCACTATGTAAAAAGGGTCAAGAGTGAGACCAAAGTCTATGGAGCCCAACATCTTACCCCCAGCCATGGCCAGTCCAGTTGCCAAGATCCCTTTGGACTATTTTCTCTTTAACCTTGCAGTAGCAGCTGTGCCTCAGCCTTCAGCACCGGATCAATACCTGGGGAGGTGTGGGAGTGACAGGCAGAAGAAGGGGAGCAGGTGGATAGGTCTTTCAGAGGGAGGGGGGGGAGAGGAGGGGGATAGGGGGGTGGAGTGAGTGGGAGGTGGAGTGGGAGGAGACGAAGAGAGTGGGGGAGGGGGGGTCCACTATGTAAAAAGGGTCAAGAGTGAGACCAAAGTCTATGGAGCCCAACATCTTACCCCCAGCCATGGCCAGTCCAGTTGCCAAGATCCCTTTGGACTATTTTCTCTTTAACCTTGCAGTAGCAGCTGTGCCTCAGCCTTCAGCACCGGATCTATACCTGGGGAGGTGTGGGAGTGAACGGCAGAAGAAGGGGAGCAGGTGGATAGGTCTTTCAGAGGGAGGAGGGGGATAGGGGGGGGTGGAGTGAGTGGGAGGGTGGGTAGAGTGGGGGGTGGAGTGGGAGGAGATGAAGAGAGTGGGGGAGGGGGGGTCCACTATGTAAAAAGGGTCACGAGTGAGACCAAAGTCTATGGAGCCCAACATCTTACCCCCAGCCATGGCCAGTCCAGTTGCCAAGATCCCTTTGGACTATTTTCTCTTTAACCTTGCAGTAGCAGCTGTGCCTCAGCCTTCAGCACCGGATCTATACCTGGGGAGGTGTGGGAGTGACAGGCAGAAGAAGGGGAGCAGGTGGATAGGTCTTTCAGAGGGAGGAGGGGGATAGGGGGGGGGGGAGTGAGTGGGAGGGTGGGTAGAGTGGGGGGTGGAGTGGGAGGAGACGAAGAGAGTGGGGGAGGGGGGGTCCACTATGTAAAAAGGGTCACGAGTGAGACCAAAGTCTATGGAGCCCAACATCTTACCCCCAGCCATGGCCAGTCCAGTTGCCAAGATCCCTTTGGACTATTTTCTCTTTAACCTTGCAGTAGCAGCTGTGCCTCAGCCTTCAGCACCGGATCTATACCTGGGGAGGTGTGGGAGTGAACGGCAGAAGAAGGGGAGCAGGTGGATAGGTCTTTCAGAGGGAGGGGGGGGAGAGGAGGGGGATAGGGGGGTGGAGTGAGTGGGAGGGAGGGTGGGTAGAGTGGGGGGTGGAGTGGGAGGAGACGAAGAGAGTGGGGGAGGGGGGGTTACAGGCCTCAGGCCAACGCCCACTCGTTTGTTAAACCCCCCCCCCCGGAACCCCCAGTGAGAGGACACCCCCCCCCCCGCCCAATCCAGCCCGTTGTCTCACCTCCAGGACTCCTCTGACTGGGTTCGGGCTCCTTCTCTCCCGGTACCGGCGCTTTTCCACCTCTCACTCGTCTCCTTCTGACTCACTTCCCGTTCCAACACAACACAAATGACGTCATCAGCCCTCCACCCGGAGCATCACGGGAAATGTTGGGCGGCGGCATGACGTCACGACGTCGAAGCCACTTAGCGATGTCTCTGTCTCCACTCCCTCGCGCAGGCGTCATCTCTACTAGTACACTCGAAACCAAGCGAACCTGCTACGAGCTGCTGCTGCATCCTGGTTCTCGTTCTTGTTTTGTTGTAGCATTTCTATTTAATCTCACTTATATTTTCAAACATGGCAGCTTGTGCAGCATGTACGGATGTACACACAGAAAGTATGATAACAGAATAACTTTTCATGAGTAGAGTAGTCGTTTGTTTATAAATCGTAATCGGTGTGTCATTTGGAGGGGCTGGATACACGGACACCTTAGCATTATTATTATTAGCATTTGTATAGCGCTACCAGACGCAGCGCTGAACACCTGACACAGAGAGACAGTCCCTGGTCGATAGAGCTTACAATCTATATATATTCATGCAGAGATTTTTTTTCTCCTGCAAAAAGGGCCACTAAAACACACACCATTTTATGACAATCAGGTGCTCAACATTCAGAGTTGCTACCTATTTATTTACTTATTCATTACATTTATATCCCACATTAAACATGAATTAGGTTCAAACCAGAGAGCATTTTTATTTTATTTAATCATTTATTTATAATTTTTCATTTTACAAGGGTCACTTGCAAACAGTAATACAGAGATGACTGCACATTAATGCAATATAGGAAGAAAACAATCCCAACTAGATAAATGGATTATATACAATCTTTCTCTTTCTTAGACCACAAAATAAATAGGGAGAGTGAAACAAGACAAGGAGATCAATTAAACAACCTGATTATCCCCAGTTATTATTTATCTGAATCATTATTCCACATTGATCGTCCAGTTGGCTTCTTCAAACCCAAGACGGTATATAGTCAATTAATTTTGTTGGAAACATACTTATTGTCCAATATCAGTGGAAATAATACACCCGATTTCATTTTTTCTCTTTTAAAACCAGAAATTAATTAACAATACAAACACTTGCGTCTCTAATTCAATTCCCACTGATTAAGGTAATCCCAGTTTCACAGGCTTCACTCCTTTTGAATTAATATACTAAGAGGAATCATTTCAGAGGAAAAAAAACTTTAGGAGTCATACCTGGAACTCTGGGAAAACAACAATCTCGATATTAATCATCTGTACTAATATTTGTTTTGTTCAAATTTTTCTGGTATATTAACATTTTCAAAATCTTAACCATTTCCTATTCCTGTAGAACTTCATTTGCTGTATCAATTTTTCATTCTCAAAGGATTCGATTCAATTATCCATGTGGCTCACTAATCAAACCTATAAATGGCAAGTGACCGACTCACCTGCAAATGCGCAGTAGAGACTTCCCTCTCTGTCCCGCCCCCGCGTCAAGACGTGATGACGGGAGGAGGGGGGCGGGACAGAGAGGGAAACTGCGCTGAAGGGAACCGCTGACGTCGCTACCCGCTCCCCCCCCCCAAGGTAGCCACTACCGCCCCCCCCCCCGGAGTCGCCACCACCCCCCCCTTCACCCGGCCCGGGCCCTCTCTTCATTATTCAACTTACAGCAGCGCCGAAACAGCAGCAAGCAGCAGCTCCCATTGGCCTTCATTCACTGCCTGTGCCCCGCCCTCGCCGACGTGACGTCACACGAGGGCGAGGCACAGGCAGTGAAGGAAGGCCAATGGGAGCTGCTGCTTGCTGCTGTTTCGGCGCTGCTGTAAGTTGAATAACGAAGAGAGGGCCCGGGCCGGGTGAAGGGGGGGGTGGTGGCGACTCCGGCGTGGGGGGGGGCGGTAGCGGCTACCTTGGGGGGGGAGGGGAGGGGACATGGGAGGTCTCAGAAGGAGGGGGGCCTTGGAACTGGGAGGGCTGGACTGAAGGGGGCCTTCCAGCTGGCTGGGAAGAAGGGGGGGCCTTGGAACTGGGAGGGAGGGAGGGAGGGAAGGAAGGGGGCCTTGGGAGCTGGGGGGGCCTTGGGAGCTGGGGGGGCCTGGGGCCTTGGAACTGGGAGGGAGGGAGGGAGGGCCGGGGGCCTTGGGAGCTGGGGGGAGGGCCTGGGGCCTTGGAACTGGGAGGGAGGGCGGGCAGGCAGGGGGCCTTGCAGCTGGGAAGGGGGGAGGACTGGAGCCTTGGAGCTGGGAGGGAGGGCAGGGGGCCCCTTACAGTTGTGAGGGAGAGCAGGGGGCCTTGGAACTGGGAGGGAGGGAAGGGGGCCTTGGGAGCTGGGGGGGAGGGCCTGGGGCCTTGGAACTGGGAGGGAGGGAGGGAGGACAGGGGGCCTTGCAGCTGGGAAGGGGGGAGGACTGGAGCCTTGGAGCTGGGAGGGAGGGACAGAGGGGGCCTTGGAGCTGGCAGGGAAGGAGGATGGCAGGGGGCTTTGCAGCTGCAACGGGAGGGGGGCCTTGGGGAAAAAAACATTCCAATACCCGCCCGTTTTTACGGGCTTAACGGCTAGTAAGATTATATCTGAAGCAAAATTATTTACTACCACCGTTAGGTCCTGGAGTGCCTTCCAGATGATATTCAATGTAACCTCCACGGGAGCCAAAAACTCCAAGCTGATAGCTCTTATGGGTTTAGGAGTGGCACCGCCGACATGGGTTCAGCTGTAAACAACTCCTAACTCACTCCTCCACTCCTTTGGACATGGTGGTTAAATGACTCGGGAGCGATTAAGTTGTTTCCAGGTCCAAGAGCATCGACGCTCCTTCGCCAACACTAATCAGGACTCATCAACCCAGTCATCTGTGGGCAGCTCGTCGCGAGTGGTCCCACACTTGCTGCACAGGGGACAAAACGCTGGTCATCGGCGGCTGACCCCCCCATTGTCCCCTTCCTCTCAGTTAAGGTAACTGCAAATGCAGAGAGGAAATTTCAAGTAAACAGAGAACTTCAGAGGGCAGCTGGGCCATTGAGCCAGTGGCGTAGCCACAGGTGGGCCTGGGTGGGCCGGGGCCCACCCACTTAGGGCTCAGGCCCACCCAACAGTAGCACATGTTTAGCAGTAGCTGATGGGGATTCCAAGCTCTACCAGCTGAAGACTTCCCCCTGATGGTATTGAAAATGGTTTGCTCCACGTTACTGGCACCTGCAAATGCTCTGTTTTCAGCGCATGCCTGCTGCAGACTGCCATGGTGGCGAGAAGCATTTTCCCACCAGCTTAGATATTTTTGGGGGGAGGGGAGAACACTTGGTGCCCACCCACTTCTTGCCTAGGCCCACCCAAAATCTGCTGTCTGGCTACGTTGAGCGTACGAGCTTCAGGTCACCATCTTTCCACTCTCCCTAATTTGGGACACTTTGGTTTCTCCTCAGAGGCCTGTCTGATATGGGTAACCCTTCAGCATAGCCCTCTGAGTCATTGAAACACGGAAGCCCCTCCACCACTACAAGGTGGTGTCCCTTCGGAGGGGACCAGGGAGCATTTTAAGTCTTTTTTTCTCCCGTGCCTACATCAAAAGAGAAAGATGGCATGTGGAAATGTGCTCCTTTTGTTTTGTGGATTGCATAGCTATATTATGAAAATGCGCTTGCCGTTTCAGCCTTTCATAGGTACTACTACTACTTATCATTTCTATAGCGCTACTAGACGTACGCAGCGCTGTACACTTGAACATGAAGAGACAGTCCCTGCTCAACAGAGCTTACAATCTAATTAGGACAGACAAACAGGACAAACAAGAGATAAGGGAATATTAAAGTGAGGATGATAAAATAAGGGTTCTGAACAAGTGAATAAGGGTAAGGAGTTAAAAGCAGCATCAAAAAGGTGGGCTGTTAGCTTAGATTTGAAGACGGCCAGAGATGGAGCTTGACGTACCGGCTCAGGAAGTTTATTCCAGGCATATGGTGCAGCAAGATAAAAGGAACGGAGTCTGGAGTTAGCGGTGGAGGAGAAGGGTGCAGATAAGAGAGATTTACCCAGTGAACAGAGTTCCCGGGGAGGAATGTAGGGAGAGATGAGAGTGGAGAGGTACTGAGGAGCTGCAGAGTGAATGCACTTATAGGTCAATAAGAGGAGTTTGAACTGTATGCGGAAACGGATAGGAAGCCAGTGAAGTGACTTGAGGAGAGGGCTAATATGAGCATAATGACACTGGCAGAATATTAGTCATGCAGCGGAATTTTGAACAGATTGAAGAGAAGAGAGATGGCTAAGTGGGAGACCTGTGAGAAGCAAGTTGCAATAGTCTAAGCGAGAGGTGATAAGAGTATGGATGAGGGTTCTGGTAGTGTGCTCAGAAAGGAAAGGACAAATTTTGCTGATATTATAGAGAAAGAAATGACAGGTTTTAGCAGTCTGCTGAATATGTGCAGAGAGGGAGGCGTCGAAGATGATCCCAAGGTTACGAGCTGATGAGACAGGAAGGATAAGAGTGTTATCCACAGAAATAGAGAATGGGGGAGGAGGAGAGGTTGATTTAGGGAGAAAGATGAGAAGCTCAGTCTTGGTCATGTTTAGTTTCAGTTGGCGCTGAGACATCCAGGCAGCAATGTCAGACAGGCAGGCTGATACTTTGGCCTGGATTCCTGCTGAGATTTCTGGTGTGGAGAGGTAGATCTGGGAGTCATCAGCGTAAAGATGATAATGAAAACCATGGGATGAGATCAGAGTACCAAGGGAAGAAGTATAGATGGAGAAAAGAAGAGGTCCCAGGACAGATCCCTGAGGTACACCAACTGACAGTGGGATAGAAGTAGAGGAGGATCCACTAGAGTATACACTAAAGGTATGCTGGGAGAGAATAGAAGAAAACCAGGAAAGAACAGAGCCCTGAAATCCAAGTGAGGACAGCGTATCAAGGCGTAGGCTGTGATCAACAGTGTCAAAAGCAGCAGATAGATCGAGAAGGATGAGGATAGAATAGAGACCTTTGGATCTGGCTAGGAACAGATCATTGGAGACTTTAGCAAGCGCTGTTTCAGTTGAATGAAGGGGGCGAAAGCCAGATTGAAGTGGATCAAGAATAGCTTGAGATGAAAGAAAGTCAAGGCAACGGCGATGAACAGCACGTTCAAGTATCTTGGATAGGAAAGGGAGGAGGGAGATGGGGTGATAGTTGGAAGGACAGGTAGGGTCCAATGAAGGTTTTTTAAGGAGTGGTGTGAGTACAGCATATTTGAAGGCATCAGGAACAGTCGCAATGGAAAGTGAAAGATTGAGGATATGACAGATAAAAGGGATGGCAGTAGGAGAGATAGTGTTAAGTAGACGAGTGGGAATAGGATCAGAGGAACAGGCAGTTAGTTTCGAGGAGGAAAGAAGATGTGTAGTTTCCTCTTCAGTGATTTCAGAAAAGGAGGCAGGGGTTGGAGGGTTGAGAGAATGGACTAAGGGAAGGAGAGGTGGAGGTGACCTGGCTGAGAATTCAAGTTTAATCTTGTGAACCTTATCATGAAAGAACTCAGCCAGAGTCTGGGGGAAAAGTGAAGGGGGGGTTGGAGGTGAAGGCACTTTGAGGAGAGTTCAGTGTGGCAAAGAGACATTGAGGGTTTGAGCCAAGAGAATTTGTCAACTGGATGTAATAGTCCTGTTTGGCAAGTAAAAGAGCAGACTGGAAGGAGGTCAGCAAGAATTTGAAATGTATGAAGTCAGCATGGGCACGGGATTTCAGCCAAAGGCGTTCTGCAGAGCGGGCACAGGAACGTAGGTAGCGGATTCTAGAGGTCAGCCAAGGCTGGGGTTTGGTACGTTTTACAGAAAGGGGAATGGGAGGAGCGAGAGTATCCAGAGCAGAGGACAGAATAGTATTATAGGAAGAGACAGCCTCATTGACAGACTTGGATAACATAGTGGTAGAGAGGAGATTTAAACATTGGAGGACAGAGTAGAAGGGTCAATAGCCTGAAGATTCCTAAATGTATTGGTTAAGATTGGACGGGACTGGGGAGGAGGGTGTTTAAGTGTGAAAATTATCAAATGATGGTCAAAGAGGGGAAGAGTTGAGGCACAGAAACTGGAGAGTGAGCAGTTTGAGAAGAAGATAAGATCAAGACAATGGCCATTCTGGTGAGTGGGGCCAGTGGAGCACAGTTGAAGATTGAAAGAGGATGTTAAAGCAAGGAACTGCGAAGCATAAGAGTCAGAGGGATCATTATAAATGATTTAGAGATGGGAGTAACTAGCGAGGTAATTAAATTTGCTGATGACACAAAGTTATTCAAAGTTGTTAACTCGCGACAGGATTGTGAAAAATTACAGAAGGACCTTACGAGACTGGGAGACTGGGCAGCTAAATGGCAGATGATGTTTAATGTGAGCAAGTGCAAAGTGATGCATGTGGGAAAAAAGAACCCGAATTATAGCTACGTCATGCAAGGTTCCATGTTAGGAGTTACGGACCAAGAAAGGGATTTGTGTGTCGTCGTCGATAATACACTGAAACCTTCTGCTCCGTGTGCTGCTGCGGCTAGGAAAGCGAATAGAATGTTGGGTATTATTAGGAAAGGTATGGAAAACAGGTGTGAGGATGTTATAATGCCATTGTATCGCTCCATGGTGTGACCGCACCTTGAGTACTGTGTTCAATTCTGGTCGCCGCATCTCAAGAAAGATATAGTAGAATTGGAAAAGGTGCAGCGAAGGGCGACTAAAATGATAGCGGGGATGGGACGACTTCCCTATGAAGAAAGACTAAGGAGGCTAGGGCTTTTCAGCTTGGAGAAGAGACGGCTGAGGGGAGACATGATAGAGGTATATAAAATAATGAGTGGAGTGGAACAGGTGGATGTGAAGCGTCTGTTCACGCTTTCCAAAAATACTAGGACTAGGGGGCATGCGATGAAACTACAGTGTAGTAAATTTAAAAAACATCGGAGAAAATTTTTCTTCACCCAACGCGTAATTAAACTCTGGAATTCGTTGCCGGAGAGTGTGGTGAAGGCGGTTAGCTTGGCAGAGTTTAAAAGGAGGTTAGACGGTTTCCTAAAGGACAAGTCCATAAACCGCTACTAAATGGACTTGGGAAAAATCCACAATTCCGGGAATAACATGTATTGAATGTTTGCACGTTTGGGAAGCTTGCCAGGTGCCCTTGGCCTGGATTGGCCTCTGTTTTGGACAGGATGCTGGGCTCGATGGACTCTTGGTCTTTTCCCAGTGTGGCATTACTTATTAGCATGAATGTTAAAATCCCCAAGAATGAGGGAAGGAGATGAAGGTTCAAGAAAGAAGGAAAGCCAAGCAGTGAGACTGAGGTAAAAGAAGAGGTTGAAATCTACAAGAGGGTGAAAGTAACAGCTCGACACAATAATAGATCCTTGGGGAAAAATTCAGACACTATGTTTCTAGACATTTAAACTAGAGAGTGGGGGCGACAAAAGGAAACAAGGGATTTCTGAAAGTTACCCCCGGAATAAACATGATGGCAGAGGGAAAGGTCATGTAAATATAAAAAAACACCCAAACTCACTAAGCACATGGAAAGCTATTTTTTCACGGAGAGAGTAGTGGATGCTTGGAATGCCCACCCGCGGGAGGTGGTGGAAATGAAAACGGTAACGGAATTCAAACATGCGTGGGATAAGCATAAAGGAATCCTGTGCCGAAGGAATGGATCCTCAGGAGCTTAGTCAAGATCGGGAGGCAGGGCTGGTGGTTGGGAGGCAGGGATAGTGCTGGACATACTTGTACGGTCTGTGCCAGAGCCGGTGGTTGGGAGGCAGGGCTGATGGTTGGGAGGTGAGGATAGTGCTGGGCAGACTTATACGGTCTGTGCCAGAGCCGGTGGTTGGGAGGAGGGGCAGGTGGTTGGGAGGCAGGGATAGTGCTGGGCAGACTTATACGGTCTGTGCCCTGAAGAGCACAGGTACAAATCAAAGTAGGGTATACACAAAAAGTAGCACATATGAGTTTGTCTTGTTGGGCAGACTGGATGGACCGTGCAGGTCTTTTTCTGCCGTCATCTACTATTTTACTATGTTACTATATGTGCACAAATGCTCGTAGTCTAAGTAAAAAGGTTCAAGACTTGCAAGCCCTGATGTTTGAAGAAAACTTGGATATTGTTGCTATTACAGAGACGTGGTTCAACGATTCTCATGAATGGGATGTGACTGTACCGGGCTATAATCTTTTTAGAAAGGATAGAGAGGGCCAAAGGGGTGGAGGAGTGGCGCTGTATGTGAGAGACAATATCAGAGTGACTGAAATGCGGGGCAGCTGGGGAAAGGAAGAAGCTTTATGGATTGTCCTGGAAAGAGAAGATGGAACCTGTATCCACACTGGGGTTATCTACAGACCTCCTGCACAAACCAGTGGCATAGCCACAGGTGGGCCTGGGTGGGCCAGGGCCCACCCACTTAGGGCTCAGGCCCACCCAACAGTAGTACACGTTTAGCGGTAGCTGGTGGGGATCCCAATGTCTGCCAGCTGAATACAACCCCCTGATAGTAATTAAAACGCTTCTCTCCACGATACTGGCACCTGTGCATGCTCAGTTTTCAGCGCATGCCTACTGCAGACTGCCAAGGTGGAAAGAAGCGTTTTCCCGCCAGCTCAGATATTTTTCTGGCGGGGGTTGGGAAGAACACTTGGTGCCCACCCATTTCTTGCCTAGGCCCACCCAAAATCTGTTGTCTGGCTACGCCGCTGGCGCAAACGGAGAAGTTAGACAAGGATCTGATAGAAGATATTCAAAAGATTGGTATGAAAGGGGAGGTACTACTGTTGGGAGGTTTCAGTTTGTCTGACGTGGATTGGAATGTCCCGTCTGTGGAATCGGAAAGAAGTAGGGAGATTGTGGATGTCTGTCAAAGTACCTTGCTCAGACAAATGGTGACGGAACCCACGAGGGAAGGGTCGATGCTGGATCTAGTGCTTACTAATGGAGGTACTGGGTGGTCACCATTTATTGTATATCATGCGTCCACGTTCTCTGTTGATGTTACGGTGTTATGTTATGCCTCTATGGAGGGCACATGGATCAGACCCAACTACGTGGTTTCTCCAGTATTTCTTTGTTTCTTACCTTATTTTTTTTTTTGTGTTGCAGTTGCACCCAATAAAGATCATTAAAAAGAAATGGTTCCAGGAGTTTCTAACTCTGAGAACGTATCAAGTTAATATGAAGGATGAACTTTAAACTTCTTGGGATTCAGGATGTGGTGTCCCACAGAGTTCCCCCTTATCCCCCCAAAAACCTACTGTACCCACATATAGATGATAACTGTAGTCATAAGGACTATTGTAGTGGTGTACATTTGGGTCCTGTAGGTTTTTGGTGGGTTCTGGAGGGCTCACTATACAAGATAAGGGGGTAATGGTGAGATGTATACCTGGAAGCTTTTAGGTGAAGTCCACTGCAGTGCCCCCTAGGGTGCCCTGCTACTTTGCTAGGATGTCTGTGTGGCCAGTCTACTAAGAATGCTGACTCCTCCTACATCCCAATATTTTGATTTTGTGCGTTTTTCACTTGGACCTTTTTATTTGTTTCAAAAATGAACCAAAAAGATAAATACACAGAGCACAAAAACATCTAGCAACTGATTACAAAAAAAAAGTAGACGTTTTGCTGTTTCGAAAATGGCTAAATTTGCTATTCGGATTCTGGATGTTTTGAGTAAAACGTCCAAAGTCTGAGTTAGCCGTCATATTTTATTTATTTATTTATTTATTTATTTCACTTGTATCCCACATTTCCCCACCTATTTGCAGGCTCAATGTGGCTTACAAAGACCTGTTGTGGCATCAGGATGAAGTATACATTTGATGTTACAAAGAAGTCAAGGAAGACAAAAGGATTTGATCAAATATTTGTAGAGAGATACATTCTGCTTAAAGTTGGAAAGGTGTTGTATTATGGTTATCTATGGGTTCTCGTGATAGGCTTTGTCAAAGAGGTAAGTCTTCAGAGATTTGCGGAAGTTAGTTAATTCGTTGATCGTTCTCAGGTGAGTTGGAAGTGCATTCCACAGCTGTGTGCCCATATAAGAAAAGCTGGTCGTGTGAGATCGTTTGTATTTTAATCCTTTACAACTGGGGAAGTGTAGGTTGAGAAAGGTGCGGGAAGATTTTTTTGCGTTTCTGGGTGGTAGGTTCACTAGGTCTAGCATGTAGGTCGGGGCATCTCCGTAGATGATTTTATGAACAATTGTGCAGATCTTGAACGTGGTGCGTTCTTTAAGTGGAAGCCAGTGTAGTTTCTTTCTCAAGGGTTTTGCACTTTCATATTTTGTTTTTCCCAAATATGAGTCTAGCAGCTACTATGAGAGTAATTTTTGTTTGCCAACCACAGGTTTGCAAAATGACCCCCCCTCCCGGATTCCTGACCCCTCTTCCACTCCAGCTCCTGGACCCTCCTCCCCACAGTACCCCCCCCCCCCCCAAATCCAGGCTCTCTATCTGGCTCCAGCTCCCAGTCCCCACTTCACAATCCAGGCTCCCAAACCAGGCCTACCCTAATCATTGATGATCTGGCAGGGAAGTTGGGGCAGGGGCAGGGCCCATTTGCTCATGCCCATGATCGCAGCTGCATCCAATGAGGCATCATACCTTATGCTATGAGTTTCTTATGTATTTATTGGGATTTATGAACTGCCTTTATGAAGAGATTCACCCAAGTCTGCCCAACAAGATAAACTCATAGCATTGTATCTCCCTTGTTCCATGTAAGCCACATTGAAACAATACTAATTGGAAAATGTGGGGTAGAAAACCATTATAAGGCAAGCAGACCTTGGAAAGTTCCTCAAATGTAATTGTAATTTATAGCACTAGGGGGCGCAGTCACCTTTCTTATTGACTTCATTGGCAGGAGGATTTATTTTGTACATTCACACAGCCCTCACGTGTTCATAGACTAGCTTTTATACTGGATAAAGAATTCAGCCCTCTTTTTCCTGTGCCTCTCCAACAAATTCTCCCGCTATCTACTTTAGCGGAAAATAAGGGTGTCCATCTTTCTGATTTTTAAATATTTCTTATGGTTCTAGTTTTGAAAGGTTGGCAGCTTCACTCATAATACCTTTGAAGTTTTCATACATATATGTTGAAATAGGATTAGCTGAGTTTGGGCTTAGAATATCGGTGTTCAAATACGGTGTATAGTCAATTAATTTCATTAAGAACATACTTATTGTCCAAATTTTAGTTAGAAGCCAACCAGATGATCAATGAGGAATAATGAATTAGATGAGTAATATCTGGGGATAATCAGGTTAATACCATGTTTTCTTTTTTTTTTTTTTTTCTGTTTATTGTTTAATTGATCTCCTTGTCTTATTTCACTCTCCCTATTTTTCTTCACTTTGTGGTCTAAGAAAGAGAAAGATTGTAGATAACCAATTATCTAGTTGGGATTGTTTTCTTCCTATATTGCATTAATGTACAGTCATCTCTGTATTACTGTTTGCAAGTGACCCTTGTAAAATGAAAAATTATAAATAAATTATTTTAAAAAAAAGAAGAAAAAGAAAAGAATATCGGTGTTCATTATTTAAGATTAGCAGAGCAGAATGGCAGGGTGGAGGAGGGAGCTGAAGGATACAGTATTGAAGTGATAAGATCTGGAAATGGAGCTCCTGTGACCCAATATATTAACTGGACTTTACAGTCTCAAGATGCAGTAATTAAACGTCTGTGTTTATACAGGAAATACTTGTGCATGAATGGGAAATTAGTTTGCTTGGACATGAAACACAATTAGGTCAATTTCAAAAATCTGGATACGATAATTAACTAATTTTAATTAGTCATGAGTTGAATTTTCAGAGCCAAATCTAACTACTACTACTAATAATTTCTATAGCACTACTAGACGTTCACAGCATAGTACACATTCTATGCAGGTACTTTCTCTGTCCCTAGAGGGCAGCACTGTACACATTCTATGCAGGTACTTTCTCTGTCCCTAGAGGGCAGCGCTGTACACATTCTATGCAGGTACTTTCTCTGTCCCTAGAGGGCAGCGCTGTACACATTCTATGCAGGTACTTTCTCTGTCCCTAGAGGGCTCACAATCTAAGTTTTTTGGTACCTGGGGCAACAGAGGGTTAAGTGACTTACCCAAAGTCACAACAAGCTACAGTGGGAATCAAACCCAGGATCCAAGCCCGCTGCACTAACCATTAGGGTACTCCTGCACTCCAAACTAAAATGTATCTGTATGTCAGTAGATGAAGTTTTGAAGTTTAAGGCTAATATTTGTGCAGCTGTAATTGTGCAGGTACAGTTAATGCTGAAAATCTACCCCAGACTGGTAAATTTAAAGCCTCTCAAAGCAATAAATCCAGAGTGGACAGTTGCACGGGAACGAGGTTAGCGGGAGTTTCACGAGGATCCCCTCCACCCAGAAATCCCGTGGGGATGGATGCTGGTCCTGCAGGTTTCCTGCAGAAGTGTAGTGCCAGGCCAGCCTACCTTTCCTGCAGCGCTGCCGAGAGAGGGGGGGGCAGGGGGGACAAAATTCCCTAGGCCCGGGCCTCCAAGGGGGGGGGGGTCCGGTGCCGAGGTCTCTCTCCTTCTCCTGCTCCCAGGCCGCCAGCGCTGCAGTCCCTGGTCTCACCTGCCTGCCCTCGGCTCTGTCCACAACCCCCCTCCATCCGCCACCGGGCCCCCTGCATTCAAATCAGCAGCTCCTCACCTCCGTGTGAAAGCTGCAGATCGCCTCCCTTCGGGCCTTCCCTCACTGTGTCCCACCCTCGTCTGATGTAACTTCCTGTTTCCGCAAGGGCGGGGCACAGTGAGGGGGGGCCGATTTGAATGCAGGGGGCCCAGTGGCGGATAGAGGGGGGATGTCGATGGGTGGAGACTGTGGCGCCAGTAGCCTGAGAGCAGGAGAGGGAGGCGACAGTGGTAGCGATGGGGGAGGGGGGGCGGCCTTGCCCCGGACCCGGCTCAGTCTCTCGGCAGCCCTGCTCTCCTGTCCTTCTGCCATGGCAATTCTAACAACACTAGAAAAATTAAGAGATATGGCTAATAGCATTGAAATCCCCATATGCACTGAGAGGGGAAGTTATCAACATGGACTTGTGTTAAGTTGGGTTATTTTAACACAAGGGATGTTTATTCAGGTTTGATAACCACCATTATTTCAAGCAAGATCAAAGCAGTTTACAATTCTAAATGTTTGAAAACATAATAAAAAGAATGCCAATAATGTTCAAGTGTACAGCACTGTGTACGTCTAGAAGCGCTTTAGAAATGATAAGTAGTAGATGCAAGCCTTCTGAACCCATCACAGGAGACCTCAGCATCAATCCAACATTTTAAGACCCAAAAGCCAAATGATAGGTTAGATTCCAGTGGGGACAGGGACGGGGGATGAAGGACATAAGAGTAGCTATACTGGGTCAGACCAATGGTCATCTAGCCCAGTATCCTGTTTCCAACAGCGACCAATCCAGGTCACAAGTAGCAGGCAGAAACCTACATAGTAGCAACATTCCATGCTACCAATCCCAGGGCAAGCAGTGGCTACCCCATGTCTGTCTCAATAGCAGACTTTTCCTCCAGGAACTTGTCCAAACCTTTTTTAAACCCAGATATGCTAACCACTGTTACTACTCCTCTGGCAAAGAGTTCCAGAGCTTAACTATTCATTGAGTGAAAAAATATTTCCTCCTATTTATTTTTAAACAATTTCCATGTCATTTTCTTGAGTGTCCCCTAGTCTTTGTACTTTTGGAATTAATAAAAAAATCAATTCACTTCTACTCGTTCTACACCTCATCCGTCTCTTTACCAAGCTGAAGAGCCCTAACCTCTTTAGCCTTTCCTCATATGAGAGGAGTTCCATCTTTATCATTTTGGTAGCTGTTCCTTGAACCTTTTCTAATTCTGTAAATTGGACATCTGCCCCAGTTACCTATTAAAATCCACTCTTCACCGCATCATAACAGACCTCACATCCCACCTAAACTACATGCTTCAACACAGTCTCTTCCCTAAGGAAAACAGCAACATCCTTCTCACCCGAATACTACTACTACTTAACATTTCTAGAGCGCTACTAGGGTTACGCAGCGCTGTACAAATCAACAAAGGACGGTCCGTGCTCAAAGGAGCTTACAATCTAAAGGACGAAATGTCAAGTTGGTGCAGTCTAGATTTCTTGAGTAGAGGTGTGGTGGTTAGGTGCCGAAGGCGACATTGAAGAGGTGGGCTTTGAGCAATGATTTGAAGATGGGCAGGGAGTTTGTTCCACACATGGGGTGAGGCGAGGCAGAAAGGGCGGAGCCTGGAGTTGGCGGTGATGGAGAAGGGTACTGAAAGGAGGGATTTGTCTTGAGAGCGGAGGTTACGGGTAGGAATGTAAGGGGAGATGAGGGCAGAGAGGTAAGGAGGGGCTGCAGCATTTGTAGGTTAGTAGGAGAAGCTTGAACTGTATGCGGTATCTGATCGGAAGCCAGTGAAGTGACTTGAGGAGAGGAGTGATATGAGTATATCGGTCCAGGCGGAAGATAAGACGTGCAGCAGAGTTCTGAATGGACTGAAGGGGGGATAGATGGCTAAGTGGGAGGCCAGTGAGGAGTAGGTTGCAGTACCAAAAGATACAAAGAAAAAAACAAACGATATCACCAAGTACCGCCCAGTAGCATCAATCCCACTGGTAGTCAAGCTGATGGAAAGCATGGTTACCAAACAACTAACTGACTACATAAACAAATTCACAATACTGCACGAATCACAATCAGGATTTTGTTCCAACCACAGCACTGAAACAGTACTAATTACTCTGCTAGCCAAATTCAAACAAGAAATTGCAACAGGCAAAAGCGTACTTCTCCTACAATTCGACATGTCTAGTGCATTCGACATGGTAAACCACAACATACTACTAAACATTCTAGATTACTTTGGGATTGGTGGAAGTTTACTTAGCTGGATCAAGGGTTTCCTCACTATAGAATATATCAGGTAAAATCAAATTCGAACATATCTTCGCCATGGAAAGCAGACTGTGGAGTACCTCAAGGATCACCACTATCACCGCTCCTTTTCAACCTAATGATGACCCCACTAGCCAAGTCCTTATCCAATCAAGGCCTTAACTCTTTTATATACGCAGACGATGTCACAATCTACATCCCTTACAAACATGATCAGAAATCACCAAAGAAATCAAACTCAGCCTGAACACCATGACCTCATGGGCAAATGCATTTCAACTAAAACTTAACACAGAAAAAACACACAGTCTCATCCTCTCATCCCAATATAACACGAACAAACCCACCAACATAACCACTCCAGATTACACCCTCCCTATCTCAGACAGCCTGAAAATTCTCGGAGTTACAATCGACCGAAACGTCACACTAGACAGCCAAGTAAAAGGCTCAACAAAGAAAATGTTCCACTCAATGTGGAAGCTCAAACAAGTGAAACCTTTTTTCCTGAGGGAAATATTTCGTAACTTGGTACAATCCATGGTACTAAGCCATTTGGACTACTGCAATGGAATCTATGCGGGATGCAAAGAACAAATCATAAAGAAACTCCAGACAGCTCAAAACACAGCAGCCAGGCTTATATTTGGAAAAACGAGATTCAAAAGCACCAAACCCCTAAGAGAAAAACTGCACTGGCTCCCAATCAAAGAACGCATTGCGTTCAAAATCTGCACCCTGGTTCACAAAATCATCTACGGAGAAGCCCCGGGATACAAGACAGACCTCATAGACCTACCAACCAGAAACACATTTAGATCAACAAGAACATACCTAAATCTCCATCATCCAAGTTGCAAAGGACTCAAATACAAATTAACCTATGCGTCCAGCTTCTCCTATATAAGTACACAACTATGGAACGCATTACCAAGCGCCTTGAAAACAACATATGACCACCTAAACTTCCGGAAACTACTAAAAACTAACTTGTTTAAAAAGGCATACCCCAACGATCCAACTTAAATGCCTTAACCCTGCGACATAACGAAACCAAAGCTAGAACTGGACATAACTCAACTCTTCCTCCTTATGATTCCCAATGGGCCTATCACATTGACCTTTGCTCTATCACTACCTCACTCTGTATTTGTTCAAACCGGTATTGGCGATTGCCTCTACGGTACTATGTAAGCCACATTGAACCTGCAAATAGGTGGGAAAATGTGGGATACAAATGTAACAAATAAATAAAAAAATTTTTTTGAGATACTGCGACCAGGACTAAACGCAATTTTCAAGGTGCGGATGCACCATGGAGCGATACAAAGGCATTATAGTATTCTTGGTCTCATCTACCATCCCTTTCCTAATAATTCCTAGCATCCTGTTTGCTTATATTTAGCTGCTACTGCACACTGAGCAGAAGATTTCAGCATATTATCTACAACACCTAGATCTTTTTCTTGGGTGCTGACTCCCAAGGCAGTGGCAATCCTAGCCTGCATGACACCCGGGGCGGATCGCCGATGCGCCCCCCCCCCCGGATGCAGCGCGGGGCCCCCCTGGCGAAATGACAGCCCCGCGGGTGCACGCTGCTGGGGGGGGGGTGGTGGTGCCGCGGCGCGCGCCTGTCAGCTGAGTTCGCTAACTTCGCTGCAGCTCCCTCTGCCCCGGCCGGAACAGGAAGTAACCTGTTCCGGGGCAGAGGGAGCTGCAGCGAAGTTAGCGAACTCAGCTGACAGGTGCACACCGTGGCACCCACCCAGCGGCGTGCACCCAGGGCGGACCGCCCCCACCGCCCCCCCCCTTGGTACGCCACTGTCCCAAGGTTGATCCTAGAATCAGGTAACTATGATTTTGATTATTCTTTCCAATGTGGGGACGGGAGAGGAAGGCGGGAATGGGTGGAGATGGAGAAGATTCAAGTGGGATTGGGCGGGGATAGAGGAGATTACTTGTGGGGAAAGGCGGGGATGGAGAAGATTCCAGTGGGGATGGAGGAGATTCCAGTGGGGACGGGTAGGATGGGTTAGATTTACATAAGTACATAAGTAATGCCATACTGGGAAAAGACCAAGTGTCCATCGAGCCCAGCATCCTGTTCACGACAGCGGCCAATCCAGGCCAAGGGCACCTGGCAAGCTTCCCAAACGTACAAACATTCTATACGTTATTTCTGGAATTGTGGATTTTGCCCAAGTCCATTTAGTAGCGGTTTATGGACTTGTCCTTTAGGAAACCGTCCAACCCCTTTTTAAACTCTGCTAAGCTAACCGCCTTCACCACTTTCTCTGACAACAAATTCCAGAGTTTAATTATACGTTGGGTGAAGAAAATTTTTCTCCGATTTGTTTTAAATTTACTACACTGTAGTTTCATTGCATGCCCCCTAGTCCTAGTATTTTTGGAAAGCGTGAACAGATGCTTCACATCCACCTGTTCCACTCCACTCATTATTTTATATACCTCTATCATGTCTCCCCTCAGCCATCTCTTCTCCAAGCTGAATAGCCCTAGCCTCCTTAATCTTTCTTCATAGGGAAGTCGTCCCATCCCCGCTATCATTTTATTCGCCCTTCTCTGCACCTTTTCCAATTCTACTATATCTTTCTTGAGATGCGGCGACCAGAATTGAACACAATACTCAAGGTGCGGTCGCACCATGGAGCGATACAACGGCATTATAACATCCTCACACCTGTTTTCCATACCTTTCCTAATAATACCCAACATTCTATTCGCTTTCCTAGCTGCAGCAGCACACTGAGCAGAAGGTTTCAGTGTATTATCGACGACGACACCCAGATCCCTTTCTTGGTCCGTAACTCCTAACGTGGAACCTTGCATGACGTAGCTATAATTCGGGTTCCTCTTTCCCACATGCATCACCTTGCACTTGCTCACATTAAACGTCATCTGCCATTTAGCCGCCCAGTCTCCCAGTCTCGTAAGGTCCTCTTGTAATTTTTTACAATCCTGTCACAATTTAACAACTTTGAATAACTTTGTGTCATCAGCAAATTTAATTACCTCGCTAGTTACATCCATCTCTAAATCATTATAAATATATTAAAAAGCAGCGGTCCTAGCACAGACCCCTGAGGAACCCCACTAACTACCCTTCTCCATTGTGAATACTGACCATTTAACCCCTCTCTGTTTCCTATCCTTCAACCAGTTTTTAATCCACAATAGGACATTTCCTCCTATCCCATGACCCTCCAATTTCCTCTGTAGCCTTTCATGAGGTACCTTGTCAAACGCCTTTTGGAAATCCAGATACACAGTATCAACCGGTTCCCCTTTGTCCACATGTTTGTTTACTCCTTCAAAGAATTGAAGTAAATTGGTCAGGCAAGATGGAGAAGATTCCAGTGGGGACGGGTGGGGATGGAGAGATTACTTGCGGGGACAGGTGGGTCTGGAGAAGATTTCAGTGGCGATGGACGGGGGATGAGTTCGATTCCAGAGGGGATGAGTGAAATTTCTGTCTTCGTGCAATTCTCTACTCCAGAACCACACTTCTTCTAACCAGCAAAACTGGTGTACATGCAAAGTTAGATGCAAACAGATTTAGCCGAGGGGGGGGGGGGGGGGGGGGGAGGGGGCTGTTAACTGAATCGATTTCTCTGACTAAATTCAAAGTCAGCTGGATAAACATTTTGAAAATCTGCTTGAGTACATAGAAATGGAAACACTTCTGCCATTTCATGTTTTAATCTCTCTTCTTTTTCTTTTCTCTTCCGAGGTTAACTTTCAGTTCACTTCATAGGACTTGTTACATTTTGTTCCCATTTGGTAGTTTCATTCCAAACTCTTTGTCAGCATTAGCCTGACACTCTAAGTTCATTATATTCCAATATATAGTTCCTCTCTTAAGCATAATTGAGGAACAAGGAGGGTGAAATGCAAGATCAGACAAAGGCGTTGCCCATCATGACCAAGACCTGGAAAGAAGCTGACTCAGTTCAAGCCTAGTGGTAGAGATTTTCTTCCTGATGTTAGAAAATTCCAGCTTTAGTCCTATGAAGACAGATTACTCATTGGACGTGCTTGTAAAGGTTTTCCAGATACCAGCAAAACATACAGCAATTAAAGACAATTTAATTTCCACAGTCAAAGAAAGTCAGAGATACTTGGTACTTGCCTGTTATATATACATTACTGTTGGGCTCATTTTCAAAAGAGAAAAACATCTAAAAAGTGGTGTGCTGTGTCCCAAAGGTAGGAAGGCATCACTTCTTTCATGTATCCCTAGTTATGTGCCTCACAGTTTGTGGACTTTCTTCCTCCAGATGCCGGGGGCACCAACACTGGTCTGTTCCTGTGGCCTTATCTGGTACAATTAGGCCCTAGGTAGGAGCTTGTCTCTCTTACGGTCATTGCCTTAAGTGCCTCATGGCTAGAACCGTCATCAACCTCGACTCTCTATAGGGAGCATCAGTTCCGAGTTGCTATCCGAGGCTAGATTACGCTCGATCCAGTCAAGAGGTCTCGGGAGCTCTGTTCCCCTTCCTTCCTTGTTGGCAGCCATATTTATAATAAATATATATCTTTATTTTTCATAATACCTGGTGTAACATCATGAGAAATTCAGCAGTATAAGACTGTCTGAATTCTCAGGCTGTTCCCAATTTAATTCATGTATCAGTGTTTCCACTGCTGACCCTTCTTTAGTGTGAATCACAAAAAATCAAAATTACAGTGGATGAGAGAGCGCTCTGCAACTGTCATGCTTAAAAAAAATGTAAAGGAAAACAAGATATAAAAAAATGTGGAGAAAAAAGAAAGTAAGCATAGGTTAATTAAAAAAACAATAACCCCAAAACACTAAACCATCACAGGTCTCCCCCCAAAAACCTCCACACTTCCTGTAAACAGTATCGGAGACACTCTCAACACACACTAATACCAGAATAGTTCAAAATGCTGTGCAAATAACGATGATAATTATTCCATTTATCTGATGCAGTCTTCATTCCATTAATTCACCATCCATCTTTCCAATCCAAGCAACAGGCTTTAATGACAGCCAAGCATACACCAGACAGGGGTTCCTTGTTTTGCAGGTAGCTGCATCAGGGGAGAACGCACTGTCCTGTTCTGGTTAGTGTATGTTGAGGGTGCTCGCTTCCAAAGTGGAGTTCCTTATATCCTTACATATATCCACTCCTACTCTAGCTAACATTTAATCATTTCTCTGACCTCATGTGCAACTTAAATCAATCACCTTACTTTCTAACTCTTCCTACTTTCTTACCCTTCTATATGTTCCATCTTTGCTTTACCCTTCGCTATCACCTATAATGTTTTATTACGTATTGTGTTGACATTGTAAATAGTATACCATGTCATACTTTGTATTGTTTTTGAATATTTTTACTGCTGTAATTGTCTATTGCTCATGCTTGATCTATTCTTACTGTACACCACCTCGAGTGAATTACTTCAAAAAGGTGGTAAATAAATCCTAATAAACAAATATGGTGCTTAGGCCCCTCCCAGTGCATCCGAGGATGCACTGGCAGGGGCTTGGTGCCACCATTTTGGAAGTGAGTGGGTACAAGGCAGAAGGAAGGAGGCCGCAGTGGCATAGCTAAGGGTAGGCACAGACCCACCCATTCTTGCCTCAGGCCCACCCAGTCAGCAGCCCATGAGCCCCCCAAAACTCTTCATTGGCGGTGCCTCACTACTCTCTTTCCCTCTTCTCCACTCATGGCCTGGCATCTGCCCATCTCTCTCTAGATCCCCTACCCTCAGGTCTACCTCAGAGCTACTGCCAGCAGGAATTCTTATAGGCATCCTGTGCCAGCCCTGCAGGCTTCTCTCTATGATGTCCTGCCATCAATGATGTCACTTCTTGTTTCTTTGGTGGGGACATGGTAAAGAGAAGCCTGCAGAGCCGGCGTAGGTTGCCTATAGGATGGGCAACAGCTCTGGGGTAGAACCGGGGGAGGAGGTTCAGAGAGAAATGGGCAGACGCTGGGCCATTAAAAAAAAACAACAACACTATATTGTATGCATGTACAGGGGTGGGGGTGGGAAGGGCCCACCCAGGTTAACTCTGGGCCCACCCAAAATGGCAGGTCTGCCTACGTCTGTGGGAGGCGGTCCTCCTGTCTCCTACGTCAAGGTAGATGGAAGGGTCTGGGGGGTGCAGCGGAATCCCTCTGGACCACCAGGGCTATTAGTGGTCACCAGGGGATCCAGCCTAGCCTGGGACCCACCAGACCACTTTGGAGTTTTTTTTTTTTTTGGGGGGGGGAGGTCCACCGGACCACCAGGGATGCCATTAGATGGGGAGATTAGGAGGTCTACTGGATCACCAGGGATGGGGTTGGGAGGAAGTCCGCTGGACCACCAGTAAGGTTTTTTAAGGTCTTGGGGGGAGATCAGGTCCAAGGTTGGGTCGGGGTCCACTGGACCACCAGGTAGGGGGTGGGGGCAGGGGTCATGCACTGAGTGCTTACCTTATGGGAGTCTGCTTGTACTATACAGTGCAAGAGACTGTTCCCCATTAGGACAGCTCCAGATCTGCCACAAATGTTTGCTCGTTAAAGGTAAGACGCTCAGGTCTGTGCAATGCTTGGAATGCTCATTTTAATACTAATGAGCTCATTGTAATGCATTTGCATAGGGTTGTCAGTAGCTGCTACAGGGAACGGTAAAAGGGATGCAAAACCCTTTGTGCATTAGATGCTAGATAATGTTTGACTTAGACGGCCTACAACCTGTCTAACGCAAATGTTGCAAGCACGGTAAGTGCATTGGGCCTCTCAGTTGCAAGAGGCTTTTGTTCACTTTTCTGAGTGACCAGGCCTGTGAGGGGAACAGGCTTGGGTATATGTTTGATGAAGAACCTAACAGAGTTTTGTTTTACCCGCACACTACCGTTTGGCTATGTCTGTGTCCACATTTGCAGGCTACTCTGTTTTACTGTAAGAAAAGTATTGCAGGATTCACTAACCCAGTGGTTCTCAAACCTGGTCCTGGAGGCACCCCAGCCACTCATGTTTTCAGGATATCCACAATGAATATTCATGAGCAAGATCTGCATGCGAAATTCTCTCATGAATATTCATTGTGGGTATCCTGAAAACCTGACTGGCTGGGGTGCCTCCAGCACCAGGTTTGGGAACCACTGCACTAAGCCATGGTAGCTCAGTACTGTACATTGATGTATCTTGTGTATCATGAAATCAGCAGGATGTGCTGAGTCATGAAGTTTAGTCCTAGAACTTGACAGCTGTAAGACAGGCTCCAGCACTCAGGTTGAATGCAGAATGCATAGCTGCTGGAAGGATGTTATACAGCTGTGCACGTGTCTTTGTGGAAACGTCAACTACGGGCCAGCCTGGATCACTGTCAGGTTTATTTTTGAAAGAGAAGGGCGCCCATCTTTCGACACAAATCGGGAGATGGGCGTCCTTCTCTCAGGGTCGCCCAAATCAGAATAATCAAAAGCCGATTTTGGGCGTCCCCAACTGCTTCCCATTGCGGGGACGACCGAAATTCCTGGGGGCGTGTCGGAGGCATAGCGAAGGTGGGACTGGGGCGTGCCTAACAGATGAGCATCCTTGAGCGATAATGGAAAAAAGAAGGGCGACTTTACTTGGTCCATTATTTTCTTACGACCAAGCCTCAAAAAGGTGCCCGAAGTGAGCAGATGACTACCGGAGGGAATTAGGGATGACCTCCCCTGACTCCCCCAGTGGTCACTAACCACCTCCCATCTGAAAAAAACAACTTTAAAAACTTTTTTTGCCAGCCTGAAATGTCATATGCAGGTCCCTGGGGGGGGGGGGGGGGGGGGAGGTACATGTGTCAGCGGACGCGTGGACGTCCTTCTTTCAAACATTTTGGACGTCCTGTACTGCCCCCCCCACACAGGGATGGCCAAATTTCAAGAGAGTGGAGTGGAGGAGTGGCCTAGTGGTTAGAGCACTGGTCTTGCAATCCAGAGGTGGCCAGTTTATATCCCACTGCTGCTACTTGTGATCCAAAATCCAAATAAATAAAAGGGGTGTTGGAGGCATAGCAAAGGCATGGACATCCTTCTCACAGAAACATCCAGGCATGGACATCCTTCTCACAGAAACATCCAGGCATGGACGTCCTTCTCACAGAAACATCCAGGCATGGACATCCTTCTCACAGAAACATCCAGGCATGGACATCCTTCTCACAGAAACATCCAGGCATGGACATCCTTCTCACAGAAACATCCAGGCATGGACGTCCTTCTCACAGAAACATCCAGGCATGGACATCCTTCTCACAGAAACATCCAGGCATGGACATCCTTCTCACAGAAACATCCAGGCATGGACGTCCTTCTCACAGAAACATCCAGGCATGGACATCCTTCTCACAGAAACATCCAGGCATGGATGTCCTTCTCACAGAAACATCCAGGCATGGACATCCTTCTCACAGAAACATCCAGGCATGGACATCCTTCTCACAGAAACATCCAGGCATGGACGTCCTTCTCACAGAAACATCCAGGCATGGACATCCTTCTCACAGAAACATCCAGGCATGGACATCCTTCTCACAGAAACATCCAGGCATGGACATCCTTCTCACAGAAACATCCAGGCATGGACGTCCTTCTCACAGAAACATCCAGGCATGGACATCCTTCTCACAGAAACATCCAGGCATGGATGTCCTTCTCACAGAAACATCCAGGCATGGACATCCTTCTCACAGAAACATCCAGGCATGGACATCCTTCTCACAGAAACATCCAGGCATGGACGTCCTTCTCACAGAAACATCCACATTTTGGACATCCTCAACTGCCGTCGCAGGGACGGAGGCATAGCGAAGGATGTCCTTCACCCATACTGTAAAAAAAAAAAAAAAGACGTCCCTGACGAGCACTTGGATGTTTTCACCTGGACTTGTATTTTTCTAAGGTTGTAGATGGCAATTTATTTAAGGTTTGTAGACCACTATTATACACGCAGCTTGTCTGCATGTATGAAGCCGTCTTTGGCATGTGCAGAGCAGCCACACATAATGCTTGGCTGCTCTGCACTGGCTTCCCCTCCTTAGGAAGGAAATTGTGTGCAAATGAGCTAACAGTGAGCAGCTCATTTGCATGCGATTTCCTTCATGCATGCCCGTTCCTTTCCGAATCGGTAAGGGAAGGGCTTTTTCCGTTCAGTTAGTGCATGTTAGTCCACTGCAGTGCCCCCTAGGGTGCCCAGTTGGTGTCCTGGCATGTCAGGGGGACCAGTGCACTATGAATGCTGGCTCCTCCCACAACCAAATGAGTTGGATTTGGTCGTTTTTGAGATGGGCATCCTCGGTTTCCATTATGGCCGAAAACCGGGGACGCCCATCTCTAAGGTCAACCTAAATGTTGAGATTTGGGCATCCCCGACCGTATTATCGAAACGAAAGATGGACGCCCATCTTGTTTCGATATTACAAATTTCCCCGCCCCTTCGCGGGGACGTCCTGCGAGGACGCCCTCAGGAAAACTTGGGTGCCCCATTCGATTATGCCCCTCTGTGTGACACTGACCCACTAGAGCTATCAATTTGCACAGTGGGTCATACAAGCCCTGGACTTTTTATTTTTGAAGATGTAATCCTTGAGAATCCTGAACTTGCAGCCAGGGAGATGTAGTGAAGAAGCAGCTGAGATTAAGGATGCAGGTGGAAGTAACTGAGCACCTGGAAACAACTGGTAAGCTGCTAGAAAAAAGGCCAGACTATTTGTAAGAGAGGAGGGCAGGTAACAGGATGAAACAGGAGGTTGGTTTTGTTTCTGAAAGTGAAGTAGGAGCCTGATGGAAATGATGCTGCTACAGATCATATTAAAGAGTTATGGAACTATCAGGGTTTTGGAAAGATGTCAGGAGGCCAACAAGATCCTGACCAGAAGCCATAGTTAAGCATCTACCTAGCAGCTTAAAATACCTGAGCAGGAAGTCTATATTGGAGAAAGACAGATAAGCTGGGAGCAGTAACCTCATTACCATTAGAAATACACCCTAGTTTGAAATTGTGCCAGAGAGCTGTTTAATGGCTGTCAAAATTACGTATCTGGAGGCCAGGGTAAAATATCCTGATTCATGCCAAGAGGCTACGGTGAATGCTATGCAGAGCTGCAGCCAGCAAATGAAAAGTTGATGGGGGAAGTCAGATGGCGTATTACAGCCTATAGGCAGTATTCTGCAGAATGTGGGGATTAGGAAATTTTATTGTCTGTTTGGAATTGCATTTTAGATTAAAGGGTGCAAGGAGCTGTGAAAGTTACTTTTAAGTCCATGGTGAAGTATCCATCTAAGTTTGTAAATAAAATCTGCAATCAGTGCACTAGTGACCTGCCTCATACGTGGAAAAGGCACCAGAGAGTTAACCACAAGATCAGCCTGTGACAATATCTCATGTGGTTATCCCATGCTTTCAATTCTGGGACTGTTTTTATCTGCTCTGTGTATTCATCCCTCTTTATTTTAAGAAATACTGTCTAACCTTACTGCTCAGTCTACAGCTCATGGGTGGCACAATTCCTGCTTCCACCCATTTTTGTCACAGTTTCTTCTTCAGAGTAACGTAGCACACCCCTCTGGCAGTTTCCTTTGCTTGATAGACTTGCATGTCTATATCTTCAGTCGCTAGCTATGTGGGGGTTTTTTCTTCCTGAGGCTAAAAATAAGGCATGGTAATAATAGATGGATGTGAATATAAGAAGCTCTGTCTGGTGCCATGTGACTCCCGTATGGAAAGCAGACAATATTTCAGGGTGACTGTTCTTACAGTCAGTTCCAGAAGAATTAATGATGATTTACATCTGTTTATAGAAGTCCCTCTGTCTCATATCTGTGCCTTTTCCAAATCTGACACCAACAGTGCTGAAGTCAGATGAGTTTCACGGTAGCCAGCAACCCCCCCCCCCCCCCCCCCCCCCCCCAGGACTCCAGGTGCAGACACAAGCTCGGAAGGACATCTGAAATATTTTTATGCTCAGGCATCACTGAAAGGACAGAAAGATGATGCAAATGGGAAAGAGCCAAATGCAGGCCATGTGTCTCCAATAAAGTGGAACCCGTCTGAGCTGGGCCAGATTAATAAGATAAATTTCTTTTAGTGGAAATCTAAGGCTGAGGTTGACATCAACATATCAACACTGAAAAAAGCTGAGTCCAGGGACCCTCTCCAGCCCTAGTGTACCTCAAGCCCATCCACTTAGAAAAGATCACAGGGACAGGAGAATCCTGCCCAAAATGGGAAGAATTACTGCTTCTTGGACTACACTCAGCTCAGATTACTTTTTGTGTGGAATGTGGGGGCAGTCGGAGGTTTCGGAGCTGCTCTTGAGCCATTGTGAATTCTCATTGCCACTTCTACAAGCTGAACTGTTCGGCCAACGATTTCACAATGTGTTCCTGTCCACAGTGCCCAGGATTTGCTGGTAAATTTCCAGGAGGAACAGTTTATTGTAGTGAGCAGTTATATGAGATGGGAAGGCATTTCGTGAAACGACAATACATCACAGAAACAAATCTTTGGGAGTCAGAGATGCTAGAATAGACTCTGCAGGGCTTTGTGAACTTGAAACATGAGGCAGGACCAGCACCACCACAGAAATGGGCAGAATAGCATAAGGGGTGATGTATTCAGCAGTTCATTTAGATACCTGCATTCAATGCCTTGAAAAGGCTTTTTACCCCTGGGCTCAAATATTCAGCTTCTTGCCCTTCAATCAAGCTCTACATAGTCTATATTAGATGTTTTGGATGGTAAACCAGTGTTTCCCAAGTCCGGTCCTGGAGTACCCCCTTGCCAGTCAGGCTTTTAGGATATCCACAATGAACATGCACAAGATTTACATATAACGGAGGCGGTGCATGCAAATCAAGTTCATGCATATTAATTGTGGGTATCCGAAAACCTGATTGGCAAGGGGTTACTCCAGGACTAGACTTGAGAAATACTGGTGTAAACAAACCTTTAAATAAAGACAAGCTGGTTGATTTTGGACATTTTTGGACCAGATTCTCTACATGGCGCCTGAAAAATATTTCCGCCTATGCGTATTCTATAAAGCACACCTAGATTTAAGTGTGGTTTATAGTATAGGCCTAACATCCATGCCAGCACCTAACTCTAGTAAAACTTGGTTTAAATACCGTCACCTAAGTTAGGGGCGGAGCAGGTGTATTCTATAACCTTGAGCATAGATTTCCAGCCCGCCCATGGCCACATCCCTTTTTGGCAGTGGGCATTAGTATTTATCCGCACCATTTTACACAGAATGGGCTAGATTCTATATATGGTACCTAAATGTAACTTAAGTGGCAGAACAGGATAAATTAGCGTTTTTAACAGCACCTAACAAGCAATAACGAGCGCTAATTGGCAATAATTACAATTTATGCATGGAAATCGCTAAGCATATTCTATAAAGGACTGCGCCTAAATTGCAAAGCGTACAGACAAAATAAATGTGCATAGCTGAAAACGGGCATGGTTATAGACATTCCAAAAGTTATGTACACAATTACTTTATGTACACAAATACGGCTCAGTGCACCTAGGTCTACGTGTATGGATTTACACCAGGTTTTTATTGTTGTAAATGAACTTGCGTAGATTTAGGCACTGCAATATTGATAAGGCTTATTCTATATACCATGACTACATTTTATAGAATGCACTTTTTTCCATGCGGATTTTTTAGGTGCCATATATAGAACCCTGCAAAACAACGTAACCAAAGCTCGTAATGAACACTATATAACTCTCCTTCTCTACTATTCCCAATGTGTCTGTAACATATGAACCTCACTAGACTACATCACTTTGAACTTGTTTATCTACCGGAGTTGGCGAACGCCTTCACAGTACTATGTAAGCCACATTGAGCCTGCAAATAGGTGGGAAAATGTGGGATACAAATGTAACAAATAAATAAGCTTAGCAAATTGTGTGTGTAAATTCTAATTTAATGCCAATTAGTGTGAACAGTTGCTTGGTAAGTGACAATCATCGGCTCTGATTGGCTTCTTAAGCAATTAAATTGCACGTACAAATCCAGAATATGACCGGATTTGCACATGCAACTTCGGTGGCCTATATAGAATCCAGAGGTTTGTGAAGCGAAAGATTTTTTTTTTTTTAACTTTCAATCTATTAGATATGCAATTGTAAATTCTCCTGTAAAAGGACTTATTGTTTGTAATTCGCTTAGAATCTCTTTTTAACTTAGAAGAATAAAAGAATTCTAGCATAGCGTGGAAAAAGTAAAAAAAATCCAGTAGTGAACATTGCCATTTTGAAACCAGAAAAATATACAACTTTTTGTTTTTAGAAATGGTCATTTGCTAGACGTTTGTGCGTCTATCTTTTAGGACCATTAAAAAAAAAGCCAATGGGATGTAGGAGGAACTAGCATTCTTAGTAGACTAGCCACAGAGACATCCCAGCAGCGCAGTGGACTTCACATAAAAGTTATCAGTTGCAAATCTCATCCTTACCCCATTACATTGTATGGTGAGCCCTCCAAAAACCTACTGTACCCAACTGTACACCACAATAGCCCTTATGTGTACAGGTGTCACCTATATGTAGGTACAATAGATTTTTCATGGGTTTTGGAGGGTTCACACTTTCCACCACAAATGTACCAGTTAGAGTGGGATATGGGCCTGGGTCAACTTCTCTATAGTGCACTGCACTGACCACTAGGCTACTCCAGGGACCCACCTGCTGCTCTAATAGGATAACATCTGAAGCTCTCATAGAGGCTGGTATGTACTGTTTCTTTCACAGCTTTTGGGGGAGGGTAGGAGAGGGACAGTGACCACTGGAGGAGTGATGGGGGTTTATACCTTAATCCTTCCAGTGGTCATTTGGGGCATCTTTTGGTCACTAAGTCTTGATTGAAATGGGTCTAGCCAAAAAGTCTTAATTTTGGTTCTAGACGTTTTAATTTTGTTCCATTACTGCAGAAAAATGTATATCTTTTTGTGCCTGCTAGGTTTCCTGCTGAATATGAAACTTTTAACATATCAAACATGACTTCATGGGTCTGGGACAGACAGTGAAGCAGTTAGATACGTTGTAGCTTCATTGCATACCTACCCCCTAATACTAGTGTTTTATGAAAGAGTAAAGAAGCGATTCATGGCTACCTGTTTCACTCCTCATTTTATAGACCTCTATCATATCTCCCCTCAGCCGCTTTTTCTCCAAGCTGAAGAGCCCTAGCCGCTTTAGCCTTTCCTCATAGGGAAGTCGTCCCATCCCCTTTATCATTTTCGTCGCTCTTCTCTGTACTTTTTCTAATCCCACTATATCTTTTTTGAGATGCGGTGACCAGAATTGAACACAATTTTCGAGGTGCGGTCGCACCATGGACCAATTCAAAGGCATTATAACATGTTCATTTTTGTTTTCCATTCCTTTCCTAATAATACCTAACATTCTATTTGCTTTCTTGGCCTCATCAGCACACTGAGCAGAAGGTTTCAACGTATCATCAACAACAACACCTAGGTCCCTTTCTTGGTCTGTGACTCCTAACGTGGAACCTTGCATGACGTAGCTATAATTCGGGTTCCTCTTTCCCACAGGCATCACTTTGCACTTGCTCACATTAAACGTCATCTGCCATTTAGACGCCCAGTCTCGTAAGGTCCTCTTGTAATTTTTCACAATCCTCCCGCGATTTAACGACTTTGAATAACTTTGTATCATCAGCAAATTTAATTACCTCACTAGTTAATCCCATCTCTAGGTCATTTATAAATATGTTAAAAAGCAGCGGTCCCAGCACAGAGCCCTGGGGAACCCCACTAACTACCCTTCTCCATTGAGAATACTGACCATTTAACCCTACTCTCTGATTTCTATCTTTTAACCAGTTTTTAGTCCACAATAGAACACTACCTCCTATCCCATTACTCTCCAATTTTCTCTGGAGTCTTTCATGAGGTACTTTCTCAAACGCCTTCTGAAACTCCAGATACACGTCAAGTGGCTGACCTTTATCCACTGTCTTCCTTCCCTTTGGTGCCCTCTCCCCCACCCTTTTTCAGCGCTGACTATCTGAAGGGAAGGAGAAGAGGCTGTTGTAGCTCTTCGTCTTTCCCCATCGAGCTCTCTTTCTCTCTCCGCCTGTGACTGACGCGCCCTTGCCAGCCTTTCTGTGACGTAACTTCCTGTTTCCGGCAAGGCGGGAGGGACGCGTCGGATGCTGCTGCTGTTCGGAGGCTGAGGTGAGGGAACTGAGTAGCGCGAGAGGAGACGGACGGGGCAGCGGAGGAGGAAGTGAAGAAGCTACGGGACCGTTGCTGGGCCACCTCAGGTGAGAAGAGACCGTTGACCGACTGCATGTGGAGAAGGGGGGGGGGGGGTTCGGTTTATAGCCGGTGCCTCTTCTCCGCCTCCTCCTCGTTTCCGCTCACAAACCGTCGCCTCCGGCCATCGGGCGGGACCTGGGCGTCCCGGTTGCACGTGCGGCTTCCGCCTCTCTCTCGGGCCGTTTCAGCCACTTTCACTACTTAACTTTGGCAAAGTTGCCGTCACTCGACTCCCGGGTTCAGCCGACGTCTCAGCACAGACGGCTCTTAAGTAAAGGAGCAGCAAAATGTCCT
Organism: Microcaecilia unicolor; assembly: GCF_901765095.1. NCBI lineage: Eukaryota > Metazoa > Chordata > Amphibia > Gymnophiona > Siphonopidae > Microcaecilia > Microcaecilia unicolor. The sequence goes on along the minus strand of NC_044032.1, from coordinate 13,118,004 downwards.
GTCTGTGTCCAGGAAAGGGTTTGAGCCATTGAGCTTAGATATCAAAAGTTGGCTCCCTTGCTCTTAAGAGCAGAATTATAGGAAAAAAAAAGGCATGAAAGAAAGATTCATCATTACAGCAGAATAGGTTACTCACATTCAGCCATCAAAAACCGTAAATGAAAAACATTACACAGACCGATCTATCAGCACAGACCGCTCTTAAGAGCAGAATTATGGAAAAAAGAGCATCGGTTACTTTACTAATTAGACAGTCTCTGTGATAGACTCCTTCACCATCACATTACATATTGGAATCATAAAGAGACACAACACCTTCCTAATAGTGCTGATACTTACGAAATTCTAAACTAAGCTAGAATATTTTCCACAGTACAAATGGAGACAGCGAAAGAGGGGCTATAACTGCTCACATCACAGCTTATGACCCTCCAAAGTCACAAACAAAACTTCAACAGAACACAAATCATCAGCGGCTTAGCTTTTACTAGAAAATCAGGAGCGTTCTTAATTTCTGTTATGTTATTATCATGTCTTATCAGTTCAAACTGGGTTAGAAACACTAAGAGACCACATCCAAACTTTAGGAATTAAAATAACAATTCAAGTGCTAAAAAAACATCTATCTTTCTAATAGAACAATTATGGCTTGGTTTGCGGAAGGAAAAAAGTTTTCAGATTCTTCCTAAACAATGCATAATGTTGACATTGCAAGAATAAAAGAAAAGAATTCCATGTTGAAGCCATATCGTAATGAAGTAATGCAAAAAAATGCCTGATTGATCAAATTCACTGTCAGTCATGCACAAAGGAGCTGCATACAGCAGGATCTTAAGTTATTTGATTGGCAACCAATGTAACTTAATATTTCTTCAATAATATCATTTTAAAACCATAAATCAATCTGTGCCATATTTTGCATAGCTTGCGATCCATCTAATAATCGAGAACAACTGGCTAAAAGCCAAATTACAGTAATTGGATCTGGCCAGCGCAAGGTCCTCAGCAAACCTGTTTGCTTTTTGTAAGATGTACAGAAACAGCTTTGAATAGCGACAGAAACAGTTTATATTTTGTTCTGATGTGCCTAAAAGGCATAGCTACCGCAGGTTAGAGGCTTTTCCTCTTCTGATGCCACCATGCTGGACCAGCCTCCTTTCCAAGTCAGCAATAGTGACAGAAACCAAAAGGAAGATGCATAGGATCTTTTCCTTGCATGAGACATTGCTAGCTCTGTAAACTTCCTGCATCAAAGGGATGGAAGCAAGAGTTACCAGCTCATGTTCAGGACAATGGTGCCACCACTGCTGGTGCTGCTGGCCTTAGATGACAACAGGAGAAAAGTGGAAGAGCAGGAGACAGAAAAAGGGGGGACTGTGATGGGGGGGGGGGGAGAGAAAAAAGGGGGACTGTGCCATATGGAGAGAGAGAGAAAAAGAGGGTCTGTGCTGGGGGGGCTGAGAAGCAGGGCCTTGCTGGTGGGGGGGGGGGCAGATGGACAGAGAGAAAAGGGGGGGCATGCCGGAGAGGGGATAGAGGGATTGAGAGAAAGGGGGGGGCTGTGCCAGAGCGGACAGCGAGAGAAAAGTAGCAGGGGCTGTGCCGGGGGGGGGGGGATGGGAAGAGAGATAGAAAAGGGGGGCCATGCCGAGGAGGTTGCAGATGTGGGAGAAACGTGAGGACTGTTCCGGGGGGATAGAGAGAGAAAAGGAGCAGGGGCCGTGCGGGGAAGAGAGTGGAAAGGGGGCCGTGCTGAGGGGGGGGGATGGGAAGAGAGAGAAAAAGAGGGCCGTGCCGGGGAAGGGGGGAGAGTGAGATGGGGCTGTGCTGGATGGGAGCAAAGCCAGCTGAAACTAGGTCACAGTGTCCTGGCCTGCATAACAGCTGGCACTGCTAACGGGCTGTGTGTGTTCAGTCCAGTTTTATAATGAGTTGGAGTGTTGGACGTTCATCTAGATTGAGCAGTATATCATCATAGTGGTGGTTATATTCCAAATGTCATGATGTCACGATATTTCACATTTCCCCCTCCCCCATCACATGCCACAAACGTTTCAAACCGTTTCCCCTGGATTGTGATGTCATTTTTGGATGACTCCTAAGCCTCATGCACTTGTTGCAGAGATCAGTCATGCACTGGGATGCAGGATTGTGAGGGGCCAAATATCACTTTTGATGGAATGAACTAGGGGGGAGCTAACGGGAAAGAAATTCACAGTTTGTCTCTGTTGACCCCAAGCTGTACAGTGTGACAAAAGATTGTTAAGCTTGGCTGCATTAAATATAGTAGAAAGCAGGAAGTTCTGGTGAAATCCCACCTTGAGAACTTTTGTGGGAACATAAGAGTAGTCATACTGGGTCAGACCAATAGTCCCTAGCCCAGTATCCTGTTTCCAAACAGTGGCCAAGCCAGGTCACAAGTACCTGGCAGAAACCCAATTAGCAGCAACATTCCATGCTACCAAACAGGCAAGCAGTCGCTTCCCCACATCTGTTTCAATAGCAGACTATGGACTTTTCCTCCAGGAATTTGCCCAAACTTTTTAAAACCCAGATGTGCTAACCGCTGTTACCACATCCTCCGGCAAAGAGTTCTAGAGCTTAACTATTCGTTGACTGAAAAAATATTTATATTTATAATATTGGAATGGAGGAGTAGCCTAGTGGTTAATGCAGCAGACTTTGATCCTGGGGAACTGGGATCAATTCCCACTGCAGCTCCTTGTGACTCTGGGCAAGTCACTTAACCCTCCATTGCCCCAAGTACCTGTATATAATATGTAAACCGCTTTGAATGTAGGTGCAAAAAACACAGAAAGGCGGTATATCAAGTCCCATTTCTCTTTCCCCTATTTCCTCCGATTTGTTTTAAAAGTATTTCCATGTAACTTCCTTGAGTGTCCCCTAGTCTTTTTACTTTTGGAATGAGTAAAAAAAATCAATTCACTTCTACTCCACTCAAGATTTTGTAGACCTCAATCATATCTCCCCTCAAGCTGAAGAGGGAAAGGGAAATGGGACTTGATATACTGCCTTTCTGAGTTTTTTGCAACTACATTCAAAGCGGTTTACATATATTCAGGTACTTATTTTGTACCAGGGGCAATGGAGGGCTAAGTGACTTGCCCAGAGTCACAAGGAGCTGCAGTGGGACTTGAACTCAGTTCCCCAGGATCAAAGTCCACTGTTCTAACCACTAGGCTACTCCTCCAATCAGTCTTAACCTCTTTAGCCTTTCCTCATACGAGAGGAGTTCCATCCCTTTTATCATTTTGGTTATTCTTTTGGTAGAAAAGTTAATTGATTAGACAGAAGCAGCTCAAAGGGGAGAGCCACCAAAATTGTGCATGGCCTGCATTATAAACTTTACATGGAGAGCCTGAAGGAACTATGGATGCTTCCTATAGAAGACAGATATTTGAATGTTTCCATATCTCCCCTTTCCTTTCTAACCAGCTTAAATAAAGTACCAGAAAGTGGAATTAAAAGCTTAGAGTAAATGGTTTAATGGAAGGAAGCAGAAAAGGAATGTGAGAACTTTTCAGAGAGAAGTTTGTAGATACTTGGAAAGTTATTTAGAGCAAGTGATTGGACCAAAATACTGGCTGAATCCAAGCACACACGGGAGAAACACAAGGGGAGTAATTTTAAAACAGGATGGCACATAGGTGGGTAATATTGTACCTGTTTTACAAGATAAAATAATCTAAATGAAACAAATAGCTTTCCTAAAAATGCTGACATAAAATTACACCTGCTTTACAGTTAAGTGTAAGTTTGTACATGCTGGTAAAAATTAGTGTTTTCCATAAAATACATTCATAAATGCTGATGCTGCTCCCTTTCTCCACCCTTGGGAATGTCTCTCCACATGCTGCAGAAAAGCAAATGCTAGTACCTAGTTTTGTGGGCCATGTTTGAGCCTGTATATGCTCAAGTCACACAGAAAGTTATCCTCATAGGGACCTTATGATGTAGAGGAAGGACATAGATGAATTAAAACCTGTGACAGCACAGATCTCTTTCTGTGCTGAGGATTGGACTGTGGAGTTAGGTTGGTTATGAAGATTCTGATACCAAATGTAATTGACGTGCTAACTGGTGAGGCTAATGGGAAACACATTTTCATTAGTGCATATGTCTGACGATCTTTCATGCCAACTGGTCATAAGTGAAGTCAGTTGGAATCCTAAATGGGATCACTACTACTACTATTTAGCATTTCTATAGCACTACAAGGCATACGCAGCGCTGCACAAACATAGAAGAAAGACAGTCCCTGCTCAAAGAGCTTACAATCTAATAGACAAAAAATAAATAAAGTAAGCAAATCAAATCAATTAATGTGAACAGGAAGGAAGAGAGGAGGGTAGGTGGAGGCGAGTGGTTACAAGTGGTTACGAGTCAAAAGCAATGTTAAAGAGGTGGGCTTTCAGTCTAGATTTAAAGGTGGCCAAGGATGGGGCAAGACGTAGGGGCTCAGGAAGTTTATTCCAGGCGTAGGGTGCAGCGAGACAGAAGGCGCGAAGTCTGGAGTTGGCAGTAGTGGAGAAGGGAACAGATAAGAAGGATTTATCCATGGAGCGGAGTGCACGGGAATGGGTGTAGGGAAGGACGAGTGTGGAGAGATACTGGGGAGCAGCAGAGTGATTACATTTATAGGTTAGTAGAAGAAGTTTGAACAGGATGCGAAAACGGATAGGGAGCCAGTGAAGGGTCTTGAGGAGAGGGGTAGTATGAGTAAAGCGACCCTGGCGGAAGATGAGACGGGCAGCAGAGTTTTGAACCGACTGGAGAGGGGAGAGGTGACTAAGTGGGAGGCCAGCAAGAAGCAGATTGCAGTAGTCTAAACGAGAGGTGACAAGGGTGTGGATGAGGGTTTTGGTAGAGTGCTCGGAAAGAAAGGGGCGGATTTTACGGATGTTGTAAAGAAAGAAACGACAGGTCTTGGCGGTCTGCTGGATATGAGCAGAGAAGGAGAGGGAAGAGTCAAAGATGACCCCAAGGTTTCGAGCTGAGGAGACAGGGAGAATGAGAGCCATCAACAGAAATAGAAAACGGGGGGAGCGGGGAGGTGGGTTTGGGGGGGAAAATGAGAAGCTCGGTTTTGGTCATATTTAATTTCAGGTGGCGTTGAGACATCCAGACAGCGATGTCAGACAAGCACGCTGAAACTTTGGTTTGGATGCAAGGTGAGATATCAGGGGTAGAAAGGTAGATTTGGGAGTCATCAGCATAGAGATGGTAGGAAAAGCCATGGGATGAGATTAATGAACCAAGGGAAGAAATGTAGATAGAAAAGAGGAGGGGACCAAGAACAGAACCCTGAGGTACGCCGACAGGCAGAGGGATAGAAGTAGAAGAGGATCCACCAAAGTGAACACTAAAGGTGCGGAGGGAGAGGTAGGAAGAGAACCAGGAAAGGACAGAGCCCTGGAATCCAAGTGAGGACAGGGTATCGAGAAGTATGCTGTGATCGACAGTGTCTAAAGCAGCGGAAAGATCAAGAAGAATGAGGATGGAATATTGACCTCTGGATTTAGCCAGTAATAGGTCATTGAAGACTTTAGTAAGCGCAGTTTCAGTTGAGAGGAGAGGGCGAAAACCAGATTGTAGTGGGTCAAGAACAGCATGTGAGGAGAGAAAATCAAGGCAGCGGCGGTGAACAGCACGCTCAAGTAATTTGGAGAGAAAAGGAAGGAGGGAGATGGGTCGGTAATTAGAGGGACAAGTAGGGTCGAGTGAAGGCTTCTTAAGGAGAGGTGTGACCACAGCATGTTTAAAGGCAGCAGGGACAGTCGCAGTGGAAAGTGAGAGGTTGAGAATGTGACAGATAAAAGGTATAAGAGTAGGAGAGATGGCATTAAGAAGGTGGGTGGGAATGGGATCAGAGGAACAGGTGGTACATTTTGAGGAAGAAAGGAGAAGTGTAGTTTCCTGAATAGTAACTTCAGGAAAGGAGGAAAGGGAATGAGGGGAAGGAGAGAGAGGGGAACGGACTAGTGGAGGGAGAGCTGGTGAGGTAGAGAAAGCAAGGTTTATCTTTTGGGGTTTCCTCTCATGATCACATATTGGCATGTAGAGACTCTATTCTTTGTGAGCTTGCTAGGTGGTAGGGAAATGGGACTTGATATACCACCTTTCTGAGGGTTTTGCAACTACATTCAAAGCGGTTTACATATATTCAGGTACTTATTTTGTACCAGGGGCAATGGAGGGTTAAGTGACTTGCCCAGAGTCACAAGGAGCTGCAGTGCAGTTCCCCAGGATCAAAGTCCACTGCACTAACCACTAGGCTACTCCTCCACTCCAGGATTTGGAGAAGCAGCATGAACTGTAAGGTTAGGGCTGGGGTTACATTATTGTTTTCTTGTTGAAATGAGGTTGCATCTACTTAAAGTTTGGGAAGCACTACTTTGTATATTTTCTTTGTAATGATCCTTAGTGAATTGCAGGCAAAAAAAAAATATATATGCATAAATACATAAGTGTTGCCATACTGGAACAGACTGAAGGTCCATCAAGCCTGTTTCCAACAGTGGCCAATCCAGGTCACAAGTGGAAGAGTGGCCTAGTGGTTAGAGCACTGGTCTTGGCCAGTTCAAATCCCACTACTGCTCCTTATGATCTCTCCTCCTCCCCATTCTGTTTCTGTGGATAACACTCTCATGCTTCCTGTCTCATCAGCTGGTAACCTTGGGGCCATCTTCGACTCCTCCCTCTCCTTCTCTGCACATATTCAGCAGACTGCTAAAACCTGTCGTTTCTTTCTCTATAATATCAGCAAAATTCGCCCTTTCCTTTCTGAGCACACTACCAGAACCCTCATCCACACTCTTATCACCTCTCGCTTAGACTATTGCAACTTGTTTCTCACAGGTCTCCCACTTAGCCATCTCTCTCCTCTTCAATCTGTTCAAATTATTCTGCCAGTGTCGTTATGCTCATAATAGCCCTCTCTTCAAGTCACTTCACTGGCTTCCTATCCGTTTCCGCATACAGTTCAAACTCCTCTTATTGACCTATAAGTGCATTCACTCAGCAGCTCCTCAATACCTCTCCACTCTCATCTCTCCCTATATTGCTCCCCGGGAACTCTGTTCACTGGGTAAATCTCTCTTATCTGCACCCTTCTCCTCCACTGCTAACTCCAGACTCCGCTCCTTTTATCTTGCCACACCATATGCCTGGAATAGACTTCCTGAGCCGGTATGTCAAGCTCCATCTCTGGCCGTCTTCAAATCTAAGCTAAAAGCCCACCTTTTTGATGCTGCTTTTAACTCTTAACCCTTATTCACTTGTTCAGAACCCTTATTTTATCATCCTCACTTTAATATTCCCTTATCTCTTATTTGTCTTGTTTGTCCTAATTAGATTGTAAGCTCTGTCGAGCAAGGACTGTCTCTTCATGTTCAAGTGTACAGCGCTGCGTACGTCTAGTAGCGCTGTAGAAATGATAAGTAGTAAGTCACTTAACCCTCCATTGCCTCAGTTACAGATTGTGAGCCCTTCTGGGACAGAGAAATATCCAGAGTACCTGAATGTAACTCACCTTGAGCTACTACTGACAAAGGTGTGATCAAAATCTAAATAAATAAAATAATATGCCAAAACAGTACAGTACATTTTAAGCTGCTTGTCCCCCAAATAAGTCCATTTTAGTAATGTTTAATGGACTTTTCTTTTAGGAAGCTATCCAAACCTTTTTTAAACCCTGCTAAGCTAACTGCTTTTACCACATTCTGTGGCAACAAATTCCATAGTTTAATTACACGTTGAGTGAAGAAATATTTTCTCTGATTTGTTTTAAACTTACTACTTTGTAGCTTCACTGCGTGCCCCCTAGTATTTTTGGAATGAGTAGACAAGCGATTCATGTCTACCTGTTCCACTCCACTTATTTTATAGACCTCTATCATATCTCCCCTCAGCCATCTTTTCTCCAAGCTGAAGTGCCCTAGCTGCTTCAGCCTTTCCTCATAGGGAAGTCATCCCATCCCCTTTATCATTTTTGTTGCCCTTCTCTGCACCTTTTCTAATACCACTATATCTTTTTTGAGATGCAGTGACCAGAATTGCACACAGTATTCAAGGTGCAGTCGCACCATGGAGCAATACAAAGGCATTACAACATCCTCATTTTTGTTTTCCATTCCTTTCCTAATAATACCTAACATTCTATTTGCTTTCTTAGCTGCCGCAGCACACTGAGCAGAGAATTTCAAAGTATCGTCAACAGTGATTCCTAGATCCTTTTCCTAACACGGAACCTTGTATCACGTAGCTATAGTTCGGGTTCCTCTTTCCCATGTGCATCACTTTGCACTTGCTCACATTAAATCTTCTTGCAATTTAACAATTTTGAATAACTGTCAGGCTCTATTTCAAAAGAGAAAAACGTTCAAAAAGTGACATAAGTCTGCATTTGGACGGTTTTCTCACAAGAATGTCCAAATCAGCATTTGTGAAATCTGAGGAGTAGCCTAGTGATCCTGGGGAACTAGGTTCGATTCCTACTGCAGCTCCTTGTGACTCTGGGCAAGTCACTTAACACTCCATTGTCCCAGGTACAAATAAGTACCTGTATATAAATGTAAACTGCTTTGAATGTAGTTGGAAAAAACGCAGAAAGGCAGTATATAAGTCCCATTCCCTTTCTTTTTAGACGTTTTTCTCTGAAGTCCGTCAGAAGTATTTCCAAATCTCAAGGGGGCATTTCAGGGGCTTGTTCAGGGCGGGACTTGGGTGTTCCTAAGACAGATGTTTTTCAGCCATAATGGAAGAAAACAAAAACGTCTAGGACTAAAACTTAGAGGTTTTGAGTTACACCTGTTTTTATAACAAATAGCTATACTTTTCCACTATTCTACCTAATGCCATGTGAGGCTTTCTTTACAACCAATGCTTTTACCACACTCAGAACATGTAAGTATTCTCTTGTGCTTTGTGAGGTTTACCTTCTGACCAAAGCTTTTACCACACTCTATACATGCAAATAGTTTCTCTCTTGTGTAGATTCTGTGATGCAATTTGAGATTTACATTACAACCAAAGCTTTTACCATACTTAGAACATGTGAATGGTTTTATTCTGTTGTGGATTTTCTTGTGTAGTTTCTACGTTTTGCATTTGGACGTTTTTTTTGTTTGAAATTGGACCAAAAAAATAAAACATCCACATCACAAAATGTTTTTCCAAACAGCATTTTCAAAAGGAAAAGGTAGACTCTTTTTGTAGAAAATGACCTTCTTTCCTGTTTTGATTTTGGATGTTTTACAAAAACGTCCAAATTCAGACTTAGACGTCATATTCAAAAATGCCCCTTGTGCACTTGACTTGCCCAAGATCACAAGGAGCTGCTGTGGAACTAGAATCCATGTTTCCAGGATCAAAGCCTGCTGCACTAACCGTTAAGCCACTCGTCCTCTATTTTGGATATTTTTTGTTTGAAATTGGACCAAAAAATAAAACTTCCAAATCATAAAACGTTTTTCCAACCAGTATTTTCAAAAGGGAAAGATAGACTTTTTTTTTTGTTGAAAATGACCTATTTTTCTGTTCTGAATTTGGACATTTTTTGTGTGTTTGGCAAATTTAATTGAGGTAATTAAATTTGCCCCACTAGATCATTTATAAATATGTTAAAACATAGTAACATAGTAGATGACGGCAGAAAAAGACCTGCACGGTCCATCTAGTCTGCCCACGATAAACTCATATGTGTATACCTTACCTTGATTTGTACCTGTCTTTTTCAGGGCACAGACCGTATAAGTCTGTCCAGCAGTATTTCCCGCCTCCCAACCACCAGTCCTGCCTCCCATCACCGGCTCCGGCACAGACCCCGTATAAGTCTGCCCTCCCCCATCCTAGCCTCTCAACCACCAACCCCTCTTCCCCCCGCCACCCAATTTCAGCTAAGCTTCTGTAGATTCATTCCTTCTGCACAGGATTCCTTTATGCCTGTCCCACGCATGTTTGAATTCCGTTACCGTTTTCATCTCCACCACCTCCCGCGGGAGGGCATTCCAAGCGTTCACCACCCTCTCCATGAAGAAATACTTCCTGACATCTTTCCTGAGTCTGCCCCCCTTCAATCTCATTTCATGTCCTCTCGTTCTACCGCCTTCCCATCTCCGGAAAAGATTCGTTTGTGGATTAATACCTTTCAAATATTTGAACGTCTGTATCCTATCACCCCTGTTCCTCCTTTCCTCCAGAGTATACATGTTCAGGTCAGCAAGTCTCTCTTCATACGTCTTGGAACGCAAGTCCCATACCATCCTCGTAGCTTTTCTTTGCACCGCTTCCATTTTTTTAACATCCTTCGCAAGGTACGGCCTCCAAAACTGAACACAATACTCCAGGTGGGGCCTCACCAACGTCTTATACAGGGGCATTAAAACCTCCTTTTTTCTGCTGGTCACACCTCTCTCTATACAGCCTAGCAACCTTCTCGCTACGGCCACCGCCTTGTCGCACTGTTTCATCGCCTTCAGGTCCTCAGATACTATCACCCCAAGATCCCTCTCCCCGTCCGTGTCTATCAGGCTCTCCCCACCTAACACATACGCCTCCCTTGGATTTCTACTCCCTAAGTGCATCACTTTGCATTTCTTCGCATTGAATTTTAATTGCCAAATGTTAGACCATTTTTCCAGCTTCTTCAGATCTTTTTTCATGTTTTCCACTCCCTCCGGGGTGTCCACTCTGTTGCAAATCTTGGTGTCATCCGCAAAAAGGCAAACTTTACCTTGTAACCCTTCGGCAATGTCACTCACAAATATATTGAACAGAATCGGCCCCAGCACCGATCCCTGAGGCACTCCACTACTCACCTTTCCCTCCTCCGAGCGAACTCCATTCACTACCACCCTCTGGCGTCTGCCCGTCAACCAGTTCCTAATCCAGTTCACCACTTCGGGTCCTATCTTCAGCCCTTCCAGTTTATTTAAGAGCCTCCTGTGGGGAACCGTGTCAAAAGCCTTGCTGAAATCTAAGTAGATGACGTCCATAGCACGTCCTTGATTTAATTCTCCTGTCACCCAGTCAAAGAATTCAATGAGATTCGTTTGGCACGACTTCCCTTTGGTGAAACCATGTTGTCTCGGATCTTGCAACTTATTGGCTTCCAGGAAATTCACTATCCTTTCCTTCAGCATGGCTTCCATTACTTTTCCAATAACCGAAGTGAGGCTTACCGGCCTGTAGTTTCCAGCTTCTTCCCTATCACCACTTTTGTGAAGAGGGACCACCTCCGCCGTTCTCCAATCCCTCGGAACCTCTCCCGTCTCCAAGGATTTATTAAACAAATCTTTAAGAGGACCCGCCAGAACCTCTCTGAGTTCCCTCAGTACTCTGGGGTGGATCCCGTCCGGCCCCATGGCTTTGTCCACCTTTAGCTTTCCAAGTTGTTCATACACACTCTCTTCTGTGAACGGTGCTCTATCCACTTCATTTTCAGGTGTACTTTTGCCAGTCCCTCTCGGTCCTTCCCCAGGATTTTCTTCAGTAAAAACAGAACAAAAGTATCTATTTAGCAAATTGGCTTTTTCTTCATCATTTTCTCCATAGCGTTTTGCTGTATCTTTTAGTCTCACAATCCCCTTTTTAGTCTTTCTCCTCCGTACATTTCTAGCCATTTGTTCTTCCGCTTGCGCCTTCGCCAGACGTACCTCTCTCTTGGCTTCTTTCAGTTTCATCCGGTATTCCTCCCCGTGTTCCTCTACTTGAGATTTTTTGTATTTCTAGAACGCTAACTCTTTAGCCTTTATTTTCTCAGCCACTTGCTTTGAAAACCATATCTGTTTCCTTTTTCTCTTGCTTTTATTTACCCTCCTTACATAAAGGTCTGTGGCCCTGTTTATTACTTCTTTCAGCTTGGACCACTGTCCTTCCACGTGTTGTGCGTTCTCGCAGCCCATCAGCTCCTTCCTCAGGTATTCCCCCATTTTGTTAAAGTCAGTTCGCTTGAAGTCCAGGACTTTGAGTTTAGAGTGGCCGCTAACCACATGAGCCGTTATATCAAAACAAACCGTTGATGGTCACTGCTTCCCAGGTGCGCAGCCACTCGGACATTTGACACACTATCCCCATTCGTGAGCACCAGATCCAGCGTCCCAGCATAGACCCCTGGGGAACCCCACTATCTACCCTTCTCCATTGAGAATACTGACCATTTAACCCTACTCTCTGTTTTCTATCTTTTAACCAGATTTTAATCCACAAGAGAACACTACCTCCTATCCCATGACTCTCTAATTTCCTCTGGAGTCTTTCATGAGGTACTTTGTCAAACGCCTTCTGAAAATCCAGATACATAATATCAACCGACTCCCCTTTATCCACATGTTTGTTCACCCCTTCAAAGAAATGTAGTAGATTGGTGAGGCAAGATTTCCCTTCACTAAATCCATGTTGGCTTTGTCTCATGAGTCCATGCTTTTGAATATACTCTGTAATTTTGTTCTTTATAATAGTCTCTACCATTTTGCCTGGCACCGACATCAAGGTCACCGGTCTATAATTTCCCAGATCTGGCATTCACATTCGCTGGACAGTCACTCTGTCTTACTGCACTTCTGTAGTCTGGTGTTCACATGGACACGACTTCACATGTGCATGACAGTCACCCTGCCGTACTGCACTTCTAATCTGGCGTTTACATGCGCAGGACAGTCATCCTGCGTTATGGCTGCTCTGTAGTCTGGTGTTCACGTGTGCATGACATTACTACACCTTTGTAGTCTTTTTTTATTTTTTCTGATTTATTCTGTTTAGACTGAGGAAAGTAGTTTTAATGCCTAAAATGTCAAAACGTAAAAATGTATCACTATATCTATTTGTTATTTCTGTTGTATAACATGTTAAAAAGTATTTGCTGTTTTTGATAGCATCATTCTGTGCTTCTGCTCATTTCCTACTTGTCTAAGTAGTATATAACCCTGCCTTAGAGAAGGACCGATTCAGCCGCTCCCAAGCCTCTGGCTTTCCTCAGCTTGAATGTCTTTATTTAGAGTTTATTGGTGGGTTGTGGGGTGAGGGTGAAGAGGAGACGATAGCAGTCACTTCCTGTTGCTTCATTCGCATCCTCTTTTGCCTGTGTGAGCCAGCATTTTGACTTCTGTACAGTTTAGCAATGCAGGCAGGGGAGGAGAAGGATAGGCTGGCTCACAGTTACTAAATGCTGACAAATTTTCCATTCCCCCAGTTTTCATTTGTTCCTAATACCTGCATTTTCTTAACCCAAATTAACAAATTCCAGACTTCCAGCAGAAAGAATGCTTTTGTGTCTCTTCCTTGCTAGTACTCCCGGTTTGGGGGGAAGGGGTAGAGTAAAGGTCTGTAACAGGCTGCTTTCTTTACAGAGTTCCTGTGGTTAGACAATGACACGGGGACAAAGTTTGTCTCCATCCCTGCTCCATCCTCATCTGCAGAAGCCTTCGAACAATTATGATTTTATATTTAAATCTTTTTATTAAAGTATATAAAGGAACAATATGCTGTGCAACTGTTGTGTATAAATTACAAATAGAAAACAATAATAGCAGTGAGCAGCTATAACAACCCTCCTTCCCACCACCACCCTCTCTCTACCCTTCCAACCCTAAGAATAGCTGATTTCTACTACCCTAAGGAATCCTAATCCACCCTGTTAAAATGTCCAGGGGTACAAAATGCAACCCGTTCTGTATGCCTTAGAGGGAAGAAATATGTCTTTTGAAGCACTGTTATGATTTTTTATTCTGTGGCCGAATAAGAAGTCATCAACGATCTCAGGAGTCAGTCTGGCTCCTGTCTTCCACAGTTCCTCCTGCAATAGAAGATGTCTTTCTAGAAGATGTGTTGGTAGCAGGATGTACAGGATCCCCCATGCAAAGTTTGCTAGTTGTGGCCAGCATGTTTGCTTGTTTTTCCAAAAATCAAAATATTTATTTATTTATTTATAGCATTTATACCCCGCTCTTTCCCGCTCGATAGCACGTTCAGTGCGGCTTACAAAGTATCACAGAGATGACCCAAAGTATGGTACAAAGTATCACAGAGGTAACATAGAGTATGGTACAAAGTATCACAGAGGTAACCCTGGTATATAGAGTAGGACAATACGTACAGACGTGGGGGAGAGGGTAGGAGTATGGATAGTACTGGTGGAGAATTAAGTTGGGTTGTTTGGGTAAGCTTGTTTGAAGAGGTAAGTTTTCAGCAGCTTTCGGAAGGGTAGGTGTTCATTGGTTGATCGGATGTGTCGAGGTATGGTGTTCCAGAGTTGGCTGCCTATAACGGAGAAGTTGGATGTGTAGTAGGTTTTGTATTTGAGGCCTTTGCAATTGGGAAGATGAAGATTGAGATATGTTTGAGATTTGGACCCGTTCCTGGCTGGGAGATCAATCAATTTGGTCATGTAGCTTGGAGATTCGCCATGGAGGATCTTGTGGATCATTGTGTGGGCTTTGAAATTTATGCGTTCCTTGATAGGGAGCCAGTGAAGTTTTTCGTGAAGTGGTGTTGCACTTTCAAATCGTGATTTGCCAAAAATGAATCTGGCTGCTGTGTTTTGGGCTGTTAGAAGTTTTTTCATAATTTGGGCTTTGCAACCGATGAAGATGCTGTTGCAGTAGTCGGCATGGGTGAGTACTGTGGATTGTACTAGAGTGCGGAAAGTTTTCTGTGGGGGGGAATGGTTTTACTCTTTTCAGTACCCAAAATATCGTTGCCTGCATCACTCAGACATAAATAACAGTCCTGTTCGTTAACAGGCTTCAAAGTAGAAAATGACACAGGGACAAAGTTTGTCCCCGTCCTCGTGGGCTCTGTCCCCATCCCCGCGGGATCTGTCCCCGCAAGCTTGTTCCCCTTCCCCGTGTCATTCTCTACCTGTGCTGACTTGAGAAAGCCGTGACAGGTAGCTTCAGTGGATAGGCTTGGGTTACCCACCCAGCCCCTGTTCCTGAAGATGTCTGTGCATGCTGCAGCCTAGGATTGCTTGTGAACAGTCCTGTGTGTGTTTGAAGATCCATGCGTGGCAGACTGTCTTTGTGTATACTGATGCTGTCACACACACATAGCTATGAGATGATATATATACTAGTAAAAAAAGGCCTGTTTTGGTATGAAATGAAACGGGCGCTAGCAAGGTTATCCCGCTCTCCCTCTGTCCCCTCCAAGTCCCACGGCCCCCTTTCTTCCCTTCCAATTTCCAGGCCCTCCCTCCCTCTCTCTCTCGTTCCCTCCTTCCCTCTGTGCCTCCCCTGAGTTCCAGTCCCCCTCCTCTCTGTCTCACAGACACGTCCTTGCGATGCCTCCACCCGCGGCCCTCCCCGACACTGGCCCTGCCCACCCCCCTACGTGCACGTCACTCCCCCTCCAAAATCGCTTCCCCCCCTCTTACCAGGGTCCCGGCGGCAGCAGTGAAAAGCCCCGCGAGTCTGCTGGCTTCCCTTCTCTTCGCTCTCAGCTCTGACTCTGGTCCCGCCTTCATTTCTTGTTTCCGCAAGGGCGGGACCAGTCAGAGCAGAGAGCGAAGAGAAGGGAAGGCAACAGACTCGCGAGGCTCTTCACTGCTGCCGCCGGGACCCCGGTAAGAGGGGGGAGGGGAGGGTAGCAGAGGGGGGTTGGCGATTTTGGAGGGGGGGGGGGGCGACGTGCACATAGGGACGTCTCTGCCCGCTCCTGCTGTTCTTCAACGCACGTCTCTCACTGGGATCGTAACCCCCTGCCTACATCAGGCAAACAGGGTTCTGCTGCTGGCCAGTGACGTCAGCAGGGGGTTACGATCCCAGTGAGACACTTTAGAAAGTTCACATAGCAAGTTATTATATTAGATTATTATTATTTATTTGGATTTTGTTCACACCTTTTTCAGTAGTAGCTCAAGGTACACTAGGTATTTCTCTGTCCCTGGAGGGCTCACAACCTAATTTTGTGCCTGAGGCCATAGAGGGTTAAGTACTTCTACCCTTATTTTCTTACTTTAGGCTGTATGCCGTCTAGATGGCTATCCGGTGGGTGAGATAGAAAATCCCAATAACCTTGAACTTAACATAATAGGCAAGGAGCACAATAAATGAACAGCTTGATATGGACAAGATAGTTGTAAAAATTTTGTATATTTTACTCCAAGAAATGTTGGAAAATAAAGATGATGATAATATCCAGCTCTGGAAGGAGTAGGGGATAGAGGAAAGGAAAATAATTTTATCAAATAATCCAGACATGAACCATCAAATAACTTGTAAACCAACAGGCTAACTTAAATGATATTCGAGTTTCCATAGGATGCCAATGTAACGTAGCCAGCCATGGAGAGGCATGATCAAGTCTTAGCAGCAATATTTTGTAAAACCTGCAGTTTTAAGATTAATTGAGCTGATAGTAAGTATAATTCCTGCTGCTCCACTAGTGTGGGTGCTGTGTTATTCCACTTGAATATAGAGAAATTAATGTCAGTAAGTAAAAACAAACATACAGAAGAATATGCAGTTATACCATTTCATTTTATACGCTAGCTTTCAACAGCTTCAACCCCATTCATCAGGTCAGGACAGTATGGGCAGAGGGAGGTGAGGGTGAGGCTCTGTGACATCTGATACTCGGAAGACAGAGAGAATCATTTTCAGTGCAATTGAAATTCTAGAACGAGAGGCTGACTAGTAAGAGTAAAAAATAATTTACAGAAAGGGGTGGGTAGGTGTCTGAAACAGCCCTCGGGGAGCTGATGGAGGCAGAAAGAGGAACAGAAGTGAGGAAGGCCTGTCTTGATCTCATCTTCTCCTCTAACTGTTCACCTTCTAGTTTCCTTGCCTCTGATCTTCCCTTCTCTGATCACCATCTTATAACTTTCACACTTAAATCTCCTCCCTCCCAGTCCCATCCTATCTTATCTAATTTATCCAGGAACCTTCATGATATTGACCCTTCATCTCTATCCTCCCATGTTTCAAACCTCCTCGCTACTGTGGCACCATCCACGTCTGTCAACGAGGCTGTTTCTTCTTACAACAATACGCTATCCTTTGCCTTAGACACTCTTGCACCTTTGATGACCCGCCCTATAAGGCGTACAAAACCCCAACCATGGCTGACTTCTATTATCCGCTACCTACGTTCCTGTACCCGCTCCGCCGAACGCCTCTGGCGGAAATCTCGGGCCCTTGCTGATTTCTTCCACTTTAAGTTCATGCTGACCTCCTTCCAATCTGCTCTTTTACGTGCCAAACAGGATTATTATATCCAACTGACCAACTCTCTTGGCTCTAACCCTCGACTTCTCTTCACCACATTGAACTCTCTCCTCAAGGTGCCCCTCCCCCAACTTCCCGTTCATTATCTCCTCAGACCCTTGCTGAATTCTTTCACAACAAGGTTCAAAAGATAAACCTTGCTTTCTCTACCTCACCACCTCTCCCTCCACTAGTCCGTTCTCCTCTCTCCTTCCCCTCATTCCCTTTCCTCCTTTCCTGAAGTTACTATTGAGGAAACTACACTTCTCCTTTCTTCCTCAAAATGTACCACCTGTTCCTCTGATCCCATTCCCACCCACCTTCTTAATGCCATCTCTCCTGCTCTTATTCCTTTTATCTGTCACATTCTCAACCTCTCACTTTCCACTGCGACTGTCCCTGCTGCCTTTAAACATGCTGTGGTCACACCTCTCCTTAAGAAGCCTTCACTCGACCCTACTTGTCCCTCTAATTACCGACCCATCTCCCTCCTTCCTTTTCTCTCCAAATTATTTGAGCGTGCTGTTCGCCGCCGCTGCCTTGATTTTCTCTCCTCACATGCTATTCTTGACCCACTACAATCTGGTTTTCGCCCTCTCCACTCAACCGAAACTGCGCTTACTAAAGTCTCCAATGACCTATTACTGGCTAAATCCAGAGGTCAATATTCCATCCTCATTCTTCTTGATCTTTCCGCTGCTTTTGACACTGTCGACCATAGCATACTTCTCGATACCCTGTCCTCACTTGGATTCCAGGGCTCTGTCCTTTCCTGGTTCTCTTCCTACCTCTCCCTCCGCACCTTTAGTGTTCACTTTGGTGGATCCTCTTCTACTTCTATCCCTCTGCCTGTCGGCGTACCTCAGGGTTCTGTTCTTGGTCCCCTCCTCTTTTCTATCTACACTTCTTCCCTTGGTTCATTAATCTCATCCCATGGCTTTTCCTACCATCTCTATGCTGATGACTCCCAAATCTACCTTTCTACCCCTGATATCTCACCTTGCATCCAAACCAAAGTTTCAGCGTGCTTGTCTGACATTGCTGTCTGGATGTCTCAATGCCACCTGAAATTAAATATGACCAAAACCGAGCTTCTCATTTTCCCCCCCCAAACCCACCTCCCCGCTCCCCCCGTTTTCTATTTCTGTTGATGGCTTTCTCATTCTCCATGTCTCCTCAGCTCGAAACCTTGGGGTCATCTTTGACTCTTCTCTTTCCTTCTCTGCTCATATCCAGCAGATTGCCAAGACCCGTCGTTTCTTTCTTTACAACATCCGTAAAATCCGCCCCTTTCTTTCCGAGCACTCTACCAAAACCCTCATCCACACCCTTGTCACCTCTCGTTTAGACTACTGCAATCTGCTTCTTGCTGGCCTCCCACTTAGTCACCTCTCCCCTCTCCAGTCGGTTCAAAACTCTGCTGCCCGTCTCGTCTTCCGCCAGGGTCGCTTTACTCATACTACCCCTCTCCTCAAGTCCCTTCACTGGCTCCCTATCCGTTTTCGCATCCTGTTCAAACTTTTTCTACTAACCTATAAATGTACTCACTCTGCTGCTCCCCAGTATCTCTTCACACTCGTCCTTCCCTACACCCCTTCCCTTGCACTCCGCTCCATGGATAAATCCTTCTTATCTGTTCCCTTCTCCACTACTGCCAACTCCAGACTTCGCGCCTTCTGTCTCGCTGCACCCTACGCCTGGAATAAACTTCCTGAGTCCCTACGTCTTGCCCCATCCTTGGCCACCTTTAAATCTAGACTGATAGCCCACCTCTTTAACATTGTTTTTGACTTGTAACCACTTGCCTCCACCTACCCTCTTCTCTTCCTTCCCGTTCACATTAATTGATTTGATTTGCTTACTTTTTTTTTTTTTTGTCTATTGGATTGTAAGCTTTTTGAGCAGGGACTGTCTTTCTTCTATGTTTGTGCAGCGCTGTGTACGCCTTGTAGCGCTATAGAAATGCTAAATAGTAGTAGTAGGGATGGTGGCAGAGGATCCCTTGCTGCAAAGACATGAAGGAAAAGGTGGAAATCAGCCGAGGTCAGTGATATGCATCAGGAAATCGGGCGCAGTTCTTTATTTGCCATTAGATGTGTTCTTTCTGTGTGAGGAATGAATTGACGGTAAATTGTGCTGCTATACTCAAGCTGAGATTGTGAGTAGAGCTCTGTGCAGGATAGGTTCTCGGTGTAATTCCTGCTGTCCGTTTCAGGCAGTGAGGATGGATCCTCGGTGGGGATTGTAGAGACAAGAATGGAAAAGGAATAAAAAAAATAAAAGCAAAACAAGAAAAGGCAAACAAATGTGGGATAGGCCCAGAGGGTCCTCAGTAGTGGTGAAAACCAAAGATTGGCTGAGGTTTGTGGCGTGTTCGCTAGGAGTGAAACTGGGAAGACGAATATGATAGTGATAGGAACAGGGTTGAGAAGTCGTGATATGATATGGATATCGCATCGTACCTTATGCCAGGGTTTCTCAATCCAGTTCTTGGGGTGCACAGTGTCCCATCGGGCTTTCAAGAAATCCACAATGAATATGCATGAGAGAGATTTGCGTGCACTTCCTCCTTGGTATGCAGATCTGTCTCATGCATATTCATTGCTCTTAACCATTTAGGCTACTCTTTCACTTGAATTGATGTACTGCTTGTCTTTTTTTGTTTTTGCCATCATCTGCTGTATTACTACATCTGTCTCCCGCTGTTATGTGGGATGTTGAACATAAGGTTTGCAATATAATACTTCCAATGGCCTTTCGATTGCTGCCAGGAAGCACAGTCAAGGGTTTGCCTACCTGCAGTTAGTTTTCTTGTGAGTGGCAAAGAAGTTAATCCAACAGGGAGCAGGACTGTACCAA
Organism: Microcaecilia unicolor; assembly: GCF_901765095.1. Taxonomy (NCBI): domain Eukaryota; kingdom Metazoa; phylum Chordata; class Amphibia; order Gymnophiona; family Siphonopidae; genus Microcaecilia; species Microcaecilia unicolor. The sequence continues at coordinate 13,097,923 of NC_044032.1, read as the reverse complement.
GAGTCAAAACTGAGGAGGAAGGTGTTTAAGAGAAGGAAATGCAGCTCTTCAGTACATGGGACACTGTCTCCAAATGGGCTAGTTTTCCATATCAGCAATCAAGAAGGAGTGAGAAATAGACTGACCAGAGAGAAACGAGGAGACTTCAGTCGATTGTAGATAATTCTCATCATTTGTCTCTGGTTAGCCTGGTCTGTTTCCCACTCCTTCTTTTTTGCCGTGGGATTTCGGTGTTTCTCTGCCTCAGTGGACTCTCACCTAACCTAGGGCCAGATGCACTAAACTTAACGAGCCAGCAGCGTGGTTTTTAAACTAGTTCTAGCCGGTTTAGCGCATAAGTAGTAAACCGGGACATGCACAAAAGGGTTCTCCGAGCCATTTTCCTACCATGGTAGCAGCTAACGAAAACGAAATGCAAAGCTATTATAATGAGCATGCAATGCGATGCAGTGCCGTTTCCGACCCCATGCACAAAAGCAGTCTGTATCTTTACCGTGGAAATTTTAATGGGAGGTCTGGACCTGTCAGTTCTTCTTTATCGCAAGTAGGAGAAGGGGAGAAACAAGGCAGGGAAGATGGAGCACGAAATAAAAAAAGTACACTGGCTTATACGCAGCTTCTTTGCGTGTATGAAAGTCGTGCCATGATTCTTTTCTCAAATGACATTTTACTGGCAAGAAATGGGAGGGGGGACAGTAAATGTAAAGCATAAAAGTAATGGTGAGTTACTAAAAATGCAAGGAAGACAAGGGTTAAACAGCCTCTGCTGAGAAACAGCATCCCCCATGCTTAGATGCACAACAGAGAGGGGGTAAATCAATTGGACGGTGTCAGCCTGGGATGTCCCGCCCACTCATTACTGGAGGGGAACACCAGGAAGTCCTGATCCAATCAGCTCACAGCTCTAGAGTGATGTCATCAGCGAAGCCCTGCAGGGAGGAGGAGATGGGACAACAGCCAGCCAATGAAAGTCCATCTTCAGGGAGATGGGCGTTCCAGGATGTCAGCCGGCCGATAGAAGGAAGCAGCAGGAACAGCTGGGGGTGGAACCAAGCCCTGATGCTGATTCCTCAGAGCCTAGAGCAGCAGCGAGCATATTCTAGGCTTTTTCCATTTTTCCCCAGCAGCAGAGAGGAAGGGAGCCTCAACACAGGTCTGTCCATCCAAGAAAACCCCGCACTTTTGTGCTTGCAAAAAAAAAAAAAAAAAAAGGGCTCCATCTACTGCTTTCATTCATGCAGCTTGTCTGCGTGTATGAGAGCCGTCTGTAGCATGCGCAGAGCAGCCACGCATAGCAATTGACTGTTCTGCTCATGCTCAGCTCACAGACTGGTTTCCCCCATAACACATACAAATGAGCTGGGTCGCAAAAGCAACGAGCAGCTCATTTGCATGTGATTCTGCTTGTGAATCCCTCTGTGTTTCTAAATCGGTAAATTTTTACCGATTTGGAAATGCAGACGGATTCTTAATGGGACCTTTGTGCATCTGGCGCCTAGTTTTCCATATACCATAACAGTAAACTCACTCCTTATGTGGAGTATTTGTCTCTCATTTATTGGTAATACATGTTGATTAAGTGACTATCATAGATGCTGGCTCTGCGGGTGCTTAGCTCCCCTAATCATTTTGAAAATTAGATGTTATGGTGACTGTGACCTGGAAATAGCCACCCTCCTTTCTGGAGCCCTGGGAAAACACAGTGTAGGCCTTATAAGAGGAGAATTGAGTTTTCTGCTCAAAATACAAAGTTGTATGTGAAGTGATGATTTCGGACGTGGAATGAGCAGAAAAAAATCTATTTATAAATCCTTGCAGTGCCCAGAGAAGTCCAAAGTGTGTTGCATTCCCTTCCCTGTGCTTTGACATGGAATGTGGAGGCTCTGCTTCCTGTCACACCAAATCTTATCAAACAGAAATAATATTGCCACAGCTTCATGTATTCTGTATATACTTTTTATCAGGCAGTGAGAATATTCGAGGGGAATGGGAGGCAGTGACTGAGTTAGCTGCTCTTGAGTCGGATATAAAAAAAAATGAAAAAAGAACAAACTATATTAACGTAGGAAATGAAGGCAGATTTGTCTGAATATCTGGTCTGCCCAGTTGTCATCGTTTTCTCTGGTTAGCTTCCTCTGTGGGGCTCTCATTTCCTCCATGAGCTGGTTGGGCTTCAACTGATGACACCCTGAGCTCTTTTTAGTTGCTTGACAGAAAGCGTCATCTAGGATTAATATTTTTCTCCTCCTCCTCTCTCTCATAGCTTTGCTACACTTTCTCTTCCTACTCTTATTCCTTGCTTCAAATCACCACAAATGTCAAGACTATACTATCCATTCTTTAATACTTCACCAACCATTTTGTCTTTTGCTCTGTTCTTGAATGTCAGGGTTTTCTTCCTCTTATTCAGCCAGCTTTATTCTGCCTGAAAGCATCTCATCTTTGACACTATTAACACTTCACTTCTTTACATTCAGCAGTGGCTGAGAACCAGCAAAGCCAGAATTCAGAATCTACTAATGCTGTTTTTGATCTTGGGCAAGTAATTTAATCCAGCAGAAACAAAACAGGAGACAACCCGCTTGCACTATCCAAGCAGACAGTTCAAACAGCAGCAGTGATTCAAGGAAGGACGAGACAGCAAAAGTTCACCCAAATGTAACTGGGAACTAGACCCAGCCTGGACAAGTTTTGGATAACCTTCGTCAGGGGTCACATTGGTTTCCAAATATATTCATTGGTATATGCATAAGTAGCCAATATATACTGCAATTCCTGCACTGTCCCTGTCTTGTTGCATTTGAACTGATTCTTCTTCAGCTCAGGAATTGCAGTATGTATTGGCTACTTCCTTAGCGTCCCTCTGGACCGGCCCAGAATCTGACTGATGGGTTGTGCACTCCTTCCAGCAGGTGGAGACTGAGAACTCTGACGAGAGAGCCAATAAGAACCCTGGCCAGAGAGCTGGATTCAGTATTCTCAGTCTCCAGCAAGTGAAAGGAGATGAGCCCTTTAGTCTCCTTTTTTTGTCTTTATACCTCTTTTCTTTTCTGGCTAGGAAAAAAAAGTGTATAAGTACATAAGTACATAAGTAGTGCCATACTGGGAAAGACCAAAGGTCCATCTAGCCCAGCATCCTGTCACCGACAGTGGCCAATCCAGGTCAAGGGCACCTGGCACGCTCCCCAAACGTAAAAACATTCCAGACAAGTTATACCTAAAAATGCGGAATTTTTCCAAGTCCATTTAGTAGCGGTCTATGGACTTGTCCTTTAGGAATCTATCTAACCCCTTTTTAAACTCCGTCAAGCTAACCGCCCGTACCACGTTCTCCGGCAACGAATTCCAGAGTCTAATTACACGTTGGGTGAAGAAAAATTTTCTCCGATTCGTTTTAAATTTACCACACTGTAGCTTCAACTCATGCCCTCTAGTCCTAGTATTTTTGGATAGCGTGAACAGTCGCTTCACATCCACCCGATCCATTCCACTCATTATTTTATACACTTCTATCATATCTCCCCTCAGCCGTCTCTTCTCCAAGCTGAAAAGCCCTAGCCTTCTCAGCCTCTCTTCGTAGGAAAGTCGTCCCATCCCCACTATCATTTTCGTCGCCCTTCGCTGTACCTTTTCTAATTCTACTATATCTTTTTTGAGATACGGAGACCAGTACTGAACACAATACTCCAGGTGCGGTCGCACCATGGAGCGATACAACGGCATTATAACATCCGCACACCTGGACTCCATACCCTTCCTAATAACACCCAACATTCTATTTGCTTTCCTAGCCGCAGCAGCACACTGAGCAGAAGGTTTCAGCGTATCATCGACGACGACACCCAGATCCCTTTCTTGATCCGTAACTCCTAACGCGGAACCTTGCAAGACGTAGCTATAATTCGGGTTCCTCTTACCCACATGCATCACTTTGCACTTGTCAACATTGAACTTCATCTGCCACTTGCACGCCCATTCTCCCAGTCTCGCAAGGTCCTCCTGTAATCGTTCACATTCCTCCTGCGACTTGACGACCCTGAATAATTTTGTGTCATCGGCGAATTTAATTACCTCACTAGTTATTCCCATCTCTAGGTCATTTATAAATACATTAAAAAGCAACGGACCCAGCACAGACCCCTGCGGGACCCCACTAACTACCCTCCTCCACTGAGAATACTGGCCACGCAATCCTACTCTCTGCTTCCTATCTTTCAACCAGTTCTTAATCCATAATAATACCCTACCTCCGATTCCATGACTCTGCAATTTCTTCAGGAGTCTTTCGTGCGGCACTTTGTCAAACGCCTTCTGAAATCCAGATATACAATATCAACCGGCTCCCCATTGTCCACATGTTTGCTTACCCCCTCAAAAAAATGCATTAGATTGGTGAGGCAAGACTTCCCTTCACTAAATCCGTGCTGACTTTGTCTCATCAGTCCATGTTTTTGTATATGCTCTGCAATTTTATTCTTAATAATAGCCTCCACCATCTTGCCCGGCACCGACGTCAGACTCACCGGTCTATAATTTCCCGGATCTCCTCTGGAACCCTTCTTAAAAATCGGAGTAACATTGGCTACCCTCCAGTCTTCCGGTACTACACTCGATTTTAGGGACAGATTGCATATTTCTAACAGTAGCTCCGCAAGTTCATTTTTTAGTTCTATTAATACTCTGGGATGAATACCATCAGGTCCCGGTGATTTACTACTCTTCAGCTTGCTGAACTGACCCATTACATCCTCCAAGGTTACAGAGAATTTGTTTAGTTTCTCCGACTCCCCCGCTTCAAATATTCTTTCCGGCACCGGTGTCCCCCCCAAATCCTCCTCGGTGAAGACCGAAGCAAAGAATTCATTTAATTTCTCCGCTACGGCTTTGTCCTCCTTGATCGCCCCTTTAACACCATTTTCGTCCAGCGGCCCAACCGACTCTTTGGCCGGTTTCCTGCTTTTAATGTATCTAAAAAAATTTTTACTATGTATTTTTGCTTCCAACGCTAATTTCTTCTCAAAGTCCTTTTTTGCCCTCCTTATCTCCGCTTTGCATTTGGCTTGGCATTCCTTATGATCTATCCTGTTACTTTCAGTTGGTTCTCTTCTCCACTTTCTGAAGGATTGTTTTTTGGCTCTAATGATTTCCTTTATCTTACTGTTTAGCCACGCCGGCTGACGTTTAGTCTTTTTTCCCTTTTTTCTAATACATGGAATATATTTGTCCTGAACCTCCAGGATGGTGTTTTTAAACAGCATCCACGCCTGATGCAAGTTTTTTACTCTGCGAGCTGCTCCTTTCAGTCTTTTTTTCACCATTTTTCTCATTTTGTCGTAATCACCTTTTCTATAGTTAAACGCTAGCGTACTTGATTTCCTAGTTTCACTTCCTTCAATGCCAATATCAAAACCGATCATATTATGATCACTGTTATCAAGCGGCCCTCGTATCGTTACCCCCTGCACTAGATCATGAGCACCACTAAGGACTAAGTCTAGTATTTTTCCTTCTCTTGTCGGCTCCTGAACTAGCTGTTCCATGAAGCTGTCCTTGATTTCATCAAGAAATCTTATGTCCCTTGCGTGTACAGATGTTACATTAACCCAGTTTTCATTAGCTAGTTTTAAGAGAGGAGTGTTTGGCTTTATTATTTTCCATTGTTTTTTCTGTGCACCGTTGTCTCTTGCTGTTGGGAAGCTGAGGCCCGCCCTTACGTCTTGGGGGTGTTACACTTGCGGGGGACCATCCCCACCTCCCCATTTCCTCCCGTTTCGTCCCTGCAGCAATAAACGCTACTGAGTACTGAGAGTGTACCTCAGCCTCTTCAGGGAAAGATTGCTTGAGGTTTGGGAGAGGCAGCTGCATTAAAAAAGAAAAAAAAAAAAAAGAAATAATAAAATAAAAAAGTGTGAATGAGCAGGGCAGCTCTGTTTCCGCTGGGCTTGGAGGCACTTTTTTTTTGTACAGGCTCCGGTGTTTCAAGTACGCGTTCCCACTGGTTAAAAAAAAAAAAGATGCTTCAGTGCATCTCGCCATGGTGGAAAAACTGCAGATGCTCAGTCTTCCTATGGAACGTTGGAAGGCTAAGTGCTTTGAAAATATGCCTCAAAGTGGTGTTATGGTAAGATAAAGTTCATGTGGCACAGCCACATTAGGGAATCGTACAACGGAAGAGTTGTGTTATGTCCATTACGTACTTTAGTTTTGTTGTGTTGCAGAGATCAGGCATTTATGTTGGATTGGTAGGGTATGCCTTTTTAAACAGATTACCTCCGATCAGTGGGTGTTAGATGTTATTCGTGACAGGTACACCTTGGAATTTGCACAGCCTCTTCCAGACATCTTTCTGGAGTCGTCCTGCCATTCTCGCCTCAAGGTGGGCACGGTCCCGGACACTCTCAAGGCTTCTCGATCTGCAGGCTATTTGTCCAGTTCCCTTCTCGGAGGTCTGGCAAGGTCGTTATTCCATTTACTTTGTAGTTCCAAAGAAAGAAGGGTCCTTCTGTCTGATTGTGGATCTCGGGTGATCAATTTGGGCATAAGGTCACAAGTTTTCATATAGAGACTCTTTGCTTGGTCATAGTGGCCGTCAGGTCTGGGGACTTTTTGATCGCGCTGGATTTAATGGAAGCGTTTCTACACATTCCGATTCGGCCCATGCACCAGTGTTTTCTTTGCTTTGTGATTCTGAGCAAGCACTTTCAGTTTCGGGCTCTGCCGTTTGGGCTAGCTACGGCTCCGCGCACGTTCACCAAGGCCATGATGGTAGTGGCTGCGGTGCTCAGGAAGGATGGTATTCTGGTTCATCCTTAAGTACATAAGTATTGCCACACTGGGACAGACCAAAGGTCTATCAAGCCCAGCATCCTGTTTCCAACAGTGGCCAATCTAGATCACAATTACCTGGCAAGATCCCTAAAAACATTCAATACATTTTATGCTGCTTATCCCAGAAATAAGCAGTGGATTGTCCCCAAGTCATTTTAATAATGCTCTAAGGACTTCTCCTTTAGGAAGCCATCCAAACCTTTTTTAAACCCTGCTAAGCTAACCGCATTTACCACATTCTCTGGCAACGAATTCCAGAATTTAATTACATGTTGAGCGAAGAAAGATTTTCTCTGATTCGTTTGAAATTTACTACTTTGTAGCTTCATTGCGCGCCCCCTAGTCCTAGTATTTTTGGAAAGAGTAAACAAAGGATTCACGTCTACCCATTCCACTCCACTCATTATTTTATAGACCTTTATCATATCTCCCCTCAGCCGTCTTTTCTCCAAGCTGAAGAGCCCTAGCCGCTTTAGCCTTTCCTCATAGGGAAGTCGTCCCATCCCATTTATGATTTTCATAGCTTTTCTCTGTACCTTTTCTAATTCCACTATATTTTTTTTGAGATTCGGCGACTAGAATTGAACACAATATTCGAGGTGCCGTCGCACCATAGACCGATACAAAGGCATTATAATGTCCAGATTTTTGTTTTCCATTCCTTTCTTAATAATACCTTACATTCTATTTGCTTTCTTAGCCGCCGCAGCACACTGAGCAGAGGGTTTCAACCTATCATCAATGATGACGCCTAGATCCCTTTATTGGTTGGTGACTCCTAATGTGGAACCTTGCATTACGTAGCTATAATTGGGGTTCCTCTTTCCTACATGTATCACTTTGTACTTTCTCACGTTAAACATCTTCTGCCATTTAGATGCCCAGTCTCGTAAGGTCCTCTTGTAATTTTTCACAATCCTCTTGTGATTTAACAACTTTGAATAACTTTTTGTCGTCAGCAAATGTAATTATCTCACTAGTTACTCCTATCTCTAGATCATTTATAATTATGTTAAAAAGCAGCGGTCCCAGCACAGACCCCTGGGAACCCCACTATCTACTATTCTCCATTGAGCATTACACCATTTAACCCTACTCTCTGTTTTCTATCTTTTAACCAGTTTTTAATCCACGGTGGTACACTAGCTCCTATTCCATGATTCTCCAGTTTCCTCTGGAGTCTTTCATGAGGTACTTTGTCAAATGCCTTTTGAAAATCCAGATACACAATATCAACCGGCTCACCTTTATCCACATGTTTGTTCACCCCTTCAAAGAAATGTAATAGAGGCAAGATTTCCCTTCACTAAATTAAATCCATGTTGGCTTTGTCTCATTAATCCATGCTTTTCAATATACTCTGTAATTTTGTTCTTTATAATAGTCTCTACCATTTTGCCCAGCAGTGACATCAAGCTCACCAGTCTATAATTTCCCAGATCTCCTCTGGAACCTTTTTTAGACGACTGGCGATCTTAGCAAAGTCATATCAGGAGAGCTTGCAGGTCACCTTTTTTAGATGACTGACTGATCGAGCAAAGTCGTATCAGGAGAGCTTGCAGGTCATGGACCGGGTAGTTTGGTTCCTTCAGTCCCTCAGTTGAGTGGTCAACTCCCTCAAGAGTTGCCTAATACCGTCCCAAACTCTCGAGTACCTGGAGGTGTCCTTCGATACGGTTCAAGGTCAAGTGTTTCTCCCTTAGATAAGAATTCTCAAGTTACAGTCTCAAATTCAGACCTCTCTGTTCAGGACCGTTCCGTGTGCAAGGGATAATCTTCATGTTTTGGGTCCATGGCGGCAATAATTGAGGTGGTGCCTTGGGCCAGGGCACACATGAGACCTCTGCAAACCTCCCTCCTGTCCCGTTGGTTGCCACAGAAGGATTCCCTGCAAGCGTGGTTGCTCCTGCGGGCTCAGGAGCGCGGCAGCTTTCGTTGATGGCTGCATTTGGTCAATCTGAACAAAGACCTTTGATACCTTTGACGCTGCACTGGGTAGTAGTCATAATGGATGCCAGCCCCAGCCTGTGAGGAGCTTGGGAGCTCACTGTCTGAGATGGTTTGTGCAAGGTCTTAGGTCTGTGCAGGAGGCGTGCTGTTCAATCAACCTATTGTAAACAAGAGCGATTCGGTTGACTCTGGAAGAGTTTTGCTCACTGCTGGTGGGTGAGTTGGTGTGCATTCTATCGGACAACGCTACAGTAGTAGCTTATGCCAATCAACAAGGGTGGGATGAGGAGTCGCCAGTTGCAGCAGGAAGCAGTGAGGCTCATGTCTTGAGCAGAGATTCATCTGGCTACTATCTCGGCATCGCATTTGGCAGGAACAGTGTAGCAACAAAAAGAGGAAGGCTACCGTGGCTTCAGATAATCAAACAACAACAAGTGAAGAGTCCAGTATAAATGCTTAATCAAATAATGAACATGATATATTTAAAATTCCAATCTTCCTTTATTTTCAAACATGCTCTTCTTTTTATGTAACAAACAATTGTTGAGCACTTAGCTATGGCTCGACGGTGGCCAAACCCGTTTCACTTTAAATGCTTCATCAGGAGCCATGCATCAACTTTCTTATAATATCTAAAAAGATGGTATCACATATTCTTGTGATCACATTGCATCTTATCAAATCTCAATTCTTCCATACAGCGCTCTTAGCTGTTGAACAGATTAGTGAACATTCAGGCGGATTTTCTCAGTCAACACACCCTGGACCCGGGAGAGTGTCTCTCAGTGCAACTGCATTCCAAGCAGCTGTCGATTGCTGGGGACTTCCGATCATGGACCTATTGGCCACTAATCTCAATGCAAAGGTATCCTGTTTCTTCAGTCGCGGAAGGTGTGGATGCTCTTCTACAGCCTTGGCCTTCGGGTTTGCTTTGAGTGCAAATATATTGATTTATATTCATTGGGGATAGCCTGAGAATCTGACCTGTTTGTAGCCTTTGAGAGCTGAGGGGATAGATTCAAATACCTACTGTTAAATGGAACTCACCTTTTGAGGAATACTGGTAAAAAAAAAAAGCCTTTATGAGGAGATTCACCCAAGATTGTGTGGTACAGATGGGCATAAGATGTACACTTTTGTTAAGACAAGAATAGTATTCAAGAAAGCTGGGGATAGATAAATAAGTCCTGCAATTGTACCTGAGTTCCCATTGATGTTAAGGTTTTAAGCCTGAATGCTTTGTGCCAGTTCCCAGCATTCTTATAAGCCTGTTGCAGTTGTACTACCGTAGTCTGTTGATGTGCATTTTTTTCTCTTAGGCCTGGTAAAGTTAATATGACACTCGGACTCCTCTGTTCCCTCCCCCCCCCCCCCCCCCCCCCCCCCCCCCCCCGCTTTTCTCAAAACAGTACAATACATTTTATGGTGCTTATCCTAGAAATAAGCAGTGTATTTTCCCAAGTCCATTTTAATAATGGCTTAGGGACTTTTCTTTTAGGAAGCTATTCAAACCTTTTTAAAACCCCGCCAAGCTAACCTCTTTTACCACATTTTCTGGCAACGAATTCCAGCATATTGAGTGAAGAAAATTTTTCTCTGATTCGTTTTAAATTTACTACTTTGTAGCTTCATTGCGTGCCCCCTAGTCCTAGTATTTTTGGAAAGCGTAAAGAAACGATTCACGTCTACCCGTTCCACTCAGTATTTTATATACCTGTATCATATGTCCCCTCAGCCGTCTTACTTCCCTACTACCAGAATTGCCATCTAAGCACTGACAAGCTTTGTTTTGATTCTGTCCTTTTTTCATATCGGGGTCCTGAATGTTTTTCATATAATTTTGAATTCCACCACCAGTTTTCTCTCCTCCACCACCTTCAGAAGGGCATACCAGGTATTCACCACCCTCTCTATGAAAAGGTTCTACCTGGTGATATTTCTAAGTCTACCAACTTTAAATCTCAAGTTATGTCCTCTAGTTCTACCACTGCCCTGTCTCTGGAAAAGATTTGTATGTATATTAATACCTTTAAAATATTTGAATATATGTATCATATCTCTCCTACTTCTCCTTTCCTTGATGACCAAGTGCCAGGGGGTGACAGGAAAAAGCTTCTCTCAGCTTGGACTGGAACTGGGCACCATGAATCCTCATTTGCAGCTACTTGCATTTCAGCATTTCAGTGATCAGTTAACAGTCCTTGGATGGGTCTGTGCATCGAGGCGCCTTCCATAGCCTTGCAATAATGACCCCAAAATCTAGCTCTTGGGTGTGACCGTTTTATTACAAAGACTTCAGCCCCTTCCCCACCAGGGCTCTGAACGTGCTTTCTAGAGCTTTCTGGCCCATGAATCAACTTCTGATTGTTTCTGTTCTGTGCTGTATATTTTTCTGGTTTAATGCTACCCCATAAAGTTTCTTCATATTTAAAAAAGAAGTGTGAGTGAAATGAAATTGAATTGGTTTTCTGCCTCCTTTCTCCATGCGCAATGTACTGGGTCTTGCCTGCAGCACCTGCTGGAATTTTATTCTCCAAACCTGTTTCTGCTCTTTTCATTGCCTTGGGGGAAGGTTTTTTTTTAGTAGAATAGGTTTATTTGAGGTGTGCCTGCCTGAAAGGCTCCGCCAGTGAAAAGGGCGAGGTCCTGTAATTGTTTGCAGAAACACTTGCTTCTAGTTGAAACTGAAAGCGTGCTGTGTCCCTGAGCCTTCCCCCCCCCCCCCCCCCCAATCTCTTCAGCTGTAGTCCTCACTGGCATCAGTTGAACCTCATTGCAAAGGAAGATTTTTATTTCAGCATTTATGTGTTCACTCAAATAGAGCATTTCATCACCATGCACATTTACTAAGGGGACCCTGATGGATTTTTGAAACTGCACCTGCCTGTTCTCTTGGGGAAGTTTATTTTCTAGGCACGTGAGGGACACAGACGGTAAATATCTGCCCAGCTCTTGAACAGGCCTGCTTAAGGAAGAGAGGCTATTCCACCCCAGTGATTTCTACCATGCTCCAGGCGCATTGTCAGTCTGTGTCGCTGAGTTATGTTCGTACTTGGCGGATTTTTGAGGCATGGTGTGCAGACCGTGGTATTTCTCTACTACAGGCTTCGGTGGCGGAGATGTTGAATTTTTTACAGCTTGGTTTTGATAAAGGTTTGACTCTCTCATCCCTTAAGGTGCAGGTTGCGGCTTTGTCCTGCTTCCGAGGTTGGGTGCAAGGTAAGTTGCTGGCTAGCCATCCAGACTTATTGCGTTTCGTGAAGTGGGTCAGCCTTCTTCATTCTCTAGTTAAAACGGTCTTTCCGGCTTGGGATCTCAACTTGATTATTTCCGCTCTGACGGGACCTGCCTTTGAGCCGTTGTCTTCCCTTAAGGATTTAACTCTCAAGAAGTTGTTTTTGGTGGCAATTGCTTCAGCTAGGAGAGTCTCGGATTTTTTTCCTGCCAGTCTCCATTTTTAGAATTTTCCAAGGAGCGAGTGGTTTTGCGTCCGGTGCCCTCGTTCTTGCCTAAGGTGATTTCGCGTCTTTCCCAATCAGCCTTCCTGCCAGTCCTAGGGTCTTCCTCAGACACAGAGGCTCAGAGGAAATTGCGCACTTTGGACATTAAGAGAGTCCTTAAGCACTATGATATCCGGTTCACAGACCGCCTGTTTGTGCTCCTGGGTGGTTTGCGTAAGGGCTTGGCGGCTTCTAAGCCCACTATTTCTAGGTGGCTCAAGGAGATGATAGCTTCTGCGTACTTTCTTGCCAGGAGATCGGTCTCAGAATGTGTCGAGGCTCACTCCACTAGGGAGCAAGCAGCTTTGTGGGCGGAGCGATTTTTGGTGCTGCCTGTGGACATTTGTAAGGCAGCAACTTGGACCTCCCTGCATTCCTTTTCCAAGCACTACAGACTGGACGTGTAGTGTTGGCAGGAGGCGGTCTTTGCAACTCGGGTCCTCACTGCTGTGTTGCTAGTGTCCCTCCCTTAGGGCTACTTCTTTGTTACTTCCCATCAGTCCAATCCTAAGCCGCTCTGGAGGGACGCTAAGGAAGGAGAAATTAGATCTTACCTGCTAATTTGCTTTCCTTTAGTCCCTCTGGACCGGCCCATGTCCCTCCCGTAGTCTTTGAAGAGTTGTTTCTTGTGTATAGTTCCGGAGAACAGTTAAGCTGGTTAGGAGTTCTTGGACGGAGCTGCTTTGAGCGTTTATAGTTAAAAAAGAAAAAAAAAAGAATTGGGACTCTCTTTGTGGAATGTTCCTGAATGCCAAACCACTTCTCAGAGGTGAGTTGTGTGTGAGCATCTGGGATACAGCCTTGCCGTGCCTTTTCAAGCACGTTTTAAGGGTGCTTTGTGGCTGCTTAGATTCCAGGGTGCACAAAAGGCAGTTCTTTCTCTCCTTCCCTGCTTTGTTAGTCAAATACTGAGTGTAGGGTCACATGGCCAGGGCTCTTATTGATTCTCTAGAGTCAGATGTTCTCAGCCTCCACCTGCTGGAAGGAGTGCACAACCCATCAGTCCAATCCTGGGCCAAACTGGAGGGACTAAAGGAAAGTAAATTAGCAGGTAAGATCTAATTTCTCCTATTACATTCTCTGGCAACGAATTCCACAGTTTAATTACACGATGAGTGGAGAAATATTTTCTCCGATTCGTTTTAAATGTACTACTTTGTAGCTTCATTGCATGCCCCCTAGTCCTAGTATTTTTGGAAAGAATAAACAAGCGATTCACGTCTCCAGTCCATTTGTTATTTTGTAAACTTCTATTATATTTCCCCTTAGCCGTCTTTTCTCCAAGCTGAAGAACCCTAGCTGCTTTAGCCTTTCCTCATAGGGAAGTCGTCCCATCCCCTTTATCATTTTCGTTGCCCTTCTCTGTACCTTTTCTAATTCCACTATATCTTTTTTAAGATGCGGTGACCAGTATTGAACACAATATTTGAGGTGCGGACGCACCATGGAGCGATACAAGGCATTATAAGGACCTAATTTTTGTTTTTCATTCCTTTCCTAATAATGCCTAACATTCTGTTTGCTTCCTTAGCCACTGCCACACACTCAGCAGAAGGTTTCAAAGTATCATTATCTATTATTAGGTTTCATGACTCTCTTACAGGACAGGGTAATGCTCAATTCTATATAGCTGTGCATATAGATCATATGTGTCCACAAGAGACTGCATGCAGCTTTCAGGCAACCCCTTGATTAGACAGATTGATGAAATGCTTTGAAATAATATTACTTGTTATTCAGGAAAAAAAAAGCCATTGACCTGTAGCAGGTGTCCTCCAGTGACAGCAAGACGTCTTACATGTGGGTGATGTCATCCTCGAGTTCATGTAGGAACGTTCCTCAGCTTCTTTACACAAACTTTTGAAGATATTGCAATATGAAGGACCTAGCCAGTCAATTTTTTTTTTAGATTATAGAATAAAACTCCAAAGGGGAGGAGGGAAAATATGTAAGACTGTGCCGTCCTGTCCTTGGAGAAGACCAGGAACACCTGCTTCTCAGAGGACAAGCAGAACAGTATAGTCTTACACGTAGGACAGTGGCTACGGGCTGCCTTTAATAAATTGAGAAAGATGGCCGACTAACCAGCAGCTCTGTGACGAGCTCCTTGAACCCTCGGATCGGGGTGATGGCGGACCGCAGGGGCCCTTTGGGCAACTGCCCTGTTTGCCCCCCCCCCCCCCAAACTCCAGCCCTGACCACCCAGAGTTGCCATCTAAGCACCACTTGATATGCAAACACATATGCTACCCTTTTACATTTTTTTTTATACCATTCATTTTCTAATTAGAGATTCTCTGTGTTCGTCCCACACCATTTTGAATTCTGGCGCAATTTATTTTTTCTCTACCACCTCCCTCGGGAGGGTATTCCAGGCATCAACCACCCTCTCCGTGAAAAAGAATTTCTCTGAGGACAAGCAGGCTTATAGATTCTCACAAGTGGGTGACGCCAACCCGCATTGCCCGGTCTGGGACTTATGAAAAGCATAAGTAGAGCTTTGTGGAGCGCAAGACACGCTCCACCACGCCTGTGAGATGGCCTTCCCACCTTTCTTTCAGCCTTTCCCCATTCACTTTTTTTTCCCAGGCACCCTCTCCCCCTGCACAACCGCTCCACATATCAGGCTGCTTCCTCTTCTTCTGCCGTCCCGGGCCTGATTCTTTAGTTGAGCTGTTCGGGCCTCTGTACATCCATGTGGCTTAAAGGTACTGCTGGGGACCAAGGTGGCAGAAAAGTTAAATTTATTTGATGTACCGCAAATTTTCAAAAGAGAAATCTAAGTGATTTACAATATATAACCACTGTAGGGGAAGAAGTTGTCTCTTTCCACTGTTCCATTGTTCTTTTCCTTGTCCTATTCCCAAACGATACTTTGACTTTGTCTTCGCTTAACTTCTCACAATGTAATCCATAACTGATTTGTAACAAATCGTATCTCCATTATTTACAATGTATTGTAAGCCACACTGAGCCCGCAAATAGGTGGGAAAATGTGGGATATAAATGCAATAAAAAAATAAAATAAAGGAACAACACAGAATACAAAAGGGGAGTGGGAAGAGAAAAAGTTACAATACTAAAAGAGGGATAGCGGGAAAGGGAAAGAACAGTAGGAAGTGGAGAGCAAAGTAGCAGGGAGAAAGGAAAGCAAGGTCAATGTGTGACTGCTGCTGCTCCTCTTGCTGCACAGGGAGGGAGGTGGGCAGCCGGAAACCAAGTGTCTGTGGGTCCTGTACTGTGCAGGAAAGGGGAAATTCTGTACAACTGTGCAATGCAAAATGAGTACTGAATATTCTGTGTAAATAGATAATTATAGGTTGTGCCTTCACTCCTCCTCAATATCTGAAAGTATCTGCATAATAATAGTTATGTGCTCACTGTTTACTGGCAAGCACATAGCCTGCGTTGAATATTGGGCCCACTGTGTATAGATGGACAGGCTCCCTTGTACATTTTCATTAATAAACATGTGCTTACAAGTCCGTTTTGTTTTAGTAGCTGCAAGCTACACACAACTAGGCTGAGCCAGCTTGCTTCCATTTTTAGTAAATCGTATTAGGCTTGGTCTCTCCCTCAGATCTTCTTTGCCAAGGTTTACTGGATCTCTTCAGTTCAGCTTCCACATTCCTTGGCTGTCAGTCAGAACTCCACCTCTTACATGCCATTCAGCGCTGTCACTCTCAAGATGTGCTCTGGAAATGGCATGTGATATGATCTGTTTCAATATCTGCTGTTAATTTCTTTAAGCCTCTGTCTAAGACGTCTCTTTTTTTTTTTTTTTTGTTTGTGAAATATTTCTCTCCTTCTGAGGACATAATTGATGGATTAATTGGGATTATGTGCACAAACTTTAAAATTCTGTGTGCTTTATCTGTAACTTTTTTGTGCAGAGTACTCTGATCATCACGCTTGGCTCCTTTTTGTCCAGGCCTGATACAGATTTTTCTCTTTTTTTTGCTTGCTAGTTGTTTCCCGCTTTTCCACACCTCATAATTTATTTATTTCACAAATTTCTATCCGCTCGTTCAAAGTTCAGGGAATACTTCTACCTCTCTTTCTGAAACACTAGTGCTTTCCCTTCAAAACATCCAGAGAAAATCTGCTGCAATACAAGGAAAAAAAAGCCACAGACAGAACCCCCCTTGTAGTGACATACAACCCAGAGCTGGAAAAACCTGAGGAAAATCATAAGAGATCTGCAGCCACTACTCCAGGAGGATGAATTACTGAAAGAGATATTCCCATCCCCACCAGTGCTGGCCTTCCGACAGCCACCCAACTTAAAACACAAGCTAATTGGAAGTAAGCTCTCAACACAGACTCAAAAAGAAGAAAGTGACACACATACTTGCAATATATCCAGCTGCAAACTATGCCAAAACATTTCACAGGACCCCACGGTCATTCACAAAGGAAAAAAATTCAACATTAAAGGAATCCTTCACATCTTCCAATGTGGTATATATCATTCAGTGTAAAACATGCAATGAAGGCTGCTACATTGGAGAAACAAGTCAGATGCTAAAGAAGAGATTTAATTTACATAGATGCCATATGAAAAATGCCAGTACCAACCAGGATGTCACCTCTGTGGGGCAGCACTTTACAAAACTAGAACACTGTACCAGTGATTTTTATGGTAAGAATACTGCAAGGGAACTTTAAAACAATACAGGAACGTAAGACCTTTGAAGTCAGACTGATTAAATATTTTGACACCCACCAGACAGGACTTAACAAAGATCTGGGTTTTCTAGCCCATTATAAACCATAACATTGTATTGCTTTGACACCCTCCTGTCTCCATGCATATCTCCCTGACCCTGATCCACCCAACTCTTCCTGTCTCTCACCTATCCACCCCCATCCTGTTAGACTGTCACTGAAATGCTTTGATGTTTCACTTATATATACTGTCATCTATCAACATTTGCTTATTTCCGATCTGACGAAGAAGGGCTACCTTCGAAAGCTAATCAAAAAATGTATTGTTATGTCCAATAAAAAAGGTATCATCTTATTTTCTTTTCCATGTTTTATTTTGTTCTATTTCTATTGATTACCTTTAAAAGTGGACTAACACGGCTACCCACATCTCCCTTGCATTTTAGAAAGACCACCAGCTTGTACTCCTTGGTCTGCTCCCCCTGCAAACACCCCTAGCTTGCTCATTCTCTACCCCTTAGTTTGCCTTTTAATTTTCTGCAGCCTGTTCATTGTAGCCTCCTTTCTGTCCTCACCCCAGTTCTGATCGTGACAAGGTAGAGTGGAGCATATTGGGCTATGTCGTCTTGTGCTAACTAAAACCTGTAAACTGCATGGCTGTATAGTGTCCCATACAGTTAAATTGAACAATCCAGGTCTGGATGGCAGAAGAGGAGGACATGGTCTGATGTGCAGCCTCTTTATACTTCTCTTGTTGTGATCACCAAGGTGTGGTTGGGGGAAACCAGCATCATTGGTTAGCCTCTTCCATTGTATTTCTATCCTGTATTTCTAACCTCTTCTTTTCTCCATCTATACTTCTTCCCTTGGTACTCTGATCTCATCCCATGGTTTTCAGTATCTTCTTTATGCTGATGACTCCCAGATCTACCGCTCCACACCAGAAATCTCAGCAGGAATCCAGGCCAAAATATCAGCCTGCCTGTCTGACATTGCTGCCTGGATATCTCAGCGCCATCTGAAACTAAACATGACCAAGACTGAGCTTCTCATCTTTCCCCCTAAACCAACCTCTCCTCCTCCCCGATTCTCTATTTCTGTGGATAACACTCTCATCCTTCCTGTCTCATCAGCTCGTAACCTTGGGGTCATCTTTGACTCCTCCCTCTCCTTCTCTGCACATATTCAGCAGACTGCTAAAACCTGTCGTTTCTTTCTCTATAATATCAGTAAAATTCGCCCTTTCCTTTCTGAGCACACTACCAGAACCCTCATCCACACTCTTATCACCTCTCGCTTAGACTATTGCAACTTGCTTCTTACAGGTTTCCCACTTAGCCATCTCTCTCCTCTTCAATCTGTTCAAAATTATTCTGCACGACTAATATTCCTCCAGTGTCGTTATGCTCATATTAGCCCTCTCCTCAAGTCACTTCACTGGTTTCCTATCCGTTTCCACATACAGTTCAAACTCCTCTTATTGACCTATAAGTGCATTCACTCTGCAGCTCCTCAGTACCTCTCCACTCTCATCTCTCCCTACATTGCTCCCCGGGAACTCCGTTCACTGGGTAAATCTCTCTTATCTGCACCCTTCTCCTTCATTGCTAACTTCAGACTCCGTTCCTTTTATCTTGCTGCACCATATGCCTGGAATAGACTTCCTGAGCCGGTACGTCAAGCTCCATCTCTGGCCATCTTCAAATCTAAGCTAAAAGCCCACCTTTTTGATGCTGCTTTTAACTCCTAACTCTTATTCACTTGTTCAGAACCCTTATTTTATCATCCTCACGTTAATATTCCCTTACCTCTTGTTTGTTCTGTCTGTCCTAATTAGATTGTAAGCTCTGTCGAGCAGGGACTGTCTCTTCATGTTCAAGTGTACAGCGCTGCGTACGTCTAGTATCGCTTTAGAAATGATAAGTAGTAGTAGTAGTAAGTAGTGTATTCCATGTCATCCCACAGATCAAGCCAGAGATTTGTGGGTTATGCCCATCTACCAGCAGGTGGAGATAGAGAGGACGCCATATAAGACAAAAAAAAAAAAAGCAAGGCATGAAAGGCAAATGGGTCATAAGGCTGAAGCGATCAGTAGGGCTGGGTGAGACTGCTTTGAGAGTGAAGCAGGGCTGTTGGGCAGTTGGGGTCGAATTACCGCTGATTGAATGTATTTGCTCTGCCTCTATGAACTTCGATGCTCCTCACTTTGAGTACTTGCCTTTTTTTTTTTGCCCGTGCCTGCTTCTGTGGAATCCGTCAAATGTTGCTCCTGGTGTGGGAACTGGAGAGCAGCGTCTGGGGCCTGCAATGCGTGTGGTTGTGACGCTTCTAACAGCCCTCTGCAGCCTGAAGTTTTTGCACCACCTGGACGTTTTGGCGGGCTGTGGGTTGGTTGGATCTCCCATGGTTTCTCCTTCTGCAGGCCAGTTTTCATCTGCAGGGGCTGCACAGTCTTTTGCTAGTGCTGATTTTGGAGATTTTTCTTCTGGGACAGCTGAAACATTTTTTTTAATGCACCAAGCTGCCTCTGTACCTGAAGGAGGCATAGTTGCATATTCTAATTTGGCTGCTTCATCAGCGTTTCCTTTACCTCTCAGTACTCAGGGAGCACTTTCAGTTCCGCACCTTGCCATTTGGACTTGCGACAGCTCCCTCAACCTTCTCCAAGGTGATGGTGGTGGTGACGACCTTCCTTCAAAGAGATTGTGTTCAGGTCTATCCTTAGCTGGATGACTGGTTGATCAGAGCCTCTTCTTGGCAGGAGAGCATGTGAACAGCCAACAGAGTGGTCGATCTCCACTTGCTGGGATGGGTATTCAATATGAACAAGAATTGTTTGGACCCCTCTCATTTGCTGGAGTATCTCGGGGTGATCTTCGATACTTGTTTCAAAGTTTGGGGCCCAACACACTGAAAATGGAGGAACTTGTGGATTCAAAACAAATTTGGCAATAGTATGGGACAGTTAATAAATGATGCTTAGAGTAGCCTAAAGAGCGAGTTGGTTGGTAAGGTGTCAACACACATAATAAAAATAAAGAAAAGCCTAAACTGAGGGTATTGTAAACCAGAGTTCTGATCTTATCTGATATTCTTGCAGATATTGGCAACCAGTGTATGTTTTTTCAGTAGGGGTTAGCATGATTGTGTCACTTGGCATTTGAGATCAGTTGTATTGCTGTGTGTTGGACAGTTTGAAGTCTTTTGATGTCTTTTTGTCTGAGATCAGAGAAGAGAGATCTCAAGTTGCCCCCCTGATCGTGGGGCTGGAGCGAAGCTTTTCAGGGGCATACCACATATAATGAGTTTATTTTGTAGGGCAGACTGGAATGCATCATCTAGTATGTTACTATGTAAATGGCCTAGAATGAAAAGTAAACAAAAGCAAGAGAAACAGGAAGCCTATATGGTTCTCCAAACAAGTAGTTGAAAAAATTAGAGCAAAAGAGACTTTGTTCAAGAAATACAAAAGAACTCAGCGAGAGGATCAGGGAAAAGATTATTGGACTAAACTCTAAAGAAGCGAAGAGGGAAATACGGCTAGCGAAAGCGCAAGTGGAAGAAAAAAAATTGGCTAAAGATGCAAAGAGAGGTGACGACCTTTTTCAGATATATTGGAGAAAGGAGAAAAGATAGGAATGGAATTGCAAGACTGAAAGATAATGAGAATGGCTATGTGGAGAGTGATGAGGATACAGCGAACGTGTTAAACAATTACTTCTCTTTGGTGTTCATAGAGGAAAATCCTGGAGAAGTACCGCAGTTAGCTGCCAAGGGAAATCTGGGAGTGGAGTGGATATTGCGCCGTTTATGGAAGGAAGAGTTTATAAATAGCTATGGGGCAAAGCTATGGGGCTAGATGGGATATATCCCAGCATACTGAGGGAGCTCAGAGAGATCCTGGCGGGATCTCTTAAAGATTTATTTAATAGATCTCTAGAGACTGGAGAGGTTCTGCAGGATTGGAGACGAGCTGATGTGATCCCTCTTCACAAAAATGGAGATAGGGAAGAAGTAGGAAACTGTAGACCGGTAAGTCTCATGTCAGTAGTAAGAAAAATAATGGAGTCGATGCTGAACAAAAGCATAGCTAACTTACTAGAAGCAAACGGGTTACAGAATTCTGCTTTACCAAAGAAAATTCCTGCCAAACGAATCTGATTGACTTATTTGACTGGGTGACCAAAGAATTGGATGAAGGCCGTGCGCTAGACAGCAAAGCCTTTGATACAGTCCTCCACAGAAGACTCATGAATAAGCTGAGAGGGCTGAACTTAGGACCGAAAGAGGTGAACTGGATAGGAAACTGGTTGACTGAGAGGTGGCAGAGAGTGGTGGTAAATGGAATCCACTTGGAGGAAAGGAAGGTGAGCAGTGGCGCTCCTCAGGGGTCAGTGCTGGGGCCTATTTCGTTTAATGTATTTGTGGGAGATATTGCTGAAGGTTTAGAAGGAAAGGTTTGCCTTTTTGCGGATGACACGAAGATAGCCAATAGAGTGAATACCCTGGAGGGTTTAGAAACAATGAGAAGGGATCTCCAAAAGTTAGAAGAATAGTCGAGGGTCTGGTAGTTAAAATTGAATCCAAAATCAAAACTTGGGTTACTGCTTTCTTCGGTTTCTTAACGTATACAACTACAATGGCATAGAAACAATTGTCACTCTTTTTAAGAAATGTAATATGAATATACAAAAATTTTTTTATTTTTTTTAAATATTCGAGTAGTGCTCATTGTATTACAATTGACCATAGTCAATATTTTAGTAATGACACTGTCCCGACATCATTGCACAAGGGTCCCCTTACCTGCTGTTAATACTGTTTTGATTATTCCACATTCAATATAATTAGGTATACTTATTTATTTATTTGTTGCATTTGTAACCCACATTTTCCAACCTATAGAAAAGCACTTAGCTTGTTGGGCGCCAGCAGGCAAGCTCCTGGGGACAAAGAAGTTATGATAGCTTTTTGAATTAAGAAGCTTTGTTTTTATTGCATGGGGAAAGTGGTTTTCACAGAAGATGTTGTTATTGCATTGACCCAGACACTCACAGTGAATATCGAAGACACCATTTCCGGCACAGGGGCTTGCCTGCTGGCGCCCAACAAGCTAAGTGCTTTTCTATACCTAATTGTGTTGAATGTGGAATGATCAAAACAGTATTAACGGCAGGTAGGGGACTCCTGTGCGATGATGTCTGGACGACTAAGATACTGACTGTGATCAATTATAATACACTGAGCACTATTTACATATTAAAAAAAAATAATAAAAAATGTTTTTGTATATTCACATTACATTTCTTAAAAAGAGTGACAAGGGTTTCTATGCCATTGTAGTTACATTTTAATGCTAGGAAGTGCGGAGTGATGCACTTGGGGTGCAGAAACCCAAAAGAGAGATACCGGATAGGAGGGGAGAGATTAGTAAACTCGACTTACTTGTGACAAGTTGGCAGCCATGGCCAGAAGGATGCTAGGCTGCATAGAGAGGGGGGGTATAACCAGCAGAAGAATGGAGGTGTTGATGCTTCTCTACAAGTTGTTGGTGAGGCCCCACTTGGAGTATTGTGTTCCGTTTTGGAGGCCGTGTCTTGCTAAATATGTAAAAAGACTGGAAGCGGTGCAAAGAAAAGCTACAAAACTGGTATGGGATTTGTGTTGCAAACCGTACGAGGAGAGACTTGCTGACCTGAACATGTTTACCTTGGTGGAAAGGAGAAATGGGTGACATGATACAGACGTTGACATATTTGAAAGATTAATTTGCAAACAAACCTTTTCCGGAGACGGGAAGGTGGTAGAACTAGAGGACATGAATTGAGGTTGAAGGGGGACAGACTCAGAAGTAATGTCAGGAAGTATTTTTTCACAGTGAGAGTGGTGGATACGTGGAATTCCCTCCTGCGGGAGGTGGTGGAGATGAAAACGGTAATGGAATTCAAACGTGTGGGATAAACATAAAGGAATCCTGTTTAGAAGGAATGGATCCCCGCAATCTTAACGGAGATTGAGTGGCAACAAAACCGGTGCTGGGCAGACTTCTACAGTCTATGCCCTGGTTGTGACTGAATAGATATGGATGGGCTGGAGTGTAAATTTTAAGGGGCTTTGACGTTAGCATCAGAACCTTTAGTACAAGAACAGTGCTGGACAGACTTCTGTGGTCTGTGCCCTGAGAATGGCAAGGACAAATCAAACTCGGGTATACATATAGAGTATCACATATCGAGTAAAATGAGTTTATCTTGTTGGGCTGACTGGATGGACTGTACAGGTCTTTATCTGCCGTCATTTACTATGTAAATTTTCCTAGGAGTGTTCTGGTCAAAAACTGATTTTATAGAGTGATTGTGTGTCATCTTAAAGAAACATTTTTGCACTATAGAGGAAATGTCTCTCTGGTAGCAGAGATAATTATTGATATTACATCTAATATTTTCAAGAAAAAAATATTTTTTTCAATAATCCTGAGTATTGAATTTGCCTTTCAGGAAAAGGTAATGACCTCCTTCTCTACATTTATCAACAGATGTGCAGCTTAATAAGTTATTTTCCCAGAAAAAAAGAATCCATACTTCCTGCTTTACTATCCTGTCTTCCTTACTAAGTGTGTTTCTTGGATAAATGCAATACTCTCTAATCCAACTGAAGTATTTCTTTAAACGTTGGTGCTTCTTGGGGTAATTAAGGCTGTGCACATTGAAGGTTCCAACTTTTAGAGCCATCATGATATTTTGCTCCCCACCTCATGTCACTCTCTCGCTTGATTCTCTTAGGCTTGTTCCCCAAAGAGCCCTTCCCTAATTTTTCCCCATGCTCCCTTCAGCCCCCCCCCCTCCGCCAACCAAACATCATCATCTCTTCCGTACCTTTTACTTTCCACTCATCCCTCTCCCTTCTCCACTTCTTTCTGTACCAGTTTTGGCTGCATTTATCATTCTGCTTTCCCAGCCTGTCTACAGTGTGAAGTTACCCCTTAGATTGCTCCATGGTGTTTCTAGTCATTTATTTGCCATTGCAGTCTTTTATTCTCATTGCCGGAGGAAGGCCTCTAATTTTTTTCTGGAATCCATGGTCCTGGGCTTCTTTACTTCCTTTGATACCTTCTGTCCAAGAGCTTTATCCACACCACCTCTTATCATATTTGCTTTTTTTCTCAGCACCAGCTTTATCGTTCTGAACGAATGGGTTGCTAACCCTTCCGACCAGCAGGTGAAGGTAGAGAAAAGATGGAATTCTACCAATGACATCCCTGGCCCCTGAAGATTCCAGTATTTTTCTCTACCTTCAGCAGGTGTTAGGTTGCTGTTTGGTGCCCCTGAATCCCGGGCCTAGCCTAAGGGCCGCTCCTAGGCTTACAGATTTGTTCTGTTCCTAGTCAAGCACGGAGTTTGGCTCTGCAGCCCCTAGTCTGTACTTGATAGTGCAGAGGCTTGGTCCCCTGGGGGGGGGGGGGTGTCCACCTTACCCAGCACCCCTTTGGGGTGGACTTCCTCCCCGGATCCTCTTTTCTTGTGCAGTCTGTCTGCTTTTCCCTGTATAGGGAATAGTTCTGTTTTTTGCTGCTGCAGTTGTCAGAGTTCTGTTAAAAAGCAGCACAGAGCTTTAACTGGGGAGGTCCCTTTCACTGATGAGTGAGGGATTTCCCCAGTTAGCACCCAGGGAGAGTCAGGGGAGCATTGGTGCTGCTTGGGACTTCGGTCTGAGGGCACTAGTTCATCTCTGTACTAGTGCTACAGTGGAGGTTAGGCTGATTAGCTTTGACACTGCCCCCTCAGGCATCCAATTTCACTCCTGAGTAGCATGGGATCCTGCCAGGTACTTGTGACCTGGATTGATGCTGGACTAGATGGACCTTATCTTCTTACATATTGAGGAACCTTCATTTTCTTGTCTGTGCAGTTCTTTCCCATTCTTCTCTTTTAATTCCATTCATTTCAGCCTTGCCATATTTGCTGTCTAATTTTAATATCTGTTCCCTTATCATCCTCTTCCCTTGGCTTAGTGGGTTTGCTTTTGTTTTTTTTGTTTTTTTTTCACATTTATCTCTTCCTGTCTTCTGGAACTATTTCTTCTTTTGGATCACATTTTCTTGGAAATTTTTTAGAATTCAGCTTAAGGGAAAGAATATCTGTTTCTTTTTATTGTGCAGCCATTGATTGTAAATAACATGCAGTGAGTGAATGTCCTTGCTGGCTGACTGAAGGGAACATCCCTCTTGAAAACCAATCACAGATGTAGCGCAGTAAAAGGAGATCACTTATAGTTTATTGACCAAATGGCAGGTTTAAAAACTAAAGGTCAAGTTTGATAGGCCGCAGAATCTTCTTAAAACATCTAATTGTATTGCTAAGAAATTAATACTGAGCTGTAAATATACAGCAAACTGCTCCCAGCAGCTGGTGATGGGCAGCCTCAGTAATAGTGCCCTAGAGACTAACAGCCTGCCTTTGTCTTGAGAAGAGAGAGAACGTGGTTGGGAGGGGGCAGAAATGCAGCCAGTCTGTGCCCTAAAGAAGGGAGCGTGGTGAAGAGGAGGAGGAGGAGGAGGAGGATGGCACCTTGTATGGCACCAGAGAGGATTGGAGGTTAGGTGCACCAGGGAAGGCGGTGAGATATTGAAGGGAGGGTTAGAGTACGGAATGTGTTGTAACTTTTTCTCCCTGTGCAAGAGCCTTTCTATCCAGCTTTCTGTCTCTTTTCCCTGATGTGTGTGTAGCATTTGGGTGCCTGCTCCTTTCCAGAGTGCAGCATCTCCGATTGGGTTAGCTTTGCACATAGCATGACAGGAATGAACCTTATGCCTCAGCCAGAATATGTGGGGTATGATCTCAGCCTTTCAGATTTACTGCTCTTGTTATCTTCAGTATTTGTACCAAGCTTTCTTGAAATCAGATAGTCTTCTCCACCGCCTCTACTGGGAGGCTGTCTCACAAATTCACCACCCTTTCTGCGAATAAGTATTTCCTTAGGTTACTTCTGAGTCTGTCCCCTTTCCTTTTCATCTTATGCCCCCTCATTCTAGAGCTTTCTTTCAGTTGAAAGAGACATGCGTCCTCTGCATTTATTCCAAGAAGCTATTTAAACGTCTTTATCATATCTTTCCTCTCCTCCCTTTCTTTCAAAGTATGACAAAGACCACTGACCAATTTAATAGCTGCCCTCTGGACTGACTTTGAAGGTGTAGGCTCCAGAACTGTACACAATACTCTGTCTCACCAGAGACTTACAAAGAGGCATCATCACCTCCTTTTTCCTACTGGCCATGCCTCTCTCTATGGTAAATAAGACCAAGAATATTATATTGCCTCTCTGTTGCAGCATTGTGCAACCTCACCTTGAGTATTGCTTTCAATTCTGGTTGCCATATCTCACTACTATGCTTTATCATTATCATGTAACCCAAAATCCTTCTGTAATACCAATTGTTCATTCTCTTCTCATTTCCACTATCCATGATGTATTGTAAGCTACATTAAGCCTGCAAAGAGGTGGGAAATTGTGGGATACAAATGCAACAAATAAATAATAAATAAATAAAAAAGATATAGTAGAATTAGAAAAGGTTCCAAGAACAGTGACCAAAATGATAAAGGGTTGGAACTCCTCCCATATGAGGAAAGGCTAAAGAGGTTAGGGTTCTTCAGCTTGGAAAAGAGACGGCTTAGGGGGGGGATATGATAGAGGTCTACAAGATTCTGGGTGCTGTAGAATTGATTTTTCACTCTGTCAAAAAGTACTAAAACCAAAGGATACTCAATGAAATTACATGGAAATACTTTAAAAACAATTATGAGGAAATATTTTTTCCCTCAAAGAATAGTTAAGCTGTGGAACTCATAGCAGGAGGATTTGCTAACAGCAGTTAGCGTATCTGGGTTTAAGAAAGGTTTGGACAAGTTCCTGGAGGAAAAGTCCATAGTTTGCTATTGAGATGGAAATGGGGGAAGCCACTGCTTGCCCTGGGATTGGTAGCGTGGAATCTTGCTACTCTTTGGGATTCTGGAGTGCTGCTACAATTTGGGATTCTGCCAGGTACTTGTGACCTGGATTGGCCACTGTTGGAAGCAGGATACTGGGCTAGATGGACCGTTGGTCTGACCTAGTACGGCTATTCTTATTATAGTCTTATGCTTCCGCCATTCTTTCCTACTTGTTTAGTCAAGTTTAGGTCATCACATAGAGTCATACCAAAGTCCACTCCTCTTTTGTGCACCCTCATAACCTGAGTACGGGGATGCATGGTAAATCTGCAGTAACGGTTAAAGTTTTGAAGGAATTACTGCAGAAAAATTGTGGGAATGTTAACAAAAATCTTTCCTTAGCGTCAGCGGCAGATGAATCCAGAGACTTGTGGGTTGTGACCATCTACCAGCAGGTGAAGCTAGAGAGCACTGAACGGTAGTGTGTTATAGGATGGAATTCTCCTTGGTCAGTCAGTATTCTCTGTGTCCAGCAGGCGAATAGATGGTCTCTCATGAGCTCCTGGTCTCATCTGTTGGCAGCTCCTGTTCTGGGTCTCTCAGTTCAGTAGAGCTTTGGGGTGTGTGGCTGAGCGATGCCACCTTTAAGGGGGTACACCTGGTCACCTCAGGTCCCTCTGCCACCCTTCTACCCTCTCCAGCCCTTCCTCTGTTCGCCTTCCTCACTGAAAAAAAATAAATTGGGCATAGTTCTTTAAAGCCCACAGCCTTGGGGTGTGAGGTTTAACTTAGGCATTCTTTCCTTCTCTTGAGCCTTGAGCCCCAGCGTACCTATCAATCTCCATTCAGACCAGGAGGTCCACTTACAGCTTGATCTCTGGATTCCACCCCCCCCCCCCTTTGTTCAGCAAACATCCTCTTGTGCAGGTCTCAACTCCCAGGCCCATTTCATAGTTCCTCTTTTGTGTCTAATATCTACTTTGACCCACATCATTCTCTCCCTTCTGACCTATATCCTCATCTGTCACAGATAATTCCTCTGTTTCTACACTCCTGTCCAAATCCCTTTTCTTTCTTTCTTTCTGTTTCTCTTTCTGCAGCATTGCTCTGCTCTTGCTCAGGTACTAGGAAGTAGCCTAGTGGTTAGAGCACTGGGCTGACAACTAGGGAAGCCCAGTTCCGATCCTTGTCATCTTGCAAAGGTCATTGAACCCTCTGTTGCCTCAGATGCAGACTTAAATTGTAAGACCTCCAGGCATAGGGAAATATTTAGCATACCTGAATGTAACTCACCTTGAGCTAAATGCAAATGAATGAATGACATTTTCATCGGTTGCCTTTTGTACCTTTTCCTTGGATTATTGTTCCCTCTTCCTTTCATTTTTGGGTGAGCTCTCTTTTGTAGGCTTTATGAGGCAACAGTAGTAGTACATTAAATGGATTTTATCTTCAAGGGTTCATCTAACAGTTTTTAGTCTGTTAGTTTCTGTGGTTTAGGGTTTGTAACGTTCTCACCAAGGGTGTTATCTTGCGCAGGTTTTGAACTATTGCTACCACCACGTTTAGCTCAAGTGCATGACCGCATTCTTATCCTGGGTGATGTGCAGCTAGTATGTGGTCTTTATTTTTCTTCCATATGCTGTAGAATCACCTTTCTGACTCGGGGAGAAAAATGAGTTCTCTTTGTCGGGGGGTAGAGAAGGAACTGCCTAGCTTTGCTTCTGGTTTGATTTGGATGCTCTTTCTCTTGCTCCCTTTGTGCCTGCAGTGTACAGCGATGGGTGCTGGCTCTCGGATTCAGGAAACCTTTTTTTTTTTTTTTACCATGAGAGCTTATAGCTGTGTTGCCAAAGAAGTTGTTAAAAGCAATAATAATACAAAAAAGTGGTGTGTCTGCAGAGTGCAGGTGTTGGCCCTTTCTGTGAAGCACAATTGGGGTTGTTCTGGTCAGGGCCTCAGCAGCAGCAGGGAAGTATTTGGTGAGTAGTGTTAGGAAGACATTTCTTACTACTTTAGGGCATGTTTCTGGCTCCTGAATCTGCAGGCGGGATGTGTAAGTGTTTCATTCCTCGCCTGAAGGCCTTGTTTGGTCAGAGGTTTTACTGCTCTCTGTCCCTTCTTTTTTTTGTTCCTGAAATGGGGTGACAGACGTGCTGCTTGAAGAATGGGCACCCTCCTCCTATTCTTCCTCCTCCCTCCATCTTTCTCCTATGCAGTGTCTCTCCTATCCCTCGCACTGGATTTCACCACTTTTCTCCCCCCCCCCCCCACTTGTTATGTATGTATCTTCTTACCATGTCTTCCTTCTTCCCTCTCTGCAGGTAAATGCTTCACCCCATTGCAGTTTTCTAGTGCTTGAAGGCAGTGGCATAGCTACAGGCCCTCCCTGTCTGCCCCCCCCCCCCCCCAAAAAAAAAAATGTAAAAAAAAAAAAAACCAGTTCAATGGCAGCTGCCTCTATTACTCTCTCTCCCATCTCTAAATCCGGCATTCCGTTTCCTGGTTCATGGCACCACCTTCGTGGGCAGCAGCAGCGACACACATCCGCTTCCTGAGCCGGCCTTGCATTCTTCCCTCTGCTGCGCCCTGCCCTCACTGATGTCATTTCTGTTTCCTTTCCGGTGGGAAAGGACGTGGCAGTCATTATTGATGCAAACTCCAGGACTCAGTTATAATTCCTAACAGAACATTTCTTGTCATCAGCAGCAGATGAATCCATTACGAATGGGTTGTGCCCACTTACCAGCAGGGGGAGATAGAGAACACTGAAAACCATAGTGCCTCTAGGACGGCTAGCTCCATCTACCTCTCAGTATTTCTCTATCTCTCAGCAGGGTTAGACGCAGCTTGTTCAGCTCCTTGAAGATTCTGCCTGGGGTGGCTCCTGTGCTTTTGCCAGTTGTAGCAGGGGTGTTGTGGCTAAGTGGAGCCCACTTTAAAGGCACATAGGTTCGCCCTTTCCCTGCCTTACCCTTCCCCCTGTGTGGATGCAGGCATATAGGTTTGCCCTTTCCCTGCCTTTCCCACCCTCTTCTGCCTCTGGAGTGCCTCTGTAGCTGTTTGCCTCCAACTTTCCTCACAGCGTTTAAAAAAAAACGCGCTTTTCAGCGCTGCTATTTCTGAGGCTTTTCCTGACTGTGCAGCATGACCGGAGCTCATGGACTCGATCCTTTGCGGTAAGAGCGGTGCTCAGCTCCTCCGGGGTGGGCCCGTGGACGGCGTTCCGATGGGGGTAATTTTGGTGCGAAGTTGCCATTTTGAATTTTATTCCGCCATTTTTCGGCGATGGCTGCTGAGGGAGTTAAGCGCTGTTCCCGTTGTGGCAAGCGCAGATCAGCAGCGGGGCTCTGTAAAACATGCTGTTTAGACGGTAGAGCCAGTATGAGCATGGCGAGCGATGATTCTTCCCGCTCGATGGAGCTGGCAGCGGGCGCCATCTTGTAAGTGCTGCATGGCTCGACCCCCGCGGTTGCGGAGGAGTCTGCGAGCAGAGGGGCGCCTCGGGCCGAGGCTACCAGAGGAGCTCCGTTCCCCATGGCTGCTAATTCGGAGACGGGAGGTCAGGGTGAGTTTTTCTCCCCCGAGTCTGCTATGACTAAAGGAAAGAAAATTACCAAGGTAAGAACCTAATTTTCCCACTCTGGTGATGGCGGTAAAAAGGAAGTCTACCATCCCTGTGGAGGGATTTTGAAGGATTTTCAAGACAGTAAGAATGCTTCTAAAGCAGGCATATGTGTCTTTGGTGCCTGGGATCGAAGCGGAGAACTTTTGGGATTACATAGCTTGGGCTCTTCTCTGGTGGATCCAGCAGCTTGGCTGGAGTCTGGGGTGATGTTCATGGCAGTCACCTTGTATGATCTCTCCTGGATCCATATGAAATCAGTATCCTCTGTGGTGGTGACATGTAGATGGCTGTGGCTTTGAAACGGGTTGGTAGATGTTGTTTCCAAGTCATGACTTAAACTTAGGGAAATGTTTCACCTGTCTGGACAGGTCTAGCAGGAGGATAAGAAGGGTGAAATTTGTAGTCTCATGGTTAGTGGAGACTTTAATCCTGGGGAACTGGGTTTGATTCCCACTGCAGCTCCCTGGGATGCTAGGCAAGTCATTTAACCCTCCATTGCCCCAGGTACAAATAAGTACCTGTAAATACTATGTAAACCGCTTTGAATGTAGTTGCAACCCCCCCCCCCCCCCTCAAAAAAAAAAAAAAAAACTACAGAAAGGCGGTATATCAAGTCCCATTCCCTTTCCCCCTTTCTTTGAGTTGTACTAGACCAGTCCAGAAAGACAGATATTGGGCCAGTTATCTCCTCATTTCTCAATGTTGGTTATGTTCTCTAGTCTCGAGGTTTTAGCAGTGTTTAAAGCTTTGTGTGAACCACTGAGATTTTTTGTTTGTTTTGATTTTGGCTGATGTATGGATTCAGAATGGATGCAGTTTCACCAGTAACTTTGACAAATGTATACTGACAAGTTCAGGACTGCAATAATCCTTATCCTAGTAATGACATAATTGAAAATCACTATTCTCTGCTTCCACTTGCTAGTTGGGGAGCATAACCCACCTCTCTGGACTGGTTTAGTGAACTCAAGGAAAGGAAACTAGCAGGTAAGAACAAATTTCACCATTCTGTGTACCTTATGTGATTTTTGCAGGGAACTGTACTAATGTTGTTTTTGTTAGTCCTTTTGAAAGGTAACAGACACTCCCAAGTCCAGTATGATTACTAGAACTCATACACTGGTACATGTTAAAGGACTTTTAAGTTACTCGTTTCCTTGAGTACTTCCCCATAGTCTTTCCTCACTTGTGTTATATCGTATTGGCAGTCTCCCTTAAATATAGGTGTTTGCACTATAGAAGAAAGTGAGTCTTGATGCTTGATTTTACAAAGCATATAGGGAAAGGGAATGGGACTTATATACCGCCTTTCTGTGCTTTTTCCAACTACATTCAAAGCGATTTACATATTATATACAGGTACTTATTTGTACCTGGGACAATGGAGGGTTAAGTGACTTGCCCAGAGTCACAAGGAGCTGCAGTGGGAATCGAATCCAGTTCCCCAGGATCAGAGTCCGCTGCACTAACCACTAAGCTACTCCTCCACTATATAGGAGTCAATTAAGTGTAGCAAGTTGTTGAACCTTGTTTTAAAAATATTTTTTTTAGAGTTCTCATTTTCATAGATTTATGTCTTATGTTTATTCATTATATATATATATATATATATATATATATATATATATATATATATATATATATATATATATATATATATATATATATATATATATATTTCCCTTCCTTGAGCAAGGGATAAGGCAGATTCTGTACAAAATATTCATCTACCAATCAACTAATGTGCAGACATAAGGGCATTTATCTGCAAATAGTAAAACACAGTGGGCCTAAAAGTACAGAGAACTCTGTTTAGACTTGGCAGCTACTTGAGAGGGAAGCATGCAGCTGATGCTTACTGGGAAATGGGCAAGTGTCCAGTAAAGATCTTGCATGTAGCAGCATTTAACTAGTTCTGTGCTGCAACCGCACTACCGTAAGCCATTATTAAGATTGGCTTGGGAAAATCCACAGCTTTTTTCTAGGATAAGCATAAAATCTGTTCTTAAAGTGTTCTTGGAGGACAGACAGGCAATGGTATTCTCACATGTGGGTGATGTCATCCATGGAGCCTTGTGTGGACACCGCCATAGTACACTGTCACTTTAAAACTTTTTTTTAAACTATAAATCTTTATTTAAAAGTATTACAGCTACAGTCCAAACAATGTACAGGACTGTATCATAAGAACGTAAGTGTTGACATACTGAAACAGACCAAAGGTCCATCAAGCCCAGTATTCTGTTTCCAACAGTGGCCAATCCAGGTCACAACTACCTGGCAAGATCCCAAAACAGTACAATACATTTTATGCTGCTTATCCTAGAAATAAGCAGTGAATTTTCCCAGGTCCATCTTAATAATGACTTATGGATTTTTCTTTTAGGAAGATATCCAAATCTTTTTTAAAACCCCGCTAAGCTAACTGCTTTTACCACATTCTCTGGCAACAAATTCCAGACTTTAATTACACATTGAATGAAGAAATATTTTCTCTGATTTGTTTTAAATTTACCACTTTGTAGCTTAATTGCGTACTCCCTAGTCTTAGTATTTTTGGAAAGAGTAAACAAGCGATTTACGTCTACCCATTCCACTCCACTTATTATTTTATAGACCTCTTTCATATCTCCCCTCAGCCATCTTGTTTTCAAGCTGAAGAGCCCTAGTCGCTTTAGACTTTCCTCATAGGGAAATTGTCCCATCCCCTTTATCATTTTTGTCATCCTTCTCTGTACTTTTTCTAATTCCACTTTATCTTTTTTGAGATAACGGTGACCAGAATTGCACAATATTTGAGGTGAGGTTGCATTGTGGAGTGATACAAAGGCATTATAATATCCTCATTTTTGTTTTCCATTTCTTTCCTAATAATGCCTAACATTCTGTTTGCTTTCTTAACTGCCGCTGTCACACAATGAGCAGAAGGTTTCGACATATCATCAATGATGACGCCTTGATCCCTTTCTTGGTCAGTGACTCCTAACGTGGAACCTTGCATGACGTAGCTATAATTCGGGTTCCTCTTTCCCACATGCATCACTTTTCACTTGCTCACATTAAACGTCA
This sequence comes from Microcaecilia unicolor, assembly GCF_901765095.1. Lineage (NCBI taxonomy): Eukaryota > Metazoa > Chordata > Amphibia > Gymnophiona > Siphonopidae > Microcaecilia > Microcaecilia unicolor. The sequence continues at coordinate 13,064,354 of NC_044032.1, read as the reverse complement.
TCTGCCATTTGGATGCCCAATTGCTCAGTCTCGTAAGGTCTTAATTTTTCACAAGCCTCTTGCGATTTAACAATTTTGAATAACTTTGTGTTGTCAGCAAATTTAATTACCTCACTAGTTACTCCCATCTCTAGATCATTTATAAATATGTTAAAAAGTAGCAGCCCCAGCACAGACCTTTGGGGGAACCCCACTATCTACCCTTCTCCATTGAGAATACTGACCATTTAACCCTACTCTGTTTTCTTTTAACCAGTTTTAAACACTACCTCCTATCCCATGACTCTCCAATTTGCTCTGGAGTCTTTCATGAGGTACTTTGTTAAATGCCTTTTGAAAATCCAGATACACAACATCGACCGGCTTACCTCTATCCACATATTTGATCACTCATCCAAAGAAATGTAATAGATTGGTGAGGCAAGGTTTCTGTCACTAAATCCATGTTGGGCTTTGTCTCATTAACCCATGCTTTTGAATGTGCTCCATAATTTTGTTCTTTATAATAGTCTGTACCATTTAGCCCGGCACTGACGTCAGACTCACTGGTCTATAATTTCCCTTTCTTCTCTGGAACCTTTTAAAAAATCGCCGTTATGTTATCCACCCACCAAATATCTGGTACCATGCTTGATTTATTTATTTTTTTTAATTTTTAGAAGTCTTTATTCAATGGGAATAAACAATTCACAGAAATTTGCAAGAAACTCACAACACACATATATAAAACAACGTGTGATAAACAGCAAACTAGACCAGGGCACAATCAACCTGGTACCGCACAATTCAATGCCCCCTCATCCCCAAATTACATATTACTAACAACATAGTAACATAGTAGATGACGGCAGAAAAAGACCTGCACGGTCCATCCAGTCTGCTAGTTCATTTTTCAATGAATACCATCCGGACCAGGAGATTTGCTACTCTTCAACTTGTCAAATTACCCCATTACTTCATCCAGGTTTATAGAGATTTCATTCAGTTTCTCTGACTCGTCAGCTTTGAATACCATTTCTGGCACCGGTATCTCTCCCAAATCTTCCTCGGTGAAGACCGAAGCAAAGAATTCATTTAATCTCTCTGCTGTGGCTTCATCTTCTCTGATTGCCCCTTTTACCCCTTGGTCATCTAGTGGTCCAACTTATTCTTTTGCCTTTAATATACGATTTTACTATGTGTTTTTGCCTTCAACGCAGTCTTCTTTTCAAAGTCTGTCTTTGTCTTCCATATCAGTGCTTTGCATTTGACTTGCCATTCCTTATGCTGTCTTATTATTTTCAGTCGGTTCCTTTATCGATATCCTGAAGGATTTTCTTTTAGCTCTAATAGCTTCTTTCACCTCACTTTTAACCATGCTGGCTGTTGTTTGGTCTTCCTTCCTCCTTCCTTTTTTTATACATGGAATATATTTGGCCTGGGCTTTCATGATGGTATTTTTTTACAGCAACCACAAGCTTGATTAGAGTGCACCTGCAAGAGGTTTTGAGTTGCAGAGTGGAGGGAGCGAGATTTCAAAGGCTGGATTTTACAGCTTAACCAGAAGGTGTCACGGCCATAAGGATTAGTAGGAGGCCAACTGTACACAGAGCGACCGGTAGCAAACTAGAGGGTTTGCTAGACTTGTCACCGTACACAGAAATTATTGAGAAAGCTATACAGTTCACTCACTCAGTTATCGTTTATTTAATTTGCTATATTGATGAGCTTAAATACCTAAGATCACAATTTACAGTATAAAAAGATAAAAACACACTAGAAAAGAAATCCATTAAAAATTAAAATAGGTTTGACAATAAAATTTTCAAGAACATAAAATCTGCATCTGAATTACTAAGTACCAGTAAAGCTGGATGATGATGTGGCAGTGGGGAGAAGGTGAATGCTTGGTAAGGGCCTCATCACTCCTGCTTGCTTGTGTCTTGTTTGTATGTGCGTACGTGTTTTATTTGTGTGCATGTTCAAAAATATTACCAATATTACCAACACTTGATCACCCTAAAGAAATATGTCTCGTCTTTTCCATCTATGCCTTTGAACCTGCAAACTTCTATTCTCATTAATAACTGTAAGCCACATTGAACCTACCACTAGGAAGTTAAATGTGGGGTATAAATGCAATAAATACATTTTATCTGCCAACATTTATTATGTTATAGCTATGGGTTTTATTTTATTTTTGTCTGTGGGATATGTTTGTTTTTGTTTTGTGGATGTATGTTTCTCTATTGGCTCTGTGTCGGTGACCAGAAGAGGAGAGGCAATTTGAAAGGAGCAGATTCTTAACTGCTGTGTTTGTGTATTAAAGTTCTTATGCTGAAGAAGTTGAAACCGTTTCTCCAAGAGAAATGCATTGTTTCAACATTATTTATTTATTGGGGGGGGGGGGGGGGGGGGGGGGGGGGGGGGGGGCTTTAGTTTTCTTGAATCTCCAGTCTGATTCTGGCTCATTTTTGAATTTGAAGTGCCTTCATAGGTTTTTCTCTTGTGCCAGTTGTCCTTTTGGGAAAATTTTGGAGACTTATTTTCTTCCAGACAGACATTCTTAAACTACTTTACATATAATTTCTTTCCACTATCCATTGGGTTGAAAAGAAGAAAAAGGGTAGCATGACCAGAATTTCAAGAAAACAACTGAATGACTTTTTGGAGGAAAGGTGTCAGTGTGCTGATGTGATGTAGTCAAACTCCAGGGAAAACTGCTGATCCAGGGAACTAAGTTGATTACCATTTTTGGAGTTAAGATATTTTTTTTCACTGCTGCAGAATTGGCTACAGATGCACAGTGGAATTTTTTTGAATTCTTTTGCTTAATAGGGAGAGAAAGCTGTTGTGCAGTTAGAAAAAAAGTTTGCCTGGATGGCCTTTCAACTTTGCCAGCTGTAATTGTGTAACAGTGGAGGGGTGTGACACGGGCTCTTTTCTAACATAAATTTGAACATAATAGTAAAATGTCTTTAAATCCAATACATTTATGAACAGATTCGTAGCTTTTGCAGAGAGTAAGATAGTGTCGGCAGCACACAAGTAGCGAAGACACCCCATCCCAGCAGTCTGTTCCTTCCTAGAGTCTGCTTTGCATGCACGGTCCTTACTACATAACAGATGGTATAGTTGATTATATCTTTTGCCTGAGATTTGAGAATACTTGCCTTGTCTGGATTGTGCCACTGGATGTCTGCATTAATGCATTTTTTGACTTGCTGAAATGACCCCATCATATTACTGGAAACACTTTGAATCTGTGGCCCCTTTTTGTCTCTGTTAAGGCTTTATCTTTGACTTTTCTCTTTACTTTTTACATTCTTTATATTACTTTTTGCTGTGCTTCCACTCTTGCCATTGTCTCGGCATCATCCTCTCTAGATCTCTTTGTTATACTGAGTGTAGAGGTGTCTTCTGTTCTGGACCATGAGTGTTTTGTGTTCTCAGGGTTTTTCCCACAATTGTATTTTATTTTTTGCTGTCATTAACTCTCTCAACCTGATGGTGCTATCTAGCTTGATATGCAATACAGACAGAGAGGGCAATACAGTATACAGTCAGACAAACCAAAAGAAAAAAGCAACACTGGGCCTTCAGAACTAGGACAACAGGAGTACTTTATTAATCAATGACCCGACACGGGCCGTGTTTCGGCGCCAACAAAGGCGCCTGCCTCAGGGGTCTGACAACAAAAACATATAAACACATGTAAAAATTAATACAATGATACACAATAAAAATAATGGAAACATTGTGTCAATTTTAAAACATAAAAGATATATATCAAGATAAAAAAGATATTGATAAAATATCAATAATATATCATATTAAAAACAAAATGACAACAGGAAAAAACATCAAAAAATCTATAATGCAAATGATTTAAAAACTTAACATCATGTAGATAAAAGTAGATGTCATATTAGAATTTAGAGTATACAGAGAGCTTCCATTATGATTAACTAAAGTACTCCTGTTGTCCTAGTTCTGAAGGCCCAGTGTTGCTTTTTTCTTTTGGCTGTCTAGCTTGATACCATAAGCTGATCACAGTGAGTTGGGCGGAGGACAGTCTATCATGAACTGATAGAAAGTGCCATCTAAGTTTGCTAAATGTTTCTTCCATTGCAGCAACTGGTACAACTCTGTAGTCAGGATTAGCAGAGAGAAGTGGTGTCTGTTTCCTCAGGATGTCCTCAGGTTCACATAGCTGCAAACAAAATTGGGGGTGGGGGCAGGATAGTCAGCCATTTTACCTCAGCAGAATTCTACTCCTCAGCTTTCTATGTCTCCTGCTGTTTTGGGCCCTGAGTGTTCTTTATTTGATCCAAATTTCTCCTCTTTTCAGGATCTCCCAGGGATTTCACTTAAGGGCACAGGACCCTTAGCACTGGAATTTTCCCCTGAATTTGTGCTTCTGCTCCACAGAAGGAGAGCAGTTGGGGAACTGGGTTTGATTTCCACTGCAGCTCCTTGTGACTCTGGGCAAGTCACTTAGCCCTTCATTGCCCCAGGTACAAATAAGTACCTGTACATACTATGTAATCCACTTTGAATATAGTTAGAACATAAGAGTAGCCATACTGGGTCAGACCAATGGTCAGTAGTATCCTGTTGTCCAAGCAGTGGCCAAGCCAGTTCACGATGGACTTTTCCTTCAGGAATTGGTCCAAACCTTTTTTAAACCCAGATATGCTAACTGCTGTTACCACATCCTCTGGCAAAGAATTCCAGAGCTTAACTATTCATTGAGTGCAAAAATAGTTCTTCCTATTTGTTTTGAAATTATTTCCATGTAACTTCCTCGAGTGTCCCCTAGTCTTTTGTACATTTGGAACGCGTAAAAAATCGATTTACGTCTACTCATTCTACACCACTCAGGATTTTGTAGACCTCAATCATATCTCTCCTCATCCGTGTCTTTTCCAAGCTGAAGAGCCCTAACCTCTTTAGCCTTTCCTCATACGAAAGGAGTTCCATCCCCTTTATCATTTTGGTTGCTCTTCTTTGAACCTTTTCTAATTCCGCTATATCTTTTTTTCAGATGTGGCGACCAGAACTGAATGCAATACCTAAGGGTCTTAAGCACCATGGAGCGATGCAAACCATTATAGTATTTTTGGTCTTACTCACCATCCCTTTCCTAATAATTCCCAGCATCCTGTTTGCTTTTTTGGCCGTCGCCGCACACTGAGCAGAAGATTTCAGCGTATTGTCTACAATGTCACCTAGATCTTTTTCTGAGTGCTGGTCCCCAAGGTGGACACTAGAGTCAGGTAACTGTGATTCGGATTATTCTTTCCAATGTGTATCATAAGTACATAAGTACATAAGTAGTGCCATACTGGGAAAGACCAAAGGTCCATCTAGCCCAGCATCCTGTCACCGACAGTGGCCAATCCAGGTCAAGGGCACCTGGCACGCTCCCCAAACGTAAAAACATTCCAGACAAGTTATACCTAAAAATGCGGAATTTTTCCAAGTCCATTTAATAGCGGTCTATGGACTTGTCCTTTAGGAATCTATCTAACCCCTTTTTAAACTCCGTCAAGCTAACCGCCCGTACCACGTTCTCCGGCAACGAATTCCAGAGTCTAATTACACGTTGGGTGAAGAAACATTTTCTCCGATTCGTTTTAAATTTACCACACTGTAGCTTCAACTCATGCCCTCTAGTCCTAGTATTTTTGGATAGCGTGAACAGTCGCTTCACATCCACCCGATCCATTCCACTCATTATTTTATACACTTCTATCATATCTCCCCTCAGCCGTCTCTTCTCCAAGCTGAAAAGCCCTAGCCTTCTCAGCCTCTCTTCATAGGAAAGTCGTCCCATCCCCACTATCATTTTCGTCGCCCTTCGCTGTACCTTTTCCAATTCTACTATATCTTTTTTGAGATACGGAGACCAGTACTGAACACAATACTCCAGGTGCGGTCGCACCATGGAGCGATACAACGGCATTATAACATCCGCACACCTGGACTCCATACCCTTCCTAATAACACCCAACATTCTATTCGCTTTCCTAGCCGCAGCAGCACACTGAGCAGAAGGTTTCAGCGTATCATCGACGACGACACCCAGATCCCTTTCTTGATCCGTAACTCCTAACGCGGAACCTTGCAAGACGTAGCTATAATTCGGGTTCCTCTTACCCACATGCATCACTTTGCACTTGTCAACATTGAACTTCATCTGCCACTTGCACGCCCATTCTCCCAGTCTCGCAAGGTCCTCCTGTAATCGTTCACATTCCTCCTGCGACTTGACGACCCTGAATAATTTTGTGTCATCGGCGAATTTAATTACCTCACTAGTTATTCCCATCTCTAGGTCATTTATAAATACATTAAAAAGCAACGGACCCAGCACAGACCCCTGCGGGACCCCACTAACTACCCTCCTCCACTGAGAATACTGGCCACGCAATCCTACTCTCTGCTTCCTATCTTTCAACCAGTTCTTAATCCATAATAATACCCTACCTCCGATTCCATGACTCTGCAATTTCTTCAGGAGTCTTTCGTGCGGCACTTTGTCAAACGCCTTCTGAAAATCCAGATATACAATATCAACCGGCTCCCCATTGTCCACATGTTTGCTTACCCCCTCAAAAAAATGCATTAGATTGGTGAGGCAAGACTTCCCTTCACTAAATCCGTGCTGACTTTGTCTCATCAGTCCATGTTTTTGTATATGCTCTGCAATTTTATTCTTAATAATAGCCTCCACCATCTTGCCCGGCACCGACGTCAGACTCACCGGTCTATAATTTCCCGGATCTCCTCTGGAACCCTTCTTAAAAATCGGAGTAACATTGGCTACCCTCCAGTCTTCCGGTACTACACTCGATTTTAGGGACAGATTGCATATTTCTAACAGTAGCTCCGCAAGTTCATTTTTTAGTTCTATTAATACTCTGGGATGAATACCATCAGGTCCCGGTGATTTACTACTCTTCAGCTTGCTGAACTGACCCATTACATCCTCCAAGGTTACAGAGAATTTGTTTAGTTTCTCCGACTCCCCCGCTTCAAATATTCTTTCCGGCACCGGTGTCCCCCCCAAATCCTCCTCGGTGAAGACCGAAGCAAAGAATTCATTTAATTTCTCCGCTACGGCTTTGTCCTCCTTGATCGCCCCTTTAACACCATTTTCGTCCAGCGGCCCAACCGACTCTTTGGCCGGTTTCCTGCTTTTAATGTATCTAAAAAAAATTTTTACTATGTATTTTTGCTTCCAACGCTAATTTCTTCTCAAAGTCCTTTTTTGCCCTCCTTATCTCCGCTTTGCATTTGGCTTGGCATTCCTTATTATCTATCCTGTTACTTTCAGTTGGTTCTCTTCTCCACTTTCTGAAGGATTGTTTTTTGGCTCTAATGATGCTCTCCTTCTAGGAGACCTCCCTCCTCCAAGGTAGCACAGGGGCTACCTGACTGGAGGTGGGACTTCTCTACAACATCCCTGTAGGTCTCCTCTATGTACCTCTCTGTCTCCCTCAGCTCCATCAAGTCTGCTACTCTAGCCTCAAGAGAACGGACACGTTCTCTGAGAGCTAGGAGCTCTTTGCATCGGGCACACACATATGACACCTCACCAATTGGGAGATAATCATACATGTGACACTCAATGCAAAAGACTGGATAGCACCCCTCTCGCTGCTGGACTGCTGACTCCATCTTAGTGTTTTTTGAGTTTTTCCGTAATTTAAAACTTGCTAAAGTATTAAGGATATCAGCCTATCACTAACTTACAGTTCCTCCTTTAAACCCCAATCTTCAAGTTCCGAAAGCACAAGCAAAATTTGTTCACTTACCAGAGAAATATCCTCTTCTCCCAGAACTTATTAGAAGGAAAGCTTTCGCGCGCCGTTAGGTGCGCGGCACCTTGAGCAGAGGCCCCGAGTGGATCGGAACGGACCTGGGAGTCACTCCGGCGAAGGCTCCGAGGATATGCAGATGAGCTGCAAGTCCTCCACGGCACCTGAGAAGGCAACCGGTGGGAGAGCTGGGCACCTCTCAACCAAGAAAAGGCTTACCAGGGGTTAGGCCGAAGCCAGCATTCCTCCCCCTGAGGGTCACCTTGCATTTGTCCACATTAAATTTCATCTGCCATTTGGACGCCCAATCTTCCAGTTTCCTATGTTCTGAGCTGCAAATGCAAGAAAATCTACATAGGCAAAACCACTTGGGTGCTTAAGCAACGCCTTAGTGAACATAAACATAATATAACATATAACAAAATAGAACATCCAATAGTAGCACATAGTATGGCAGTGGAACATAAATTTGAGGATTACCAATGTATTGCCATAGATCAGGTTTTACGGTCCCCTAGAGGAGGTGACCATGACTGAACGCTGACTCAGACTGAACAACGAAGGATCTATAGACTACGGTCAGTTACCCCAAATGGTTTGAATAACAAAATTGAATGGAAAGTGTTCCTTTAAAAGAATTTAGTTTTCTAAATGTACAACCCGTCAAGTCTGAATGTCTCTTTAAGAATCGATTCAGTGGCAGATGATTCTGATTGGTGGACCCTATATCCGTTCTTTTTAAAAACCAAGCGCCATATTGGTTCCCCTCTTTACAATGAACAAACATTCTATTGAGAACTAAGGTAGGCTGTCTATAAAAATAAAAATAACTATGCAGGTTTAAGGAACATCATGCAGTTTAGATATGTCCTTTTAAGTGTTCTGTTTGTTTCAGAGCAAGAAAATGATAGGCTATCGGTTTGTCTCCTGAAGAAGCAATTATGAAACAGAGGCTCTGTAGACCAAACCACCATATATTAGCCCTATTTAAGATGTGCCCACTCTAACTTAACATTGTTTGTTTAGAGACTACCACATTGAAGTAAAAGTAGATTGTGATAAAGTCACCTCCAGGATATTTGGGTTAAGGCAGTTTCAGTCTGAAATACAAGTCCCAGAAGGCATTGCAGGCAAGGAGCCAGAGGGTGAGATGAAGAACCCGGACTGGACCCCTAGCTGCAATCAGGGAAGACATGGGTGTAAGCTGGCAGGTTGTGTAGAGTGGCTGCCACTAGGTGGAAAGAGAGTGAGGAAACCCTGTGTGCAGGAGCTTATCATTGGTCTCATTAGTCTAATGCTTAACTCAGCTGGTTTGGGTGTGAGGAAGCTAATGGAAGGAGAATGATTGGTTGTGGTAGCTGAAGCCAGGGATTGATTAGGCAGGTGGGAAGGAGTCCCAGGAGTGAAGTTCAGTTCAGGAGAGAGAAGCAGAAGGAGAGAAGGAGTTGCAGGCTGAAAACCCTTGGGCAAGGAGGTCCCTAAAGTACTGGCAATTACAGACTGAAATTCCTTGGGTGAGAGGAAGTCCCAAAAGTATTGAATTCACTGTGAAGCTGATGCAGGGGAAAACCCTTGGGTAGAAGGGGTCCCTAAAATATTGAACTCTCCTGAAGGTAAAGAGGATAGAAGGTAGAAACTGCTGCTGGGTGACTGAACTTTGATGATGAACTGAAAGAACTGTTTGTCTTGGGAATTGAAGTACTGTTTATTGTGCACTGGATAAAGAGCCCAGACTGGAGCCTGAAAGCCTGTATTGAATCCTGGTATGTGCTATGCTGCTGTTGGAACTGTGTACTAGAAACCTGCATGGAATAAAAGTCCTTAAGATTGAAGTTACTGGTGGACATCTATTTCTTCATTGTACCGGGAGCCTGTGGCTGGAGGAGATTGTTCTATCCTTGGCTGCACAAGAGAGGTACCTGGTTACAAGATAAAAGTACATTTAATTTAATCAAATGAGATTGTGGAGGAGTGGCCTAGTGGTTAGGGTGGTGGACTTTGGTCCTGAGGAACTGAGTTCAATTCCCACTTCAGGCACAGGCTTGTGACTCTGGGCAAGTCACTTAACCCTCCATTGCCCCATGTAAGCCACATTGAGCCTGCCATGAGTGGGAAAATGTGGGGTACAAATGTAACAAAAATAAAATAAATAAATATTTGGAGGATTTTCCGACTAATGAGGAAGCTCACCCGGCATTCATAAAGTGTAAACCTTACACAGAAAGCCTGAAGTCATTTCCTCCAATAAGAAAAAACTTAAAGGGGACATAATACTTGCTTACAAAAATGTAAGGAAGAACCGTAAACAGGCGCTTCACGTCTACCCGTTCTACTCCACTCATTATTTTGTAGACCTGTTATCATATCTCCCCTAAGCCGTCTTTTCTCCAAGCTTGAAGAGCCCTAGCCGCTTTAGCCTTTCCTCATAGGGAAGTCATCCCATCCCCTTTATCATTTTCATCGCTCTACTCTGCACCTTTTCTAATTCCACTATATCTTTTTTGAGATGCGGCAACCAGAATTGAACACAATATTCGGGGTGCAGTCACACCATGGAACAACACAAAGGCATTATATCGTCCTCATTTTTGTTTTCCATTCCTTTCCTAATAATACCTAACATTCTACTTACTTTCTTAGCCGCCGCAGCACACTGAGCAGAAGGTTTCAGTGTATCTTCAACGACAACACCTAGATCCCTTTCTTGGTTGGTGACTCCTAACGTGGAAGCTTGCATGACATAGCTATAATGCATCCCACAGATTAATCCAGAGACTTGTAGGTTATGTCCCTCTACCAGCAGGTGGAGATAGAGAGAACTTCAGAGGTTTACTATATGTGGTCATGTGCAGTCACCTTAACTTCAGTATTCTTTCTGTCTAGCAGGTGGATGGTGATATCTGTGCAGCTTTGGATTGATTGGCTCCTGGCCTGGTCCCCTGGGTCTAGTTGAGCTTCTGGGGTCTGAGGTGTCCCGGTCCTGGGACTTGGGTGCACACCTGGTGGTGCCAGGTCCCTCCCTTCCTCCCCCTTCAACCCCTCTTCTCTGCCTGACTGGGGTTTGTGGTTCTCACTCTCCTGGCTTTAAAAGGAGTCTGAGGTTTCTTTTGCTCCAGTGTCCTCTCCTGCCTTAAAAAAAAAAAAAAAATGCCGTTTGAGCACTGTTTAAAAAAAAAAAAAATAAAAAATCTCAGTCTGAGATTTGTCCAGCAAGGCAAGCTCATGCCAGTTTTCAGTACAGGCTGAATGGTGTGAGAACCAACTTGGCATGCGACAGCGATTCCCAAGGGGGTGAGTAGTCATTATCCTATCTGCGCTGGTGGGGCAGAGCAAGAGCGGCTCCCAGTGTGGGAGCCACTGGGCTGCTGCAGTTTCCTGTGCTGGAGATCCACTGTACAGCCCAACTCCGTGGAGCGGTGTGCTCTTCCCCTCCCAGCTCATTTTGGGGGGGCGCAGATCAGTTGTTTTCTTGGGTATACGTGCGCGCTTGAGGGTGCCATCTTTCTTGCCACTCCATATAGCATTGCTGAAGCCCCAGCGCTCCCCTGGGGCCTGATTTGCTTGCGATTCATACGGTTTTATTTGTAGGCTTTTCAGAAATGTGACTGGGGAACTGGTGTGGATCACTCCCAGTTTCTTCATATTTGATGTTTAAGGGCTTCTAAGAAAGGAGGCCTATGGAGGTTTGCAGACTCCTGTGGGAGTCCTCGGGTCTCCCACAGCTTTGAGTCTCCCACAGCTTTCCAGGGGCGAGGTCGGAGACCCATTAGTCCCCTGCAGCTGTTCTGTGGCAGCGAGAGCCTTAATCTGTAGCTTGGAAAGTACTGACTATGGTAGAGATGCCTGTGCTTCACTTGGTGATTTTCACTAAGAATATTTCTGGAGCCTCCTTGAGGAGGTTCAGGGTGTGTGTACATCATTAATGGAAGGGAGAAAGGGATCAGGATTAGGGTCCTACTCTAGGTTTTTCACTCTTTCCCTCTTCCCCTTTCTCAGAGCATGGCTGTACAGTTTGTTTAGTTAGTCAGGCTTAGGGCTGTTGACTCCATGTTTCTGTGAGAAATCTTACATTTTGAGGCTAGTGCAGGCCTCTCAGGTTTCTCTGAATTTCCATGTTAATCCTGCACCCTCTGTGCTGCCCTGGTGGCATTTGCTCCGAGTGCACTGTTTACATCAAACTAGTTTTATTCAGGAGTGTGGCTGGCCTTTCAGCCTTGAAGGTTCAGATTCAAGGCTGGTTTTATCCATCCTATTAGAAACTGTGGGCTCAGCTAGATTTCCAGTGGTGCATATTTTGTTTCATTCTCTCTTATTTCTTGCATGACTGGAACAGTTATCAGAACTCTACTGTACTAAAGATTTCCCTTCTCTCTCTCTTTGCACACTGATACTGGCCACACCCTTGCTTATTACTAGCCTCAGCTACCCCGGTATCTGCAGCGTACCCGGTACCTCTGATTGTTTCTATGGTATTTTTGGCATCCTTTTATGGTATGGGGTACCTACATTTCATGAGGAGTGGTCCAGGAGCAACTTCAGTGTAGAAGTAGCTTAATAGTTGTTGCAATCAGCTGAGAGTAAGCACAAAGTGCTAGGGGTGCTGCTTCACGACCCACTGCAGCTTACTATCTGTAGTGCGCAATAGTGCAACAGCCATATTCTGCTACGCCATCTGTCTCTGGTTCTCATATGCACTTGTTAGCTCCAATGTGCAGTAGTTATAGTGCACAGTCACACCAGCCAATTCTTGGCCCTATCTGCAAGAAGTTAGCATTGGCTTAGGCATCAGACCACTGATGTGGCTTCCAAGTCACATTTGGCAACCTGCCTTTTGGAAGTAATCTTGGGACTGGAGAAGATCTATTGTAGTTGGGTAAAGACCTGAGGGACTTCCAAGTCTCGGAGATTGCCAGGGGACGATTTTAAGGATGATTTTTAATTTATAAACTTTATTAAACAACCATGTTAACAGCACTTTGGAGCAAGAAGCTCCCATAACATTCCAAATTACGCTTGGTTTTGTCGTAGGTTTTGTGGGGCCAGGAAAACCACTTTCAGGGTTTCCACTTCGACAAGCCACCTGGCTGCTGGTAGAATGAGCTCTGTTTCAACTCCAGGTCAACCTATGCCTTCTGCATCTTCCAATGATGGAGTCTCAGTTCACTCCTCAGGCAAGAGTCCTGTACTGGTTTCAGGAGGAATGAACCAAGATTACCTCAGCTCAAATGTGTTTTAGTTTTTCTATTGCACAGTTACAACCTGGACTTCACTACAGATTTTTCTTGGGAGTCTACATGCAAGCTCAAACACTGTCAGGCAGTTCTTGCCACCTTGCCAAGGTTTCTTTCTTTAGACACAGTTGAGTCTGTCCCCAGTTGCAATTGGGGAATGGGAAGTTGTTCCCTTTGCTTTGTAGTTCCAACCAGGGAACTTCCTTCCAGCTGAGTTTGGACATCATAAGAGTCTAGGGTGTTTATGGTTCAACTTTTCACAATGGGAACCTTTCAGTTTGTAATGGTTCTGTCTGGTGGGGAGAGTTTCTAGCCTCCCTGGACCTCAAGGAAACTTACTTTCATACTTTCATATTCCCAGTGCTACTTGCTGCAGAGGGATCTTAGCGATTTATGACCATGTCATTCAGCTTTTCCATGTTACTGAGGACATTTTTGCAAGGTCATGGTGGTAGTGGCAGCTTTCCTTTGTGAGGATGGATTACAGGTTCATTCATACCTCGTGACTGGCTGATTTGCGGCTCTCTCTATCAAGAGACTATTTCATCCAAGATACCTACTCGTCTTCAGTCCTTAGGATTGGTAATCAGTGTCACCAAAAGTCAGTTGTTTCCCTTACAAATCTTGGCTTATCGGGGAGTGCTGTTCCATATAGGCTTGGGAAGTCCTTTCTTTCTTTTGCTCCTCATTAACAGGTGCCAACCCAAGTCAGGTTTTCCTTTGTCTACCAGATCCAGGATATGGAAATAGGTTCAAGTTATGGACACAAGGTTCTCTTTTTTGGACATTCCCCCATGGGCCTGAGTCCATATCAGACCACTTCAGGGGTTCCTTCTCTGCTTTGGTCCCCATCTCTATGGTTCCCTTCAAGCCAACATAGTTTCAATGGGTGATTTCAACACAGCTTTCTGCTGATATTTCAGTTCTCTCTCCCTGAAGGTGGCTCTCTGTAGCTTGTAGGCTGCTAGGGTGTGCCGTAGCTGGCGGCAACAGATTTCGGATCCCTTCCAGAAGGCAGTCAACCGCCTCCTCACTTGCCAGATGTAGAGTCGAGGCCGGCTTATTTGCCAGTTTTCTTCTATGATTTGTTTCAGGCATCATTTGATGTGGTTGTGCTGCTGGGTGGTGAATGCAACTTCTAACGATGGCTGGTTCAGCTCACTTTTTTCAGGGCAACTATTGTTTGAGGACTCCATGAAGTTGGTGGAAGACCTGAGTGACTTATAGACTCAGCGTCTTCCTGAGGACATGTCTACAAGTTCTTTTCGGTCGGGTCAGGCTCGCCCTTATCTTTTTTATTTTATTTTTACAATTTTACAATGAATTACAAGATTGCACTCTTGATACAGCAAAGTGTTTGTACAAGTCTAAATTCCTATATGGAACTAGTATAAGGAAACTAATAAAAATAATTTTAACACTCAAGTCCACTATAAGTAGATCCAAGATTTCCAATTACAGGAAAGTTCAAAAGAAAATATTAAAGTTAGTCAACATTTAGTACTGGATAGAATAATATTAAATTAAACTCCAACTGTTCTTTTAGAAGATATGAATGATGACAAGTGTGAAGGGTCCATGAAAACATACTTAGACGAGTTAAGTCGAATTATGCATTTACAAGGAAATCTTAAATAAAATACTCCTCCAAACTGGAGAACGGCAGGCTTTAATAACAAAAACTGTTTTCACCTTTTCTGTGTCTCCTTTGAAATAGCTGGAAACAAATTTATTTTTAAACCAAGAAAATGTTTCTCCCGATTCTTAAAAGAACAATCGGAAAAGCCATGATTTATCAGGAGTTAAGGCAACAGTTGCTACCAAAGTGGCTGCCTGGACTTGATCTGTTTCAGAAGTTTCTAGAAATGCTGACAAGTGTAAAGAATCTTTTCTTTCTTGTTGAGACGCCTTCTGTGGTATATAATACACCTGGTTAAATGGTGGCAAGCTTGCTTCAGGAATTTCTAAATTTTCACGAAGATATCTCTTTAACATATCAATAGGCTTTATCATGTTTATTTTAGGAAAATTAATAAATCACAAGTTATTATTCTTCATAAAATTATCATATAGTTCTGTTTTTCTTCTTAAATTAGTAATATCTTTCAGCATTACTGCTTGTAAGTTTCCCAAGTCACTAACAGTCTTTTCAATATTTACTTGTTTTTCACTTAATGATTTTATGTCCACTTCAGTTTTCAATAATCTCTGTTCAATTACAACAACTTTCTCAGATGTAGCATTTAAGTTTTGAGTAACAGTTAATATAAGCTGGGAAATAAAATCCCATAAGGAGTCGAGTGTTACCTCTGCCGGTTTCACCAAAATCTTTAGAGGAATATCACTCAAATTTTCAGAATTTATTTATGTATTTATTTGTTGCATTTGTATCCCACCTTATCCCACCTCTTTGCAGGCTCAAAGTGGCTTACAATACATCATGAGTAGTGGAAGAATGTTAGTAAAATAAACATTTAGTATTACATGATCTTGGTAGCATGATGATAAAAGCAAAGTAATAGTATACAAGCAGATGTTAAGAAACAGTTCTGAAGTTAGATAGGCGAGTTGTGCATAGTCACATAGGTTGATCTTTTTGATATGCTCTATCAAAGAGATGGGTCTTCAGTAATATGCAGAAGTTCTTTCTTTCGTGGATCGATTTCAAGATGCGTGGCAGTGCGTTCCATAACTGTGTGCTCAGGTAGGTGAAGTTTAACGCATGCATTAGTTTGTATTTCATTCCTTTGCAACTGGGGAAGTGCAGATCATGGAATGTGCGGGATGATCTTTTGGCATTCCTAGGTGGTAGGTCTATTAGGTCAGACATGTAAGCTGGTGCGTCTCCATGGATAATTTTGTGAACTAGTGAACATATTTTGAACGTGATGCGTTGCAACCCCAGAGACATCTTAGCAGGACTGCTTTCCTCAAGCGAACTCAGCTGACGCTCGGGCTGCCCCTCGATTTGGAGTGGAGCTTCAACAGCGAGATTTCCATTCATTGGGGGAAAAGCCGTCGGTCCATCGAAGGGTGAGCTTAGTCGGCTGCGGGGGTGGAGTGCGATGGTCGGGACTTAAGGTGACATCCTGTCTCGAAGACGCCGATACCTCCTTCATTGTGCCGGCGCCCTCTATGGATTCACCCACCATCTGCCGATTCTGACCCGAGGAACTCACAAATCGGTCCATAGGACCTGAAGGTAAGGAGGGAGGTGGCAGCGAAGCTCAAGCTGTTGCCCTTCCGCGTCTTTTTGGCATTCTTGGAAGAAAGGAAATGTGAGCTCCTCTCAGTGTCTAGATGCTGGCGGCCATCTTGGACCCCTCGCCTTTATCTTTACGACACCAGGGCTGTTGTCCTGGGCAGCCTAGTTTTCTTTAGAAATCCAGTCCAGGCAGGTTTTTCGGAACTCCCGACTTCATCCGTTTGAGATCCTCTGGATTTCTACTGGTGACGGGCCCACAGTGCTGTCTTTTCTGCATACGGTGGTTTCTGCCTTCCATCCCTTTCCACCTTTTTCTCTTCCTGCTTCTTGGATGTTCACCATATACTCCTATACTATTTGGAAGTGACCAGCGAATTCCGTTGGTCAACTTTTTGCTTTGCTCGGGACCATAGGAAGGTACCATAAGAAGGCTCACCATTTTTAGATTGGCAGATGTGGGCATAGCGGTTTTGATGTCAGGAGGAGCAGACCAGGTACTTCTTAGCCAGGATCAGGTGACCCTCAGGGGGAGGAATGCTGGCTTCGGCCTAACCCCTGGTAAGCCTTTTCTTGGTTGAGAGGTGCCCAGCTCTCCCACCGGTTGCCTTCTCAGGTGCCGTGGAGGACTTGCAGCTCATCTGCATATCCTCGGAGCCTTCGCCAGAGTGACTCCCAGGTCCGTTCCGATCCACTCGGGGCCTCTGCTCAAGGTGCACAGTGCTCCTACCAGGTGCTGTGGAGGACTTGCAGCGTTCTGCATATCCTCACAGCTGCATCCGGGGTGACTCCCAAATCCACCCCGACCTTCCCAGGGCCTTCGCCACAGTTACCCAGGGCTTTCGCTCCACCTACCCAGAGCTACCAGGTACTTCTTAGCCAGGATCAGGTGACCCTCAGGGGGAGGAATGCTGGCTTCGGCCTAACCCCTGGTAAGCCTTTTCTTGGTTGAGAGGTGCCCAGCTCTCCCACCGGTTGCCTTCTCAGGTGCCGTGGAGGACTTGCAGCTCATCTGCATATCCTCGGAGCCTTCGCCAGAGTGACTCCCAGGTCCGTTCCGATCCACTCGGGGCCTCTGCTCAAGGTGCCGCGCTTTCCTTCTAATAAGTTCTGGGAGAAGAGGATATTTCTCTGGTAAGTGAACAAATTTTGCTTGTGCTTTCGGAACTTGAAGATTGGGGTTTAAAGGAGGAACTGTAAGTTAGTGATAGGCTGATATCCTTAATACTTTAGCAAGTTTTAAATTACGGAAAAACTCAAAAAACACTAAGATGGAGTCAGCAGTCCAGCAGCGAGAGGGGTGCTATCCAGTCTTTTGCATTGAGTGTCACATGTATGATTATCTCCCAATTGGTGAGGTGTCATATGTGTGTGCCCGATGCAAAGAGCTCCTAGCTCTCAGAGAACGTGTCCGTTCCCTTGAGGCTAGAGTAGCAGACTTGATGGAGCTGAGGGAGACAGAGAGGTACATAGAGGAGACCTACAGGGATGTTGTAGAGAAGTCCCACCTCCAGTCAGGTAGCCCCTGTGCTACCTTGGAGGAGGGAGGTCTCCTAGAAGGAGAGCATCACCCTGGTGAAGTAGGAAGTACTCCTGTAGCCAGGACCTGCCCACCAGGGGATGTATTATCCTTTCGCACCGAGGATATATCTCCAAATGTTGCCCGGGAGGGAAAGGTTAGGACAGCTGTTGTACTTGGTGATTCGATCATTAGGCATATAGATAGCTGGGTGGCTGGTGGACGTGAGGATCGCCTGGTGACTTGCCTGCCTGGTGCGAAGGTGGCGGACCTCACGTGTCACCTAGATAGGATTCTAGATAGTGCTGGGGAGGAGTCCGCTGTCTTGGTACATGTGGGTACCAATGACATAGGAAAATGTGGGAGAGAGGTTCTGGAAGCAAAATTTAGGCTCTTAGGTAGAAAGCTGAAATCCAGATCCTCCAGGGTAGCATTTTCTGAAATGCTACCTGTGCCACGCGCAGGGCCCAAGAGACAGGCAGAGCTCCAGAGTCTCAATGCGTGGATGAGACGATGGTGCAGGGAGGAGGGCTTTAGATTTGTTAGGAACTGGGCAACATTCTGGGGAAGGGGGAGCCTATTCCGAAAGGATGGGCTCCATCTTAACCAGAGTGGGACCAGGCTGCTGGCATCGGCGTTTAAGAAGGAGATAGAGCAGCTTTTAAACTAGAAATGGGGGGAAGGCCGACAGTCGCTCAAAAGAGCATGGTTCGGGATAAGGTATCTTTCAAAGATATCACCATAACAGGGAAGATAGAGTATCCTGATAGTGAGGTTGCAAAAGAGATTGTAGTAGATCGGGTATCTTTAAATAACAATAAAAATCAGACAAAAGATTGCCAGTTAATACTGTCAAGTACTAAGCATGATGTACTTAGGAACAACAAACATAGTTTGAAATGTCTATATGCGAATGCCAGGAGCCTAAGAAATAAGATGGGGGAGTTAGAATATATTGCACTAAATGAAAAATTAGATATAATAGGCATCTCTGAGACCTGGTGGAAGGAGGATAACCAGTGGGACACTGTCATACCGGGGTACAAATTATATCGTAGTGATAGGGTGAATCGGATTGGTGGAGGGGTAGCATTGTATATTAACGAGAGCCTTGAATCAAATAGATTGAAAATTCTGCAGGAAGCAAAACACTCCTTGGAATCACTGTGGATTGAAATTCCATGTGCAAAGAGGAAAAGGATAGTGATAGGAGTGTACTACCGTCCGCCTGGCCAGGACGAACAGACGGATGCGGAAATGTTAAAGGAAATCAGGGACGCAAACAAACTGGGCAACACAATAATAATGGGGGATTTCAATTACCCGCATATAGACTGGGTTAATGTAACATCTGTACACTTAAGGGACATAAGATTTCTTGATGAAATCAAGGACAGCTTCATGGAACAGCTAGTTCAGGAGCCGACAAGAGAAGGAAAAATACTAGACTTAGTCCTTAGTGGTGCTCATGATCTAGTGCAGGGGGTAACGATACGAGGGCCGCTTGATAACAGTGATCATAATATGATCGGTTTTGATATTGGCATTGAAGGAAGTGAAACTAGGAAATCAAGTACGCTAGCGTTTAACTATAGAAAAGGTGATTACGACAAAATGAGAAAAATGGTGAAAAAAAGACTGAAAGGAGCAGCTCGCAGAGTAAAAAACTTGCATCAGGCGTGGATGCTGTTTAAAAACACCATCCTGGAGGTTCAGGACAAATATATTCCACGTATTAGAAAAAAGGGAAAAAAGACTAAACGTCAGCCGGCGTGGCTAAACAGTAAGATAAAGGAAATCATTAGAGCCAAAAAACAATCCTTCAGAAAGTGGAGAAGAGAACCAACTGAAAGTAACAGGATAGATCATAAGGAATGCCAAGCCAAATGCAAAGCGGAGATAAGGAGGGCAAAAAAGGACTTTGAGAAGAAATTAGCGTTGGAAGCAAAAATACATAGTAAAAACTTTTTCAGATACATTAAAAGCAGGAAACCGGCCAAAGAGTCGGTTGGGCCGCTGGACGAAAATGGTGTTAAAGGGGCGATCAAGGAGGACAAAGCCGTAGCGGAGAAATTAAATGAATTCTTTGCTTCGGTCTTCACCGAGGAGGATTTGGGGGGGACACCGGTGCCGGAAAGAATATTTGAAGCGGGGGAGTCGGAGAAACTAAACAAATTCTCTGTAACCTTGGAGGATGTAATGGGTCAGTTCAGCAAGCTGAAGAGTAGTAAATCACCGGGACCTGATGGTATTCATCCCAGAGTATTAATAGAACTAAAAAATGAACTTGCGGAGCTACTGTTAGAAATATGCAATCTGTCCCTAAAATCGAGTGTAATACCGGAAGACTGGAGGGTAGCCAATGTTACTCCGATTTTTAAGAAAGGTTCCAGAGGAGATCCGGGAAATTATAGACCGGTGAGTCTGACGTCGGTGCCGGGCAAGATGGTGGAGGCTATTATTAAGAATAAAATTGCAGAGCATATACAAAAACATGGACTGATGAGACAAAGTCAGCACGGATTTAGTGAAGGGAAGTCTTGCCTCACCAATCTAATGCATTTTTTTGAGGGGGTAAGCAAACATGTGGACAATGGGGAGCCGGTTGATATTGTATATCTGGATTTTCAGAAGGCGTTTGACAAAGTGCCGCACGAAAGACTCCTGAAGAAATTGCAGAGTCATGGAATCGGAGGTAGGGTATTATTATGGATTAAGAACTGGTTGAAAGATAGGAAGCAGAGAGTAGGATTGCGTGGCCAGTATTCTCAGTGGAGGAGGGTAGTTAGTGGGGTCCCGCAGGGGTCTGTGCTGGGTCCGTTGCTTTTTAATGTATTTATAAATGACCTAGAGATGGGAATAACTAGTGAGGTAATTAAATTCGCCGATGACACAAAATTATTCAGGGTCGTCAAGTCGCAGGAGGAATGTGAACGATTACAGGAGGACCTTGCGAGACTGGGAGAATGGGCGTGCAAGTGGCAGATGAAGTTCAATGTTGACAAGTGCAAAGTGATGCATGTGGGTAAGAGGAACCCGAATTATAGCTACGTCTTGCAAGGTTCCACGTTAGGAGTTACGGATCAAGAAAGGGATCTGGGTGTCGTCGTCGATGATACGCTGAAACCTTCTGCTCAGTGTGCTGCTGCGGCTAGGAAAGCGAATAGAATGTTGGGTGTTATTAGGAAGGGTATGGAGTCCAGGTGTGCGGATGTTATAATGCCGTTGTATCGCTCCATGGTGCGACCGCACCTGGAGTATTGTGTTCAGTACTGGTCTCCGTATCTCAAAAAAGATATAGTAGAATTGGAAAAGGTACAGCGAAGGGCGACGAAAATGATAGTGGGGATGGGACGACTTTCCTATGAAGAGAGGCTGAGAAGGCTAGGGCTTTTCAGCTTGGAGAAGAGACGGCTGAGGGGAGATATGATAGAAGTGTATAAAATAATGAGTGGAATGGATCGGGTGGATGTGAAGCGACCTGTTCACGCTATCCAAAAATACTAGGACTAGAGGGCATGAGTTGAAGCTACAGTGTGGTAAATTTAAAACGAATCCGAGAAAATTTTTCTTCACCCAACGTGTAATTAGACTCTGGAATTCATTGCCGGAGAACGTGGTACGGGCGGTTAGCTTGACGGAGTTTAAAAAGGGGTTAGATAGATTCCTAAAGGACAAGTCCATAGACCGCTATTAAATGGACTTGGAAAAATTCCGCATTTTTAGGTATAACTTGTCTGGAATGTTTTTACGTTTGGGGAGCGTGCCAGGTGCCCTTGACCTGGATTGGCCACTGTCGGTGACAGGATGCTGGGCTAGATGGACCTTTGGTCTTTCCCAGTATGGCACTACTTATGTACTTATGTACTTATGTACCTTTTGTAGAATAGGCTTCAGTGTGAAGCTGAAGAGCTGTTCCGCATAAATGCCATTTTATTCAAAATCCTTTTAGGGGAGCAGCTGCTCCCCTTGCGCCCCACCTAGCTACATCTCTGCATAGTGGGGCAGTGCCTGGGATTACCCACTGAGCAGAAGTGACTTCCTACATAGCCTTATGCACTGCTAAAGACTGTAGCGGTCGTCTAGTGCTCACCATTTTAAGATTAGCAGATGTAGTGGTGGCAGGATCAGAAGCAGACATGTTCAGAACCTGAAGAGCCTTAGGTATATAGGAAGGTGGCAACTCCTTATGAAACACCCACACTGTGGTAGGATCATCAGATTCCTGACCTGCTGAGCAGAAATGCCTCCCGGCATACCCTCATGTTGGCTGAGAGGCAATTTCTTCAGCTGGCCTCTGTATGGGACAGTCTCTCCTGTTGCGAGTGGCAGCACTTCCTTCCAGAGCGCAGTTGACTTCCTTTTCCATGTCCCGTCTGGCTTTTGTGGCTGTCCTTTGCATTCTGACCTTCTGTGGATGGCTTTTGCAGATCACCCACTTGATCTGCTGTCCTTCTCTTGCCAGGCTTTGTAGGCTTGGCGTGGCAGCGCTAGGCATTCCAGATTTGGCTTGGCAGCGCTGCATACGCCTTGTAGCGCTATAGAAATGCTAAATAGTAATAGTAGTAGTATGTAACAGCGGCCTGTGGATCATTGCTCCAGTCTGCTGAGGTTGTAGTACCCCGCCCCACTTGAGGACTGCTTTGGTACATCCCACAAGTCTCTGGATTGATCTGTGGGACGCTATGGAAGGTAAAATTAGTTCTTACCTGATAATTTTCTTTCCATTAGTCCCAACAGATCAATCCAGAGGCCCACCCTTTGTTGTTCTGGGTTGAATGTTTTCTTCTAGTTGCCTCAGTTTCATCAGATTCCTTCATTTGATTTTTGGCTACAAAGAAAAAAAAGGCAAAACAAAACAAATCAAAACATAAAGGAAACCTTCTGTTACCCTCCCGCAGGAGCGGTTGAGGAGCGTACATGGGCTTTATGAAGGCAGGAGAGGACTTCCTCTTTCGTCTTCCACTGCTTTGGTATCGACAGTACTGAAATTAAGGTGACTGCACATGACCACATATAGTAAACCTCTGAAGTTCTCTCTATCTCCACCTGCTGGTAGAGGGACATAACCCACAAGTCTCTGGATTGATCTGTTGGGACTAATGGAAAGAAAATTATCAGGTAAGAACTAATTTTACCTTCGGGTTCCTCTTTCCCACATACATCACTTTGCAGTTGCTCACATTAAACGTCATCTGGCACCCAGTCTCCCAGTCTCGTAAGGTCCTCTTGTAATTTTTCACAATCCTTCTGTGATTTGACTTTGAATAATTTTGTGTCATCAGCAAATTTAATTACTTCACTAGTTACTCCCATATGTAGGTCATTTATAAATATGTTAAAAAGCAGCGGTCGCAGCACAGACCCCTGGGGAACCCCAGTAACTACCCTTCTCCATTGAAAATACTGACCATTTAACCCTACTCTCTGTTTTCTATCTTTTAACCAGTTTTTAATCCATAATAGGACACTACCTCCTATCCCATCCAATTTCCTGTGGAGTCTTTCATGAAGTACTTTGTCAGACGCCTTCTGAAAATCCAGATATACAATATCCACATGTGTGTTCACCCCTTCAAAGAAATGTAATAGATTGGTGAGGCAAGATTTCCCTTCGCTAAATCCATGTTGGCTTTGTCTCATTAATCCATGCTTTTGAATATGCTCTGTAATTTTGTTCTTTATAATAGTATGGGCCTCATAGAAGGCGCCACAAAAATCGTGAATACCTCTCTTTCTAATGGGCAGCTACCAACAGCATTAAAATGGGCAGTGGTTTGCCCTCTGCTAAAGAAAAACAACCTTGACCAGGACAAACTTGAAAATTACAGGCCAGTATCCAACATCCCGTTTCTAGGGAAACTCATAGAGCAAACAGTCTGTGTTCAACTTAATGACTGGTTAGAAAAGAGAAACAGGCTAGATCCATGTCAGTCTGGATTCAGACCTGGTTATGGTACAGAAACGGTCCTTGTATTCCTACTAGATGATCTTCACAGAAACCGAGACAAGGGATTCACCTCGGTTAGTAATGCTTGATTTCTCTGTAGCTTTTGACTCTGTGGATCATGATATCATGCTAGCACGATTGACAGAAACAGGTATCAATGGAACAGTACTTGCTTGGTTCAGATCCTACCTATCAGACAGGCAACAATCCATAATGTTTGGCAGCAACTCATTACCACCATGGTCACTGACCTGCGGGGTACCACAAGGATCGATACTGTCACCTATTCTGTTCAATATCTACCTCAAACCACTAGCTGAGCTGATTCGGTCAATGGACACTCAGTTCTACATCTATGCGGATGATGTGCAGCTACTCATACCCACTGAACCTGAATTACCTACAGCCTTGAATAAACTGATTACTTGTCTAACATCAATTCATGAATGAGCTAAACACAACAAACTTTGCCTGAACCCAAGTAAAACCGAGCTTCTCTAGGTCCCTAACACAAGTGGATACATACCTGACATCAAAATCCCTTTTGAGAAGTATGAACTCCCCCTCAAATCACGTCAGAAATCTTGGAATACAGTTAGATTCAACACTTACACTGATTCCCCAAATCCAAGCAACCTTCAAGAGCTGCTTCTACTATTTGCGACAGCTACGCTGCCTCCCTCCTTACATCAAGAAGGTAAATCTTATCCTAGTTGTGCATGCTATGTGTCATGTCTGTGGCCGTGACCACCCTCAGACTGACCTTATTTCTGAGGGTCAGCATCTCTGCTGGCTTCTGTCTGTTTTTGTGTTAGTTTTGTCTCTGTCTCTGTGTGCTGATTACTTCACTAGACCTCACCTGTGTTGGCTATGCTTCTCTGGGGAGACAGCATCTAAGATGGCTTCCGCCTGTTCTGTTCCAGCTTCCAAGATGGCTCCTGCCTGTCCTTCCTATGTGTTCCAAGCCTCTCCTTGGTATGAGTGTGTTCCCTGCTCCTGTCCTGCAGTAGGTGACATCATCAGTGAGAGCCTTCATAAGGAAGTGCTGTGCTTGCATTCAGGGCCTTTGCATAGTAAGTACGCCACCATGTACGCACTTGATTGCAAAATCATGTGCATATCTGAAGTCCGGAAATGGCAATCGCCATAACGGCAAATGTAAGCCACATTGAGCCTGCAAATAGGTGGGAAAATGTGGGATACAAATGCTACAAATAATAATAATAATAATAATAATAATAATAATAATAATAATAATAATAGTAAGTAAGTGTGTTATGCCAAAAGGTCATCAGGTTAGTGAGTGTACTGTTGCGCTGCCTCATAGCCTTTCTCTGGGGCTCTTGCCCATCTGCTTATTGTGTCTGTGGGCTGCTAGTCCTTCTGTGTGGGCTCTTGCCCTTCTGCTTGTGTGTCCTGTGGACTGCTAGTCCTTCTGGTGCTCCACTCTGTGTTTGGAGCCACTGAATCTTCAGCCTTTGTGGGTTCCCTGTCTGTGTTGGGAGCTGCTGAAGCTTCAGCCTGCGTTTGATCCCTGTCTGCGTTTGGAGCTATTTAGCTTCCAGCCTTTGTTTGTTCCCTGTCGGTGGTTGTTAGCTCCTGAGCTTCAGCCATTGCCCTGACCTCTGCTAGAGCCTGGTTTATTCTCTGCTAGCTGCCTGTCTCTGACTATTGCCTGAACCCGGATATTCTCTGCTTGCTGCCTGTCTCTGACTACAGTCTGAACTCTGATACTCTCTGTGTGCTTTTGCCAAGCTTGTCTGCATATCTTGAACCCCGCTTCAGCCAAGCTTGTATGTATGTCCTGACCCCTGCTTCCGCCCAGCTTATGTGTATCTCCTGTATCCTTCTTCTGCCTAGCTAGTGTATATCCTGAGTGTTTATCCTGAATCCTGCTTCTGCCTAGCTAGGGTATTTCTTGAACCCTGTTTCTGCCAAGCTTGTATGCGTTTCCTGACCCCTGCCTCTGCCAGGCCTGTATGTGCCTCCTAACCTCTGCTTTGCCAAGCTTGTATGTTTATCCTAGCCCCTGCTCCTGCCTAGTCTTTGTGCACATCCCGTCTGCTCAGTCTGTCTTGTGTTTCTTGCTTAGTGGCTGCGTAGCAGCTTTCAGTCCTAGTCTAGTTCTGTGCCAACCCCCCCTCGTGTATCCTAGACCCAGGGTGGGTCCCCTGGGTCTTCAGTTCCTTGTCTTGCAAGTCCTGCCGGTCACCGCACTTGGGCGCTCAACTCCTGAGGAACGGTGGTCAAGCGCAGGTGAAGCTGTTCCTGTTCTGCCTGTTCTAGTTGCCTGCCTCAGTTCTACTCCAGTCCAGAGTTCCAGTCCTGCTCTTCCTTGTATCCATTTCCAGGGTGGTCTTGCCTGCCTCTGCCGCTCCTCAGCAGTGGCTCAAGGGCTCATGAATTCTGGTGCTGCCTCGAGAACCCGACAGAATGCAAAGGCCCCGACACTATGGTAACATCAAGACTGGATTACTGCAATGCGCTATACAATGGTCTGACTACAAAGGGCCTGCACCAGCTCCAGTTGATTCTGAATGCAGCAGCAAGACTCATAGAAGGTTGCAAACGACGTGACCATATCATACCATTTTTGCAAAAACTTCATAAGCTACCAGTATTTTTATTTTATTTTAGTTACATTTGTACCCCGCGCTTTCCCACTCATGGCAGGCTCAATGCGGCTTACATATACAGGTACTTATTTGTACCTGGGGCAATGGTGGGTTAAGTGACTTGCCCAGAGTCACAAGGAGCTGTGCCTGAAATGGGAATCGAACTCAGTTCCTCAGGACCAGAGTCCACCACCCTAACCACTAGGCCACTCCTCCACTCCACAGTACAATACAGGGCTAAATTTAAAACTCTATATCTGATCTTCAAGGCCCGGAAAAGAAATGGTCCTGAGTACCTAAAAATAGGATGATCCTCCACACACCGCCAAGGACATTAAGGTCTTCCCAAGGACTTTCACGAACCACACCCTCTCTAAAAGACATTACACGATGAGATACCCGCAAGCGAGCCTTCTCCGGAGTAGCCCACACACTCTGGAATGCACTGCCTGAAAGGCTGCGCTTAACACAAGACTATCTCTAGTTCAGAAAGTAGGTGAAAGCTTGGCTCTTCAACCAGGCCTTTAGTGGAAGAAGTAACTAACTCGTTAGTCTCACTCGCACACACAAGGAGTACTCAGGCTGCATATATTGCAGCAGGACATGTTTATCCACTCCTACCCTAGCTGAGATAACATTTAACCATTTCTATGACCTCATGTGCAACTTTCTTTAAATCAATCACCTTACTTTCCAACTCTTCCTACTTTCTTACCCTTCTATATGTTACATCTTTGCTTTACCCTTCGCTATCACCTATAATATTCTATTACGTATTGTGTTGACATTGTAAATAGTATACCATGCCATACTTTGAATTGTTTTTGAATATTTTTACTTCTGTAATTGTCTATTGCTCATGTTTGATCTATTCTTACTGTACACCGCCTTGAGTGAATTCCTTAAAAAAGGCGGTAAATAAATCCTAATAAATAAATGATAATAGTCTGTACCATTTTTACCGGCACCGACGTAAGACTTACCGGTCTATAATTTTCAGGATCTCCCCTGGAACCTTTTTTTAAAAATCAGCGTTACATTGGCCATCCTCCAATCTTTCGGTGCCACGCTCGATTTTAAGGATAAATTACGTATTACTAACAATAGTTCCGCAAGTTCATTTTTCAGTTCTGTCAGTACTCTAGGATGAATACCATTTGGTCCAGGAGATTTGCTACTCTTCAATTTGTCAAATTGCCCCATTACATCCTCTAGGTCTATAGAGATTTCATTCAGTTTCTGCGACTCGTCAGCTTTGAATACCATTTCTGGCACCAATATCTCTCCCAAGTCTTCCTCAGTGAAGACCGAAGTAAAGAATTCATTTAATCTTGCCGCTACGGCTTTGTTTCCCTGATTGCTCCTTTTACCCCTCGGTCATCTAGAGGTCCAACCGATTCTTTTGCCGGTTTCCTGCTTTTAATATGCCTAAAATATTTTTTTACTATGTGTTTTTTTGCCTCCAATGCAATCTTTTTTTCAAAGTCTCTCCTTGCCTTCTTTATCTGCGCTTTGCATTTGACTTGCCATTCCTTATGCTGTTAATATTTTCAGTCGGTTCCTTCTTCCATTTTCTAAAGGATTTTCTTTTAGCTCTAATGGCTTCCTTCACCTTGCTTTTTAACCATGCCGGCTGTAATTGGAAAAGTTGTAGAGACTATTTTCTGTACTTTCACATGAAATTTTCTATCTTGCAAATAAGAATGAAACCATGACAGCGCATATCCACGAATACGAAAGCTACTCAGTGTAGTAAGTATATGATGAATGGTATCAAAAGAAGATGCAATTTCTAAGGTAACAACACAAATAGATATGTTTTTATCCATACTAATTCTTAACTCATCCAACATTGACGAGCAAAAATTCCACACTGATTTGACCTAAAGCCATGTTGAAAATCATCAAACAAACGTCTGTCTTTTACAAATTCCACTTGGCCACCAGGGATTTTGTTTTGGGCAGGGGGACTGGAAATCCACTGGACCTCAACCCCCCCCCCCCCTGTGTTGCTGCCCCGGGGATGTGTGTGGAGGCTTGGTAGACACTAGGCCACTAGGACCTTGTGTTTTCTTGGGGGGGGGGGGGGGGGTAGCTCCTGTGGACCACCAGGGAATTTTGTCAGGGGGGATCGTGAGTATCGGGGGGTGGTCTACCAGACCACCAAGGAATTTTTTGTACAATTCATTTGTATTTAGTCCCCTTTGTGCATTGCTGCTGTTTGTGACTCTCTAAATTTTACTCTTTTGCTTTGACGCCTAAGTATCTCAAAAGTGTAAGTGGGGAAGAATGAAAGCCTTTTCAGTGGGAAGTTCCAGAATGAGAGGTGATGTGAAGGTGAAATAGTGGAAGACTCTGGCATAGTATTAAATTTTTTTCTTCAGATAGAACAATCTTTCAGTAGTGATAGTAAGAGAATTAAAACTTTTTCTCTGTTTGGTCAGCACTTGGTGTCTGGTTGGTTAGAGTAACGGGTTTTCTGTCTTTGGCTGCTTAGTTGCCAAGGTTTGCATCTTTGGTTGGAAATGTTTATTCTGCCAAGAGTTTGCAGTCTACTTTTCTGTTTCATTTCTTCTACGAGTGCTGAACGTCACCTTCCTATAGTGCTCTGCAGTGCCTCATCTTGACACATTCCATTGTCTCCATTTCACAAAATTTATAACCTCTTCTTGGACTCCCACTGGTTTGGAACTTCACTTGTCTCTGTTTAGATTTCATCTAAAATAAGAGATTATGTGGAGCTAAATAAAATAACATTAGCTAGTACATGGACAAAATTATTTTAAGCCCTGGACTGTCATACATCAATAGGATTTCTGTAACCAAAAAGGCAGAAATTAAGCTGCAGTTTCAGTATCATCAAGAAAATCCTGTTTGCTGTGTTTTTGCTGCAGCAGAAGGGTTGGAAAAGCTAAAATCTTGGATTCCTATTGTAGGATAACAGTTGTGGGCCTATGGAGTAGGTGCTGAATCTGTGGTCCAGGGTATGACGCTTTCGGGATACGGTGTGAGAGCTAAGGTGATGCTTGAAATCTTTTATATACTGATTTTTTAACTATACCTGTAACAGTAGTATTTTTCTTGTATCATCATCTGATTATTTATTTACTTGTTTTTACAAATTTATGCTGTGTGTTAATTTTAATTTTGCTTTTCATGTTTTTAGACCCCTGAGGAAAGTTTTGTGCTGAAACATAGCTCATGTAGGGTCTTGTGGACACTCTTACTCCTTTTTGCCTTGGTCATTTGGAACTTTCCCCGTTTCTCTGTCTTCAGGTCTATCAGAAAGCTAGAAAGCAAACTGAATACTATTTAAAAAGTCCAGAAAATTTGAAATAGGAAGAGGGGTTGATTGAACAGCAGGCAACATAACATAAGAATAGCTCTGTTCCTTCTAGCAGTAGCTAATCCAGGTCACAAGCATCTGGCAGAAGCCCAAAACGTAGCAAGATTTATAACCTCTTCCACGAGGAATGCTGAGACAGGACCTTCCACTGCTGGTAAGGAATCTGCAAGTGTGAGTAACTTACCTGCTGAAAAATTGTAAGTTGAATTCATACTTTTCATGTTTATTTTAAATAACTCTACTTTGTAGTACTTGCCTATGAATCAGTTCAACTCTATAATTAAGCAAGTATGACTTCCTCTCATGTTTTGTATTATCAAATATTGAACTTTTATATATAACCGGAGGAAAAGATTTCAGTTGGTCGGCTTTCACAAACTGAATTTTTCCAGATGGGTGCCGGGCAAGCTTCCTCATTAGTCAGAAAAACCTCCGGTATAGATTTTTAAATTA
This sequence comes from Microcaecilia unicolor, assembly GCF_901765095.1. Lineage (NCBI taxonomy): Eukaryota > Metazoa > Chordata > Amphibia > Gymnophiona > Siphonopidae > Microcaecilia > Microcaecilia unicolor. The sequence continues at coordinate 13,034,233 of NC_044032.1, read as the reverse complement.
TATTCTATTTTAATACCTCTTATTTGATTGTGAGTTTTAATTAGAATTATACAAGGGCACTTATCTCAAATATGGCTTTCACAGCTTGGTTCACTCAACAGAGAAGCTCCGTTTCACAATTAGCTTCTTCAGGAGCCAAACCATTCAAAGTAGATCAAAGTAATGCCCTGGAATAAATGAACAGAAAGGAATATGTCGAAAGTTCCATGGAAATATTCATTTTGCATACTAAAAATCATGCTTTCTGTCTATCCATGGAATCAGTGCTTTCTTCATTAGAATGCATAGATCCAACTTGGCATCTGTGTTTTAAAAGGATGCTATATAGGATCACCAATCAGGTCTTGTTAATTTCTTAAAGAAATATAGCTGCTTATAATGTCATCAAATGAAATTTTAGAAATGTAACTATGCTTACAAAAAAGCTTTCCATTCAGTCCTATTATTTAATCCCTTAGGCATCAGAGATTGTAACCTGTAGTTCCATCGTTGTTCAGTTTGAATTAATTTACGATCTCTGTCTGCTCCTCTGATGGACTTGTGGAATATGATCTATGACTACACATTGATAATCTTCAGATTTGTGTAAAACTGCCAAACTAGGTTTTAATGAATTCTGTTTGCGTAAACAGTTTGTAATGCAACAGTACAAAAATTAAGTTACAGAAGTTCAAACAGGTAACTTTTTAAAATTGTTTATAGACCCATGACATGAAAAAGCACTCAACATTTTAGATTTGCTTTTCCCAGAGATGGTCATATTTTGCCTGGCTCCAACATCAGGTTCACGGGTTTGTAGTTTCCTGGATCACCCCTGGAACCATTTGGAGTTAGGTTGACTTCTTTACAGTATTTAGGTACTGTGGATAATTGTAATGATAAATTGATAGTAGATTTGAAATTTCGTTTGGAGTTCTTTCAAGGCTCGGGGTATATACCATCTGGTTCAAGTGATTTGCTGCTCTTTAGTTTGCCAGTTTGACCTACTAAATCTTCCAAGTTCAGTGAGATTTGTTTTAGTTCCTTTGTATTGTCACCTTTAAATGCTATTTCTGGCATGTGTAACTCCCTTACTTCCTCCTCAGTGATGTCCAAAGGAAAGAATGTATTTAGTCTTTGCTGTGGCCTTTTGCTTCTTTTTGATCTAACGGTCCAACTGACTCCCTTATAGACTTTCTATTTTTTATGTACCTGAAAGTTTTTTATTATGCGTTTTTGCTTCTGTATAGGAAGTTTTTTTTTAAATTCTCTTAGGATTCCTTATCGATGCTTTACATCTAAAGACCTGAATGGTCTATCCAGTCTGCCCAACAGTCAAATTTATTATCGATTCAAGATTTAAATCAACAATGAATGTGATATTATTTACTGGATCCTGGTCTTTCTTTGGTGTTTCTGGGACATAGACTGAAGAAGTCTGCCAGAGTCTGTCCTTGTGTTCCATCTACGGGGGTTGCCATCAAAGCCCACTCCAGCCTTCCGAATCTGTCTTGCCATTTGCAGGACAAAGACTGTAAAAGTCTGCCTGGCACTGTCCTCGCATTCCAAACTACTGGAATTTGTGTAGAAGCTCTCTCCAGCCCACCCTAAACCGGATTGCTATATGCGGGACTCAGACTGTACAAACCAGCCCAGCACCGGTCTTAGTTGATGCAGCCAGAGTCGCCATCTAGGCACCACTTGACATGCAAACACATATGCAACCCTTTTTGTTTTTTTATTTCATCTATTTTCTAATTAGAGATCCTCTGTGTTCATCCCACGCCTTTTTGAATTGATGATGTATAATAATTAAAAGAAAATTCTGTGTCCTTGTGATAATTTGTATTTTTTTTGGACAGGGTTTATTTTAGACCTTTTGTTTATCTGTGTGCTTTTCATTTCCTCTTGTGGATACAGAATGCCTTTCTTGGAGACAGAGCTGCATTTGTTACTACATTCATCTCTCCTATTTCATTATGTGTATATATGCCCTTAGTAGCAACATTCTATGTTATTGGCTTTCCCGATATCTATCTTAATGGCAGATTTTGGACTTTTCTTCCAGGAACTTGTCAAACTTTTTATAAACCCAGAGTAAAAAACTTGCATCAGGCGTGGATGCTGTTTAAAAACACCATCCTGGAGGTTCAGGACAAATATATTCCACGTATTAGAAAAAAGGGAAAAAAGACTAAACGTCAGCCGGCGTGGCTAAACAGTAAGATAAAGGAAATCATTAGAGCCAAAAAACAATCCTTCAGAAAGTGGAGAAGAGAACCAACTGAAAGTAACAGGATAGATCATAAGGAATGCCAAGCCAAATGCAAAGCGGAGATAAGGAGGGCAAAAAAGGACTTTGAGAAGAAATTAGCGTTGGAAGCAAAAATACATAGTAAAAATTTTTTTAGATACATTAAAAGCAGGAAACCGGCCAAAGAGTCGGTTGGGCTGCTGGACGAAAATGGTGTTAAAGGAGCGATCAAGGAGGACAAAGCCGTAGCGGAGAAATTAAATGAATTCTTTGCTTCGGTCTTCACCGAGGAGGATTTGGGGGGGACACCGGTGCCGGAAAGAATATTTGAAGCGGGGGAGTCGGAGAAACTAAACAAATTCTCTGTAACCTTGGAGGATGTAATGGGTCAGTTCAGCAAGCTGAAGAGTAGTAAATCACCGGGACCTGATGGTATTCATCCCAGAGTATTAATAGAACTAAAAAATGAAGTTGCGGAGCTACTGTTAGAAATATGCAATCTGTCCCTAAAATCGAGTGTAGTACCGGAAGACTGGAGGGTAGCCAATGTTACTCCGATTTTTAAGAAGGGTTCCAGAGGAGATCCGGGAAATTATAGACCGGTGAGTCTGACGTCGGTGCCGGGCAAGATGGTGGAGGCTATTATTAAGAATAAAATTGCAGAGCATATACAAAAACATGGACTGATGAGACAAAGTCAGCACGGATTTAGTGAAGGGAAGTCTTGCCTCACCAATCTAATGCATTTTTTTGAGGGGGTAAGCAAACATGTGGACAATGGGGAGCCGGTTGATATTGTATATCTGGATTTTCAGAAGGCGTTTGACAAAGTGCCGCACGAAAGACTCCTGAAGAAATTGCAGAGTCATGGAATCGGAGGTAGGGTATTATTATGGATTAAGAACTGGTTGAAAGATAGGAAGCAGAGAGTAGGATTGCGTGGCCAGTATTCTCAGTGGAGGAGGGTAGTTAGTGGGGTCCCGCAGGGGTCTGTGCTGGGTCCGTTGCTTTTTAATGTATTTATAAATGACCTAGAGATGGGAATAACTAGTGAGGTAATTAAATTCGCCGATGACACAAAATTATTCAGGGTCGTCAAGTCGCAGGAGGAATGTGAACGATTACAGGAGGACCTTGCGAGACTGGGAGAATGGGCGTGCAAGTGGCAGATGAAGTTCAATGTTGACAAGTGCAAAGTGATGCATGTGGGTAAGAGGAACCCGAATTATAGCTACGTCTTGCAAGGTTCCGCGTTAGGAGTTACGGATCAAGAAAGGGATCTGGGTGTCGTCGTCGATGATACGCTGAAACCTTCTGCTCAGTGTGCTGCTGCGGCTAGGAAAGCGAATAGAATGTTGGGTGTTATTAGGAAGGGTATGAAGTCCAGGTGTGCGGATGTTATAATGCCGTTGTATCGCTCCATGGTGCGACCGCACCTGGAGTATTGTGTTCAGTACTGGTCTCCGTATCTCAAAAAAGATATAGTAGAATTGGAAAAGGTACAGCGAAGGGCGACGAAAATGATAGTGGGGATGGGACGACTTTCCTATGAAGAGAGGCTGAGAAGGCTAGGGCTTTTCAGCTTGGAGAAGAGACGGCTGAGGGGAGATATGATAGAAGTGTATAAAATAATGAGTGGAATGGATCGGGTGGATGTGAAGCGACTGTTCACGCTATCCAAAAATACTAGGACTAGAGGGCATGAGTTGAAGCTACAGTGTGGTAAATTTAAAACGAATCGGAGAAAATTTTTCTTCACCCAACGTGTAATTAGACTCTGGAATTCGTTGCCGGAGAACGTGGTACGGGCGGTTAGCTTGACGGAGTTTAAAAAGGGGTTAGATAGATTCCTAAAGGACAAGTCCATAGACCGCTATTAAATGGACTTGGAAAAATTCCGCATTTTTAGGTATAACTTGTCTGGAATGTTTTTACGTTTGGGGAGCGTGCCAGGTGCCCTTGACCTGGATTGGCCACTGTCGGTGACAGGATGCTGGGCTAGATGGACCTTTGGTCTTTCCCAGTATGGCACTACTTATGTACTTATGTACTTATGTACACTAACTGTTGTTACTATATCCTGTGGCAACGAGTTCCAGAGCTTAACTATTTGTTGAATGAAAAAAATATTTTCATCTGTTTTGAAAGTATTACCATCACCTAAGTGTGCATCTAGAAACATAACAGCTATGAAAACCACGGAGGGGAAACTCATACATGCTAACCATGAGATCAGGCTAGCTTTCCAAACATACTATCAACAACTTTATAAGGCTTCAGACCAGGAGGGACTATCAGGGGAATTATATCTAGAGGGCCTGCAAATCCCGAGGTTGCGGAGCTGTGACCGGAATCGCCTGAACGCTGAGATTAGCGTTGAGGAGGTGACCTGGGCCATAACCCAGAGCAAAACAGGCAAAGCCCCAGGCCCAGATGGATATAAAGCAGAATTTTATAAGCTGATGGGGGACTCAGTGATTCCTACCTTGGCTAGGGTATTTAATGAATGGATGGAAAAGGGTAAGATGCCTGAACATTTAAATTTGGCCCGAATAGTGGTGTTTCCTAAACCTAAAAGAGATGAAAAACTAGTTACGTCCTCCCTACTCAATCAGGAGGCAAAACTGTTTGCCAAAATACTGGCAAACAGACTAGGCAGAGTACTATCTGATCTTATACATCCAGCGCAGGTAGGATTTGTACAAGGTAGATCAGTTACGAAAAACATGAGGAACATTCTGGCGGCCCTGGAAGGATTGGGTCACGCCAAAGAACAAGCTTTGATGCAGAAAAAGCATTCGACAGAGTGGAGTGGCCCTTTCTGTACTCGGTGCTAGAGAAATATGGATTCAATGGCAACTTTATGCAGGCGATCAGAGCATTGTATTACTTACCGAGAGCGCAAGTGCTGGTAAACGGTAACGTATCAGGAGAAATACAGATTGGTAGAGGAACAAGGCAGGGGTGCCCTCTGTCACCCCTGCTCTTTGCGCTCCAATTGGACCCTCTCATTAGGGATATATATGATTGTAAAGCGATTCCTGGGGTGCAACTTAAGAAGCAGGAGTTCAAACTGGCTGCGTTTGCAGATGACTTGTTAATGATAATTACAAAGCCGAAGAACACACTTGAGAATCTTTTAGAGATCTTCCGTGAATATGGAGAATATTCGGGCTTCAAATTGAACATGGACAAGTCGGAAGCCCTTGCGATCAATGTGGACATCCAAAGCTTATGGCTGGATGGATTCCCTTTGAAACAGGCACATAACTTCTTTACATATTTGGGTATATTACTACTGGCTAGGCCGAGGGAGATATATCAATTAAATGTTGCAACGCTGTTAGAACAGACAACCCAACAACTAGTCTCCTGGGGCACCTTGACGTTGTCTCTGTCGGGGAGGATAAGTCTTATTAAAATGGTCATATTACCAAGGTGGCTCTATGCACTACAGATCTTGCCCATAGCATTGTTTCAGAAAGATATAAAACACCTATATCGACTACTGTTTAGGTTTTGCTGGGACAGGAAACGAGCTAGGATGCAGCAGAAGTATATGTTGGGAGGATGGAAGCAGGGGGGCTTGGGAATTCCCAATATTAAATATTATAATATGGCCTGCCTCCTACGTCAAGTGAGTGAGAGGATTTACCAGACCCAAGAACATACACCCCTGGAGATAGAAGATGCGCTCTTTAGTCCTTACCGCTATATTACACTACTACACTTGCGGAATACAGAGATTCCACATAAACATAGAAATAACGTTCTACTTAAACCAATAAGAGAAACATGGAGATTTTTAGGGACATTACTAGGAGGGGACCCGAGAACAACTGAACTTATAAATATTAAAGGGAATCCGGCCTTTGTACCTGGGTTGGAAAATAAAACTTTTGACAGATGGGAGCAGCTAGGGGTAATTGAATTAGCAGATGCATTAGGTGCAACTGGGGAAATCAAACCGCTGACACAGTTGATAGGCCAAAATGAACAGGGCTGGGGCGACAAATATGCACATTGCCAACTAAAGCACTACATACAATCACTAAGTAAAGAAGCATGAATAACAAATTAGGCAATAAAATTAAGACTTTCTTTGATGAGATCTCTGAACATGCCCCCTCCATATCACAAATACATCAGAAGCTGTGGAGTCTGGCCCCGGGGAAGGAACTGACTCAGCTCCGGCAGAAATGGGAAAAAGGCGTGGGAAGGGAATTGGACTCTTGGGACATGATGACGCAGCTCAAAGATATACCACACATAATAGGAGACTCGCGAACCCAGTGCTCCCGGGGAAGAAGCCTGACAGAATGCCAAGGTCCTCGAGAACGCGACACAGGCATTTCAGACAAGCACACGTCTAACTTTCTTCTTGAGGATCCCACCAATTTCAAGATATATGTCTCCATTTAAAAAAGGGACAGTAAAAGAAGCGAAGGGGAAAGGGGATGGGATTTGATATAGCGCCTTTCTGTGGTTGCAATCATAGAGGTTTACACATTATACACAAGGACTATACCTGGAGTAACTGAGGGTTGTGACTTGCCCAGAGTCACAAAGAGCTGCTGTGGGAATTCAGCCGGTTCCCCTGCTCCACTGCTTATATCTGGGCATAGCTGGATTTGACAACATTTTTGGAAACTTTTGAGAAGAAACTGGTTACTCCCTTTGTTGGTGATGTTGGCTTTGAAGTTTTTCAATATTATAGTATATTTCATAATTTGAAACATTCTGGGCCCGATATTCAGTTGGCGGCACTCGATATTATACCAAGAAATTCAGTGCTGGGCCATGTCTGGGCTTTGGGGTTATGGAGCCAGTGAAAACGTAGCCATTTAAGTGCAGTATTCAACATTTAACCATCTATGAGGAAGGTAGGACCGCTTCATTTGTTCATATTTATGCAGCCAGGTAACTGCTGACTCCACCCCAGAACACCCATAAAATTGCTGGTTTTGGCTTGTGCACTAACTGGCCGCTGAAAATGCCTGGTTGTCCCCAGACAGGTGAGGGGAGATGTTTGCCCTATAAGGGAGTTTCTCCCTTATATGACAGATTGGCCCGACCCACTGCATCCAGGAATGCACCAGGTGGGGCAGGATCCACCATTTTGAGAATGACTGCGCCAGAGGCAGAAGCAAGTGGGTATTTCTCTTATTATCAAGAGGTTCGGGGGGGGGGGGGGGGGGGGGGGGGGGAGGGAAGAGAACTACTAGACACCATGGAGAGGTAATGGAGTTAGGACGGGATAGTAAAATGCAGTGGCATGCTTTTTAATGTAACCCTTCACCGCTCAGGCACCAACAGTAAAGGTGACATTTATCAACGAGCCTCGCGTTACTGCCATGATTTAATGCAGCAGTAATTTGCATGCTCACTGATTATAGCACGTCATGATTTGCAGTAGAGCTGTGGATCTACCATGAGGCTTACTGCATTTGCCCCAAAGTTTGATAATGTGAGTTTTACATCTGGGTACATCTTTTTTGTTAAAATTTCCTTGTACATGTTTGGTAAAATATAGAGATGTTTTCTGTATCAAATGAGCTTTCTCAGCTACTGTTGTTTTTGAGTAATAAGTTAGTCCAAGAAGACGAAGCTATTTTGGTTTCCCCTTTTGTAAAAAGGTTCTTCAAAATATGCCTGGAAAAAGGATTTTTCACCCTTTGTCTCCCTTCTAGAACCTTTCTTATAATTTATTTCTTGTTGCTACTTGCTTAAGTCTCAGATTCTCTATTCTAATGTAATGTCTTGATTTTGATTTTCTAATCCTTTCAATTAGCAAGCAACATACATTTTAATGATCTCACATATATGTCGTATACAGCTCACTGTAAATTTACACAGTCTAGTTCATAAACAAAAATGAAAAAATCTGCACCCTAATAACATCTAAAACATAATTAAAGCAGCAGTATCCTCAAAGGTTCCCTAATTAGCCAAATGCTTTTTAAAAGAAAACCCTTCACTAACTTTTGAAATTTCAAATAATCTCATTCACAGAGTAACTCCACTGACAGAGAATTCCAGAATAATGGGCCAATGACTGTTTGGTCATATTGCTTATACAGGAGTGGCCTAGTGGTTAGGGTGGTGGACTTTGGTCCTGGGGAACTGAGGAACTGAGTTCGATTCCCGGCACAGGCAGCTCCTTGTGACTCTGGGCAAGTCACTTAACCCTCCATTGCTTACCGCATTGAGTCAGCCATGAGTGGGAAAGCGCGGGATACAAGTGTAACAAAAAAAAAAATTACTTATTGTCGTATCTCTTCTTAAAGTAATGCTACTGATAGGTCATAACGATTCAACAACTCACACAGATAACCCGAGTCTTCATTCATAAGCAGTGAATGAATTAAGGTTCCCAGCTTCCACAATGGGAAGCCAAAATAACCGAACCAAAACCAGAGTAATATGATCCTGCAGAGGACAACCGGTCACCAGTTTGACTGTGGAGTTCTGAACCAGCTGTAATGCTTCTATAGTATATTTTGGGAACCCTAAATATAAATTGTTACAATAGTCGTAACTTGCTCATATCAGACACTTGAACCAGTAACTGAAATATACTTACCGTTGAGCATATGTTGTAGCTTATGTAATAGTTGCAATGTATAAAAAGCAAGCTTTCACGACTGAACGCCTAATTCCAATCACCTCTTCCTGTATTTACCATTAATTCTATAGGGAGTTCATTGATCAAGTGGTGAGATTTAACACCAAGTTATTGCTTTTTAAATAAGGGTGTTCAAGCAATTTCAGATCAATATCATAAAGGCAACAAAACTTGAATATCATGACTAGAAAGCCAATGCTGATATCCTTCTTGCTGCAACAAAGCGGTCGACAATTGCATTGCACTGTTAAGTAGAAGTGTTGAGGGCCAAGAACCTTGTGATACTTCAAACATCCTTCCAAGATGAAACAATATCCTCCTAGAGCAACAAAGAACTTAGAAAACATCTCCTAACTTAGCTAACTTTAACTCCCTCAGCTGCCATCTGCCATCAAATCTTATAGCGTGCATATCATTCGCATAGTATTGGCTTTGATCATGAGGGAGTTAGTTTTGGTTGCTGTTGTGGCGGTAAACTCTGGTGTTGTTCCATGCAGTTCTGGAGTTTTGATCATCAGCGAGGTAGAAGCAGCTAAATTCTTCAGGTAATTCTTTGAACAGGTGCTTAGGTACTGTAAGGGTGAGTAGTGCCATCTCTGTATTTGAAACTTGTTATAACTTTGTGGAATGACGGTTTGGCAAAAATCTAAGGCCCCCTGTTGTCAAGCTGCTTTAGCAACGCCAACAAAGCCCATTGCTTTGAATGTTCTCCGTTGGCATTGCCGTGTGGCTTGATAAAAGGGGGGCCTAAGTTAGCCATGAAAAGGTTTATATACTGATGCAAAGTTGGGAAAAGTTTTTATCATCTTATATTTATGCATTTTACTTTTACTACTTCTTATACTTCTGCATATGCTTTTAAGGAATGTGTGTTCCTTGACCTAAGCTCAGAATTTTATAGTCAGATCCCAAGTGCTGAGTACTTTTGAATAATTATTGGAGGTTTTTTCCTCTTACAGGTATTTTCATTTTCTTTCTCTACAGGCACTGTTAAGGCCCAGAGTGACACGTGGAAAGGAAGCAGCTATTCTCTGGTAAAGTCTCTTTATGTATTACAAAATGGGTTTGATAGAAATGAATCTGGTAAAATAGTCAGGTCTGTGCTGCTGAATGGTGGGAAATCATATTCTGACTCTGTAGGGGGAACGGGAGAGAGACAGCCACAGCCTCATTGTATTGTTTATTGTGGGGACAGCAGGTCACTTTGTTTATGGTGGAAAGATGGGGAACAGGATTTACTTGTTGTATGCTGCTCTGATATAAAGCAGGAGGGTGGACTGGGGGAGGCCAAGCGTTTCCTCTTCCCCCTTCCCTCCTTGCTATTGCAACCTTTGTGCCCTCCCCCCAATCATACTTTTGCTCGTGGAGATGCTCCAGCCCCACCGGCTGAGGTTTCATTGGTAGCCGCTAGAGCCCTTCCCTACTTACTGAGAAGCAGGGAAACAGGCAGGCTGCTCCAGCTTCTGACGCCAGCATTACTACTGCTACTTATTTCTATCTGCCTACTAGACGAACACAGCGCTGTACACTGCACATGTTGGAGACGGTTCCTGTTCCACAGAGCTTACAATCTAATCAAGACAGACAAACAGGACAAATAAGGGATAAGGGAATTAGAAAGGTTGGGAATAATAAAACAGATATGGGTACTGAAGATCTAGAGATGGCAGTAACTAGTGAGGTAATTAAATTTGATGACGACACAAATGTATTCAAAGTTGTTAAATCGCAAGAGGAACTTACGAGGCGGGGCATCCAAATGGCAGATGACATTTAATATAAGCAAGTGCAAAGTGATGCATGTGGGAAAGAGGAACACAAACTATAGCTACGTAATGCAGGGTTCCACATTAGGAGTCACTGACCAGGAAAGGGATTTAGGCGGTGGCTAAGAAAGCAAATAGAATGTTAGGTATTATTAGGAAAAGAATGGAAAACAAAAATGAGAACATTATAATGCCTTTATATCGGTTCATGGTGCGACCGCACCTCAAATATTGTGTTCAATTCTGGTCACTGCATCTCATAAAAGATACAGTGGAATTAGAAACGATAGAGAAGGGCGACGAAAATGATAAAAGGGATGGGACCAGTTCCCTATGATGAAAGGCTAAAGTGGCTGGGGCTCTTCAGCTTGGAGAAAAGACGGCTGAGGGGGAAATATGATAGAGGTCTATAAAATAATGAGTGGAGTGGAACAGGTAGACGTGAAATGTGTTTACTCTTTCCAAAAAAACTAGGACTAGGGGGCACGCAATGAAGCTACAAAGTAGTAAATTTAAAACGAATCAGAAAAGTTTTGTTCACTCATCGTGTAATTAAACTCTGGAATTCGTTGCCAGAGAATGTGGTAAAAGCAGTTAGCTTAGCGGGGTTTAAAGAGGTTTTGCTAGCTTCCTAAAAGAAAAAGTCCATAAGCCATTATTAAAATGGACTTGGGAAAATCCACTTCTTATTTTGGGATAAGTGGAGGAGTGGCGTAGTGGTTAGGGTGGTGGACTTTGGTCCTGGGGAACTGAGGAACTGAGTTCAATTCCCACTTCAGGCACAGGCAGCTCCTTGTGACTCTGGGCAAATCACTTAACCCTCCATTGCCCCATGTAAGCCGCATTGAGCCTGCCATGAGTGGGAAAGCACGGGGTAGAAATGTAACTAAAATAAAAAAATAAAATGTATTGTATTGTTTTGGGATCTTGCCAGGTATTTGTGACCTAGATTGGCCACTGTTGGAAACAGGATACTGGGCTTGGTGGACCTTCGGTCTTTCCCAGTATGGCAGTATTTTACAGTTTTCCCTTTTCTGGAAAAAATTTGTTTCACTTGTTTCAGCAATGCAAGAATTAGCAGCGATGAATTTATTGAGAGATGTTTTGACATTTGCTGAAAGTTCACTTCTTTCCGAGAGTTTGTTATTTTTGCCTTCTTTTTGAGTTTTGTGTGGAATTTGAGAAATTTTTGAGAAATTTAATTTGAAATTGTATTTTGGCAATATGGGTGCGAAAAGTTCAGACTGCTCGATTGTTTGGAATTCCTTGACATGATGTCCTCTAGGTCCTGTAGGTATCCAGAGGTACTTAGCTGTCAGAACACTACTAAACAGCAATTATTCTGGACTCGTGTCTAGGGGAGCGTACCTCTTTAGCCCAATGACTAACTAGTTGTTGTAAAAGGAACAGTGCCACAGATGGAATATATATTATTTATTAAGCAAAGAAATATATATATAAATAGTTCTGAAGCAAAATGCCAAGCAAAATACAAAATAACTTGCTATAAAAATAGATTATCACCCAAAATATAGATAATGGTCTATATTTCTAACTAAATGAGTGATTACACAACCAATAGCAATACTGATATCCTAATGATTAGCATTAGAAGTTACACCACACGTCTTATGCAAAATACTGTTAGCAGCTAAATTCATAGACATAAGTCATGACATAACCATCTGTCACAGACAAAGGAAAGAACTAATTATCCCCAAGACCATAGGTAGTAAATCCTGGTATCTCACCCTGCAGTCTGTGGCAGACTTCCAATGGTAAAGAAGCGGATTCTTCCTCGTAGACTCAAGCTGAAGTCTCAGCGAGTCTCTCAGTCCAGGAATAAAGTCCCAGATCTGTATTCTGGACACGGATTACACAGTCATAAGTAAAGCCGTAAACTGTAGCTGAGCGAACCTTGTGAATTTGTTACAAGGTATGCAGTTCACTGGTGTTTAGGAAAATCAGTCTCTGGCTATTCTCGAGCCTTCTATCCACCTGCAAGTCTTCCGGTCGTCTCCCTCTTCTTTCTCTCTTCAGTCCAAACTTTTTGGTATCCAAGGGTCAGATGATACCTGTGGACCAATCACAGATGGTGTAATTATGTCCAACCAGCTTCATGGTCAAGAAGCGAGCCTTTGTTCTAGTATCAACAGCAAGCAAACCTCCCTGTCTGCTCAGATACTCCTGGAGCCATGTGTGTCTGTCCTCCAATCTTCCCAGGAGATAGCAGCCAGTTTGCAACTCAGAATATGTCCTTGGATGACATCATCATGCTATGCTCAGCACTAATGTTCCTTTGACAAAGCTGGTTACTGATATGTACAGGCCAAGATGTAATCCATATTGTTATAATAATGGCTGTATAGGCCAAGACCAGCAAAGGTGAGATCTCAGGTAAATACTCCTATAGTCCCTTGGATTCTATTTTGATTGCTTTTAAAAATGTCAGTTCTGCATGATATTGAACTTTTTATCCTGTCTTTGTTTGGAGTAACATTTCTAAGGTATTTTGTTGGCATAGTAATGTGGCATACTATGCCATACTTTCTATTGTTTGAATATTTTTACTGCTGTAATTGTCTATTGCTTGTGTTTGACTTATTCTTGTTGTACACCACCTTGAGTGAATTCCTTCAAAAAGGCGGTAAATACTAATAAATAAATAATTGATACAGGCATTGAAGACCTTGGGAGCTGAAACCTCTATAGTTACGTGCAAACTGGCAAGGGTGGAATTGTGGTCCTTTTGGGAAAAGACTGCTATGTTTGTGAGATTCAGGTCCAGCTTTCTGGTTCCTAGACTTATCGACTGTTAGACAAAGATCTTTCAGAAGACAGCATCCTGTTTCCAACCGTGGCCAATCCAGGTCAGAAGTACCTGGCAAGATCCCAAAACAGTAAGCTAACTGCTTTTACTACATTCTCTGGCAACAAACTCTAGAGTTTAATTACACGTCGAGTGAAGAAATATTTTCCCTGATTGGTTTTAAATTTACTACTCTGTAGCTTCATTGTGTGGCCCTAGTCCTAGTATTTTTGGAAAGAGTAAACAAGCGATTCACGTCTACCCGTTGCACTCCACTCATTACTTTATAGATCTTTATAAAATACGTAGGTATTACTTATCTATAAATGTAGTCAGCAGCCCCTTCTCTGTCTTGCCACATTTATCCCTCAAATGCCCTCTGCCCGTTCTATGAGAATGAAAGGTAGCCAGTGAGTTTTTTATCTTGCTCATCGTGGTAGCAAATCTCACTCTTTGTTCTGGTGGAGGTAATGCATTTGGTCTGTATTAATATGAAGTTTATGGTTATATAGGCCTGTCTTATGGTTTTGTTTTGTCTCACAACAGTTTCCTTCTGTTTCAGTGTTGTGCTTAGTTTGCTTACCCACTTCCCCTTTGCCTAATATTACATTTTGTTTAAATTTGCCACTCAGTGTGACATATATGCCAATAGTAGGGGAAATCAGGAGGGGGAGAAAACCTTTTTTATATCACTGTTGTTTCATACCTTTTTTCATTTTTCTATGTTTAAGCCAGTGGTTCCCAAACTTGGTCCTGGAGGCACCCTAGCCAGTCAGGGGCTCAGCATATCCACAATGAATATTCATGAGCCATATCTGCATGCTCTGCCTCCACCACGTGCAAATCTATCTCATAAATATTCATTGTGGATATCTTGAAAACCCAACTGACTGGGATGCTTCCAGCACCATCTTTGGGAACCACTGGTTTAAACTGATGCTGTAATAAGTAGTTTCTTGTATTATTACCTTGGCTGATCCATAAGTATGCATAAGTACATAAATTACAGTTGGTCCAGATCTGGCTCCTAGGTCCTAAGTAAATTTGTCGAGGCCTTCCTTAAGCAGTAAACTACATATATCAGGTATATGGTAAGCCGTATTGTAGAAAATCTTTAGCATCATATCTATGTTAGTTGAATGTTGTAATGCATCGCTTGTTAGGTGTATCATTAGTATTATGCTAACATTGTATTATATCTCTGGTATTTGAATTCCAGTGCTGTTAAATGTGTATATTTTTGATACTGTTTCAAGGTAGTTCTATTAGTTTTCAATTTACTATTTGTTTATTCTTGGTTATTTTACTATTGTTATGCTGTTAACAAATTTATAACTTGTATGTTAAATTGTACCTACTGTACACCACCTTGGGTGAATCTCTTCATAAAGGCCAGTAAATAATTTTTTTTTTTTTTTTTAAGCGCATGGTAGGTGAATTTTCCATTACTTTGGGCTAATGGCTCCTTTAAATACTTCGGCATTTTTCTGATTACAGATGCCTTGCAAATATATTACCTTTTATTATTATTATTTTTTTTTTTGACAAATATATTACCTTAACATGCAAAAATGATTGGCACACACAAAATCTCAGCTGGGGATGTGGTAGAATTTACCCTTATTTCTGGGGAGAATAAGTATTTTTAAGATGTCACTTTTTTTTCGAAATGGTTATGTGTTGCAGGTTTTACCTTTGTATTTGTTTAAGATTACTTTATTGTTTGGTTTCTTGTTTCTATTGGCAGGGGAAAAATGCCTAAGCTACAGCTTCAAGTACTGTTTGGCTGTTGATCTTGGGGAGGTTAAGACTTCCAGATTTAAGTACATATAACAAGGCTTGTCTATTGAGGCATTTGAGGGATTAGATTTGGATATGCAAGATTATATGCCTTTGTTATATGAATTAGTTGCCAGAGAATTAAAGGCAGTTAGCTTAGCGGAGTTTAAAAAAGGTTTGGACAACTTCCTAAAGGAAAAGTCCATAGACCATTATTAAATAGACTAGGGGAAAATCCACTTTCTGGGATAAGCAGTATAAAATGTTTTGTACTTTTTTGGGATCTTGCCAGGTATTTGTGACCTGGATTGGCCACTGTTGGAAACAGGATGCTGGGCTCAATGGACCTTTGGTCTTTCCCAGTATGGCCATACTTATGTATGTACTTATGAGTTCTTGGCCCCTTGGTGTTCTGTACGTTTGCTTCACGCTCCCTCTAGGTTCCTTCCCAGATGATTAAAATCCAGTATTATACAGGTACCTTTATGAACACTTTGGAAAGAGGTAGCAAAGTTACGGAATCGAGACCTCTTGATTTGGATTTAATTCCCATTAGAGGTAACTGATTTTCCTTCTGTATGGACACAGAGGTGTTTCTTAGTTACGGAATCGAAACCTTTTGATTCGGATTTAATTCCCATTAGAGGTAACATTGATTTTCCTTCAGGTATGGACACAGAGGTGTTTCTTAGATGTTAGACAAGGGATGTCACTCATTTAGTACACATTATAATGGAACAAGGGAACATTATGCCATTTTCTACATTTTAAAGACTTTTGCTAGATTCTCAGATTTCTTAGATGATCAATTATAGCATTATGTAAATCACATTATGGTAAAACCTTACGAGTGTGTTTGAAGTCTCCTTTCCATTTCTGAATTACATGTGTGATTGACTCAAAAATTGAGGGAGGCTGTTCATTCCGATATAGTGGGTAGATGAGATAGGGATCTGGGTGTTCAGTTAATAATTGCAGGTGTACCAGTATTGATTTATGCCACTGATATGCATGAATGTCAGTTCCAAGTTCTACTTCGGGGTTACGCCACTCAAAAACAAGCATGGAATATGGGTTCTCTGAATTCTAGTGTTTGTTTTAAATATCAACAAGGGTTTTGGAAAAGTGTCCTAGGCTAGGGGAATGCTATTGGTCAGAGTGTACTTTTTTCTCCATTGGGCGTTATCCTTGACAAGTATGAAGTGAAGGATATTCAAGATGAGGGTGCATTGTGTATTTGTCTGGAAAGAATATGTTATTTATTTATTTATTTGGATTTTGTTCACTCAGTAGTAGCTCACGGTGAGTTACATTCAGATACATTGGGTATTTCCCTGTCCCTGGAGGGATCACAATCTAAGTTGGTATCTGAGGCAATGGAGAGTTAAGTGACTTGCCCAAGATCACAAGAAGCAGAAGCGGGATTTGAACTGGCCACCTCTGGATGTCAAGACCGGTGCTCTTACCACTAGGCCACTGCTGCACTCCACTGTGCAGAATTAGGTTTAAGCTGAGCCTCCATCTGTTTGGCCATGATGTATAGTTTCATTGTCTAATGATGTTAGAATTAAGAGGAGCGAATCTTATCTTTAAATTTAGAAAGTTGTTTTTGTCTATTTGGGAAGCTTATAGTCAAGCTTTGGCTTCTAAAGCAAGAAGGTTTATTTTAAATTCTTTACATTGATAACTGGAATGGAGAAGCGAGATATTCAGAGGTGTAAGAGTTCAGTCTCCTGTATAGCTGTTCGGCATATATTCTAAGAATGGGTGGGAAGGAGGAGGTTATGAGGGAAAAGATGAGACAACTATTTTCTGGTTTCATTTAGAAATGTAAAATACTTATTCAGTTACTAGTAAAAGAGGCCCGTTTCTGACAGAAATGAAACGGGCGCTAGCAAGGTTCCACACCCCCCTCCCTCCCTCTCTCTCCTCCGAGTTCCGACCCCCCTCCCTCCCCTCTCCTCCGAGTTCCAGACCCCCGCGCCTCCTTCCCCTCTCCTCCGAGTTCCAGACCCCCGCACCTCCCTCCCTCTCTCTTCTCTGAGTGCCCCTTGCCTTCCTAAGTGCCGGCTGTAAGTTAAAAATTCTTACCTTGGGGTCCGGCGTCAGCAGTGAAGGCGAGCGGCACTTCAGACTGCCTTCCCATCTGTCTCAGCTGTGACTCTGGTCCCACCCTCATTTCCTGTTTCCTGAAGGGCAGGACCAGAGGCACAGCTGAGAGAGATGGGAAGGCAGTCTGAAGCTCCGTGTGTTTCCGTACTCCTC
The DNA here is from genome assembly GCF_901765095.1 of Microcaecilia unicolor. Classification (NCBI taxonomy): domain Eukaryota; kingdom Metazoa; phylum Chordata; class Amphibia; order Gymnophiona; family Siphonopidae; genus Microcaecilia; species Microcaecilia unicolor. The sequence continues at coordinate 13,016,756 of NC_044032.1, read as the reverse complement.
CCCTTGCTTTGACTTCAGTGCGTGCCTGCCTAGCAGACCACCTCCGAGGGAGGCATGGTCCCAGGCACATTCGGACGTTGGAGGTGAGAATTATTATATAGGATAAGTGCATTCACTCTGCAGCTCCTCAGTACCTCTCCACCCTCATCTCTCCCTACATTCCTCCCCAGGAACTCCGTTCACTGGGTAAATCTCTCTTATCTGCACCCTTCCCCACTGCTAACTCCAGACTCCGTTCCTTTTATCTTGCTGCACCATATGCCTGGAATAGACTTCCTGAGCCGGTACGTCAAGCTCCATCTCTGGCCGTCTTCAAATCTAAGCTAAAAGCCCACCTTTTTGATGCTGCTTTTAACTCCTAACCCTTATTCACTTGTTCAGAACCCTTATTTTATCATCCTCACTTTAATATTCCCTTATCTCTTGTTTTTCTTGTTTGTCTGGCCTAATTAGATTGTAAGTTCTTCGAGCAGGGACTGTCTCTTCATGTTCAAGTGTACAGCACTGCGTACGTCTAGTAGCGCTATAGAAATAAGTAGTAGTAGTAGTGGTAGTGGCACATACCCACCCCCCATCACCAAACATTTAAAAGCATGCCTGGGTGGTCTGATGAACCCCTGGCCCCCCTCCCGACCTGAACCCCCTTCTAATGTTAGGAAAACAAAAAGCCGTGGTGGTCTATTGGATCTCTGGCCCCTCTTCTTGACCCAACTCCCTTCCACTAGTTAAAAAAGAAAGTCCTGGTGGTCTAATGGATCCTCGACCCCCCCCCCCCGTAGCCCCTCCCTCCCCTCTAAGTCTTAAAGAAAAAAATCCCTGGTAATCTAGTGGGAGCTGCACTCCACCCCAGGCCTAGTCCTCCCCTGGCTCCGCCATCTGCAAAATAGTTGGAGCCTGTGTACCATATAAGGTAGATAGGTTCCGCTCAGTGCTTCCCAGGATGCACCAGGTGGGATGGGGCACTGCCCGGAGGCAGGACAGGTGGGGATTGCTTCTTCTTCCTTTGAGTTAATACCTGTGCTGAAACCATTTGAGAATTCAGCACACACATAAACCTGTAATGCTGTGGTAGTTGTGCTTTCTTGTGGAATTTTTAAGAAACCTCAGACAGATTCTCTAAAGAGTACTAAGATCCTACGTTTCTTTCAGACAGCTTCTGGTGACATTATTTAAAATTGGTGATTTTTTTTTCCATTTTAGGCTTTTGGTGGTTCATGATTCAGAATGTTTATTTCATATCAGACTTATTAGTATTTGCTCAATTTATTTATTGTTTTACATTTGTGAATTTACCTTTTTTTAAATTGATATTTGCAATTCTTTCTGTTCTGTTCTATTGTCTTTTTTACTTTATCATTCTTATTATTTGATGATATGTCAGCTCCAGTCCAATGATCTTCCACTTAAACAATTGAATTCAAATAAATAAATTCTGGAGAAGATGGGTGCTGAGTCCTGTGTTGCACATGCAGGAGTAGAAGGGAGGAGGGGTTGGCAGGTTTTTATTAGACATATAGGGAGGTGGGGCAGTAAGGTCTGTATTGGTCATATGAAGAGCGTATTGATCATATAACAGGATAGTGGGGGTCTTTAAGCACATTGGGGATGAGGGGTGGCAGTGGGTTTATTATTGAGCATACAGGGGAAGGGACAGCAGGGTCAGTATAACATGCTTTTCATTATCTCTGTTCTCTGTTATAGGTGTTGGCAGGATTGTGAACTGCCACCATGGTTGCGCTTTCTCTGAAGATCAGCATTGGAAATGTTGTCAAGACTATGCAGTTCGAGCCATCCACTATGATCTATGACGCATGCCGTATCATCCGGGAGAGGGTACCTGAAGCACAGATGGGGCAGCGTAAGTTTTTAGCTTTGGTTTCTATTAGTTCTGTGGTCAGTAGCCGGCCCGTGGCAGTTGGTGTTATTTTTAAACATGTGAACCAGTGTTTTTTAAAATGCTGATTGCCACAAACTGAATTAGGCTCCATTATTCAGTTCTACTACTACTATTTAGCATTTCTATAGCGCTACAAGGCGTAGGCAGCGCTGCACAAACATAGAAGAAAGACAGTCCCTGCTCAAAGAGCTTACAATCTAATAGACAAAAAATAAAGTAATCAAATCAATTAATGTGTACAGGAAGGAGGAGAGGAGGGTAGGTGGAGGCGAGTGGGTACAAGTGGTTACGAGTCAAAGCAATTTTAAAGAGGTGGGCTTTCAGTCTAGATTTAAAGGTGGCCAAGGATGGGGCAAGACGTAGGGGCTCAGGAAGTTCCTGCTCTGAATATCTGGGCTGTGGCGGCACCAGGAATGCAGCTATGTAGGTGCAGTATCCAGCCCACTACTTGCGTCAGCTAACCGGGGAGCAGGCTGAATGTTGGCTTTTTTTTTTTTTTTTGCCAATCCTCCTTTGACCTTCCACCCCTCTATAGTCTCCCCCCTGAGCCTATCTTAAGGGTCTATGGTGGTTCAGTGTAGAGAAGGCAGGAGCGATTCCCACTCACTCCTGCCTGTGCCCAGTTACGGGTTCAAAATGGCTGTCTCAACGTCCAGCACTGGCCATTAGGGAACTGGGCATGGGCTAGAGTGTGGGAATTGCTCCTACCCTCCCTACACTAGATCACTGGTGACCCTTAAGAAAGGCTGGGGAAGGGGGAGAAGCTGTTGTGGAGGTGGGTTTGGGAGGGGGGAAGCTCTTGGGGGTTTGGAGAAGAGGGTTGACCAAAAAAAGTTGTCATTCAGCCAGCTACCTGATTAGCTGAATATTGCCACTTCCCAGTTAAATATTGTGTCTGCCCCTGAACCACCCAGGTATTAACCATAGTGCTGTGACCATCACAGATAATATTGGCAGACAGCAGGGTTTAACTGGCTGGAAGCCACTCCTGTCTGTTTAAGGCCTATTATTGACCTTTGGTCTCTGTTTCTTGCCTTGGAAATGGAGTATTTTGGGGATAATTTTATAAAGCTCTTGCTTCCTGTAAAGCCTATTTTGGGCCTTTATGAAATTGAGTGAATGCCTATGTGTGTGTATAATATAAATGCTAGGAAAGGGTGGATTTGCTTTTATGCAGTATGCATTTAAGCATTTCTGGAACAAATCGGGAGCTGCAGTGTATTCATATAGTTAATAGGGCTTCCTTTACGTTACTTCCCACTGTTCTACGACATTTGGGTAGTTATGTCCATTGACCAGCAGGTGGAGATAGAAAACTCAGAACTGAGCTGCCCCATATATTCTCAGCCAGCCAGCCCAGTTCTCCAGTATTTTCTGTCTCCATCAGCTCTGTCGAGCAGGGACTGTCTCTTCATGTTCAAGTGTACAGCGCTGCGTATGTCTAGTATCGCTATAGAAATGATAAGTAGTAGTAGTAGTAGTGGATGGACATGATTTTTCTGGTTCTGAGGCCCTTCTCCTGGCCCAGTTGGTCAACTGGTCTCCCAATCGAACTTGGCAGTGATGGCCTAGTGTGAGTCAAATCTGGTGGTGCCAGATCCTTGTCTCTGGTCCCCACAGAACCCTATGCTCTCTGCTTTCCCCTCTGCTCTCTAGTGCTGCCTGACAACAACTTTAAAGCGAAAACAAACAAATAAACATGAACAACAGATAAAGTTAAGAGAAGGCTGTTTACAGACTCTCTTAATTGCAGCAGTTTTCCTGGACATGGAGCAGGCATTGCAGGACTATGCTCGTGGGCAATCTAGGACAGCTTCCGGTTGGGGGGGCTGTGAGTTGAGAGTGGTGTCTCGGAGAAGAGAGTGGGCTGGGGGTGACCTGCCTTGGAACCGAGATTGAGGGGCATTAGTGGCTGGGCTTCCACTTCAGTGGTTTGTACAAAAAATAAAATGGCACCCTGTTTGCCGCTTGGCGACTGCTGTGGGGTTTAGCGGTTTTCCACCTGCATAGCACTTGATGGCACAACAGTGTCCTTTTTGTAGACTCCCCTTCTCAGTGAGATTGTTTTCTGCTGTTTGTGAAAAAACCCAAAACAAAAACCGGGGGTGCTTTTGGCGCCAGCAGGGGAGTTCTACTGGCAAACGAGGACAGCAGAAGCAGGGTATGGCTTCATCAGGCTCTTCTCTGTTAGCTCCTGGCCTGGAGGTTTTCTGGGTAGCAGTTGAGCGGGCTCCCCTTCCTTTGGCAGTGCTTGGTTGGTGCTGGGATTAGTCCTAGTGGTGCCAAGCCCCTGCCTTAATTGCCTACCTTTCTTCTTTTAGGCTAGGCCGGCTGTAGAGCCTGGGTATGCTTGGATGGCCGACGTACCACTATTTTTATTCTAGCCAACCCCCCCCCCTTCCAAAAAAACCCAAAACCACCAAGATAGCCGCGCCGCTAGGCTTTTACTTTGTCTGTGCTCCTTGGGGGCTCTTTTCATTTCTTGAGGATTGGGCTACGGGAGCCCTCTGCCCTTAGGTCGACCCAATATCTCCCTCTTTGGGCCGCTGCAAGTGTCTGTACCTTCCCATGTTTTATTATGCAGCCAGTCCCTTAGGGCTGTGGTAGTCACCCAGGGGCTCTGATTTCTTGTGGTCTTGTCCCGCTGCGGTCTTCCCCTCATCAGTTGAGGAGCTTCAGAGGTCTTTCTTCTCCATTGCGGGGGTCTCTGACCATCGACAGTCTCTTGGGCCGTAGTGGTCTCTTATCTCCTATGAAGCATGACCTCCTTTCTGGCGAAGTTCTTCTGTGTGTCTCAGCTGGAGTAGCCAGCTAAATTTAAAACTCTATTGTCAGCAATCGTCCGGACGAGCCCCCAAATGTCAGCAATCGTTGTCTAGGGTTGGTCCCAGGTCCAGTTCACAGAGGCAGTGGGTTCCCAAAGAATACACACTCCACACGGGTTTGGATATATATATATAAAGAAAATATATTGTATGTTTGCGTATATGTATAGGCTCACAAAGGGTGCAAGACTGTCTGTGTGTGTGTGTGTGTTTAGAGAAAGAGAAAGAACAGTTACGTCAGCAAAGCCATGTGCAGAGAGAAGGAAAGAGAGAAAAACTGCCAGCCCCAGAGCCCTGTGCTCTGGGGCTCAAGATGGTTGTAGGCAGAGGGAAAGAAAGAAAAGTTCAAGCAGAGCTCTATGCTCTGCTGCCCAGAGAAAGACAGAGAGAGACGTAGTGCCCTGGACAGAGAGAGAGCCATGAGCATGTGCTCTGCTTTTATACCTCAAGAACAGAAAGAGATCAAAAACTTATCTTCCTTCCCAGCCAAACTCCAGTGTACTTTCTTTTCTCCGAGGACAAGCAGGCTGCTTGTTCTCACGACTGGGTGACGTCCGCGGCAGCCCCCACCAACCGGAAAAAAGCTTTGCGGGACGGTCGGCACGCAGGGCACGCCCACCGCGCATGCGCGGCCGTCTTCCCGCCCGTGCGCGACCGCTCCCGCCAGTTCCTTTTTTTCCGCGCCTGGAGAGAGTCGTGCCTGTGCCGCTCTCTCTTTTTCAGCCCCGGAAAACCGTCGCGTTTACGCGAACTTCTTCTTTTATTTCTTCTTTTATTATTTAGTTTCCGCGCGCTCCACTTTTCTTTTAAAAAAAAAAAAAAAAGGAGCACGCGCTCCCATTTTCCCTCGCTTCCAGCGGGGACGTTGCATTGCGGCCTAGTGGCCGCACGGTCGTTTTCTTTTTCGAGGTGTGATTTCCGCCACCATCGACGACTTTAATTTCGCCGACGCGATTTTTCCGTCGATGTCCTCGAAGGTCCCGAGTGGATTTAAGAAGTGTGGTCGGTGCGGCCGGCCCATCTCGCAGACCGACACCCACGCTTGGTGCCTCCAGTGCCTCGGGCCGGAGCACAATTTCAAGTCGTGTCCCCTGTGTCTCGGTCTCCGGAAACGGACTCAGGTTGCGAGGCAAGTTCAACGGGACCGTATTTTTGGAACTTGCGCCGGCCCCTCGACGTCGACCTCGACGGCATCGGTATCGACGCCCGGCCCTTCGGTACCGGTATCGATGCCCGAGACATCGGCACCGATGGCATCGACCCCAGGAGAACAGGTCCCGTCGGCCCGCCGGTCCGCCGGTGAGGGTAGAGGTGAGAGGCCGCGTGGGCAGTCGGCCCCGGTCACTCCCTCAGCCCATGGCCCACGGGACCGAACCCTGTCTGACCCGGTCCCTCGAGACCGAGGGGGATCGTCATCCTCCTCCTCCATGCCTCCCGGCACCGGTGACGGGCATCGGAAGAAGGATAAGAAGCGCCGTCACCGGTCGCCCTCGATGCATATCGGAGAGGAGTCGACGCCGAAGCGTCTCCATCGAGAGGAGAGATCCCCGTCGGTGATAGAGGTGCCGACGCAACAGGGTCCCGGCACCTCGGTGTCGTCTCCTGGCTCCCATCAGATTCCGGCACCGACACCCCTACCGGCCCCACCGCCTTTCCCGGCAGCGGGCCTGGACGAGTGCCTCAGAGCCATCCTTCCGGGGATCCTGGAAGGGCTGATGCGCCAGGCTGTGCCGGCGCCGGGGGTGCTTGCGCCCTCGGCGCCGATGACTGTGGCGCCGGCGAGCTCTAGCCCGGCGCCGGGGCAGTCGACACCGCCGCCGCTTGCGGTGCCGGTCTCGACCGCCACGCAGGTGGAGTCCCCGTCGATGTCGATGGAGGGAGCTCCGTCCCCGCCGACGCGGGAGCCCACCGCTCGACGACACCGAGACCTTGGTGCTTCGACGTCGAGCCGGGCCCGGTTCAGGACTCAGCTACATGAGCTTATGTCCGATACCGAGGATGAGGACTCGTGGGGGGAAGAGGAGGACCCTAGATATTTCTCCTCAGAGGAGTCTACGGGCCTTCCCTCGGACCCCACGCCTTCACCGGAGAGGAAACTCTCGCCTCCTGAGAGTCTCTCCTTTGCCTCCTTTGTGCGGGATATGTCTATCAGCATTCCCTTTCCCGTGGTCTCTGTGGAAGAGCCGAGGGCCGAGATGCTCGAGGTCCTCGACTATCCATCACCACCTAGAGAGTCCTCCACGGTACCGCTGCACAATGTCCTCAAGGAGACACTGCTTCGGAACTGGGTGCGACCATTAACTAACCCCACCATTCCCAAGAAAGCAGAGTCCCAGTACAGGATCCACTCTGACCCAGAGTTAATGCGGCCCCAATTGCCCCATGACTCGGCGGTCGTGGATTCTGCTCTCAAGAGGGCACGGAGTTCGAGGGATACCGCCTCGGCGCCCCCGGGGCGGGAGTCTCGCACTCTGGACTCGTTTGGGAGGAAGGCCTACCAATCCTCCATGCTCGTGACCCGCATCCAGTCATACCTGCTCTATATGAGCATCCACATGCGGACCAATGTGCAACAGCTGGCGGACCTGGTCGATAAGCTCCCGCCGGAGCAGTCCAGGCCTTATCAGGAGGTGGTCAGGCAGCTGAAGGTGTGCAGAAAGTTCCTGTCCAGGGGTATTTATGACACCTGTGACGTGGCATCTCGTGCTGCGGCCCAAGGTATAGTGATGCGCAGGCTCTCATGGCTGCGTGCCTCTGACCTGGACAACCGCACCCAGCAGAGACTGGCCGACGTCCCTTGCCGGGGGGATAACATTTTTGGTGAGAAGGTCGAGCAGATGGTGGACCAACTGCATCAGCGGGAAACCGCTCTCGACAAGCTCTCCCACCGGGCGCCTTCAGCATCCACCTCCACAGGTGGACGTCTTTCCCGGGCCCGGCAGGCTGCACCTTACTCTTTTGCGAAGCGTAGGTACAACCAGCCGGCCCGAAGGCCTCGCCAGGCACAGGGACAGCCCCAGCGCGCTCGTTCTCGTCAACAGCGTGCGCCTAAGCAGCCCTCTGCGCCTCCACAGCAAAAGCCGGGGACGGGCTTTTGACTGGATCCACGGGAACATAGCCGCCCTACAAGTGTCCGTACCGGACGATCTGCCGGTCGGAGGGAGGTTAAAATTTTTTCACCAAAGGTGGCCTCTCATAACCTCCGACCAGTGGGTTCTCCAAATAGTGCGGTGCGGATACGCCCTGAATTTGGCCTCCCTGCCTCCAAATTGTCCTCCGGGAGCTCAGTCTTTCAGCTCCCATCACAAGCAGGTACTTGCAGAGGAACTCTCCGCCCTTCTCAGCACCAATGCGGTCGAGCCCGTACCACCCGGGCAGGAAGGGCGGGGATTCTATTCCAGGTACTTCCTTGTGGAAAAGAAAACAGGGGGGATGCGTCCCATCCTAGACCTGAGAGGCCTGAACAAATTCCTGGTCAAAGAAAAGTTCAGGATGCTTTCCTTGGGCACCCTTCTGCCAATGATTCAGAAAAACGATTGGCTATGTTCCCTGGATTTAAAGGACGCATATACTCACATACCGATACTGCCAGCTCACAGACAGTATCTCAGATTCCGCCTGGGCGCACGGCACTTTCAGTATTGTGTGCTGCCCTTTGGGCTCGCCTCTGCCCCACGAGTGTTTACCAAGTGCCTCGTGGTGGTAGCGGCCTACCTACGCAAGCTGGGAGTGCACGTGTTCCCATATCTCGACGATTGGCTGGTCAAGAACACCTCGGAGGCAGGAGCCCTCCGGTCCATGCAGTGCACTATTCAACTTCTGGAGTTGCTGGGGTTTGTGATAAATTACCCAAAGTCCCATCTCCGGCCATCCCAGTCTCTGGAATTCATAGGAGCGCTGCTGAATACCCAGACGGCTCAGGCCTACCTTCCCGAAGCGAGGGCCACCAATCTCCTGGCCCTGGCTTCGCAGACCAGAGCGTCTCAGCAGGTCACAGCTCGGCAGATGTTGAGACTTCTGGGTCATATGGCCTCCACAGTTCATGTGACTCCCATGGCTTGTCTTCACATGAGATCTGCTCAATGGACCCTAGCTTCCCAGTGGTTTCAAGCCACCGGGAATCTAGAAGATGTCATCCGCCTCTCCACCAGTTGCCGCACTTCACTGCTCTGGTGGACCATCCGGACCAATTTGACCCTGGGACGTCCATTCCAAATTCCGCAGCCCACGAAAGTGCTGACGACGGATGCATCTCGCCTGGGGTGGGGAGCTCATGTCGATGGGCTTCACACCCAGGGTCTGTGGTCCCTCCAGGAAAAGGATCTGCAGATCAACCTCCTGGAGCTCCGAGCGATCTGGAACGCACTGAAGGCTTTCAGAGATCGGCTGTCCTACCAAATTATCCAAATTCGGACAGACAATCAGGTTGCGATGTATTACGTCAACAAGCAGGGGGGCACCGGATCTCGCCCCCTGTGTCAGGAAGCCGTCGGGCTGTGGCGTTGGGCGTGCCGGTTCGGCATGCTTCTCCAAGCCACGTACCTGGCAGGCGTAAACAACAGTCTGGCCGACAGATTGAGCAGAGTCATGCAACCGCACGAGTGGTCGCTCCATTCCAGAGTGGTACGCAAGATCTTCCGAGAGTGGGGCACCCCCTCGGTGGATCTTTTCGCCTCTCAGACCAACCACAAGCTGCCTCTGTTCTGTTCCAGACTTCAGACACACGGCAGGCTAGCGTCAGATGCCTTTCTCCTTCATTGGGGGACCGGCCTCCTGTACGCTTATCCTCCCATACCTTTGGTGGGGAAGACCTTACTGAAGCTCAAGCAAGACCGCGGCACCATGATTCTGATAGCGCCCTTTTGGCCCCGTCAGATCTGGTTCCCTCTTCTTCTGGAGTTGTCCTCAGAAGAACCGTGGAGATTGGAGTGTTTTCCGACTCTCATTTCGCAGAACGACGGAGCGTTGCTGCACCCCAACCTTCAATCCCTGGCTCTCACGGCCTGGATGTTGAGGGCGTAGACTTCGCTGCGTTGGGTCTGTCTGAGGGTGTCTCCCGGGTCTTGCTTGCCTCTAGGAAGGATTCCACTAAAAAGAGTTACTTTTTCAAGTGGAGGAGGTTTGTCGTTTGGTGTGAGAGCAAGGCCCTAGAACCTCGTTCTTGCCCTGCACAGAACCTGCTTGAATACCTTCTGCACTTATCGGAGTCTGGCCTCAAGACCAACTCAGTAAGGAATCACCTTAGTGCGATTAGTGCTTACCATTATCGTGTGGAAGGTAAAGCCATCTCTGGAGAGCCTTTAGTCGTTCGATTCATGAGAGGTTTGCTTTTGTCAAAGCCCCCTATCAAGCCTCCTACTGTGTCATGGGATCTCAACGTCGTCCTCACCCAGCTGATGAAACCTCCTTTTGAGCCACTGAATACCTGCCATCTGAAGTACTTGACCTGGAAGGTCATTTTCTTGGTGGCAGTTACTTCCGCTCGTAGGGTCAGTGAGCTTCAAGCCCTAGTAGCTCATGCTCCATATACCAAATTTCATCACAACAGAGTAGTGCTCCGCACCCACCCAAAGTTCCTGCCGAAGGTGGTGTCGGAGTTCCATCTTAACCAGTCAATTGTCTTGCCAACATTCTTCCCCAGGCCGCATACCCGCCCTTCTGAACGTCAGTTGCACACATTGGACTGCAAGAGAGCATTGGCCTTCTACTTGGAGCGGACACAGCCCAACAGACAGTCCGCCCAATTGTTTATTTCTTTCGACCCTAACAGGCTAGGGGTCGCTGTCGGGAAACGCACCATCTCCAATTGGCTAGCAGATTGCATTTCCTTCACTTACGCCCAGACTGGGCTGGCTCTTGAGGGTCATGTCACGGCTCATAGTGTTAGAGCCATGGCAGCGTCGGTGGCCCACTTGAAGTCAGCCACTATTGAAGAGATTTGCAAGGCTGCGACGTGGTCATCTGTCCACACATTCACATCACATTACTGCCTCCAGCAGGATACCCGACGCAACAGTCGGTTCGGGCAGTCGGTGCTGCAGAATCTGTTTGGGGTGTAAATCCAACTCCACCCTCCAGGACCCGAATTTATTCTGGTCAGGCTGCACTCTCAGTTAGTTGTTCTTCGTAGGTCAATTTTCTGTTGTACCCTCGCCGTTGCGAGGTTCAATTGACCTGGGTTCTTGTTTTGAGTGAGCCTGAGAGCTAGGGATACCCCAGTCGTGAGAACAAGCAGCCTGCTTGTCCTCGGAGAAAGTGAATGATACATACCTGTAGCAGGTGTTCTCCGAGTACAGCAGGCTGATTGTTCTCACCTACCCTCCCTCCTCCCCTTTGGAGTTGTGTGTTTCATCTTTTGCTAGTCATTCAACTGGCGGGAGCGGTCGCGCACGGGCGGGAAGACGGCCGCGCATGCGCGGTGGGCGTGCCCTGCGTGCCGACCGTCCCGCGAAGCTTTTTTCCGGTTGGTGGGGGCTGCCGCGGACGTCACCCAGTCGTGAGAACAATCAGCCTGCTGTCCTCGGAGAACACCTGCTACAGGTATGTATCATTCACTTGATGTCAGGAGAGGTGAGCAATTTCACAGGTTCTCCTGTTTGAAGTCCTTAGTGATGGAGCCTCTATGTCTGGCTTCCTTTGTTCTTAGCTAGCTCTGCTCCCAGATATGACAAAAGGTATGTTAATCAGGAGTAATTGAGAGACAAAAGGGCTATTAGGCCTCTCAGCACCATTTGGTCCATGTCATCCTCAGTGGTTCCTGAGGGAGGGGGGAGAGTTTATCAGAAGCTGGTCTAATATTAATCTAAGTATGTCAAGCTGGTTTCATATTAATATAAGTATGTCCAGCAATAATTTTGACCTCCAGCACTCCTGACATCTATGTCTGATCTTCAAGGCCCTGAAAAGAAATGACCCAGAGTATCTGAAGAATAGGATGATCCTCCACACACCACCAAGGACACTAAGGGCCTCTGAAGGACTTTCACTAATCACACCCTCTCCAAAAGACATTACACGATGTGATACTCGCAACCGAGCCTTCTCCGGAGTAGCCCCCACACTCTGCCTGAAAGGCTGCGCTTAACACAAGACTACCTCTACTTCAGGAAGCAGGTGAAAGCTTGGCTCTTCAACCAAGCCTTTAATGGAACAAGTAATTAACTTGTTAGTCTCATTCACACACACAAGGATTGACTTGGGCTGCACATACTGCAGCGGGACATGTTTATCCACTCCTACCCTAGCTGAGATAATATTTAACCATTTCTCTGACCTCACGTGCAACTTTCTTCAAATCAATCTCCTTACTTTCTAATTCCTCCTACTTTCTTATTCATCTATATGTTACAACTTTGCCTTACCCCTCACTACCAATTATAATGTTCTAGTACATATTGTGTTGTCATTGCAAGTAGTATACCATGCCATACTTTTTTTTACTCATGTTTGATCTATTCTTACTATAGAGTCAAGTGGCCCAGGGGTACCCACCTCACCATCTCAGATTTTGATGAAATTTAGTACATAGTTTGTTTATGATAAAAAACTAAGCTGTGCAAAAGTTTAGTTAAAAAGACTAAAAATTGGAGGTTCTAGGGGACCTCAAAGGGTTGCAAAATGTCGCCTGAGCAAAAATGACATTTTGGGCCAACTTCCAGAAGCTGTAAAACTGGAAGTTTTAGTAATACAAGGGGGATATTTGGAGAACCTGCACTACTTTTAGGGCTTAATGAACTGGCAAAACCCCATGTTCCTAGTCCTCTTACTTTTTGAATGGTTTCGGCTCAAACTTTGCCAAAAAAACGGCAAAAATCAATTTACAGCGATGTTGGCCTTTCAGGTTGATTTTTGGTAGGTGTACTAAATGCATGGCTGTAATGAGGCATTCCAATTTGCAGCACTTTCCTTCAAGTGGTTGAAAAATTATAAGCGTTCAAATATACCGCCTTGAGTGAATTCCTTCAAAAAGGCGGCAAATAAATCCTAATAAATAAATACTCTTTCCCCCCTAGTTTTAAAACTTGAACTTTGTACCACAGCATTAACAGATAGCCTCTAGCATGCACTGCAGGACCTAGTTTAGTCTTCATCCCGCCCTCCCACCCCTAGGACAACTCTTCATTTGTAGTCAGTTATTGTAATTAGGATAACAAGCAAGGAGTGCTCTTACAAAGTTTTAAATACATTTCATTACCATCTAAGAAGGAAACGTTAAATAAATCACACAATATATCATATAAACTAAAAGACATTTTCATAATAGGCTAATATCCAAGCCCAAAAACAATCAAGTGTTTTTTCAAGACAAGGTACATGCACACAGAGATACCATCCTTCCTTTCATGCGAGAGGCAGAGCAAGAGGATGGTAGGTAACGAGACCATGGTAATTGATCTGCCTATTTTCAATCTATCACATTTTACATTGAATGATATTCACACCAGAGTTCTCCAAAAAGGTCTGTCCTTTGTGCCTTCCACTCCATATGATTCGTTTCAAACCAGAATTGATTTGTACAAATTTACCAGAAAGTTAAACTACTTAATTTTTTTCTGAACAATCATCAGTATATACAGAAAGTTCTGTTGTAAGAAAGAAATCTAAATGGAATCCAGCAGGTCTCATGGATCCGCAAATTCAAGCTTTTCAGAAATGCGTTCTAGCGGAAATCTCTACATTAGAACAACAGAAACACATGAGACATTTTAACCTGATGAAAGCAGAGAAACAAGCTTTAAAAGACCTTTCCACTAACAAAGAAATAGTCATTAAACCTGCCAGTAAAGGTGGAGGGACAGTTGTCTTAGACAGAAATCATTACATATCAGAAATCAACAGACAAGTCTATGATCCCACATATTATTTACCTTTAGACTCTGATCCTACCGAAGACCTATAAAAGGATATTAGGGAGATTGTTCAGTTTGGACATTTAGCTGGCTAGATCACTTATAAAGAGAGAGATTTTTTACTGGTAGAACATCCAACCATTTCAACAGTCTGTATCCTACCTAAGATACACAAGAACCTGCAACACCCCCCAGGCAAACCAATTATATCAGCTAATGGCTCTATACTTGAATCCCTCTCTATATTTGTTGATCATTTCCTAAGACCCTTCGTTCCTGCCATTGCATCCTGTGTGGGTCGCTTTTACCTTTTTAAATAAAGTATCTTTATTATCCTCCTTGGACTTACCTCACTGGTTTGTTTCATTTCTCACGGTATCGTGAGGTCCTTCTCCTCCTCTTTTTCTTTCGTTTGCTTAAATAAAAATCAGACAAAAGATTGCAAATTACTACTGTCAAGTACTGAGCATGATGTACATAGGAACAACAAACATAGTTTGAAATGTCTAGATGGGAGAGTTAGAATATATTACTCTAAATGAAAAATTAGATATGATAGGCATCTCTGAGACCTGGTGGAAGGAGGAAAACCAGTGGGACACTGTCATACCGGGGCACAAATTATAACGTGGTGGAGGGGTAGCGTATATTAAGGAGGGCCTTGAATCAAATAGATTGAAAGTTCTGGATTGAAATTCCATGTGTAAAGGGAAAAAGGGTAGTGATAGGAGTGTACTACTGTCCGCCTAGCGAGGATGAACAAGACAGATGTAGAAATGTTAAAGGAAATTAGGGATGCTAACAAATTGGGCAACACAATAATAATGGGAGGTTTATACTACTCCGAGTACATAAGTATTGCCATACTGGGACAGACCGAAGTCCATCAAGCCCATAATCCTGTTTCCAACAGTGACCAGTCCAGGTCACATGTACCCGGCAAGATCTCAAAACAGTACAATACGTTTTATGCTGCTTATCCTAGAAATAAGCAATGGATTTTCCCCAAGTCATTTTAATAATGGCTTATGAACTTTTCTTTTAGGGAACTATCCAAACTTTTTTTTAAACCCCACCAAGCTAACTGTTTTTACTACATACTCTGAGTTTAATTACACGTTGGCTTCCTGCTTGTAGGAGACACTGCTTTGGTACAACTATCATGTCTGGATTGATCTGGAGGGATGCTAATGAAGGCAAAATTTGATCGATCTTGCTACTTTTCTTTCCTTTAGTTCCTCTATACCAATTCAGAACGGTTCCTGTTGTCTGAATTAGATTGCATAAGGGTTCATTGGAAGAGCATGTTGTGTGTAAACAAGAGGCATTACTACCTCAGAATTGTTCCCAGTTCTCTTTTTGTTGTCTTGTTCATTGTTATTGTTTTGATTGTCTATTTCTATTTGGGATCTAGTTGAAGGGGTAATAATAATAATAATAATAATAATAATAGTGATATAATCTGCTTTGATACGAAAATACTGGTTCCTACTGGGCTGCATAAGACACTTATAGGATCACTTTCAAGTCAGTAGTTCTCAGTCTCCACCTGCTGGTTGGAGAACCCTCATGTGTCTGGATTGATCTGGAGGAACTAAAGTTAAAAAAAAAAAAAAAAAAAAGCAGGTAGGAGAGAATTTCTTCTTTCCCTTTATCCAGCTTCTGAGAGATGAGTGTTTTAGTATTCCGATTAGGCTTTGCTATATCCATGCAGAGTGCCGTCCTAATTTACTGGTCAGTATTCAGCCAGCGGTGGTCAGTGTATTTTAAGTGCTGACCGTGGCATTGAACATCAGTGGCTGGACGTTCAACGCCGGCTCATATCTGGGCACTGGCATTAAATACCCAGGTAAGACTGGACATATCTCGGCTGTCAGATGTTATTTGTGTCATAGCCGGTGCCAGCTGGGATCTGCATAATGGGATGTCAGGGCCCCCCCCATCCGATTTTCTCCCCCCCCCCCCCCCCCCCCACAGACCCGCCCCCAAACAGTCTGATCCCCCAACCCATGTCCGAGGAGGCCCCTGGGCCTGCCTTTCTGTGGGTGACCAGGGCAAGAACAAACCTTACTCGCTCCTGTCCCTAGTGAAATCCAGACTGCCCCAATTTGACTGCCCCTATCGGACTGACTGTTCACTTGTCTTTTAGATTGTAAGCTTTTTGAGCAGGGACTGTCCCTCTATGTTAAATTGTACAGCGCTGCGTAACCCTAGTAGCGCTTTAGAAATGTTAAGTAGTAGTAGTTTAGCGGCAAAATGGCTACTGTGACATCTAGCGGAGGAAGTGGAGGAGTAACCTAATGGTTAGTGCAGTGGGCTGAGAATCGGGAGCAACCAGGTTCAGTTCCCATTGTGGCTTCTTGTGACCCCATGGAAGTGGCTTAATCCTCCAGGTACAAATGTTTAGATTGTGATCCCTCTAAGGACAGAGAAAGTACCTGTAGTAATAAGGAAACTGCTTTGCAAACACAGTATATAAAGCAATTAATGTTAACATTTATAGAAATGTTTAGTAGTAGACAAGTGACAAATTGACAGTAAATGAAAAATGAACTTATATAATGTCCTGATAAAATAAATCTTAAAAAACTATTTAAACAAAACACTGTTGTTTTTTTAGCCACAGACTTTGGCCTATTTCTGTCAGATGAAG
Organism: Microcaecilia unicolor; assembly: GCF_901765095.1. NCBI lineage: Eukaryota > Metazoa > Chordata > Amphibia > Gymnophiona > Siphonopidae > Microcaecilia > Microcaecilia unicolor. The sequence goes on along the minus strand of NC_044032.1, from coordinate 13,000,532 downwards.
ATCCTAAAAAGGGCATCTGGCTGGAAGCTGGGAAAGCCTTAGACTACTACATGCTACGGAATGGGGTAAGTGATTTGACCATGAACTCCAATGTTACTGCATTCCTGTTCTCGTGATCTGAAGACCCATCCTCTTTCTGGTTTCCTGTAGTTTCTCTTGTGCCTCTTCTGTAACTTGTTCCTGTCCTGCCTCATCTAACTTTCCTATCCTGCTCCTCTGTATTCCATTTCTAGATTCTAATATCCTGATAATCCCCAAACTTTCCCTTTTTTTTTGTTTCCTTTTTCTTACTGGTAAACACTCCTTTCTGTATGTTGTTTCTTTAATGACTTGCCCAACACTTGCTGTGATCGTCAGTCTTGTTGGCTGTGAAGCATTCCCTTATGGCTTAGTTTTGTTTCCTTTTATTTCTGTATAAGAACATAAGAATAGCCATATTGAGTTCGACCAATGGGCCTTCCAACAGTGGCCAGTTCAGGTCATAAGTTTCTGACAGAATCCCAAATAGTAGCAAGGTTCATGCTTACTGGTACCAGGCACAAGCAGTGACTTCTCATGTCTATCTCAATAACAGACTATGGACTTTTCCTCCAGGAACTTGTCCAATCCTTTTTTTTAAACCCAGATACGCTAACCACCGTTACCACATCCTCTGGCAGCAAAGTCCAGAACTTAACTATTGTTTGAGTATTTCCACATAATTTCATTGAGTGTCCTCTAGTCGTTGTACTTTTTTTTTTTATTTTATTTGCATGAAGTCTTTATTGACAGTTAAAACATATAATAAGAAACATAAAGCAACATGGGCTATATAATACGCTTCAGCCCGGCATAATATACACCTTTTTACACCAGTTTTAACTTTCCAGAAGGTAACAGTATAAAACTTCAAGGCTTTATAAACTTATTAACATTTTTTCTGTTTCCCCCCCCCCCCCCCCCCCCCCCCCCCCGAGTCCCTTCCCCCCCCCTCCTGAAGCCCCCAGCAAAACTCCCAGTAATCTGATCTCTAGCCTCGCTTACATTATGCATAAAGGATAAAAGGTTCCCAGATCGAGTGCCACTTATTTTTCTGATTGCGCTGCTCCGCTAGGAGCCTCTCCATCTCGCAAACATACCTCAGCTTGTGAAGCCATCTCACTATTGGAGGAATCAAGGGCAGATTCCAGCAGGAGGCTATTACAACCCTGACTGCACTTGTGGCTTGCCGCGTCAGTGCCTGTTGGGCAGGCGAAAGGCCCGCAGCCTTTGCAGAAAAAAAGGCAGGGTTCTAGGTTATCATGCATCCCAGCCACCTCTGCAGCTACTATGGATCGATTTCCAAAAGGCTCGTATTTTCACACATGTCTACCAAACGTGCCCCATTGTACCTCTAACGCCACAACCCCTCCAGCACAAACCCGCCGAAGCGGGGTATATACGCTGAAGGCGCTCAGGTGTCAGATACCATCTAAACAGCACTTTTACTGCATTTTCTTTGAAGGGCACGTGAGAAGTCCCCCTCGCCGCCGCTCGCTCTATCCTCTCCCACTCTGCCTCCGCCAGGTCTAAACCTAGTTCCCTCTGCTAACCCATTCTATGAAGAGTATAACGCGGGGCTTGCAAAGTAATACTACTATATAAACGGGATATTAAGTCTTTGTACTTTTGAAAGAGTAAAAAATCGATTCACGTCTACTCATTCTACACTACTCAGGATTTTTTAGACTCTCAGCCATATCTCTGCTCAGCTGTTTTTTCCAAGCTGAAGACTTCTAACCTCTTTAGCCTTTCCTTATATGAAAGGAGTTCCATCCCTTTATCATTTTGGCGTCTCTGAAAATTCTGCTATATATTTTTTGAGATACAGCAACTACAGTTAAACACAATACTCAAGTGAGGTTGCTCCATGGAGCAATATAGAGGCATTATAATATTCTTTGTCTTATTTTGCATCCCTTTCCTAATAATTCCTAGTATCCTGTTTGCTTTTTTGGCCACTGCCACATTAAATTTCATTTGTCAAGGTCTTCCCAAAATTTTTCACAATCCGCATGTGTTTTAACTAGGGCAGCACGTTGATTAAACTGTTTAATATTAATCGCATGATCTGAATGTAAAAGTTGAAATAAATTTAGCATTTACACAGTTATTTACATTTTTAATTGATCCTAAACATTCAACCAATAACTGATTCCATTTTCCTAAAACAAAGTAGTTTCTTCAGGATGTGAAAGGCAATTCTGTGAGCCTGCGCATAGGCCAAAAGTGGCTTGAATATATTTGATTTAGCTGGCTTCTTTCTCAGTAGTAGCTGTAGGTCAGCTACATTCAGGTGCACTAAGTATTTCCCTGTCCCCAGTAAGAAACTAATTTTGTGACAATGGAAGGTTAAGTGACTTGCCCAAGATCTGTCCCTCTATCACCCCCCCCAACCCCATCCCTGTGGTCTGCAGAGTTAGCTTCACAAAATGAAGGCCCGTGTGCAGTTTTCTAAACAGTTTACCCAATTGTACAGTGGGAGGAGGTCATGGCAGAGCGAACAAGTCAGGGTGAGCTGCAAGGGGACCTGGAAAAGAAAAGATGAAACGTGCTGGGAAAGTGCAAAATGTACACATACAATTATGACCCCTATTTTCTAACGCTTTGGAGCATTTTACCACTGCTTTAAAAAAAACCCCCGAAAAAACCAACGGTTTCCAGACTGTAGAAATGTGAATTTCAACAAACAGAACCACTTGAAGGGTCTTTTATTTAAAAACCTGCTACAAAGAAGACAAGAATAATAATTTTTAAAAGATTTTTCTTTCTACTTTCGAAGTGATCACAAAGGGGCTTACAGGTGGTTTTGTTTTCTGCATGTTGATATCACCACCTTGTGTCCCTCCTCTCAAATGTTGTATGTCTAGAGGTGATTTGCGAATAACAGATTGACTGACTACTAGAGTTGGGTTGCTAGTGTTTGGCTTTAACCACCTGGCTTCAGGCTACTTGGAGGGTGGGGGGAATACAGGGTTGGAATTGAAAAGCGCAAAGTAAGTTGTCAACTGACTGAAGCCCTTTTGTTTTACCCAAGGCTGTATTTTTTGATGCTTTTATACCCCTCCCCCAATCCCCATCTTTCTTGCTTCCTTTTTTTTTTTTTTTTTGCTGGCACCTAGTTCTTACATCTTCAGCAGCCCTCTCTCCTCTGTGACTGCTCCTTCCTGCTCCTCATGGCCGCTGCACTGAAAGTACGCTGCTCTCACTTGGCACAAAGCCTCTGTAACAGGAAGTTCCGCCTTTTCTGACAGAACTTCCTGTTACAGAAAGGCTTGGGGCCAGGTGAGACGCAACAGCCTGATTTCAGTGCAGCAGCCATGAGAAGGAGGAGCATGCAGAGGAGAGGGGTCTGCCAGAGTGTTGGAGAGCTAAAGCAATGCTGGATGTCTTTTGCTTGCGGGTCGGGGAGAGGCGCCATTTAACTTGCGTTAAATTTTTAAAGTGAGTCAAACATTTAGGGGCCCTTTTACAAAGGTGCGCCAAAAAATGGCCTGCGGTAGTGTGAGCGCATGTATTGGACATGCGCTGGACCATTTCTCCATCGCGTCTGGAAATAAGGGGGGGGGGGGGGTTGGAGGGGGCCAGGAAATGGACAGTCAGCAAAATGAAAACCAGTACGCGTCTATGGCCTGAGCCCTTAACGCCACCATTGACTTAGTGGTAAGAGCTCACACGTTACCCGCGTGGTAACCGTCCAGTGTACACCATCTGCTGATTTCCGTCAGGAGCGCCCCGCGGTAGAAAATAGCATTATTTTCTACCACGTGTTTTCGGCATACGCCAAATTCGGAATTACCCTTAGCCAGGCGATAATGCTGATTTGGCGCGCTCGTGTTAATGCATTATTTATTATTATTTATTTATTGCATTTGTATCCCACATTTTTCCACCTTTTTGCGGGTTCAGTGTGGCTTACAATAGGAGTTAAATGTTGGAAATACAATTTGTTACATATTGGTTATGGATTATATCTTGTCTAGTTATGCGAAACAATCAAGTGTCGTTGAGAGTGTAACAATGGAGCACAAACAGTGAAACATTGGAAGGAAATAATGGGAGCTTAGAGGGTGATAGGGGGCATAAAGACATATAATATATATCTTTCTGTGATTGAAGGTATGAATGATGTGATATTACGAGAATGAGAGTTCCGAGGTGAATGTGTGTTGCATTCGTGGATAGTAGGTGTGGTCTTTATGTGTTTTGGTTCTCTCCGTAAATCTGTTCGAAAAGATGGGTCTTCAGTGATCTGCGGAAGGAAGCTTGCTCGTTGATTGTTCTTAGGTTGCGTGGCAGTGTATTCCAATATTGCGTGCTCATGTGAGAAAAGGTTGATGCATGTAGCGTTTTGTATTTCACGCCTTTGCAGTTGGGGAAGTGGAGGTTTAGGAAGGTTCGGGATGATCTTTTGGCGTTTCTGGGTGGTAGGTCTATTAACTCAGACATGTAGGCTGGGGCTTCGCCGTGAATGATTTTGTGGACTAATGTGCACACTTTAAAAGTGATGCGTTCCTTTAGTGGAAGCCAGTGTAGTTTCTCTCGTAATGGTTTTGCACTCTCATATTTTGGCTTTCCAAAGATGAGTCTGGCTGCCGTATTCTGGGCTGTTTGAAGTTTTCTCAGTGTTTGTTCTTTGCAACCTGCGTATAGTGAGTTGCAGTAATCCAGATGGCTGAGTACGAGGGATTGTACTAGGCTTCGAAAGACGGATCTTGGGAAGTATGGTCTTATCCTTTTAAGTTTCCACATGCTGTAGAACATCTTTTTATTTGTGTTGTTAGCATGAGTATCGAGCGTTAGGTGGCGGTCGATAGTGACTCCAAGGATCTTTAGCGTTTCTGCGATTTGAAGGTTCAGGTTTGTTGTGTTTTGTTTTATTGACCCTCTGTAGACCCCCGTCTGATCTTTCCACACGGAGGTGTACAGAGAGTCTGTTCTTCTATGATCTTGTAGACCGCCTCCCTGAATTCCAGTGACACCCCTTCCCATGGATGGCGCCGCTGGGGAGGCATCAGAAGGCTCAGTTCAAATTTAATTCTCATGACCACAGCTTTCTGTCTATTAGGATGTAGGTGGATCTTTGGCCATTTATGTTCCCACATATATTCTATTAAAAGCCAACCCAAATTAGTTCAGAGACTGAGTGTTACTTGTGTGTGGATTACCTTGCAGAACAAATGACAGGCAAAGAATGAATTAGAAATAAAGACAGAGATAGTTGCCAGAAATAAAGTGTTTATTCTTACCAAAATCAAATCTTCTATTTGGTACATTCATCAGACAGATTCTAGGTTCAACTGCACAGAGTTCTGGCTCTGAGGATGCGTTGGGGAAAGTTCCAACGATCTGCCAAAATCTCATCTCCTTTATAGGCGCAGGTCTACATGCAAGTCAATGGCAAGACCCTTTTTTTTCTTAATATTGCACAACCTCTGAATCATACTTTCCTTTCCGGCAGGTGCGCATTTGTACCCACCTCTTCTTTCCGTTTTAGCTATTGCAAGTTATTTTGCAATTTCCGTTATTGTCAACAACATGTTTTTCTTGTTACAAAAATATCTGTTTTAGCTATTGCACATGATTGTGACATTTCCGTTTTTTGTCAACACTTGTTTTTCTCTCTCTTGATACAAAAATATCTCAATACTAGCATATCAGTTTCATATCATCTTTCATATCATCTTATGATCTGAGTGCCATCTTATAGAAACACAGACTTCATTTTAAAAACCAAACTTCATGCATTTTTGTCCATTATTTCTACATCTTAGGTGCTATGTTCAATTTGAGAGTTGTACCAGATTTTGTTAAGACTCATCATGTAGGCCTGCTTTTGCAGGTTCTCATCTATGAGACCATTAGTGGGTTACCAGGCCTAGTCAGGGCTTCTCAGCTGGTTCAAGCCGTGTAACTTGGCCCATCACCATTCCAGTGGACAGGCCTCAAGCTAGAACACATATTAACATTCCCCTCTTCACCCTATCCCATAGGGTGACACCAGGGTTAACGTACCATGGTACCATCCATTCCAGAAGGTATTCTATAAGGCTTTCGATTTTTGAGAGTCTAAATGTAAACTAACCTGGTACTGTCAGATTTGTTTGGTTTGAGATTACCATGTTGGCACCACTTCAATTATTTCAATCCTTCTTATCCATTTTTGCAGTTAGACAACATACTATAATTATAAAATATTTTTCTTTACCCATTAATATGCAGGTTCAATCTTACTCTTACCTATATGTGTATATATTGTATATATTGTTCACAATCATAAATTCTTTGGTTATATACTGATTATATCTTGAGTATACATTCGCATAGATTACATAGAGCTGATTATTGATTACATCATTTCATCAGGCTTAACACTATTATATTGCATCCCTGTGTGCTATTACATGATTATACTGTTGCAGACATTTGTACATTGTCTCTAGGATTTGCGTAGCGATTGGTCCATCTCATAGGGAGATAGTCCAACGTGTTATCCCCTGTGGTGTTGGGAAGGAGATTTTCGTACAGGGCATACTGTCCTGCTGTTGTCTTCTTTGTTATTGCGGTTTCAATTAAGCGTTCTACTAAGCCTCTAGCACAAGGGATTATGCAACATCCTACTAATACAAAAATAGCTACCACTATGATTATGGTGGTGGCTGCAGAAATGATAAATTTCTTCCATTTACCAAATGCTTTATCCATCCAACCGGTCCAAGATGTATCGACACCAGAGTTCTCTGCCAATTCTTTTGTGTTGTATTGGGAGGTGAGTATTAGGCATTGAGTTTTTTCTGCGTTTAGTTTCAGACGGAATGCATCTGCCCATGTGTTCATGATGTGTAGACTTTGATTGATTTCGTTGAGGATTTCGTTAATGTCTTGTTTGAAGGGGATGTATATTGTCACGTCATCAACGTATATATATGGGTTGAGGTTATGGTTTGATAGGAGTTTTGCCAGCGGGATCATCATTAGGTTGAAGATGGTTGGTGAGAGAGGTGATCCTTATGGAACTCCACATTCAGGTGTCCATGCCTTGGACGTGGTTGAGTGTGATGTAACTTGATACGAGCACAGGGTTAGGAACCCCTTGAGCCAGTTCAGGACATTTCCTCCAATGCCAAAGTATTCAAGTATGTGTAGTAGGATTTCGTGGTCGACCATGTCGAAGGCGCTTGACATGTCAAATTGTAGGAGGAGTATGTTGTTCCCGGTTGCTATTATTTGTTTAAATTTGGTCATAAGGATGACTAGTACCGTTTCTGTGCTATGGTTTGACCAGAAACCGGATTGGGCATCATGCAGTATTGAGTGTTTGTTTAGATAGTTTGTGAGTTGTTTGGTTACCATTCCTTCGGTTATCTTGGTTATTAGTGGTATGGATGCTACTGGCCTGTAGTTGGTAATTTCGCTCAAGTTTTTCTTTGTGTCTTTAGGAATTGGGGTGAATAAGATTTTTCCTTTTTCTTTTGGGAAGAGTCCATTTTGTAGCATGTAATTTACATGGTTTGTTAGGTCAATTATGAATTGTTGAGGGGCTGATTTCATGAGGCTGTTTGGACATGCGTCTAGTTTGCAGTTGGATTTGGCGTATCTTTTGAGAGTTTTAGAGATGAGGTCTTCTGATAGTGGTTCGAACTTGGTCCAGGTTCTGTCTGCTGGGTGTGTTCCAGCAGTCCTAGAAAACCGTTTACTACTCAACAATAGGAGAAGATTTTTAAGAATTTGTTACGAGTGTCCATAGCGAACAATATGGTGGAGAAGTTATAAAATGTTGTATCATTGATACCTTACTCTAGCATGGTTGAAACACATGTATCTGTCTGTCTCGGGTGCCTGTTGGTGGTTATTTGGGGGGAGGGGTACCTTTGAACAAATTTGATGGACCTGTCTCGCCATACAACCATTTTGGGGTATGGTGTTTGGGTTACTGACAGATGTTTTGGGCAGGCCATCAACTAAGATTATGGCCTGTGGGCTATTGAATATTAAACCACCAAATCTGCCTGGAAAATGTTTGAAATTGGCGATACGTATTACTACGGCATCCAGGTTAGTGTTGGCAGCAGCCTGGAAGCGTCCAGCAGTCCCTACTCGCACACAGCTCATAGCTAAGGTAGACTTTGTGTATCGCATGTCTAAACTAACAGCTCTACACCACAATAGATTGCTGAACTTTCATACAGTTTGGGACTTTTATGTTCAGTGGCGTTCAAGAGTTGGACATTTTGATTCTCGAGGGGGGGGGGGGGGGGGTGTATTCTTTGGCTTGTATAACTGATATGTCTTGTACCAAAGGGTGATAGTATGACAGAGTTGCTTTTATATTAGGTGGTTTACCTTTGTACATTTTGTTTTCTTTAAATAAATAAATACAGCCCTAGTTTTAACAACTTTGAATAGTTTTGTGTCATCTGCAGATTTAATCACCTCACTCATCATTCCGATTGCCAGGTCATTTATAAATGTTAAATAGCACCGATCTCCAATGAGGGGGGAATTTATTCTCTAGTTAAAACTTAAAATTGAAGTTCCTTCAGTTTTCTATATGGATGTTGATACTGTTGGACAGAAGTGTTTAAGATGATGGTATATTTATTTATTGCATTGGTGTCCCACATTTTCCCACCAATTTGCAGGCTCAATGTGGCTTACATTTGCCGTAATGGCGGTTGCCATTTCTGGGTAACAGAATTACAAATGGTATTGCGTTAAGGTGCATACATACATGGTAACATACATGGAATGTGGCATATATGGAACAGATCATGGTATATATATACCATGTGCATACATGTTAAATAAAAATAAATTATGGTATTGCATGAAGGTTTGTGAGAATAAGTTGAATTGTAACATACATTAGGTCATCGATTATAGAGAGTCCCTATTCAGCATAAGGTTGAAGTGGTAGTGCTTGATCATAAATATCAAAGAGGTTAATCAGTCATGAGGTAAAAGATTGGTTATGTATAGATCGTGTATAGCGTTGTTATTTAGTATTTAAGTTGGATGTTTATGGTATGCCTTCTTGAAAAGATCTGTTTTCAGTAGCCTTCGGAAGATGGTTAGGTCTTGCGTTGTTTTTATGGCCTTTGGTAGTGTGTTCCATAGCTGCGTGCAGATGTATGAGAAACTGGTCGCGTATGTGGATTTATATTTTAGCCCTTTGCAGTTAGGGTAGTGGAGGTTGAGGAATGTGCGTGATGATCTTTTTGCGTTCCTAGTAGGCAGGTCTATAAGGTCTGACATATAGGTCGGGGCTTCCCCGTGAACGATTTTGTGGACCAGGGTGCAAACTTTGAACGCAATTCGTTCGTTTAGTGGAAGCCAGTGTAGTTTTTCTCTTAAGGGTTTGGCACTTTCGTATTTCACTTTCCCAAATATGAGTCTGGCTGCTGTGTTTTGAGCGGTTTGAAGCTTCTTAATGATTTGTTCTTTGCATCCGGCATAGATGGCATTGCGGTAGTCTAGATGACTTAGCACCATTGATATATGTCTGTATAAATCAAGTTTTAGTATAATATATGTATTGCTCAACGAGCTTTCTGTTTCAAAGTAAATAAAGACTTCATACAAATAAATAGCACCTATCTCAGTCAGTGTTTCTTCTAAGCAGAGCACGTGAGCAATTGCTCATACATTTGAGGAATGTCGCTCACAGAATTTTACATGGTCGCTCATAAAAATAGTGACTCAACTTGTAAACAAAATTAAAAATTAAACTATGAAATGGTCTCTGTGCTGTTGTTTGTTACTTCCTGTCTCATGAAATGCATTGCTAATACTGGTGCTCAAAAGTTGGTCTTAGTACAGATCCCTGTGGTGCTCCACTAGTCACTCTTCTCCATTGAGTTCTCACTCCTAGGGTTAAGTAACTATGATTTGGATCATTCTTCCCTATATGCATCATTTTGCATTTGTCCACATTAAATTTCTCCAATTTCCTAAGGTCTTCTTACAATTTTTCACAATTTGCATGCATTTTAACAAGTTGGAATAGTAGTAGTATGTTGTCTGCAAATTTAATCACCTCACTTGTTCCAATTTCCAGGTCCATTTATAAATATTGAATAGCACGAGTCCCTGTACAGATCCCTGTGGCACTCAACCACTACTACTACTACTACTATTTAGCATTTCTATAGCGCTACAAGGCATACGCAGCGCTGTACAAACATAGAAGAAAGACAGTCCCTGCTCAAAGAGCTTACAATCTAATAGACAAAAAATAAATAAAGTAAGCAAATCAAATCAATTAATGTGAACGGGAAGGAAGAGAGGAGGGTAGGTGGAGGCGAGTGGTTACAAGTGGTTACGAGTCAAAAGCAATGTTAAAGAGGTGGGTTTTCAGTCTAGATTTAAAGGTGGCCAAGGATGGGGCAAGACGTAGGGGCTCAGGAAGTTTATTCCAGGCGTAGGGTGCAGCGAGATAGAAGGCGCGAAGTCTGGAGTTGGCAGTAGTGGAGAAGGGAACAGATAAGAAGGATTTATCCATGGAGCGGAGTGCACGGGAAGGGGTGTAGGGAAGGACGAGTGTGGAGAGATACTGGGGAGCAGCATAGTGAATACATTTATAGGTTAGTAGAAGAAGTTTGAACAGGATGCGAAAACGGATAGGGAGCCAGTGAAGGGTCTTGAGGAGAGGGGTAGTATGAGTAAAGCGACCCTGGCGGAAGATGAGACGGGCAGCAGAGTTTTGAACCGACTGGAGAGGGGAGAGGTGACTAAGTGGGAGGCCAGCAAGAAGCAGATTGCAGTAGTCTAAACGAGAGGTGACAAGGGTGTGGATGAGGGTTTTGGTAGAGTGCTCGGAAAGAAAGGGGCCAATTAATCCAATCCTCTGTTTTCTGTCCAATAACAAATTCCTAATCCACAACAGTACATTGCTTCCTATCCCATGACTCATTAATTTTCTCAGGAGTCTCTCATGAGGAACTTTGTCAAAAGCTTTCAGAAAATTTAGATAACACTACATTTATTTACACATTTAAAGAAATGAAGCAAATTGGTGAGGTAAAACTTCCCTTGGCTGAACCCATGTTGACTTTGTCCCATTAAACCATGTTTGTGTACGTGTTCCGTAATTTTGTTCTTTATAATAGTTTCCACTATTTTGCCCGGCACTGATGTTAGGCTTACCGACCTGTAATTTCCTGGATCATCTCTGGATCCCTTTTTAAAAATAGGCATTGCATTGGCCACCCTCCAATCTTCAAGTTTTACAGATGATTTTAACCACATGTTACAGATCACTAGCAGTAAAGCTGCAATTTTATATTTGAGTTCTTTTCATACTCTGGGGTGCATGCCATCTTGTCCAGGTGATTTGCTTCTCTTTAATTTGTCGATTTGGCTCAGTACGTCTTCTATGGTTCATCATGATTTCTTTCAGTCTCTCTGCGTATTGATTGTTTTGCCTATCACTTTTCTGAGTCCCTCAATGCAAAATGCTTTTGGTATCTGCTTTGCTACTAGGTTGTATTATTTGTAGCTGCTTAAAAATTTCTCAGTGGAGATACTAATGCATGCCTCTGTCCATCCCACATCACAAGTTCTTATTAATCCAAGATCTTGTCTCCTTTAAAGAGAGGCGTAAGAGGGATCACGTGACGCCATGCCGGAGAGAGGACGCATGTAAAGCACTCTCCGACCTCGATCCTTGCCCCCCCTAAGATTCGGGCTATTTACAACCCTAAAACGCCAGCTTGAACAACATCGGAAGGAAGGTTGAAGTCCTGGCAATCGTTGCGGGAGCCAGGTAAAGAAATGACAACAAAAGCAAGCGCCAAGGAACGCTTGCGGCAGAAATCGGCGGATACAAAGATGGCGGCCTCACCCAGCATGATCGGCTCCTCGGTCTCATCCACGTGGGTCGCCGAAATAACGGCTGAAATGACCACGGTACTAGAAGAGCTTCTGGAAAGGAGATTATCACCCATAGACTCTAAATTAGAGAAGCTACAGACCCGCATGGAGGACTTGACGCGGGAATGCATAGCGTTCCAGACCCGAACGAGTGAAGTGGAAGATCGGGTCACAGAAGTGGAAGCCGGACAAAAACAACTGCGGGAACAAATAGAAACGATGGAACAAAAAATAGAGGACCTTGAAAACCGGTCCCGAAGAAATAACTTACGATTAGTGGGATTCCCCGAAGCCATAGGAGGCAGAGATCTGGTGGGGGTTTTGGAGCGCTGGCTCACGGCAAGAGTAAAATTCCCAGACACCATCGGCCCCCTGAGAGTGGAAAGAGCCCACCGACTAGGGGTACGTCGAGAGCAAGCCGCTAAGCCGCGAGTTATAATCCTGAAGGTGTTAAACTTCGCCCATAAACAGTGGATCCTACAAGCCGCGAGGAATGAGAACACTCTGCAGTATGAGCAGAAGAAGATTCTTTGCTTTCAGGACTACTCGATGGGGGTAGCAGAGAAAAGACGTGCTTTTTCCCCAATCTGCTCACAATTATTTAATCTGAAGATTCGCTTCGCGTTGTTATACCCAGCGCGATTGAGAGTCACCCATAATGGGGTAATTCATCTCTATGAATCGGTGGAAGAAGCAAAAGGATTTCTACAGCGGCTGGAGAAGGGAGAGGTGACCGAAACCAGCACTGCTTCCCCATCTTAAGCAGACACCGATCAGCAAACGCAAGAACTGTTTGGGGAAGTTAAATGTCAGTTTGGAGCCCCAAATATGCTTCCCCATCTTAAGCAGACACCGATCAGCAAACGCAAGAACTGTTTGGGGAAGTTAAATGTCAGTTTGGAGCCCCAAATATGAGGGACTTGGAAACTATAAGATCTAAAGAGAAAGAGAGGATCTGGAGTAGGAGCAAGGCCAGCACCTCCAGACGTGAGAACAGAATTGTTTAAGAAATGTTAAGTTGTTTTTCTGTTTTTCCTTCACCTGTTTGTAGATGCTGGGGACCATGAAGAGAACATACTGAGGGGAAGGGATGAAAACAAAGCAATACTGGTATAGATGAAATGCAAATGAGGGGTCTCCCAAAACATGCAAAATGAGTCTTGAACAATGTATTGAGAGGATGTATAGGAGGTTCCCATTTGTTTCACTATCTTTCGTCCTTCCTTTCCCCTTTCTGTTTTTGAAGGTATGGCTTTAATGATGGTAAACACAAAGAAATGAGATGCAGGGTTATAATGCTAATGTTCTGAACAATGCAGGGGGGGAGGATTGGAGGCGTTAAAAGTGATTGGTCCCTTCCTGAGGGACACAAGTCTGGGGGAATGGGGAATGAGATGGGAAGAGGGAGGAAACAGGCAAAGGGGGGGGGGGGGGGAAAAGAGGGCAAGGGGGGAATTAGAGGGGGTAGGCGGTCAACCAATGTATGGGGGAAAAAGAAAGATCAAGGGCAAGGGGTGAATCATGAACGATGTCAGGAACGGAGGGGCATAGGCTGGGATGCCCTTCTGCAAGGAGAAGTTGATTTAGTAGCGAGGCAGACACGATACAATTCATCTATAGATTATGGTTAGATGTGTCACCTGGAATGTGGGAGGTATCAACTCACCGATTAAAAGAACAAAAATATTGCAGCATTTGCAGAGACATAAAATAGACATCGCTTTGCTACAAGAAACACACCTTAGCCAAGAAGAACACACTAAGTTAAAGACATGGTGGGTGGAGGAATGTATTTCAGCAGCAGCACAGGGGAAGAAAGGAGGAGTGGCGGTGCTAATTAGGAAAGGGGTAGCAGCGGCAGTCCGACTTCTCAAAGGAGATCCAAAGGGCAGATATGTGTTGGTGGAGGTGGAGATGGCGGGTCAAAAGATCCTAATTTGTAACCTCTATGCACCAAATCAATATGACAAGCAATTTTACAACCAAGTAATAGCCCATCTTCTCCAACACTCTAAAACTCATACACTAGTGGGGGGAGACTTTAACACGGTGTGGGATCCCTCAATAGACAGCTCTAGGGGGCAGAGGAGTGATAACACGGCGTCCAATAAGGGCCTGAAGCGACTAGGACAGATGATGGACTTAGTAGATACGTGGAGAGTCCTACATCCGGGTGAGCGGGATTACACCCACCATGCACGGGCGCATACATCTCAAGCTAGAATAGACTACATACTCACATCAGAAGCCATGTTTGGAGGGATCAGAGAAGTAAATATAGGGCCTTACACGATATCAGACCATGCATGGGTGTATATAGAGTGGAACATGGGAGACACGGGATCTGGGGGCGGCTCTTGGCAGTTCCCACTAGAGTTGTTCAATGATAGGACATTCAGAGAGAAATTAAAGGAACGATGGGAAGATTATATGGCTCTGAACACACAACATACAGGAGACCCGGTTTTGTTTTGGGATGCAGCAAAGGCAGTACTACGTGGGGAAATAATTAGTTACTATCACCATCTGAAGAAGGCCCGAAACAGGGAAATTTTGCGTTTGAGTGCATTGGTCTGTCAAGCCCGGAAAGCATATGGACAGAGACAAACAGACGCCCACCGTAGCAAACTCTTAGAAACACAAACGGCACTCAACATGTTGTTACACCAGCGGGCATTTAAATCTCAGCTGTACTACAAATATCAGCTACACAGGTTCGGCAATAAGGCAGGGCGTCTGATGGCTAGACTGGCTAATCCAAGAGGCAGTAAGAGACAAATACTCCAAATACGGGGAGGGCAGGGAAAGATAGAGACTAAGGCTGAGCAAATCTGCCAAACTTTCGCCGCATTCTATAGTAAACTCTACGCAAAGCCGGAAGAGCAAGGATTGCCAGAGTCTATGTATTTAGACAATTTAAACTTACCATCTATTAGTCAGCAAGATAGAGACAAAATGAACAAGCCAGTTGAAGTGGAGGAAGTGTTACTGGGGATAGCACAAGGAAAACGGCAAAAAGCACCAGGCCCAGATGGGCTAAGAATAGAATTTTATAAAATATTAGGAGACAGCATTGCCCCAACGTTGACCAATTATTTTAATAAAATGATAGATATGGAGCAATCGCCGGATGGATTGGCTTTGGCGCAAATAGTGGTGCTACCAAAACCGGGGAGAGACTTATTAAATCCGGAGTCATATCGTCCGATTTCTCTTCTGAATGTGGATTTTAAATTGTTGGCAAAAATAATGGCTAACCGGATAAAAAGAGTACTGCCAAGGTTAATACATGAGGCACAAGTGGGCTTCGTAGAAGGCAGGGTAATAGCTAAAAACCTCAGGAAAATCATAGCGGCCTTGGAAATGCGGAGGCGCAGGGGCGCCCAGTCTCTACTTATCAGTTTTGATGCCGAAAAGGCTTTTGATAGAGTACACTGGGCGTTCCTGTTCGCGACGCTGGAAAAATATGGGTTTAACGGCAGGTTTTTGGCGGCAGTACGGACCCTATATCATAGGCCGAAGGCAAAAATAAGAGTCAATGGGGTGGAATCAGAGGAGTTCTTAATACAACGGGGAACTCGTCAGGGGTGCCCCTTATCCCCGATGCTATTTGTCTTGACTCTTGATCCATTGATTCGAGAGATAATAGAGAACCCGTTAGTAAAGGGGATACAAATGGGGCGTTCAGTATTCAAAATAGCGGCCTTTGCGGATGACCTATTAGTTATGATCACGGAACCGCGGGCATCCCTCTCGGCGTTAATGGAAATTCTAAAAGAATATGGAGACTATGCAGGCCTTAAGCTGAATTTAGCAAAATCTGAAGCGCTGGCTTCATCGCAAACAGTTAAGCAATTATGGAATCAGGATTTTCCCTTGAGATGGGCAGATAAACAATTTAAATATTTAGGAATCAGATTGACCATGGACTTAGAGAACTTATATGAGATTAACATCAACATCATGGTGGATGAGACTAAACGCCAGTTAGAGAAATGGGAAGGTCTCCCAATGACGCTGAGAGGCAGGATAAATCTAATTAGAATGGTAATACTCCCGAGATGGTTATACCTCATGCAGACGCTCCCCGTGAGAGTATTGAAGAGAGATCTGACGAGAGTCCAGAGGGTAATGAGTAGGTTTTGCTGGGCACAAAAGAAACCCAAAATGCAAACTCCGTTATTAGTGGGAGGATGGGGTCATAGAGGCCTAGGATTGCCAAATCTGGCCGGATATAATCAGGCATGTCTATTAAGGCATATAGGAGACTGGGTTGGCCAGACTAACTTATTTACACCGCTAGACGTAGAAGAAGAATATTTCGCCCCTTATGACATGGTCACTTTGCTGCATCTGAAACAGGACCGGCTCCCGGCTCACCTCAGACGCTGTTTATTGCTTCAACCGTTGAAGGCAGCATGGAGGGTGATGATTAAAAAGTTGGGAGGGAGTGCCACAACATCAGAGCTCTTATCATTGAGAGGGAACCCGAATTTTGAACCAGGTCAAAATAATTCGGTATTTTTCAGATGGGGACAACTAGGAATTATAAGAGTGGAGCATTTATTAGGAGCTGGAGCGACAATTATCCCGTTTGAGCAACTGCAGGCACAGATTGGGGCTACATGGGGAGACCGATTCGCTTATGCCCAAGCTAAACACTACATCTTAGCCCTACACCAATCAGATTTACAGAGGAAAATAGGGGGTAAAGTACGGACATTCTTCCAACTCATGGAGGCGACGGGGGTGACAGTATCAATCATATATAAAATGCTGCAGAAACGAACTCCACCACACAACTTAAACTATGTCATACAAAAGTGGGAAAAAGAATCGGGAACCACTCTAGCGGGATGGGACATTGGGACAACACTGGCACATATCCCGACCCTCACTATAGATGAGAGACTTAGAGAATGTGGATTTAGAGTGGTGGTGAGGGCCTACATGTCTGGACGGCAACGGGGACACATAGGCGGCACAGCAGCGGAGAAATGTGTTAAATGTGATCACATGCCCCACACTCTATACCATGCCTTTTGGGGATGTCCAAGAGTGAAAGCTTTTTGGGGAGAGATCCAGAGATTTATGTCTCTTATAGTAAAGAAGCCCGTGGATGGCACCTGGGATCATTATGTACTAGATACACAAACAGCATTCCAAGCGCAGACTGGGGGAGATAGAACATGGTGTCGCAAAGTATGTTTGGTGGCCAGAAAAACTATTTTACAAAATTGGACTTCACCAGACCCTCCGGCTTACTGGCATTGGAGAAACCAAGTGCACGAGTTGGCCACTTGGGAAGCCAGGGAAGCAAAGGGATCACCGAAACGGAAGAAAAGTTTTGTAAAGATCTGGGATCATTACATACAAGAACTAAACCCGCAAGGACGAAGTCTGCTTCTTAATTTGCTGTGACCCTGACATGGGGAGTGAATCCCCCTACAAAACAGCCCTACATATAAGGTTGACATGCAGGGAAGGGGAGGGAGGGACCCCCCGGGCTATCAGAACCAAGCCCGGAGGGGATAAGGGAATATAGGAGATACTAAAAGAGCACTGAACATGTAGGCTAGTTGGATGAATGAATACCAAGGGGATGGGAGGGGAGGCGGGGAGGGAGAGGCTGAGGAGAAAGGGAGGGGGGGAAATGGCAAGTGTAAAGAACTTGATCAGAATTGATTTGGCTTATAGAGCATAAGCTGTTGATGATTTAGCCTAGTAAGAAGCAGTGTATGATAAATATGCTAAATGCTAATAAACGTGTTCAACCATTAAAACTCATAGACAATTAAGGGGGTAGAGGGAACTAGGACGGGGGAGAAAAATGTTAAAAAGTTTTGAATACTGTTCAGTAATGTGTGTGATTTATGCAGCATAATTCAGTTGGGAAATGTGTCAAGTAAAATGTACTGTTTGGAATTAATATGCTGAAATGATAATAAAAACTGTTTAAACATAAAGAGAGGCGTAAGATATCGAAAATTGTATTTGATTGAGGAAAAAAGGGAAGGAGGTTGGGGAGATGTCATAAATATGCAAATGTTTGGCAGACTTTCAGAAATTATGAAAAGTGGAAAATTTATGTAGAATAACAAAGTGTAAGGGGCCACGATTTGAAGTTTCAGGGAGGAATGTTTAGAGGAAATCTGTTTGAAACTCAAAGAACGTATCACGTTCAAACTCTGTACCTTGGTCCATAAAATCATCCATGGCGACGCCCATCCTACATGTCAGACCTAATAGAACTACCACCCAGAAATGCAAAAAAGTCCTCCCGCACATTCCTCAACCTTCACCCTCCCAATTGTAAAGGCGTGGAATACAAATCAACACATGCATGAACCTTCTCTTATAGAAGCACACAGCTCTGGAACACACTGCCACGAAATCTAAAAACGGTCTACGAAATGACCAATTTCCGCAAACTCCTGAAAACCTATCTCTTCGACAAAATATATCACAATGGACAACACGCGTAACACTACATTCTTTAAGAGATCCAGGAACGTTCTCTAATGCCTTTTGCTCTCACTATCATGTACCTAATGCCCATAACTTTAACACTATCAAGTATCTCACCATCATACACACAAAACCTCTGCTAACACAAATGTCTATTCTTTTCTACTTCCATTACCATGTATCTCTCCACCATGCACCAATACCTGTTGTAAAACCAAATGTAAATTCTTTTCTATGCTCAGCATCCATGATGAATTGAAGGCCACATTGAGCCTGCAAAAAGGTGGGATAATGTGGGATACAAATGCTATAAATAAATAAAAACTCACATTGAGCAGCCTTACTAAGGCGTAATGAATTTAGTCAGATTCTGTTATTTTGGATATAATGGTTTTTGTGTGTTTTAATATGTGTTTTATATGTTACCTGTATATTTGCAATTATATCTCACTAAGAATTGTAGATTGTACGGCTTATACATTTTAAATTAAATAAAAATAGAAATTTCAAATGTATGTTAACTTTTTTTTAAATAATATGAAAATGGAAGGAAGCAAGCAAAGGTCCAACAATTGGGGGGGGGGGGGGGGGGTGTGGAGGCAATGTGAGTTAAGAATTTTTTTCCCTGGGCACAATAACCAGTTAAAAAAAAACATCAGGAAAGGAAGTACAAATTATGAAGAAATGAAGTTGAGAGAGAGAGAGAAAAATAGTAAGTAATTCTTTTAAACTAAGTTAACAAAAATAAAAATTAGGTAGGCTGTAGCTCTGAGCCAAGATTGCCGGAGGGGGGTAATGAAAGGAAAGGTTCAGAGCAGAGGGCTAAAGCCATTACTGCTACCGATCATTTTTATAGTGCTACTAGATGTATGCAGTGCTGTACACATTATATGCAGGTACTTTTTCTGTCTCTAGAGAGCTCATAATCTGTTTTTGTACCTGGGGCAATGGAGGGTTAAATGACTTGCCCTAGGTCACAAGGAGCTGCAGTGGGAGTGAAACCTAGGTTGCCAGACTCAAAGCCAGTTGCACTAACCATTAGGCTACTTCTCCATAGAGAGAGGACTAAGTAAAAGAAAGCAGAGTGGCAGGTAG
Organism: Microcaecilia unicolor; assembly: GCF_901765095.1. Lineage (NCBI taxonomy): Eukaryota > Metazoa > Chordata > Amphibia > Gymnophiona > Siphonopidae > Microcaecilia > Microcaecilia unicolor. Next base: position 12,981,080 of record NC_044032.1, on the reverse strand, counting down.
ATTCTAAACAAGAAAGATGAACTGGGGGGGATAGAAAAATGAGGTGGAAAGGGAACAGAGAGAACGAGAAGGAATGTAGGGAGAGATAAGAGTATTAAGATAGGTAGGAGAGCTAAAATGAAGAGCCTTAAAAGCCAGGATAAGAAGATTGAATTGAATACTGTAGAAAATTGGAAGCCAGTGATAGTGTGCAAGAAGGGGAGAAACGTGGTCAGATCTATGGGTGTGTAGTCAAGAAAGTGAAGCTTTAGGAAGGCTAGCAAGGGAGTCGTTACAATAGTCTAAGCATGAAGTGACAAGTGAGGACAAATGAGTGGCACAGGAGGAATTGTCAAGAAAACTAGGGATAGACTGAATCCAGCAAAGAAAAAAGAAACAGGACTTTAGTGTTTGTTCAGTTAGATGAAACTAGAGGTTGAGCGAGAGAAGCATACTGGCTAGTGAGCAGAGAGTGGAGGTACTACTGCACTGGCTTTCAAGAAAACTGGGATGACCTGACAGAGTGACTTGGTTACAGCACAGTGATAAAATCTATGGAGTAGTAGTTACAAAGTGCATTGGGATAAACTGCATAAAGAAGGCCATATTCTCACATGTGGGTGATGTCACCTGGTGTGGAGTGCTTTTCAAGTGATAGCCTGAGTGCCTTCCTACTTACCATGAGAATGCGGGACCAACAGTCTCTCTTCATCCGCCTTGAGGAGAGAACACGTGCCTCTGTGTCTGGTGCGCAAGTTGATTTTTTGAGCTTTTTGGTGACGTCCCTGTGGTGTTTTCTCCTGATTTTTGCTTTATTTTCCTTCAGAAATGTTCCTCTCCCTTCCTTTGTTTTAGTTCAGTTTTTCTCCACTAAGTTTCCTTTTATTTTTGGCACACTCGGTTGGCCCTCTTATGGCTGAGCTCTGGTTGGGCATTTGTCCCTCAATTTTTTTCTGGTTTTTGACCACTTTTTTCAGTCACCATCGAGCTGTTGATTTGCCATGACTGTTTTCCCTTCCACGTCATCAAAGGTTTCCAGTGGCTTTAAGCACTGTGCCCGGTGCAATAGGTCCATCTCTGGCAAAGGCACCCATTCTTGGTGTCTTCAGTGTTTGGGTCAGAACATTCCCCAGCCAGCTGTATTGTTTGTCTGCATATGCAGAAAAGAACCCGGCTATTCAGAGAGGCTAACAAAGACAAAATTTTTGAAGCCTAGTCCGAATCGTCAGTGTTTGTATCAGCATCGACGCTTGCACCAGTATCAGTCTCCATAACTGCGAGACCCAGGTCCGACACTAGGAGTGGACATGCATTGAGTAGGTCTCCACCTGCCTCGACACCGGCCACTGTGCAGGGTTAGTATTATGTTTCCTTTTTCTGTTGGATAACGACCCATTGATAGTATCGTCATGTAGGTTATGAATTGTTTGAAGAAGCAGGTCGAGGCTCCTTTCATTAAATAATTAGGGCAGATGTTCATTGAGCAATATGCTGTGGAGAATCTGGTTGTCGTGACAGACCTCCTTTAGTTGGGGTGCGTTGAAAGAGGACCACAATCTGTCGGCTGCAATGGTGCTGTTGTGGTAGTTTAGTTTTTCGACGAAGGGTTCCATTGCTGTTTCATTGTTTTTGAATTCTCTTCTAAGGGTGATTATTTTGGTTTTGAAGTATCTTGCTAGCTCGTGTGTGTGGGGTGGGAGTGGGGGGGGGGGGGGGGGTTGTCATTTCTTGTGGACAGTGGTCAGGTGTTTAAAAGACCATTAACCAGCCCATATAGTTTTCTGGTGTTGCTGTAGTCTGGTCCAATTTGCTCTTTGTAATATTGGAATTTGTATTGTCTTATTTTAGACTTGTATTCCTTTATCGTCTTTCTCCATACTGTTTTGTTGTTGTCTGATTTGTTTTTCTGCCATCTTCGTTCTTGTTTCCTGCAGGCTCTTTTTAGTTTCCCAAGTTTGTTGTTAAACCATGGTGTAGTCTTTGGTTTGGCAATTGTTTTCATTCTTATCTGTTATATTTCATCCAGTATGGTCTCCCATTCCGACAGGAAGTTGATGAAATTTGAGTTTGGAGACCATTGGTCATTGTAGAGCTTGGACCATTAAAGCTCGTTATCTGTCTTTCCCCGTGTTTCGTGGGATCTTGTTTCTGTTGGATGTCTGGGTGTATTTTCCATCCAGTTGACAGTGAGGGTTAATTTTGAAGACCAGATCACTTCTTCCCAGTTAACATTCTCTAGCTTGAAGTTGTGTTGCCCGCAACCTCGGAGTCATCTTCGACTCCTCCCTCTCCTTCTCTGCGCATATCCAGCAGATAGCCAAGACCTGTCGCTTCTTTCTCTTTAACATCAGCAAAATTCGCCCTTTCCTGTCTGAGCACACCACCCTTACTCTCGTCCACGCTCTCATTACCTCTCGCCTTGACTACTGCAACCTACTCCTTACTGGCCTCCCACTTAGCCATCTATCCCCCCTTCAATCTGTTCAGAACTCTGCTGCACATCTTATATTCCGCCTGAACCGATATACTCATATCACCCCTCTTCTCAGGTCACTTCACTGGCTTCCGATCAGATACCGCATACAGTTCAAGCTTCTCCTTCTTACCTACAAATGCACTCAGTCTGCAGCCCCTCATTACCTCTCTACCCTCATTTCCCCTTACGTTCCCAACCGTAACCTCCGCTCACAGGACAAATCCCTCCTCTCAGTACCCTTCTCCACCACCGCCAACTCCAGGCTCCGCTCACTCTGCCTCGCCTCACCCTATGCTTGGAATAAACTTCCTGAGCCCTTACGCCAAACCCCCTCCCTACCCATCTTCAAATCCTTGCTCAAAGCCCACCTCTTCAATGTTGCTTTCGGCACCTAACCTTTATACCTTTCAGGAAATCTAGACTGCCCCTATTTGACTGACTGTACATTTGTCCTTTAGATTGTAAGCTCCTTTGAGCAGGGCCTGTCCTTCTATGTTAAATTGTGCAGCGCTGTGTAACCCTAGTAGCGCTTTAGAAATGTCAAGTAGTAGTAGTAGTAGTAGTAGTTGTGTGTTTCTGCAATCCTGTATGTGAGGAGATCAAGCACATGCCATTCTATATGGGTTTTGGTTACGTTTGGGAGGTCGAAGTCCCATTGCTGTAGAAAGGTTATACATTGCTGCACTTGTATCCCACATTTTCCCACCTATTTGCAGGCTCAATGTGGCTTACAATATAATACAACAACAATCACATTACATATATGTTATTTGAATGGTCTTTCATGTTTATTAATGGTACTGTTTGTGCTGTACTGACATTTTATCATATTTCTGCTGTTGTTTTAAAGGGCTGTTAAATGTGCCTATTTCTGATACTCAGTATTGGGTTTCAGTTTGCTGTTTCCAAGTTTACCTCATTGATTGTATTTATGTTTGGTCATTTTACTATTGTTTTGCTGTTAACAAAATTGTAAGTTTTATGTAAACTGTATCTCTTATACACCACCTTGGGTGAATCTCTTCATGAAGGCAATTGATAAATCCCAATAAATAAATCAAGAGTGGACAGTAGAAAGGTTTTATTTCAATGTGCTTTTCTGAGCCCAAAGTCAAATAGATCCAAGGTAACCAGATTGGTTGATAAAATCATCCAGTTGATTTAAGACAGCATTTGTTGTGATTTTAGTCTTCCACAGTTGATGTCATGATTATGTAAGCCACATTGAACCTGCCATATGGTGGGAAAATGTGGGATACAAATGCAATAAATAAATAAATTTATTGTGGTTGTCCGGTTCTTCTGCATCTGAGTAAGTGAAACTGTGAAAAAAGCCACTTATTCAGATGTGGCATGACCCGGACAACTGCAACCATCAGCACAGGAAGTGATACAGTAGTGAATCTCTTCAATAAATAGATGTTTATTAACCATTTTAAGGGATTCAGGCATTGAACTGGTAGATATGGAGACATTAACATGAAAGCCAAAGCTGAAGCTAGATCAGCCAAGAGGTGTCTTGAATACAAAAGAGGAGTCCAGATCTTGGATAGCTGCTATAGGCCTAAGAGATTTCAGACTAGTAGTAATTTCCTCCCCAACCTGTTCAAAGTGCTCCCAAAATTGAGATGGTTGAATAGAAGGTTAGTACATTCCAAGGAGTTGTCCATATTCCCAAGGACCTTATTAGAGAAGAAAGAAATGACATCATTAGAGCAGCTTGGGATGAGGCACACAAATTTTATATCCTTTGGTAAGACATTTCACTGTCTGAAAAAGTTAACATGTCTATGTAAAGCAATTTTAATCTTAGTCTGTTAAAAAGAACTTTTTGCCAAAACAGCACATTTGTAGTCTACATATCTAATGTTCAAGGATTCCTTATCATCTGATATTTTTTGAATGTCTCCAACATGTCTCCATTTTCCTAAATTTATTCCAGTTGGTGCGTAAAGTGAAGGTGTTGGGGGGGGGGGGGAGAGTTATCAACAGAAGATTTACGTAATCTAGTTTCTTTAGAGGCGTACTTCAAGGTACTATTCTTTGGAAGAGATAAGGTAAAGCCATGGCTGGACTGAAATATCACAAGTCAGAGAGGAAAACTGAACCTAAAACATGTCTGGATGAATATATAGAAATCTGAATTACTTGACATTGCCTTCCTGAGCTGGTGCATCACACACTGTCTCTGGCCTTGTGATAACGAGTAGTAATATGGCACACGGGAGGGTTCGTAGGGAACTAACAGATCTATTACTACTACTAATCATTTCCAGGGCTGGCTCAAGGGATCGTAGTGCCTTGAGCCAACTTGCCTTGGTGGTGCTCCTTCATTGCATTGTTGCCCCCTCTCCCCCCCCCCCCCCCCATGGGTTCAGCATCTCTATCCCTCCCCCCCCCCCCCATCCGGTCTCTCTGTCCACCTCTCCGCAGGTCTAGCACTACTCTCTCACCTAGCTCACTCCCCTGCAATCCAGTAAAGTTTGTCATCTACCAGAAGCAGCAGCATGACAGGCTGCCTTCAGCCTGCCTCTGTTTCTTCCCTCTGCCATGTCCCATCCACAGGAAATTGCATCAGAGGGAACAGGACATGGCAGGACCCTAGGGGAGTGAGAGAGGTGAGGGAAGAAATCTAACTAAAAGCCCACCTTTTTGATGCTGCTTTTAACCCCTAACCCTTGTTCACTTGTTCAGAACCCTTATTTTATCATCCTCACTTTAATATTCCCTTATCTCTTGTTTGTCCTGTTTGTCCTAATTAGATTGTAAGCTCTGTTGAGCAGGGACTGTCTCTTCATGTTCAAGTGTACAGCCCTTTGTACGTCTAGTAGCGCTATAGAAATAAGTAGTAAGAAAGAAGGGGACGGATCTGGCCAGAATGCTGGGTGGTGGGGGGTGGAGGAAAGGCTTAACCTATAGACCAGATGAGGTCAGAGGCTGGGTATTTTGGCACCCTTAGTCGCAGGCGCCCTGAGCCAGAGCCTCACCTGGTCCAATGGTTAAGCTGGCCATGATCATTTCTATAGCTCTACTAGATGTACACAGTGCTGTACACATTTGGGCGGCGGGGATAGTGCTGGGCAGACTTATACGGTCTGTGCCAGAAGCCGGTGGTGGGAGGCAGGGATAGTGCTGGGCAGACTTATACGGTCTGTGCCAGAGCTGGTGGTGGGAGGCGGGACTGGTAGTTGGGAGGCGAGGATAGTGCTGGGCAGACTTATATGGTCTGTGCCAGAGCTGGTGGTGGGAGGCGTGGTTGGGAGGCAGGGATAGGGCTGGCCAGACTTATACGGTCTGTGCCCTGACGAGGACAGTACAAATAAAAAAGTAGCACATATGAATTTATCTTCTTGGGCAGACTGGATGGACTGTGCAGGTCTTTTTCTTCCGTCATCTACTATGTTACTATTATATACAGGTACTTTGTAGTGGGCTCACAGTCTTTTGTACCTGAGGCAGTGGAGGGTTAAGGAGCTGCAGTGGGAATTTTGAACCCAGTTCCCCAGGATCTCAGCCCACTGCACTAACCATTTGGTTACTCCTGCACTCTTGAACTCTTGAGAGTGAACAAAGCTACTGATCTCTTGGTCTCTCAGTGTGGAACTACTGTCATTACAGATGGAAACTTTCCCCTTTTCTCTTTCTTTTCATTACTTTCAGGACACGCTGGAGTACAAGAAGAAGCAGAGACCCTTGAAAATCCGTATGTTGGATGGAACTGTGAAAACCGTCATGGTGGATGACTCCAAAACTGTCTGCGACATGCTTATGACAATCTGTGCCAGGATAGGTAATGGAGCTTGGAAAATCTAGTGGCTGTGTGACTCAGGATAAGCACGGGAGTCTTGATTTTGTGACGTAAACAAAACTGAACCACTGTCAGATAACTGAAAAGTCAGATAATCCCAGACTTGCATTTTCTCCCTCCTGCCGCACTTCATGAAACCCCCCTCCCCCTCAAAGTGCCTACTGCCTCGCCTACCCTCCCAAACAGATGCAGCTCCTGTGTTCCCATGCCTCCCCTTATTTTGGAGGGTGGGTGGGTAGGAGTCACTTTGGATGGAGGTTTGGTGGGGTGGCAGGAGAGAGTGGGCAGAGCCTGGTGAACCTACTATCAGTTAATGTGGAGGTTGGATAACCAAAGGTTGGTTAACCAAGACTCTACTGTATAAGAAATCCTGAACTTGGCTGCCTCAAAATAGATAAAGGAGTGTATATGAAATTGGAAGCCAGTCTATATTTGACCTTTGGTGGGAGAGGTGAAGGAGAAAGGAGAATGAGGAACCCATTAGTGTCGGGAATGATGAAGGAGGGAGGAAAGTAGGGCATCTAGGGCTGGATTTTGACAGTAGAACTGAAGGAGGGTGGGGGACTTTCAGGTTGGCATTTGTTGGGAGCAGTGTAAGGGGAGGAGATGCCTGGGTTGGGGGTGATGAATGAGGGCATCTTAGAATGAAGGGAAAAACAGTGGGAAAGAGAGAAGGTGCCTGTGCCAGTGCTAGACAATGAGGGAAGCAGGTGGGTCCAAGAAGGGAAAGAATGTTTTGAGCCAGCCTGTGACAGGCAAAGTGGGGTTGGTGATACTGAGCTGACATGTGGCAGGAGCAGTGTGACAGGGAGAGGGCATCCTGGGCCAGCCTGGAGTGGAAGCATGGGGGGGAAAGGGGGGCAATCTTGGACCAGCATGTGAAAAGGAATAGCTGGGGAGGTAGGTGAGAGGTGGAGGAAGTCTTGGACTGGCCTGGGGCAAACACAGCAGGCCTAATATTCAAAAGACTCCTTCCTAGTTAAATCATGCTGAACACCACAGGAGGGACTTATCCAGGCCCTTTGACTGCTGAGGCACTGTCTGAGCAGAGTCGGTGCTGGTGCCAGCATTCCCAGCTTTGCCCAATTAGCTCTGTGGGTACAACACTGAATATTGGCTGCCCCTGCATATCTGTAGGGTTTCGCTGCTGACCTGGACATAGCCTGACAATGAATATCTGAGTAACAGCAGCAGCAGTCAGGGTGATAAAAAGAATGCTCGCTGCCCCTGGCTGAATATTGACCAGTGGGGGTTGGAGGGGGGGGGGGGGTGTTGCTTGTCTAGGTCCAATCTATGGCAAAAGCAATGGAGGGAAGGGTTGAGTCACCTTGGACTGATCTGCTGTAGAATAGCGTAAGGCTGGCCTGGGGTAGTAGAAAGGGAGGTAGCGTTTAAAGAATTGTGTTGATGGGATTGAGTTGCTTGTAAATTGGAATATTTCATTCCAGGTATCACAAATTATGATGAGTATTCGCTTGTGCGAGAAATATTAGAGGAGAAGAAGGAAGAGGTGACGGGGACCTTGAAGAAGGATAAAACCCTCTTGAGAGATGAGAAGAAGATGGAGAAGTTAAAACAGAAACTGCACACTGATGACGAATGTATGCTCTGCACACTACATATGTGCACACACACACATATATGTACTGATAGCGAAACTGCATAGATTTGATGAATATGAGCATAGTTTACTATGTAGAAACAGTCTGCCCATCCATATCAATTACTAATTTCTATAATCCCTTCCTCTCCCTTTATTTATTATTTATTTGGTTCATTTGTATCCCACATTTTCCCAGCTTATGCGGACTCAATGTGGCTAACAAAGTTACTAGAAAATTACATAATACGACAGGATAAAATTGTTCCAGTAAAAAAAAAAATAATAATAATGTTTGAAATTTTCTGTGCTTATCTCATGCTTTCTTGAGATTATCTATCTATCTATCTATCTATCTATCTATGGCTCCAAAGTCGATCCTCATTCATGTTCATCCTGTGACTCCTCGATCCCAAGCTTCCTTTGAATTGAAGGAGGCCTGCCTCCTGTGCATTTATACCATGTAACTATTTAAATATCTTTATGCTATTTTCCATCTTTATCTTTCTTTCAAAGGATGCATATTGTAACCAGGTACCTCTAGATGCAACCAAGGATAGAACAGTCTCCTCCAGCCACAGGCTCCTGGTACAGTCAAGAAATAAAGGTCCACCCGCAACTTCAATCTTAAAGACTTTAATCCATGCAGGTTTCTAGTACACCTGATACACAGTTCCAACAGCAGCATTCACCTTCAATCTTAAGCACATATAAGCCACCTGAAAGTGTGTGGCAAATAGTCCCCTTTAAGCATTAGGCTATCAGCACATATCAGGATTCAATACAGGCTCACAGTCAGCTCCAGTCTGGGATCTTTATCCAGTGCACAATAAACAGTAGTTCAAGTCCAAATAGAAGCAGTTCTTTCAGTTCATCCTCACAGTTAAATCACAAAGCAGCAGTTTCTACCTTCTACTCTCTTTACTTTCAGGAGAGTTCAATACTGTAGGGACTCCTCTTACCCAAGGATTTTCAGCCTGCAGATACTTTTGGGACTTCCTCACACCCAAGGGATTTCAGCCTGCTTCAGTACTTTAGGGACCTCTCTTACCCAAGGGTTTTCAGCCTGCAACTGCTTCTCTCTCCTCTAGGACTCCTTCCCATCTGCCTAATCAATCCCTGGCTTCTGTTCTGTGGAGGAGTGGCCTAGTGGTTAGGGTGGTGGACCTTGGTCCTGAGGAACTGAGTTCAACTCCCACTTCAGGCACAGGCAGCTCCTTGTGACTCTGGGCAAGTCACTTAACCCTCCATTGCCCCATGTAAGCCGCATTGAGCCTGCCATGAGTGGGAAAGCGTGGGGTACAAATGTAACAAAAAATAAAACCATTCTCCTTCCATTAGCTTCCCCCACACCCATACCAGCTGAGTTAAGACCTTCGTCGGACCCGTCCCCGAGGAGGCGTGAGGATTCCACGTCCTCCTCTTCGGTACCAAGGAGTCTCGATGACGGGTGTCGAGAGAAGGCTAAGAAGCACTGTCATTGTTCTCCTTCCATGCACGGTACCGAGAGCTCCGGGGAGCTGAGGGATTTGGCACCCGAGAAGTGTCGGCACCGGGAGGACCGCTCACTCTCTTTACAGGAGGTGCCGATGCGTCGGTCTTCTGGCAGCCTGGTTCCGGCTCTCGAGCCCACTCAGATTCTGCCACCGGCTCCTGCACCGGCCCCTCAGCCTTTTCCGATGTAAGCTCTCGACGAGTGTATCGGGGCCCTTCTTCCAGAACTTCTGGTGGGACTGCTGCACCAGTCTACTTCGGTGCCAGGGGTGCTTGCGCCTTCTGCACCGACTGTGGAAGCGGCATCTGGTCCTTCACCTGTGGTGAGGTCCCCGTCTTCGGCGTTGGCCGCCACCTGGGTTGATTCTCCCTCGATGTCGGCGGAGGAAGCTTCACCACAGTCCAGGTTGGGGTCTACTTCTCGACATCGTTCCTTGACGTCGAGACAAGCTCGGGTTCGGGCTGCTCTTAGAGAGCTTTTGTCCGTTACCGATGATGAGCGCTCGTGGGAGGAAGAGAAGGATCCCAGATACTTTTCTGAAGAAGAGTCATATGGGGTCCCCTCTGATCCTACTCTGCCAATTGAAAGAAGGTTGTCTCCACCTGAGAGTCTTTATTTTTCCTCTTTTGTTCGGGAAATGTCTAAGGACATTCCCTTCCCTATGGAGATTGCGGATGAGCCCAGGGCCAAGATGCTCGAGGTCTTGGATTATCCTTCTCCACATACAGAGGTTGCAACGGCTCCCTTGCATAACACACTCAGGTAAGTTCTTATGCGAAACTGGTCGTTCCCTCTCTCTAATCCAGTGTTCCCCAAGAAAGCTGAGTCCCCGTACAGAGTCCATGGAGAGCCTGTAATGGTGAAGTCTCAACTGCCTCACGATTCCATGGTGGTGGATTCTGCTCTTAGAAGAGCCAAGTGTGCTAGGGACTAGGCCTCGGCGCCCCTAGGCAGAGAGTCTAGGATTCTTTTGGGAGAAAGATGTATCAAGCCGCTATGCTTGCAGTCAAGATTCAAACATACCAGCTCTACACGAGCATCCACTTGCGGAACTTGGTGAGGCAACTGTCCAGTTTGGTGGAAGCACTTCCTCCGGAGCTCGCCGAACCTTTTCACCAGGTGGTCAGGCAGCAGAAGGCGTATCGTAAATTCCTGGCCAGGGGTACTTACGACACTTTTGATGTAGCATCCCGAGTAGCTGCTCAAGGTATAGTACATAAGTAATGCCACCCTGAGAAAAGACCAAGGGTCCATCGAGCCCAGCATCCTGTCCATGACAGCGGCCAATCCAGGCCAAGGGCACCTGGCGAGCATCCCAAACGTACAGATATTCTATACATGTTATTCCTGGAATTGTGGATTTTTCCCAAGTCATTTAGGAGTGGTTTATGGACTTGTTCTTTAGGAAACCGTCTAACCCCTTTTTAAACTCTGCCAAGCTAACCACCTTCACCACGTTCTCCAGCAACGAATTCCAGAGTTTAATTATGCTTTGGGTGAAGAAAACTTTTCTCTGATTTGTTTTAAATGTACTACACTGTAGTTTCATCGCATGCCCTCTAGTTCTAGTATTTTTGGAAAGCGTGAACAGACGCTTCACATCCACCTGTTCCACTGCACTCATTATTTTATATACCTCTATCATGTCTCCCCTCAGCCGTCTCTTCTCCAGGCTGAAAAGCCCTAGCTTCCTTAGTCTTTCTTCATAGGGAAGTCGTCCCATCCCCGCTGTCATTTTAGTCGCCCTTCGCTACACCTTTTCCAATTCTACTATATCTTTTTTGAGATGCAGCGATTAGAATTGAACACAATACTCAAGGTGCGGTCGCACCATGGAGCGATACAACAGCATTATAACATCCTCACACCTGTTTTCCATACCTTTCCTAATAATACCCAATATTCTATTCGCTTTTGTAGCCGCAGCAACACACTGAGCAGAAGGTTTCAGTTTATTATCGACGACGATACCCAGATCCCTTTCTTGGTCCGTACCTCCTAACGTGGAACCTTGCATGACGTAGCTATAATTCGGGTTCTTTTTTCCCACATGCATCACCTTGCACTTGCTCACATTAAACGTCATCTGCCATTTAGCCGCCCAGTTTCCCAGTCTCGTAAGGTCCTTCTGTAATTTTCACAATCCTGTCGCGAGTTAACGACTTTGCATAACTTTGTGTCATCAGCAAATTTAATTACCTCGCTAGTTACTCCCATCTCTAAATCATTTATAAATATATTAAAAAGCAGCGGTCCTAGCACGGACCCCTACTAACTACCCTTCTCCATTGTGATGCGCAGACTCTCATGGCTGCGTGTCTCTGACCTGGATCTTAAGACCCAACAGCGAATGGCGGATGTTCCTTGCCGGGGGGATAACCTTTTTGGCAAAAAAGTAGAGGACATGGTCGAACAGATCAAGAAGCACCATGATGCTATGGATTCTCTGTCCCGCCAGGCGTCTTCTGCTACCGCCTTCTCATCTAGCAGGTTTTTTGGAGGGAAGAGGAGTGCTCCCTATTCCTACAATAGGCGTAGGTACACTCCTGCTTCTCGGCAGCCTGTCCAGGCTCAGTCCCAGCGCGCTTGTTCCCGTCAACGACGTGCGACTAAGGCCCCTGTGGCTCCCCAGCAAAAGCAAGGGACGGCTTTTGACTGGCTCCAGTGCAGCATAGCCTCAGAAAAAGTGTCCATGCTGGACGACTTGCCGGTCGGAGGGAGATTGATATTTTTTCACCAAAGGTGGCCTCTCTTAAACTCCGATTGGTGGGTTCTTCAAATAGTCCGGTCAGGATTCACCCTCAATCTGGAATCCAAACCTCCAAATTGCCCACCAGGAGCTTATTCTTACAGCTCCCAGCACAAGCAGGTACTTGCAGAGGAACTCTCCACCCTTCTAATGGCCAATGCGGTCAAACCCGTTCCACCAGGGGAAGAAGGGCTGGGATTCTATTCCAGGTACTTCCTTATGCAAAAGAAAACAGGGGGATGTTTCCCAACCTAGATATAAGGGCCCTGAACAAATTCCTAGTCCGAGAAAAGTTCAGGATGGTTTCCCTCGGCACCCTTCTTCCCATGATTCAAGAAAATGATTGGCTATGCTCTCTGGACTTAAAGGATGCCTATACCCACATCTCGATACTCCCAGCTCACAGGAAGTATCTTCGATTTCGGTTGGGAATTTGGCACTTTCAGTACTGTGTACTGCGCAGCATCGCTACGCAGACTGGGAGTGCATGTGTTCCCTTATCTTTACGATTGGTTGGTGAAGAGCACCTCGGAGGCAGGCGCTCTACAGTCCATGTGGATGACTATTCGGGTGCTGGAACTATTGGGGTTCGTGATCAATTATCCCATCTTGTCTCGGTTCGAAAATTGGAGTTCATTGGAGCTCTGTTGGACACTCGGCTGTCTCAAGCTTATCTTCCCCAGACAAGGGCAGACAATCTCCTGGCCCTAGTGTCCATGGCTTGAGCGTCTCAAACGATCACAGCTCGGCAGATGTTGAGACTCTTGGGACACATGGCTTCCACAGTTCATGTGACTCTCATGGCACGCCTACATATGAGATCAGCTCAATGGACTCTAGCTTCCCAATGGTGCCAGGCCACAGGGGATCTAGAGGATGTGATCCATCTCTCCACCGACTTTTGCAGTTCCTTTCAGTGGTGGGCCGTTTGATCCAATTTGACCTTGGGACGTCCATTCCAAAACCCTCAACCACAAAAGGTTTTGATGACGGATGCATCCCTCCTCAGGTGGGGAGCTCATGTAGATGGACTTCACACTCAAGGAGCCTGGTCCTCTCAGGAAAAGGGTCTTCAGATCAACCTCCTGGAATTACGAGCAATCTGGAACGCTCTAAAGGCTTTCAGAGACAGGCTGTCCACCACATCATATTGATTCAGACAGACAATCAGGTTGCTATGTACTACACCAACAAGCAGGGGGGCACCGGATCTCGCCCTCTGTGTCAGGAAGCTGTTCGGATGTAGCTTTGGGATTTGCCTTCACAGCATGTTTCTCCAAGCCATGTATCTGGCAGGCGTAAACAACAGTGTGGCTGACAGGTTGAGCAGGATTATGCAACCTCACAAGTGGTCGCTAAACATGGGCATTGCCCACAAGATCTTCCGAGCGTGGGGCACCCCCTCGGTGGATCTTTTTGCCACTCAGATCAATCACAAAGTCCCTCAGTTCTGTTCCAGATTTTAGGCCCATGACAGACTAGCGTCAGATGCCTTTCTCCTGCATTGGGGGACAGGCGTTCTGTATGCGTATCCTCCCATACCTCTAGTAGGGAAGACTTTGCTGAAACTCAAGCAAGACCGGGGAACAATGATCCTGATTGCTCCTTTATGGCCTCGTCAGACCTGGTTCCCTCTTCTTCTGGAGTTGTTCTCCGAAGAACTGTGAAGATTGGAGTGTTTTCCGACCCTCATCACCCAGAACGAGGGGTCACTTCTACATCCTAACCTCCAGTCTCTGGCTCTCATGGCCTGGATGTTGAGAGCTTAGCAGTTGCCTTTTTAGGTCTTTCAGAGGGTGTTTCCTGAGTCTTGCTTGCTTCCAGGAAAGATTCCACGAAAAAGTGTTGTTCTTTTAAACGGAGGAGGTTTGCTGTCTGGTGTGACAGCAAGGCCCTAGATCCTTTTTCTTGTCCTACACGGACCCTGCTTGAATAACTTCTACACTTATCAGAGTCTGGTCTCAAGACCAACTCAGTAAGAGTTCACCTTAGTGCAATTAGGGCTTATCATGACCGTGTAGAGGGTAAGCCTATCTCTGGACAGCCTTTAGTTGTCCGACTCATGAGAGGTTTGCTTTTGTCAAAGCCCCCTGTCAAACCTCCACCAGTGTCATGGGATCTCAACGTCGTTCTCACCCAGCTGATGAAAGCTCCTTTTGAGCCACTGAATTCCTGCCATCTGAAGTACTTGACCTGGAAGGTCGTTTCTTGATGGCTGTTACTTCAGCTCGTAGAGTCAGTGAGCTCCAAGCTCTCGTAGTGCATGCACCTTATATCAAATTTCATCATATCAGAGTAGTCCTCCGCACTCACCCTAAGTTCTTGCCGAAGGTGGTGTCGGAGGTCCAGTCAATTGTCTTGCCAACATTTTTTTACCCGTCCTCATACCCGCCCTAGTGAAGACAAGTTGCACAACTTGGACTGTAAGAGAGCATTGGCCTTTTACGTGGAGCGGACAAAGCCCTACAGACAGTCCACCCAAATGTTTGTTTCTTTTGATCCCAACAGGAGGGGAGTCGCCATCGGAAAACGCACAATCTCTAATTGGCTGGTGGATTGCATATCCTTCACTTATGCCCAAGCTGGGCTGACTCTAGAGGGGCATGTCACGGCTCATAATGTCAGAGCCATGGCTGCGTCAGTGGTTCACTTGAAGTCAGCTTCTGTTGAAGAGATTTGCAAGGCTGCAACATGGTCATCAGTCCACACATTCACATCTCACTACTGCCTTCAGTAGGATACCCGGCGCGACAGTCGGTTTGGGCAGTCGGTGCTGCATAATCTATTCGGGGTTTAGAATCCAACTCCACCCTCCTAGGCCCATTTCTGTTTTGTTCCAGGCTGCACTCTCACTTAGTTGTGTTTCTTTTCAGCTCAATCTCAGTTATGTCCTCGCTGTTGCGAGGCCCAATTGACCAATGTTCATTGTTTTGAGTGAGCCTGGGGGCTAGGGATACCCCAATTATGAGAACAAGCAGCCTGCTTGTCCCCAGAGAAAGTGAAGATACATACCTGTAGCAGGTATTCTCCGAGGACAGCAGGCTGATTGTTCTCACAAACCCAGCCTCCTCCCTCCCTTTTGGAGTTGTTTTAGTCTCTGGTTTGCTTTTTATTAAACTGAGGGAGTTACGCTTGTACCGCGGGCAGGAAGCCGTTCGCGCAGGCGTGGTGTGCTATGCCCACGCGATGGAGCGTTCTTCAGATATTTTTTTGATATTTTACTTGCAAAAAATTTCTCAGTCTCTTGGGCCGCTGCAGGCGTTGACCCAATCGTGAGAACAATCAGCCTGCTGTCCTTGGAGAATACTTGCTACAGGTATGTATCTTCACTTTTTCCCAGCACCAACATCAGGCTCACTGGTCTTTAATTTCCTGGATCAATTCTTGAACCTTTTTTAAAATTGGCATTATATTGGCCACCCTCCAGTCTTCTGGTACCATTTTAAAGATAAATTACATATTACTAGCAGTAGCTCTGCAAGTTCATTTTTCAATTCTACCAGTACTTTGGGATATATAGCATCCAGTCCAGGAGATTTGCTACTCTTCAATTTGTCAGATTGCCCTATTATATCTTCTAGGTTTACAGAGATTTGATTCAGTTTCCCTGACTCATCAGCACTGAATATCATTTCTGGCATTGGTATCTCTCCTATTTACTATAACCTGTACTCACTGTTAAATGATATTCCAATATCTCAATATCTCTTGTTATAAATGCTTTTTAATATATACAAACAAACATATATTACCCACATAACACTATTAAATACATAAATACACCCCCAGTATTACTAGCAACGTTGGCTCTTCCTATTTCAATAACAATCATATATGTCCTTTAGCTTTCTTTATCATATATAGCGCATTAAAACGTTCATGCTATATAATTGTTCAACGTCCTTTCATTACTATTTCAAAACTCTTCAAACAGTCAGTTGTCTCCTTGACTGTGATAGTAATTTAGTTCATCGGCGTTGAGCGTTGGAGAAAATAGCAACCAAAAATATATGACACTAGCAAAAAAAACCTTTTAACGTAATCTTCCATCTTCCATCATTAAGTCATTGATAATAAGGATTCCCAACGACTGCAAGCAATTGTGGTTCTTTAGCTTAACAGTTTCTCCCAGTCAATTCTCTCAGTTCACTCGGTTCTCTATGCGAGACCGCATTTCGCACTTAGCTTCTTCAGGAGAACCGTAATCAACATCCTACATGAAAGATATATATACTTCCTTTGTCATTCTCATATATCATTACATGTCCAATTTTTCATATATACAAATATTTAATCCACATTTAATTCATCTTTTCCCACATCTAAATTACTTCGGCAACTTACCCATCGGGCTAATTTCCGCCTCTAGGCTGGCAGGAAATGACGATACAAACATCTCTATGACTAGCTAAACCAGATATAAATACTAGCAGCAAGCCACTCCTCTCTCTGACGTATGTGCCTCAAATCCATTCCACCTCCAGGTTTAATCCCAGGGTGTTACTGTTCTCCATTGAAAAATAAAACGCTGTTCTATATTAAAAAGGATTTCACTTATGTTGCCTCCCCGATCCAACACAGGAATCTGTAATAATGCCATGCATCTGATATCCTCTATTGCATGTTGACATTCGATCCAATGGGCAACCAGGGGGGCATCACTCCTCAAGTTCCTGATATTACTGATGTGTTCAGCTAATCTGATTTTCAATTTCCTCTTAGTGTGGCCTATGTAGTATTTACTACATGGACATATTATGCAATATACAATCTGCTCACTATTACAATTCGTAATCGAGTGAAGATAATAATATTTTTGAATACCTGGAATTTTTACTTTATTCGTAACCAAGGCATATTTACAATAAACACAATTACCACAAGCGGAGTGATGACCCCCATATTTCGTTGCCTTAGGACGTTTAGGAGTTCTCCCAAATTAGATTTACGGCTGTAAGCCATTTTCGGATGATCTTTAAAAACTGGGTGAATACCCAAAACATGCCAAAATTTATGAATTATATGACCAATTAGCGGTGCCCTTTGAGAAAAAGGTAAAACACATGCTATAGGCTTTATTATCTTCTTCTTTTTTGGTATAAACAGCCAGTCCCTTTGAGCATATCGGGCACGTTTGTATGCCCGTTTTAAAACAAATAGGGGGTACCCCCGTTGGAGAAATCTCTCCGTCATCTCATATGCCTGAGTTTTGAATTCCTCCAAAGAGGAACATAATCTACGTAACCTTAGATACTGACCAACGGGGACTCCCTTCTTTAGGGCTATGTGATGGAAACTCGAGTAATGTAACAGAGTATTCCTATCGGTATTCTTCCTATAGATCGAGGTAGATAAGTTATTGAAATCCTTTTTATTAATTTTTATGTCTAAAAATTCCAATGTTTCTCGTGAAGTTCGAGCAGTAAATTTAACACATGGGTCAGCTTCATTTAATTCTCTTATGAATATTGCTAGATCTTCCTCGGATCCCCTCCAAAACATTATCACATCGTCTATGTAACGGCGCCATAGCATAATATTAGTATGCCATGGTGACGGATAAACAAATTTCTCTTCAAATTCAGTCATATAGAGGCAGGCCAATGAGGGGGCTACTGAAGCCCTCATGGCTATGCCTCTTTTTTGAAGATAGTACTGCTTTTCAAATTGAAAGTAATTAAACCTAACTACCCACGTTAAAAGTTGGCATAACGCCACTTTCTTTTCTTTGGAGATGTTACATCGTTCCAGAACAGATCCTGCTACCTCAATGACCCCTTCCTGGGGCAAATTGGTATATAGGGCTACTACGTCCAAGCCTACCAATAGGGTGGATTCCTCCACCAGGCCTTGATCTTTAATTACTTCTAAAGTATGTATAAAATCTGTGGAGTCCCTAACATAAGACTCCGCTTTAGTAACCCATGGTTGGAGGAATACATCTATTAGTCTAGAGAGGGGCTCTAATACTGAATCCCTAGTACATACTATCGGGCGTCCTGGAGGGTCCACTGTGGATTTATGAACTTTCGGAACGAAATATATGTAAGGAATTTTGGGGTTAGGGTGACAAAGAAACCGTTGTTCTTGCACTGAAAAAGTGCCATCCATCACACCCCTCCCCACATATTTAGTGATCAGATCCTTTAGCTGTTCCGTAGGGTCATAACTCAAACAATCATAAAACTCTTCCTGTGTTAGCTGGCGTAAGCCTTCATCTATATATTTCTGTTTGTCTAAAACCACTGTGGAACCTCCTTTGTTAGCTCGTACTATAACTATTTGATCGTTATTCGCTAATTGTTGAATACAAAGTTGTTGGTCTAGCGTACAATTGTATCTATGAGGCATCCTGATTGTTTCCATGCGTTCTAATTCGTGGAGTACTAATTTTTGAAAAGCCAGAATAGAGGGGTCCGGATTTCCTGGAGGGGACCACCGGGATTTAACCCCTGTGCGGGGTAAGCTCTTATTCTCCTCCTTATCCTCTTGAGACATGCCAAAAAATAACCGTAATTTTAGTTCTCTAAAGAACTTATATAAACCTTGTCTAGTAGCAAACGCATCGTATTTTGAATAAGGAACAAACGACAGTCCCTTATTTAGTACGTCTATTTGATGTTGAGAAAGACTATATTTAGATAAGTTGATAACTGTATCTATTTCTTGATCTTGCCGCCTCTCGCTGCTCTCTTGTTTGTTACTGTTTTGGCCATATGGGTCGCTTCCTGGACTTGTGGCATTAGCCGTAAAAAAGTCTCTGGTAAAAGATTACCCGTGCTAACTATCTCTGGGGTCCCTTCTCCCCTCCGTTCTGTACCCTTTTTACTGTTATCTTCTTCTGAAGAATCACTTGATGATAACTTAAATTGAACTTTTCTATTAGACCCGCGGCCTCTTCGATTCTTACTCCTTTTATCCATCCATCCATATACAAACCCCTTTGTGTAGTCATATTCATCTCTTTTAAATTTTGATATTTTTAACTCACGTTGTTGATTTCGATACAGGTCTATTCTGGAATTATGTTCCTCCCATTGTTTTTCAAATATCGATTTTTCATAAACCAGTTTAATATTCTCAATTTTCTTATTGAGATCTTGTTGTATTTTAACTATCTCCTCATGAAGAACGTCAATAGTTAATAACATAAGGTCTAGTGAGCATCTGGTGATCACGGAGTTCCATTGTGCCACGTATTGGTCATTACCTAAGAATCTTGGTTCTTTATTAATACGTAGTCCACGCGGGACTCTTTGTGCGTGACAATACTCTATCAACGCCGCAGAATGTAACTCAGTTCTCACCAGTGTTTTGTGTGTTCTAAAAATCTCCTCCCAACCGCATGTTTGATATTGAAGGGGATCCGAGAATAATCGTGTGCCTCCCAATAGTTCCACTATTCTATCTTCCGACAGCCCGGACTTGGAATCCCACCGGGCAGTTGCCATCTTCCCATTCATGTATCAAATAACAACAATAAAGTAGGGAAAAATATATGTAAACAAAGTACGTCTTTTTAAAACCTATTTACTATAACCTGTACTCACTGTTAAATGATATTCCAATATCTCAATATCTCTTGTTATAAATGCTTTTTAATATATACAAACAAACATATATTACCCACATAACACTATTAAATACATAAATACACCCCCAGTATTACTAGCAACGTTGGCTCTTCCTATTTCAATAACAATCATATATGTCCTTTAGCTTTCTTTATCATATATAGCGCATTAAAACGTTCATGCTATATAATTGTTCAACGTCCTTTCATTACTATTTCAAAACTCTTCAAACAGTCAGTTGTCTCCTTGACTGTGATAGTAATTTAGTTCATCGGCGTTGAGCGTTGGAGAAAATAGCAACCAAAAATATATGACACTAGCAAAAAAACCTTTTAACGTAATCTTCCATCTTCCATCATTAAGTCATTGATAATAAGGATTCCCAACGACTGCAAGCAATTGTGGTTCTTTAGCTTAACAGTTTCTCCCAGTCAATTCTCTCAGTTCACTCGGTTCTCTATGCGAGACCGCATTTCGCACTTAGCTTCTTCAGGAGAACCGTAATCAACATCCTACATGAAAGATATATATACTTCCTTTGTCATTCTCATATATCATTACATGTCCAATTTTTCATATATACAAATATTTAATCCACATTTAATTCATCTTTTCCCACATCTAAATACTTCGGCAACTTACCCATCGGGCTAATTTCCGCCTCTAGGCTGGCAGGAAATGACGATACAAACATCTCTATGACTAGCTAAACCAGATATAAATACTAGCAGCAAGCCACTCCTCTCTCTGACGTATGTGCCTCAAATCCATTCCACCTCCAGGTTTAATCCCAGGGGTGTTACTGTTCTCCATTGAAAAATAAAACGCTGTTCTATATTAAAAGGATTTCACTTATGTTGCCTCCCCGATCCAACACAGGAATCTGTAATAATGCCATGCATCTGATATCCTCTATTGCATGTTGACATTCGATCCAATGGGCAACCAGGGGGGCATCACTCCTCAAGTTCCTGATATTACTGATGTGTTCAGCTAATCTGATTTTCAATTTCCTCTTAGTGTGGCCTATGTAGTATTTACTACATGGACATATTATGCAATATACAATCTGCTCACTATTACAATTCGTAATCGAGTGAAGATAATAATATTTTTGAATACCTGGAATTTTTACTTTATTCGTAACCAAGGCATATTTACAATAAACACAATTACCACAAGCGGAGTGATGACCCCCATATTTCGTTGCCTTAGGACGTTTTAGGAGTTCTCCCAAATTAGATTTACGGCTGTAAGCCATTTTCGGATGATCTTTAAAAACTGGGTGAATACCCAAAACATGCCAAAATTTATGAATTATATGACCAATTAGCGGTGCCCTTTGAGAAAAAGGTAAAACACATGCTATAGGCTTTATTATCTTCTTCTTTTTTGGTATAAACAGCCAGTCCCTTTGAGCATATCGGGCACGTTTGTATGCCCGTTTTAAAACAAATAGGGGGTACCCCCGTTGGAGAAATCTCTCCGTCATCTCATATGCCTGAGTTTTGAATTCCTCCAAAGAGGAACATAATCTACGTAACCTTAGATACTGACCAACGGGGACTCCCTTCTTTAGGGCTATGTGATGGAAACTCGAGTAATGTAACAGAGTATTCCTATCGGTATTCTTCCTATAGATCGAGGTAGATAAGTTATTGAAATCCTTTTTATTAATTTTTATGTCTAAAAATTCCAATGTTTCTCGTGAAGTTCGAGCAGTAAATTTAACACATGGGTCAGCTTCATTTAATTCTCTTATGAATATTGCTAGATCTTCCTCGGATCCCCTCCAAAACATTATCACATCGTCTATGTAACGGCGCCATAGCATAATATTAGTATGCCATGGTGACGGATAAACAAATTTCTCTTCAAATTCAGTCATATAGAGGCAGGCCAATGAGGGGGCTACTGAAGCCCTCATGGCTATGCCTCTTTTTTGAAGATAGTACTGCTTTTCAAATTGAAAGTAATTAAACCTAACTACCCACGTTAAAAGTTGGCATAACGCCACTTTCTTTTCTTTGGAGATGTTACATCGTTCCAGAACAGATCCTGCTACCTCAATGACCCCTTCCTGGGGCAAATTGGTATATAGGGCTACTACGTCCAAGCCTACCAATAGGGTGGATTCCTCCACCAGGCCTTGATCTTTAATTACTTCTAAAGTATGTATAAAATCTGTGGAGTCCCTAACATAAGACTCCGCTTTAGTAACCCATGGTTGGAGGAATACATCTATTAGTCTAGAGAGGGGCTCTAATACTGAATCCCTAGTACATACTATCGGGCGTCCTGGAGGGTCCACTGTGGATTTATGAACTTTCGGAACGAAATATATGTAAGGAATTTTGGGGTTAGGGTGACAAAGAAACCGTTGTTCTTGCACTGAAAAAGTGCCATCCATCACACCCCTCCCCACATATTTAGTGATCAGATCCTTTAGCTGTTCCGTAGGGTCATAACTCAAACAATCATAAAACTCTTCCTGTGTTAGCTGGCGTAAGCCTTCATCTATATATTTCTGTTTGTCTAAAACCACTGTGGAACCTCCTTTGTCAGCTCGTACTATAACTATTTGATCGTTATTCGCTAATTGTTGAATACAAAGTTGTTGGTCTAGCGTACAATTGTATCTATGAGGCATCCTGATTGTTTCCATGCGTTCTAATTCGTGGAGTACTAACCATGGGTTACTAAAGCGGAGTCTTATGTTAGGGACTCCACAGATTTTATACATACTTTAGAAGTAATTAAAGATCAAGGCCTGGTGGAGGAATCCACCCTATTGGTAGGCTTGGACGTAGTAGCCCTATATACCAATTTGCCCCAGGAAGGGGTCATTGAGGTAGCAGGATCTGTTCTGGAACGATGTAACATCTCCAAAGAAAAGAAAGTGGCGTTATGCCAACTTTTAACGTGGGTAGTTAGGTTTAATTACTTTCAATTTGAAAAGCAGTACTATCTTCAAAAAAGAGGCATAGCCATGGGGGCTTCAGTAGCCCCCTCATTGGCCTGCCTCTATATGACTGAATTTGAAGAGAAATTTGTTTATCCGTCACCATGGCATACTAATATTATGCTATGGCGCCGTTACATAGACGATGTGATAATGTTTTGGAGGGGATCCGAGGAAGATCTAGCAATATTCATAAGAGAATTAAATGAAGCTGACCCATGTGTTAAATTTACTGCTCGAACTTCACGAGAAACATTGGAATTTTTAGACATAAAAATTAATAAAAAGGATTTCAATAACTTATCTACCTCGATCTATAGGAAGAATACCGATAGGAATACTCTGTTACATTACTCGAGTTTCCATCACATAGCCCTAAAGAAGGGAGTCCCCGTTGGTCAGTATCTAAGGTTACGTAGATTATGTTCCTCTTTGGAGGAATTCAAAACTCAGGCATATGAGATGACGGAGAGATTTCTCCAACGGGGGTACCCCCTATTTGTTTTAAAACGGGCATACAAACGTGCCCGATATGCTCAAAGGGACTGGCTGTTTATACCAAAAAAGAAGAAGATAATAAAGCCTATAGCATGTGTTTTACCTTTTTCTCAAAGGGCACCGCTAATTGGTCATATAATTCATAAATTTTGGCATGTTTTGGGTATTCACCCAGTTTTTAAAGATCATCCGAAAATGGCTTACAGCCGTAAATCTAATTTGGGAGAACTCCTAAAACGTCCTAAGGCAACGAAATATGGGGGTCATCACTCCGCTTGTGGTAATTGTGTTTATTGTAAATATGCCTTGGTTACGAATAAAGTAAAAATTCCAGGTATTCAAAAATATTATTATCTTCACTCGATTACGAATTGTAATAGTGAGCAGATTGTATATTGCATAATATGTCCATGTAGTAAATACTACATAGGCCACACTAAGAGGAAATTGAAAATCAGATTAGCTGAACACATCAGTAATATCAGGAACTTGAGGAGTGATGCCCCCCTGGTTGCCCATTGGATCGAATGTCAACATGCAATAGAGGATATCAGATGCATGGCATTATTACAGATTCCTGTGTTGGATCGGGGAGGCAACATAAGTGAAATCCTTTTTAATATAGAACAGCGTTTTATTTTTCAATGGAGAACAGTAACACCCCTGGGATTAAACCTGGAGGTGGAATGGATTTGAGGCACATACGTCAGAGAGAGGAGTGGCTTGCTGCTAGTATTTATATCTGGTTTAGCTAGTCATAGAGATGTTTGTATCGTCATTTCCTGCCAGCCTAGAGGCGGAAATTAGCCCGATGGGTAAGTTGCCGAAGTAATTTAGATGTGGGAAAAGATGAATTAAATGTGGATTAAATATTTGTATATATGAAAAATTGGACATGTAATGATATATGAGAATGACAAAGGAAGTATATATATATCTTTCATGTAGGATGTTGATTACGGTTCTCCTGAAGAAGCTAAGTGCGAAATGCGGTCTCGCATAGAGAACCGAGTGAACTGAGAGAATTGACTGGGAGAAACTGTTAAGCTAAAGAACCACAATTGCTTGCAGTCGTTGGGAATCCTTATTATCAATGACTTAATGATGGAAGATGGAAGATTACGTTAAAAGGTTTTTTTGCTAGTGTCATATATTTTTGGTTGCTATTTTCTCCAACGCTCAACGCCGATGAACTAAATTACTATCACAGTCAAGGAGACAACTGACTGTTTGAAGAGTTTTGAAATAGTAATGAAAGGACGTTGAACAATTATATAGCATGAACGTTTTAATGCGCTATATATGATAAAGAAAGCTAAAGGACATATATGATTGTTATTGAAATAGGAAGAGCCAACGTTGCTAGTAATACTGGGGGTGTATTTATGTATTTAATAGTGTTATGTGGGTAATATATGTTTGTTTGTATATATTAAAAAGCATTTATAACAAGAGATATTGAGATATTGGAATATCATTTAACAGTGAGTACAGGTTATAGTAAATAGGTTTTAAAAAGACGTACTTTGTTTACATATATTTTTCCCTACTTTATTGTTGTTATTTGATACATGAATGGGAAGATGGCAACTGCCCGGTGGGATTCCAAGTCCGGGCTGTCGGAAGATAGAATAGTGGAACTATTGGGAGGCACACGATTATTCTCGGATCCCCTTCAATATCAAACATGCGGTTGGGAGGAGATTTTTAGAACACACAAAACACTGGTGAGAACTGAGTTACATTCTGCGGCGTTGATAGAGTATTGTCACGCACAAAGAGTCCCGCGTGGACTACGTATTAATAAAGAACCAAGATTCTTAGGTAATGACCAATACGTGGCACAATGGAACTCCGTGATCACCAGATGCTCACTAGACCTTATGTTATTAACTATTGACGTTCTTCATGAGGAGATAGTTAAAATACAACAAGATCTCAATAAGAAAATTGAGAATATTAAACTGGTTTATGAAAAATCGATATTTGAAAAACAATGGGAGGAACATAATTCCAGAATAGACCTGTATCGAAATCAACAACGTGAGTTAAAAATATCAAAATTTAAAAGAGATGAATATGACTACACAAAGGGGTTTGTATATGGATGGATGGATAAAAGGAGTAAGAATCGAAGAGGCCGCGGGTCTAATAGAAAAGTTCAATTTAAGTTATCATCAAGTGATTCTTCAGAAGAAGATAACAGTAAAAAGGGTACAGAACGGAGGGGAGAAGGGACCCCAGAGATAGTTAGCACGGGTAATCTTTTACCAGAGACTTTTTTACGGCTAATGCCACAAGTCCAGGAAGCGACCCATATGGCCAAAACAGTAACAAACAAGAGAGCAGCGAGAGGCGGCAAGATCAAGAAATAGATACAGTTATCAACTTATCTAAATATAGTCTTTCTCAACATCAAATAGACGTACTAAATAAGGGACTGTCGTTTGTTCCTTATTCAAAATACGATGCGTTTGCTACTAGACAAGGTTTATATAAGTTCTTTAGAGAACTAAAATTACGGTTATTTTTTGGCATGTCTCAAGAGGATAAGGAGGAGAATAAGAGCTTACCCCGCACAGGGGTTAAATCCCGGTGGTCCCCTCCAGGAAATCCGGACCCCTCTATTCTGGCTTTTCAAAAATTAGTACTCCACGAATTAGAACGCATGGAAACAATCAGGATGCCTCATAGATACAATTGTACGCTAGACCAACAACTTTGTATTCAACAATTAGCGAATAACGATCAAATAGTTATAGTACGAGCTAACAAAGGAGGTTCCACAGTGGTTTTAGACAAACAGAAATATATAGATGAAGGCTTACGCCAGCTAACACAGGAAGAGTTTTATGATTGTTTGAGTTATGACCCTACGGAACAGCTAAAGGATCTGATCACTAAATATGTGGGGAGGGGTGTGATGGATGGCACTTTTTCAGTGCAAGAACAACGGTTTCTTTGTCACCCTAACCCCAAAATTCCTTACATATATTTCGTTCCGAAAGTTCATAAATCCACAGTGGACCCTCCAGGACGCCCGATAGTATGTACTAGGGATTCAGTATTAGAGCCCCTCTCTAGACTAATAGATGTATTCCTCCAACCATGGGTTACTAAAGCGGAGTCTTATGTTAGGGACTCCACAGATTTTATACATACTTTAGAAGTAATTAAAGATCAAGGCCTGGTGGAGGAATCCACCCTATTGGTAGGCTTGGACGTAGTAGCCCTATATACCAATTTGCCCCAGGAAGGGGTCATTGAGGTAGCAGGATCTGTTCTGGAACGATGTAACATCTCCAAAGAAAAGAAAGTGGCGTTATGCCAACTTTTAACGTGGGTAGTTAGGTTTAATTACTTTCAATTTGAAAAGCAGTACTATCTTCAAAAAAGAGGCATAGCCATGGGGGCTTCAGTAGCCCCCTCATTGGCCTGCCTCTATATGACTGAATTTGAAGAGAAATTTGTTTATCCGTCACCATGGCATACTAATATTATGCTATGGCGCCGTTACATAGACGATGTGATAATGTTTTGGAGGGGATCCGAGGAAGATCTAGCAATATTCATAAGAGAATTAAATGAAGCTGACCCATGTGTTAAATTTACTGCTCGAACTTCACGAGAAACATTGGAATTTTTAGACATAAAAATTAATAAAAAGGATTTCAATAACTTATCTACCTCGATCTATAGGAAGAATACCGATAGGAATACTCTGTTACATTACTCGAGTTTCCATCACATAGCCCTAAAGAAGGGAGTCCCCGTTGGTCAGTATCTAAGGTTACGTAGATTATGTTCCTCTTTGGAGGAATTCAAAACTCAGGCATATGAGATGACGGAGAGATTTCTCCAACGGGGGTACCCCCTATTTGTTTTAAAACGGGCATACAAACGTGCCCGATATGCTCAAAGGGACTGGCTGTTTATACCAAAAAAGAAGAAGATAATAAAGCCTATAGCATGTGTTTTACCTTTTTCTCAAAGGGCACCGCTAATTGGTCATATAATTCATAAATTTTGGCATGTTTTGGGTATTCACCCAGTTTTTAAAGATCATCCGAAAATGGCTTACAGCCGTAAATCTAATTTGGGAGAACTCCTAAAACGTCCTAAGGCAACGAAATATGGGGGTCATCACTCCGCTTGTGGTAATTGTGTTTATTGTAAATATGCCTTGGTTACGAATAAAGTAAAAATTCCAGGTATTCAAAAATATTATTATCTTCACTCGATTACGAATTGTAATAGTGAGCAGATTGTATATTGCATAATATGTCCATGTAGTAAATACTACATAGGCCACACTAAGAGGAAATTGAAAATCAGATTAGCTGAACACATCAGTAATATCAGGAACTTGAGGAGTGATGCCCCCCTGGTTGCCCATTGGATCGAATGTCAACATGCAATAGAGGATATCAGATGCATGGCATTATTACAGATTCCTGTGTTGGATCGGGGAGGCAACATAAGTGAAATCCTTTTTAATATAGAACAGCGTTTTATTTTTCAATGGAGAACAGTAACACCCCTGGGATTAAACCTGGAGGTGGAATGGATTTGAGGCACATACGTCAGAGAGAGGAGTGGCTTGCTGCTAGTATTTATATCTGGTTTAGCTAGTCATAGAGATGTTTGTATCGTCATTTCCTGCCAGCCTAGAGGCGGAAATTAGCCCGATGGGTAAGTTGCCGAAGTAATTTAGATGTGGGAAAAGATGAATTAAATGTGGATTAAATATTTGTATATATGAAAAATTGGACATGTAATGATATATGAGAATGACAAAGGAAGTATATATATCTTTCATGTAGGATGTTGATTACGGTTCTCCTGAAGAAGCTAAGTGCGAAATGCGGTCTCGCATAGAGAACCGAGTGAACTGAGAGAATTGACTGGGAGAAACTGTTAAGCTAAAGAACCACAATTGCTTGCAGTCGTTGGGAATCCTTATTATCAATGACTTAATGATGGAAGATGGAAGATTACGTTAAAAGGTTTTTTTGCTAGTGTCATATATTTTTGGTTGCTATTTTCTCCAACGCTCAACGCCGATGAACTAAATTACTATCACAGTCAAGGAGACAACTGACTGTTTGAAGAGTTTTGAAATAGTAATGAAAGGACGTTGAACAATTATATAGCATGAACGTTTTAATGCGCTATATATGATAAAGAAAGCTAAAGGACATATATGATTGTTATTGAAATAGGAAGAGCCAACGTTGCTAGTAATACTGGGGGTGTATTTATGTATTTAATAGTGTTATGTGGGTAATATATGTTTGTTTGTATATATTAAAAAGCATTTATAACAAGAGATATTGAGATATTGGAATATCATTTAACAGTGAGTACAGGTTATAGTAAATAGGTTTTAAAAAGACGTACTTTGTTTACATATATTTTTCCCTACTTTATTGTTGTTATTGGTATCTCTCCCACATCTTCCTTGGTGAAGACTGATGCAAAGAATTCATTTAATCTGTCTGCTATGGCCTAGTCTTCTCTGAGTACCCCTTTTACTCCTCTGTCATCTAGTGGTCCAACTGATTCTTTTGCCAGCTTCTTGCTTCTAATGTACCTAAAAAAGATTTTACTATGAGTTTTTGCCTTCAATGCAATCTTCTTTTTAAATTCTCTCTGTCTTCCTTATCAGCACTTTGCATTTGACTTGCCATTCCTTATGCTGTTTTCTATTATTTTCAGTCGGATCCTTCTTTCATTTTCTGAAGGATTTTCTTTTAGCTCTGTCAGTTTAATAATGCTTTCTCACTTGTTGTCACATGTCTAACAGTGTCACTGTGGCTAATGCCCTTGTATTTCCTTTTCCCTGACTAATATGATGACCTGTCTTGTCTTCTGAAGTGAATTGGTTGGATCATGGACGCACTTTACGGGAACAGGGTGTTGATGAAAATGAAACGCTCCTTCTCCGACGAAAGTTCTTCTATTCTGACCAGAATGTAGACTCCAGAGACCCAGTGCAGCTGAATCTGCTGTATGTGCAGGTAATATGCTCTTGACTATACCTGTGAGAGGAATCCTTGTTGTATTTGCAGGTAATGTTAGTCTTTCCCTGAGGGTAGAAACATTTTTTTTAATGATAGGATGAAGCAATTAAATAAACATTAGGTTGAGAATGTGGTCTTGAAAGTTTCATTGCTCCTCCCAAATTGCTCTTCCGTAAAGCCTGTCACCTACCACTGAAGAGATCTTTTCTCCTTCCTGGATTCTTAAAATATGTATTACTTTGGGTTTCTGTCAACAAGCAGGATGAAATCAGCCAAGTTAATGGGTGATGTTATCCAACCATGCAAAAGAGGATGACGCTGAGAGCTCAAAAACCTCAAGGTTTTTGGTAGAGGGCGACCAAAAACAGTTCTTTGGTTTCGGCCTAAACCGAATCTGTGGCTGAAATATGCTGCTCGGTTTCGGCCAAAAACGAAACTGGCCTGGTTCTCGAACAGGAAACACCACTCCCTGCCCCCGCCCCCAAACAGAAGACTCCCCTACCCCTCCACCTGGGGCATTCCGCATCATTGGCTGCCTAGCAGCTAGTGAAGGCAGGAGCAATCCCCAGTCACTCCTGCCCATGGCAGCTCAGTGATCACAGACTGCCACTGGGGTCTTGGCAGCAATTTTGAGATTGGAGCCGAAATGGATAGGAGCAGCCGTGGATCACTCTCAAAAGGGCTGTCAGGCAGATGCAAATGAAGGTGGCAGAAGCTTGAGTGCCTGTGATTGTACTGGTGTTAAGATTCTTTGTGTATTTTTTTCTGGCGAAATAATGGGAAAGAAGAGGAAAGGGGTTTCCCGTTTACCTACGAATCGAGAGCTTGCTTGCCGATTTTGTGTTCTGGTGTATTAGTCAAGCAGCATCTTCGGAAGGACAGCCAGTGGAATGAAGGCACCAGTCTGGATAAGGTGCTTCCTCCTTGACCCATGAAAAAACCTTGTCCCCAAAAGAGCACAGGCTCCTGACGCAACCCAATGCTGTTCTGGAAGGAGAAGAATTGTGGCGCAGAATGGAGCTGGATCCAAGGTCTCTTCTAAGCAGAGAACACTTCCAATTTCAATTTTAGAAGTTGTAGCTCCTGCCCTGACTTTTCCATCTTGCTCAGGAGATCATTATGGTGAGCACAAAAGTTTTGTCTAATGCTGGAATAAGTTAGTTTTTTATGGAGAAACTAGACTCTTTCTGGATGGAAAAGCAGATCTCTGATTTATCTGGAATTTTTACTTCTTCAACTCAACTAAGAAATTTGACTAAAAGATTGGGTTATTTGAAATTAGAAGTAAAAAAGCAGGACAATTGTGACATTGTGATTGTTAAGGATAATTTATGAATACAGAAAAAATTAAAACATTTGGTAAATTCTTCTAGGTTGAGGAATCTCAGATGTATTAATTAAAAAAACAAACAAACAAACAAACAAAAAAACCCTAAACAAACTGGAGTTTCCTCTGAAGAAATGTTGAGGAAATATCTGAAAATTTGAAATTACCCAAAGACTTCCTTCCATCTTGGACTTGAATGTTTTCTGTTCCTTGCTTATATATTTAAATGGCCATCCAGGTAACTGTGTGATTCCAGATAAAGTGAATCTTAGAGTTGTACTGGATGTGCACTTGAATCTTAAAACTCAGATTGTGAGGGTGGTGCAGACCTGTTTTTTTCAGTTGCACGTTCTTTGTAAAATTAAGCCTGATTTATCCAGGTTGGATTATTGTAATAGTCTATATTTGGGGTTATTTTAATCTTGCTGTAAGGTATTAGGTAATACAACATGCTAAGCCAGGGTGTGCAGACTTTGATCTCAGTCTGTCAATTTCACTGCTATTGATCACCAAAGTACTTGCAGTGTGCCAAACAGAGCTGTCTTCTGGAGTTCATAAGATGTTATATGCATTTGCAATTTGTCCAGGTGTGCTTGGAAATTCTTTTTAATGAGGTTTGTGGTGCCTAAAAAGATGGGAAATATTTCTGTATCATAGTAACATAGTAAATGACGGCAGATAAAGACCTGAACAGTCTATCCAGTCTGCCTAACAAGATAGACTCATTTTACATGGTATGTGATACTTTATACCTGAGTTTGATTTGTCCTTGCCGTAGAAGTCTGTCCAGCACTGTTCTTGTACTAAGTTCTGAAGCTAACGTCGAAGCCCCTTAAAATTTACACTCCAGCCCATTGCCTATCTATTCAGTCACGATCAGGGCGTAGACCATAGAAGTCTGCCCAGCATTGGTTTTACTCTCCAGTTACCAGCATCGCCACCCAACCAATTCCTTTTAGACTGTGCAAAGCTTGGTCATTAGCAAGCTGGATTACTGCAATAGAAAAGGCCCATAAAGAATGGACAGAAAAGGTAACCTAAATACCAGAATTATGTAAAGGGTATAAAATGTAGAACTACTGTTGTTGTGGCTCTCAGTGTGAAGTGAACACTGGGTCAGACTAAACTCAGTGATATTTATTTATTTATTTATTTATTTTAGAGCATTTATACCCCACCTTTTCACACAGAATGCAGGCTCAAGGTGGCTTACAAGAGACTGGAAAGGCTAACGCCAAACCAGAAAAAATACACATATAATAGTTAAACAGAGAAATAGAGGGGAGAAAAAGAAGTCCAAAATGGTCTGTCCATTTGATGATGTGAAGGCGGCGACACGCTTGCACAGAGTATGGTAGCGATGCAGCTCTCTTCAACCGCCAAAAACAGCTGACTTTAAAGTGGACATCGCCGAATAGGATTGGCAAAGCAGGCGAAAGCCGACGGCTGAAAATGGGGAGACAGAAGGAAGCGAGATTCCCACGATGAGCAAAAGTCTTCAAGATGCCTCCCTAACGTAAAGCAGCTGGCGATACTCAGCAGAAGGCAACTGACAACGCAGGCCAGCATGGATCGGCGGCTGGGCAGAGTGGCAAACCTCAGGCAGAGCACTCCAGAAGATGGCCCACAGTGCAGAAGAAAGGCTGGAGGAGAACTGGAACAAATAGACAGGGACGAACCGATCACCTGCCAAGTAAGCACCCCGCATTGTGATGAACCCAGCAGCAAGACGAGTAAGAACTGGACTGCGTTCTCCCGCTCCTAGAGCTGTGCTGGCGATGCAAACGGGTTCTCTGCTGGTCCTTTGACACTTTGAAAAGCTGTTCCCAATGGTAAGTTGGGCTGAGACAGTTGAAGAGAAGTGTGGAAAGCGCTCCGCGGTACCTAAAGATGCTGTGACTGCCAAAAGCGGGGCAATCTACAGCCATACAACAGGATAGCTCGGCGCTGGTAACCGGAACTAACGGTTGTTAAGTCCGTTGAGCTGCAGCCATTTTGGAAATTGCCAGACAAAATGGAAAGATGAATTCCCCCCAGCATCAAACCCAGTAGAAGCAATGAACCATGACCTCCAAAACCAACCGGTCAGCCTTCCCTCTTTTTTTTATCTTTTACTTATTATTTATTAATAGCTTAGTGCTATTAGCTCCATATTTCTGTGAGAAGTTTTACATCTTGAGTTTTTCTAAGGCTGTTTGCATTAACAGCCACATGTTCTTGGTCTTGGACTGCATTTCTTGATACTTGAAAATCTTTTCTCGATCTACACGATTCATTGAGTAATTGCTTGGGACGGACACCTCTGCAATCAAAGCAGTTCTGATGTTTTTCTATTTCACCACTGTCTGGTTTCCTGGCACTCAACTTTTTATCTGAGATTCATGAATGAAGATAATCAATAGAAATAAAACAAAATAAAACATGGAAAAGAAAATAAGATGATACCTTTTTTTATTGGACATAACTTAATACTAACACGGCTACCACACCTCTCTACTCATGAATGAAGATAAATCCTGCCAAAACTAATGTAGTATGGGAAGGTGGCAGAGGGGAGGAGACGTATAGAAATGTAAGTACTCCAGTAAGGTATAGAAGTTGTGTAAACAAACAAGCTTAGTGGTTCTTAAATGGCAACACCAGTAATTGGGAAGCAAAGCCAGTGCTGGGCAGACTTCTACAGTCTGTGCCCTGAAAATTGGCCTGGACAAATCAAGATCAAGTAAACATATGTAATATCACATCATACCTTATACTATGAGTTTATCCATTGGGGCAGGTAGGATGGGACATACGGGGCAAGGCATTATATCTAATGTCATCTACCATGCAAGTTTAGTGGAAACAGAAATACAGCTGAAATCTGAGATAAAGATCTTCAGAATAACACTTGACTCTAGTTTGTCAGTGCAAAAGGAGATGGGACTTGATCTACCACCTTTCTGTGGGTACAGTCAAAGCAGTTTACATATTATATACAGGTATTTATTGTGTACCTGGGGCATTGGAGGATTATGTGACTTGCCCAGTGTTGTGAACTGATTGTTGAAAAAGGTACTATTCCATCTAAAGATGATTCGCTGTGTTAAAACTTTTCTGGAAACTGTGAGTTTGTAATTGATGATACAGATCATATTATTGTCATCTATAGATTATTGCAAAATAACATTGTTGGGATTACCTGAAAGGCAGATGCTTAGAATCCAGGTTTTACAAAATATTGCAGCAAAAATTGTAAAGGGAACAGGATTATGGATCATGATTAGACTTCACTCATGATTAGACTTCACTGGCTTCCAGTAAAGGCTAGGTTTGAGTCTAACTTGCTAATTTGTGTTTTTAAGGTTCCACATAGCCTGTGCCTGGCCTGCCTTACTGGTTTTGTCTCTGTTAAATCCATTAAGATGTTCACACTCGCATTCAGATTTAAGACTTGCAGTACCAAGTGTAAAATATTGCTGTTTAACAAAAACAAGGAAGTGGACAATTATAGATGAAGGTCCTGTTATATGGAATTCCCTACCCTATACTACTACTTATCATTTCTATAGTGCTACTACATACGCAGCGCTGTACACTGGACATAAAAAGAGCTTACAATCTAATCAGGACAGACAAACAGGACAAATAAGGGAATTAACAAGGTGGGAAAAATAAAAGATACAAGAGTACTTTACAAGTGAATAGGAGTTAGGGTTACCCATGGAAGTAAGAACTTTGAGAAGTTATTCTCTTTTTAGACATTCAGGAAAGACCTGGCATTTTTGTAAGTATTTGTTTTAATTGTATAGAAATAGAAACTGTATTGTATTTAATCTATTTTGTAAGTTCCTAATTAGGAGATATTCTCTTCTGTAAGCCACCTGGACCATGGTTGGTTAAGCGACCTATAAATAGCCATGGTAAGTTAAATTAAAATTAAGTCTGTTGGAATGGGGGTGTCGCAGGTAACATAGTAACATAGTAGATGACGGCAGAAAAAGACCTGCATGGTCCATCTAGTCTGCCCAAGATAAACTCGTATGTGTATACCTTACCTTGAATTTGTACCTGTCCTTTTCAGGGCACAGACCATATAAGTCTGCCCAGCAGTATTTCCCGCCTCCCAACCACCAGTCCCGCCTCCCATCACCGGCTCTGGTACAGACCGTATAAGTCTGCCCTCCCCTATCCTCGCCTCCCAACCACCACCCCCTCTTCCCCCCAACTGCTCCGCCACCCAATTTCAGCTAAGCTTCTGAGGATCCATTCCTTCTGCACAGGATCCCTTTATGCATATCCCACGCATGTTTGAATTCCGTTACCGTTTTCATCTCCACCACCTCCCGCGGGAGGGCATTCCAAGCGTCCACCACCCTCTCTGTGAAAAAATACTTCCTGACATCTTTCCTGAGTCTGCCCCCCTTCAATTTCATTTCATGTCCTCTCGTTCTACCGCCTTCCCATCTCCGGAAAAGATTCGTTTGCGGATTAATACCTTTCAAATATTTGAACATCTGTATCATATCACCCCTGTTCCTCCTTTCCTCCAGGGTATACATGTTCAGGTCAGCAAGTCCCTCTTCATACGTCTTGGAACGCAAATTCCATACTATCCTCGTAGCTTTTCTTTGCACCGCTTCCATTTTTTTAACATCCTTTGCAAGGTACGGCCTTCAAAACTGAACACAATACTCAGCGTCTTATACAGAGGCATTAAAACCTCCTTTCTTCTGCTGGTCACTCCTCTCTCTATACAGCCTAGCAATCTTCTAGCTACGGCCACCGCCTTGTCGCACTGTTTCGTCGCCTTCAGGTCCTCAGATACTATCACCCAAAGATCCCTCTCCCCGTCTGTGCCTATCAGACTCTCCCCGCCTAACACATACGTCTCCCTTGGATTTCTACTCCCTAAGTGCATCACTTTGCATTTCTTCGCATTGAATTTTAATTGCCAAACGTTAGACCATTCTTCTAGCTTCTTCAGATCTTTTTTCATGTTTTCCACTCCCTCCGGGGTGTCCACTCTGTTGGAAATCTTGGTGTCATCTGCAAAAAGACAAACTTTACCTTGTAACCCTTCGGCAATGTCACTCACAAATATATTGAACAGAATCGGCCCCAGCACCGATCCCTGAGGCACTCCACTACTCACCTTTCCCTCCTCCGAGCGAACTCTATTCACCACCACCCTCTGGCGTCTGCCCGTCAACCAGTTCCTAATCCAGTTTACCACTTCGGGTCCTATCTTCAGCCCATCTAGTTTATTTAAGAGCTTCCTGTGGGGAACCGTGTCAACCAATAGTAATCACAGCCTCTATTAGGGTTATGCTTTTCTAGTGCAGTGATTTAGTGTTTACTTCTTTTCCAGTGGATCAGTTGCGCCACCTTGTGCCTTTACGTATAGAGATTTTCTGCCGACAGAACTTTACAACCAGCTACAAGACAAGTGACTCTTTCAAGCTCCTCCTTACAGACTTTATATTTGTCTGTTACACCAGCTTTTTCTATGCTTGCTGTAAACCATCTCATTTGTCGTCCGCTATCCTGGGCTGCAATTATCAATTGTTCATCCTTAGGTTCCAGTTCACCTCTCCTTAACCATTGATTTGTCTAGTTTTGATCAATGAATGGCTCATGAAGTAACACTTTGTATTTACCATTGTACTTAGGCATTTATCACTTGTTGTTCCTTCCCTACTCATTTAATTCCTTGAAAGCATAAGAATAGCCATACTAGGTCAGACCAAAGGTCCATCTAGTCCAGGATCCTGGTTCCAGCAGGTGCCAATGCAGGTCACAAGTATCTGGCAGAATCCCAAATAGTAGCAACATTCCATCTACTGACTCCAGAGATAAGCCATGGCTTCCCCCCATGTCTCTCTCAATAGCAAACGATGAATGTTTCCTCCAGGAACTTATCCAAACCTTTTTTTAAACCCGGATATGTTAACTGCTGTTACCACATTCTCTGATAACAAATTCCAGAGCTTAACTATTGGTTGAGTGAAAAAATATTTCCTTCTGTTCATTTTAAAAAGTATTACCATGTAACTTCATTGAATGTCCCTTAATCTTAGTACTTTTGAAAAGAATAAACAATAGATTCATGTTTACCCATTCAGTGCTACTCAGGATTTTTTAGACCTCAATTATATCCCCCATAAGCCATCTCTCTTCCAAGCTGCAGAGCCCTAATCTTTTTAGCCTTTTCTCATATGAGTTCATTTCCTTAATCATTTTGGTCACCCTTCTTTGAACCTTTTCTAATTCCTCTCTATATCTTTTTTTGAAATACAGCAACCAGAATTGCACACAATACTCTTGGTGAGGTTGCACAGTGGAGTGATACAGAGGCATTATAA
This sequence comes from Microcaecilia unicolor, assembly GCF_901765095.1. Classification (NCBI taxonomy): domain Eukaryota; kingdom Metazoa; phylum Chordata; class Amphibia; order Gymnophiona; family Siphonopidae; genus Microcaecilia; species Microcaecilia unicolor. The sequence continues at coordinate 12,944,245 of NC_044032.1, read as the reverse complement.
TATCCTTTGCCTTATTTTCTATCCCTTTCCTAATAATTTCTAGCATTGGCCAGGCAGTCAGTAGGCAGGCATAGGTAAAGTCAATAGGCAGGCAGCAGGCAAGAGGGTGATCCAGGTACAGGCAAAGTCAACAACGAGGGACCAGTAGATAAGAAGCAGACTACAGAGTTAAAAACACCTACCCAAGTAGAAGCCGAAGCATGGAGTCCAGGGAGAGCTCAGCTGATAAAGTGCTGGCGTCTGACATCAACAGGGAGAAGGGGCACAGCCATAGGACAAGAGCAGGGGAAGGAGGAACCGGAAGACCAATAGGAGAGAAGCAAGGGAAGCCAGGCAGAGGAAGAGCAGACACAGGTGGGTGGAAGCAAAGCAATCAAGGAGCCTGGAATCCAGGCAGAGAGAGAGCAGAGCCAGGTGCATGGAAGCAAAGCAATTAAGGAGCCTGCAACCACCGCTCTCTGAACAAACCCAGAGAGGACTACACACACATGGCTCAGGCAGTGCCAGTCAAGTGTTCGTGTTGACGGGATCCCGAACAGCACGAGGATGCCGCTTGCGTTGAGGTAGGGGACATGACAGAACGCTACAGCAAGAATTAGCAGGTTGTAGGACAAGAAGCAGTTAAAAAAACCCATTCTCTCTACTATCAGAGCTAGGCAGGAAGGGAGAGGTTTTTCATCGAGGATTCTATAAACAGCATGATAAATAATTCCTGGGGAATTGACTGAGGGATCTTAAGAGATAGCGGCTGCATAGAAACTCATTTGCTTGTTCAGTAAAAAAACACTTCATGTTAAGCACCATCAAATAATCACCCCACTTGTGTTTCTGATTTATCCTGCTGTATTGTGAGAACCTTCCTTATTTTCTTACTGAATAGCCTACAGATTCCCTGTTTCTCAGTGCCTCTCTCTTTTTTTGCTCCTAACAGGCTCGGGATGATATCTTGAATGGCTCACACCCAGTCTCATTTGATAAGGCCTGTGATTTTGCTGGGTTCCAGTGCCAGATCCAGTTTGGACCACATAATGAGCTGAAACACAAGCCTGGATTCTTGGAGTAAGTTTGGGGGATTTTCATAAATCTACATAATAAATGTCGGCAGATAAAGACCTACAGGGCCTATCTGGTGGCCAGAGATGAATCTGGCATTCTGCCCAGGTTCCATTTTTTTATGATTAAACAATGATATACTTAATCTCTCTCTTTCCCTGTCAGTTTGGGGTAAAGACCGTAGACGTCTGCCCGGCATCAGTCCAGGTGTCCCTCTCTACAACCTCAACTCATGACCTCTAGTTCTACCACTTCCTCATTTCTGAAAAGATCAGTTTGCATATTAATACCTTTCAAGTACTTAAATGTCTGTCATATCCCCCCTTTCCTCTAGAGTATAAATATTGAGGTCTTCCAGTCTCTTCTCATACGTCTTTTGGCACAAGCTCTTTATTTTTTAACACAATGATGATTCCATTGGCTAATTCTTTATCAAATCTAGGGTTCAATCCGTTTATTTATGCTGATGATGTCACAATTTATATACCTTTCAGAAAGGACTTGTCTGAAATCTTCAGTTCAATCAGGGCAGGCTTGAATACAATGGATGCATGGGCCAACTCATTTCAATTGAAATTGAACACTGAGAAGACTCACTGCCTCATCTTATCTTCTCAGCACAATAAGTTTAAACCTACAACTTTGAATATCCCAGACTACTTCCTCCTTATTTCGGATAGCCGGAACCTGACCCTGGAAACCCAAGTAAATTGCACCACAAAGAAAATGTTCTACTCAATGTGGAAACTCAAACGTATAAAACCCTTTTTTCCTCGAGATGTTTTCCACAACTTGGTACAGTCAATGGTATTAAGCCATCTAGACTACTGCAATGGAATCTATGCAGGTTGTAAGGAATAACTAATTAAGAAACCAGACCGCCCAGAACACAGCAGCAAGACTTATCTTTGGTAAATCAAAATTTGAATCTGCCAGGCTCCTTCGTAAAAAATTGCACTGGCTCCCCATCAAGGAACGTATTGCCTTTAAGGTTTGCACCTTGGTTCATAGGATTGTTTAATGAGACGTTCCAGGATACATGTTAAATTTAATAGATTTACCACCTAGAAACAGTTCCAGTTCTATTTAAACTTACATTACCCAGATTGCTATGGCCTAAAATACAAATCTACCTATACATCCGGCTTCTCCTTCATTGGCACACAGCTATGGAATGCATTGCCCAAATTCTTAAAATCAACTCAGAACCATCTAAATTTCAGGAAATTACTGAAGACATCCTTATTCCAGAAGGCTTATCATCCAGACTCAACTTAAGTTACTGCTATTTTTGTCACAGCAAAATGTTTGGACCTTATTGATCTTTTATTATCTCTTATTATATCTTTGTTGTTTTATACGATACCTATACGATCACTATCTTACTTTACATTGTTTAACTGTATTTTACTGAACTGTATGTAGTCTGCCTTATGGTATTGTGTAAGCCACATTGAGCCTGCGACTAGTGGGAAAATGTGGGGTATAAATGTGTTAAATAAATAAAATTTTGTTGCCTTTCTGTGAACCGCCTCAAGTCGTCTGAGGTTCTTGGCACGATACGGCCTTCAAAATTGAACACAGTACTTGTACAAAGGCAGTAACACCTTTCTTTTTTGTTTTTGTTTTACTGGATATGTCTCTCTGTGTAGCTTCTATCTGAAAAACCCAAAAAAACGTGAAGGAGATAGGTAGAGACTCAACTGGCTTGTACTCTAATAATGAGTTCGTTATATATAGAGGTGAAGCCTCAAAAAGCCCCCGGCTCAAAAATTAAAGAGCTCTCGGGAGGCTGGGCTGCTTCATCATCGGCAAACACCCCATTGGTCTACTGCGAATGTTCTTACACCAATGGGGTGTTTGCCGATGATGAAGCAGCCCAGCCTCCCGAGAGCTCTTTAATTTTTGAGCCGGGGGCTTTTTGAGGCTTCACCTCTATATATAACGAACTCATTATTAGAGTACAAGCCAGTTGAGTCTCTACCTATCTCCTTCACGTTTTTTTGGGTTTTTCAGATAGAAAATATTAGAGGGAGATTGCCTTCATTATTAGTTTGAATCTCTGTGTAGCTTAACATCTGTCTACAGCTACCAGCTTGTCACATTGTTTTACCGTCTTAAGATCCTCAGACGCTTTCACCCCAGGTCCCTCTCCTGGTCCATGCTTATCAGCCTCTCACCCCCTAACAAATACAACTCTTTTGGGTTTCTACACTCCGTGTGTGTCACTACACACTTCTTCACATTAAATTTTAACCTCCAAACATTAGACTATTCTTCTAATCTTTTTAGATCACTTGTCATATTGTCCACTCCCTTCGGGGTGTCCACCCTTCTGCAAATCTTCGTGTCGTCTGCAAAAACGCAAACATTCCCTTCTAACCCTTCAGAAATGTCACTTAGAAATATATTGGAACAGAATCGGCCCCTATACCAATCCTTGAGGAACTCAGCTACTCACCTTTCTTTCCTCTGAATGAATTTCATTCACTACCCTCTTGACTTCTTATCAGTCAACCAGTTTCTAATCCAGTTCACCACTTTGGGTCCCAACCTGAGCCTGTTCTGTTTGGATATCTCATTGTGGTAGTGTTCAGCATATATTGCAATCAGGGTGACAGCCAACTTGCTGGTCTAGTTCTTTAAGTATTATGATTCAGGAAAAGTTCTCCTTTCCCTGCTGCTGATTCTGTGTGTAACTGGGGGCCTTTAGATTTCAAATTGTTAATTGCTTACCCAAGGCATATCCCATGTCAGATTGTTGTGATTAAGTAAATATTCATTGTCTGAGGACAAGCCAGGATATAATCGTCTTACATATGGATGACATCATTGATGGAGTTCACACGGAAGCAGCCTCCGGCATGTTTTCATTTTTAGAAGAATGCAGCGTGTGTGCTTACGTCATCCTGCCTGTTGCCATCACGCAGGATCTAACCATTTTTTGCACAGCAAGTTGGTCACACTTTTCTCTGCTGCTCTTTGTTTGTAAGACCTGTGATCTGTCATGTGGGACCAGTCACAAAGCCCCTTTTTTATTTTTGTTAGAAAAGTTTTTTTAGCCAGTTCTATGTTTCCTGTTTTTTTTTTCCTGTTTTTTTTTCTCTGTGGTCTGTTTATGTCTTATTTAGGCCTGGAGTACTCGATTGGATAAATTTTCAAAATAGTTGTTGCTGCAGCTGTTTTTCCTGACATGTCCCAGAAGAGTTCCCAGTGACTTTTAAAAAGCGCACCGCCTGTAACAGTGTGATGTCCATCATGGATACACATAACTGGTGCACGCAGTACCTAGGACTTGTTCATGATTCCTCTTGTGTTCACAAATGTCAAAATGAAGAATCAAAGGTCAAGAGAAACAGCGCTAACTTATTTTTAGTGCAAATAAGTCCAGTCCGTTGCCATCAGCATCAGAAGCATCTGTCTCCATAGCTTCAGAAACTGCATTAGACTCTGGGGACAGATTTGCATCAGGAGCGCATCTGTTACCGTGGGTATTGAGCACTGAGAGAGGCCATCAGGGTTGATCATCCTCCAAAGCTTTCCTGAGAAAGAGGAAGGATTCTTCCTCATCTTCATCTCTGGCACCAAGGGACAAGGATACTGGATATTAAGTGGAGGCCAATACACAATGACATCAGTCCCTTTTGAAACATAATGCCAAGAGCATCATAGTAACATAGTAGATAACGGCAGATAAAGACCTGTATGGTCCATCCAGTCTGCCCAACAAGATAAACTCATTACATATAGTTTATTAAAACTTTCTATACCGCCCAACTGACCCGCAGATCTAAAGTAAGAACAGTTTAAAAACGAAAGGAACCTACATATATTGATAGGATAGGTTTTATACACTCGACAAGAATACACAGTCCCAGTTTATAATAGAGAAAAGAGTAAAAGAAATTGAAAGAAGTTATGGAGCAGACGGTTGGAATCCCACAGCAAGGCCACATCCTATGACCCAGAGCTAAGTCTACTTAAATGCTTGTTTGAATAACCAGGTTTTTAATGCCTTTTTGAATTTTTTGAAGGATGATTCTGCACAGATACTGAGTGGGAGAGAATTCCATTGAAAAGAAGCCTCAAAATAAAATGCTCGGTGGCGAGTGAATTCTAATTGGGCTTGTTTCGGGCTAGGGACTACTAACTGATTGTCATTTAATGAAAGTAACAAACGTACTGAAAAATATGGGATAGTGAAAGTGTACAGAGTCAGGTGTACTGATTCTGTGTGTTTTGAATAAAAGAGTAAATAGTTTAAAAAGGAATCATTTTTCTTCTGGGAGCCAATTCAATTCCTGGAACAGAGGGGAGATGTGATCAAACTTTTGGGCATGGTGGATAAGTTTAGGAACTGTGTTGTGTATTAATTGAAGTTTTTTGATGTTAATACGTGAGCAGCCTAGATAAATTATATTACAGACCAACAGGCTGATCAAGACACAGATTTTAGAACACTGCAGCTGTATGGGCAGACTAGATGGACCATACAGGTCTTTCTCTGCTGTCATCTACTATGCTATGTATGTAGTAGTCAAGTTTCGAGATAAGGAGTGACAAGGGAATGGAAAGGTTTTTTTTGGTCAAATATTCTATGTCTAGATTGAAGTTGACGTAAGAAGAAGAAAGTAGACTTGCACAGTGTAACGGGTCACTGGTCATCCTCATGGTGGTGTGAAGTAAGGAGTATTCCTTTTAATTTGGGAGCATTCCATTTTATTATGGGAATAGGGAATGTTCTGATTCATTCTGAAGGGGGAAAGGTCACTCTGGAATGGGGAGTTTTCCATTCTGTGTGTGGGGGTGAGATGTTCCATTCTGTTTTGGTGGAGGTAGGACATAGTATGTGCTGGTGATTATTCTTTTCTGTAGAGAATAAAAGATCTGACTCTTTCTGATGCCTGTCTTTCTCTTCACAGCTTAAAAGATTTCCTGCCTAAGGAATACATTAAGCAGAAGGGTGAACGCAAGATCTTCCTGGTGAGATTTAATTTTCAATCTTGGGAGGAGGGAGGGTGAATGGGGGAAAGAGGTACAAAGAAATGGATTTTTTGTGCCCATGTATGTTACATGAATTTGCAGTAGCGTAGAAGCCAGAATACAAGTTGGGGTGACGGTTCAGTAATTAGTTCCATCTACCAGATAAAGCATGGAGCACAGCTGAGTCAGAGCATTTGGGCCCTGAAGATCAAATTCCCTGCGCTGGAAAATTAGCGCCGGAACAGCGTGGGGGATTAAAGCCCTCATGATCAAAACTAACAGCATGCAAATTTATGTGCACATTAGTTTTGATTATCAGGGGACACCTGCGGGAGGATTGTGCCTGAGCATTGCCAAGGTACAATCCTCCCGCAGAAGTTGTTTGACAGATCCAGGCTGTCAAAAAAAGAAAAAAGCCCGGACCTTCATCCCCCTACCCCCCCCCCCCCCCCCCCCCCCCCGAACAAGTTTCCCTGGTGGCTCAGTGGCCTTCTCTTCCCCCTCCCCCAGACACGGGGGCACAGGGGGGCTGGAGGTCTGGTGGACCTCTAGCTGCCCTCCCCCCCCCCCCGACACCAAAAGATTGACCCTGTTAGCCTAATCGGCAACCCTACTCCCACCTTCCCTGGTGGCCTAGTGCCCCCCCACCCAAACCCCCCCGTACCTTTAGAAAGGAGGAAAGAATAGGGGCACCCTGTCATATAAGGGAAATTTTCTCTTATATTGTATTGTATTAGTCAATTTCTATTCTGCTTTTAACTAACTCTACAAAGTGGATTACAACAAGAATAACTTTACATTAGAAGGAATTTACAATATACATCAAAATGAATTGATCTAATACATTAACAGCATTATCACTACAGTCAATAAGATCCCAGGCCTTCAGATCAAATTAACAGAGTTACAGTGTTCGCCTTTGAAAACAATGGTATTGAAGCTCTGCCCAGTGCATCTGGTTGCTGTTTTGAAGGAGGTTCCCCAGGAGGAGGGAGTGGTGGTAGGGTTGCCCACTGGGCCACCAGGGACAGTTTTGTTTTGGCATCTGGAGGGAGGAGATTCTCTGGTGCGGGCGCTGTTAGCTGTGTCACTAGTGGCCTGTAGTGGACGCATTTTCCTTTGATCATCGGGACCTCAGAGTTTACACTATAATGATTTCCTCAGCAATGCTCACTACAGCTTCCCACAAGCTGAACGAGATGCCAAATAGAGACCAGTTGGTCCATACTGCAAGGACATATGCTGTTAAGATATTGTTCTTGCCAAGTAGATCCCCATCAGTTCCACAGCAGTCACTGCAGCCTTCCTTGAGCCAAGCCTAAAACACTATTTATTGATTGTAGGTCTATCTGTAGTCAGCCTGGAAGCTCAGCTAAATGTTTTGAGTGTATCAATTTGAGGTGGTGACTAAAATGTTTTGATTCTGGACTGTCTCTTTATCAATAAGAGACATTTGAAAATGCAAGATGTGCACTTGCAGAGTCAGTTCTTGCATTTTATATTGTGTTTGCACAGAGGAGATAGACTTCTGAAGTATTTTGTCTGTGTTGCGTTGCAGATTGGATGCTTAGGAGTCTTGCTTGTTATACTGACCTGACTTGGCTTCCATAGTCTTTGCACATAGTGTTCAGTGTCTCACGTAACCGTATAAGCTTATGAATAAAGAAGCACGGAGGTCTGGAATCTACTCTTCTGATTGCCCAACTGCAATTTGATCATACCATTCCAGTTCCTCTTCTGTTAGCAGGAAAACCAGTGTCTCTTCTTTGTTCATGTGACCATTCTTTACTCGTCCTTGGATGTCATCAGTCCTGAGCTAATTTCATTCACCTGGTATCAGATCTCATCTTTTAAGTTTCAAGTTTATTCAATGATCTTTCTATCCTGCCAATTTTCCATAATACTAAGATGCTGTGAAAAGTGTGAAACAGGACTTCAGTATATAGGGCTTTGCATCTTGTTTTATTTTGACATGAGGTGTGAATAGTTTCTTCTATTCAGTAAGAACAGCATCTGAACCAAAAAGCACACAATGGGACTCAGAAGGACGTTTTTCTTGCAAAAATGTCTAAGTTGCGATTTTCAAAAGTCAGATTTGAGATGTTTTTCTCTACAGTTTGTCCAAATTTCAAGTGGGCGTGTTTTGGGGTGTTCCCAAAAATTAGACGTTTTTTTGCCATAATGGAAAAAAGCCAAAACATCTAGGGTAAAAATGGAGACGTTTTTGTCTAGACATGTTTCAAACACCACTAAGTGACAAAAAGATGCCCTAAATGACCAGATGACCACTGTAGGGCGGAAGGCTCCCTCGTTCCCTAGTGGTCACTGACCCCCCACCCCCACCCCTAAGATGTGAAAGTGACAGTACATGGCAGGCTTTATAACAGCCTTAGAAACAATGGTCGTTCCCATTAGTACAACAAGCAGGGCCCACGAGTAGCGGAGTGATAGGTGCAGTGAACTTAGAGAAGGGGACCCAGACCAGATCCCACTCTTAACTGGTACACTTGTGTTGGAGCCCTTTAAAACCCACCAAAAAACTATCATACTTATATATAGATGACACCTGCTGGCTTGAGGGTTATTGTAGTGGTGTACAGTGAGGTACAATAGTTTTTTTGTTGTTGTTGAGGACTCACTATACAGCGTAAGGGGGTTATGATGAGAGTTGTACATGGGCAGTGCCAAGTGAGGTAGTTTGTCAAACGCCTTTTGAAAATCCAGATACATAATATCAACCGGCTCGTCTTTATCCACATGTTTGTTCACCCCTTCAAAGAAATGTAATAGATCAGTGAGGCAAGATTTCTCTTCACTAAATACATGCTTTTGAGTATGCTCAGTAATTTTGCTCTTTATAATAGTCTGTACCATTTTGCCCGGCATTGACATCAGGCTCACCGGTCTATAATCTCCCGGATCCCCTGGAACCTTTTTTTTAAATAATCGGCATTACATGGGCTACCCTCCAATCTTCCGGTACCACGCTTGATTTTAAAGATAAATGACATATTACTAACAATAGCTCTGCAAGTTCATTTTTTAATTCTATCAGTACTCTAGGATGAATACTATCCAGTCCAGGAGATTTGCTACTCTTCAATTTGTCAAATTGCCCCATTACATCCTCCAGGTTTATACAGATTTCATTCAGTTTCTCTGACTCAGCTTTGAATACCATTTCTGGCACCGGTATCTCTCCCAAATCTTCCTCAGTGAAGACCGAAACAAAGAATTCATTTAATGTCTCCGCTATGACTTTGTCTTCCCTGATTGCCCCTTTTACCCCTCAGTCATCTAGCAATCCAACCGATTCTTTTGCCGCCATCTTGCTTTTAATATACGTAAAAAAAATTTTGCTATGTGTGTTTGCCTTCAACGCAGTCTTTTTTTCAAAGTCCCTCTTTGCCTTCCTTATCAGCGCTTTGCATTTCACTTGACATTCCTTATGCTGTTTCTTATTATTTTCAGTTGGTTCCTTCCATTTTCTGAAGGATTTTCTTTGAGCTCTAATAGCTTTTTGACCATGCTGGCTGTCGTTTGGTCTTCTTCCCTCCTATTTTAATACGTGGAATATATTTGGCCTGGGCTTCCAGGATGGTATTTTTGAACAGCATCCACGCCTTTCTATTGAACCAACTTAATATTTCTTTGACAAGCTTTCAAGAGTTATCCTATCTTTATCAGGTCAGTGAAGAGCCAATGCATAATCTGGTCATTAACGAGTGGGTAGGCTGTTTGTTAACCTTGTGCTTCTGCCTGCGGTCACTTTATGTATTGGCCCCAGAATATTTGAACAGAAGAAGACCGAGATGTGCCTATGGTCTGTTATGCTTAAAGAACACATAAGAACATAAGCGTTGCCATACTGGGACACAGCAAAGGTCCAAGAAGCCCAGTATCCTGTTTCCAACAGTGGCCAATCCAGGTCACAAGTACCTGGCAAGATCCCAGAACAGCAAAACAGATTTTATGCTGCTTATTCTGGCTGGATAGGAACTGCTCAGTGGTCTCGTCCCTGTGCTTCTGCTTTGCTACTTGTTGACTGACTAGCAGAGGAGACTGCACAGCCCACTTAAACACCTACTTCAAAGAAAGTGTTCTCAGCATCCATCTGCTGGTAGGAGTGCATAACCCATCTGTGCCGGTCTAGAGGGACTAAAGAAAAGCAAATTTGTAGGTGAGGCCTAATTTCACCTTGTTTACTCTTTCCAAAACCAGAAGGGGGATGCAATGAGTTAGAACAAATCAGACTTATTTCTTCACTCAGTTTATAATTAAGCTCTGCAGTTTGTTGCCAGAAAATGTGGTAAAAGTAGTTAGTGTAGCAGGGTTTAAAAATATTTGGAAATGTTCCTGGAAGAAAAGTCCATAAACCATTATTTGGCTTTTGCTCGAACCTTTTTCAGTAGTGGCTCAAGGTGAGTTATATTTAGGTACACTAAGGGGCTCATTTTCAAAGCACTTAGACTTATAAAGTTCCATAGGTTACTCTGCAACTTTGTAAGTCTAAGTGCTTTGAAATTATATGCGTCTAAGTATATTAAGTTGGTCTTGGGGAAAATCCACTGCTTATTCCTGTGATAAGCAGTACAAAATCTTTTACTCTCTTGGAATCCTACTGAGTATTTGTGACCTGGGTTGGCCATTGTTGAAAGCAGGATACTGGGCTTTGTGGACGTTTTGGTATATCCCAGTATGAGAATGCTTATATACTCTATTAATATTGTTCTCGTGTCTGTCTACTTTATTACAAAGTCTGGCTTTCTTGTATCAAGCTTCTTATCAGTTGCAATTAGAATTTCCAAAGTGATCTTAACCTCTTAATTTTCCATCATTCTCTTTGACCCCAGTGTTTTTCCTTTAAAGGACTTCTGGATTTCCCATTTCTCCCTTGTCTCCAGGTTATCCTGGAGAAATCTGTTGAAAGTATGGCAGATTGGAGATTCTACTTTTTTATTCTTGAGGTTCGAGCATGTGTAACAACACAAATCACAGAGAAAACTTCACTAGAACTGTGCACTGGCATGAGCTACATTTGAGTGGATAGATAATGAAAGAAAATTACAAATATGGAAAGGAAAAGCCTTTTTTTTAGTCATCAGCAAAAACCTTCCTTGTGATATAAGAAGTGCAAAATGATTGAAATATCAAAGAATTTGGCTGATCAAAATAGATATAATTTTCAGTATTCTAAACAAGCAGCTTAGTTTTCAGAGCAACAGTCCTGCTGCTTTTGAGGTTGGAGAGTAGCTCCATAGCCTCTTCACCTAAGTGTCTAGCCTGCTTTTTAATGTTTGTGTTATATTGCCACAGAAATAGTAGCAAGATCAGGTAACGTTGGAATTAGAGAGTAGACAAGAGTCTGTGTATTTCAAATGAGAAGCTTGCTTTCCTTTTGAGAGACCTACTAGTAGTTCGTATTTGATAGCCGGGTACAACTTTACCAGCTGCCTCTTTTCCTTATCCACATCAGCAGATTCGGAGTTCAGAACTGGAGCTCTGTTTTTGCTAAGCAGAAATATTAGCTACCTCCAAGCATTTGTTTCTGACTGGAGAAATCAGCTGATGGAATGCAGTACCTGCTAGTGCTGTTAACTCAGGAGAGAGATACTGGGGAATCAGAGAGATTTCAGTTTCTTAAAAAGTCAGCCCCTTCAAGAAATCTTTTATTTAATCAAGATGTAACTTCCTGTTTTAAAGTGCAGTGAGTAGTAGACTTGGGCAGAAATGTGTTTCTTGGCAGAGATGGAATGAAATGAAAATCTGCTTGGCTCAGCATTTCTGGATTCATTTGTGCTTATGCTGGCAAGAAAGGAGGAGCCAGCTTCGGAAACTTTCATCTTTTCTCCATTCTGTTTACAGCGCTGCCCTCTGGATGTTGTTTCTTTTTTAAGCATTGTGATAGTGTCTCAAAAGGAGCCAAAAAAGCATGTGTGCACCTTGAAATAATCCTGCATGAGAGCTCTAAGACTGTTCTTGTAGTTCACATTTGTTTGATTACTGCGAAATCAATAAAAAATCTAAGTGGTTTACAAAGGTTAAAAAAGGTTAAGGAATATGAAATGAAGTTAAAAACAAAAGGGGGTACATAGTAAAAACCAAATAACAACAGAATTGAAACCCAAGGGAGACAGAGAGAGAGAGAGAGAGAGGCAAAGTGTCCATACCAGGTGCTAGCCACTAACAGAAGCGATCTGAACTGCTTGAATGGAGTGTAGAAGTTAATCAGGCCAAATTCATTCAAGTTCATAAAAATAAGGTTTGAATGAGTTTTGAATTTGATGAAGGAGGATTCTTCCTGATAGAGGGAAGAGAGTTCCAAAGAGTCGGTGTTACAGTGGTAAAAAGGAAGAGTGGGTAAGGTGGATCTTGAGGTGCGATGACATAGTAAGTTTTGTTGAGAAGAGTATATAGTGAATGGACTGGAACATGGGGAATGAGTGAGCTAGAGAGAAACAAAGAGATACCAGAATAAGACTTAAACTGCTCATTCTATAACTTGACGCTTATATTTACATTTTCATATATGTATACAGTTGAAACCATTGTACATCCCTGCAGTAAACTTTCTTTTTTATTTTTTAAAATGCTGTGAATCACTCGTGACTGACAAAATATAGCATGTAGCTAATATTTTAGTAGGTGCTCAGTAAACAAACGTGTTGTTTTGGCTGGACTAATGAGAAGCAACATAAACCATCAGCATCATCGCACCTCTGCCCTGCCTACCACCACCTCAAAGGTGGATAGTGTGTAAAACATTCAATTGCATGTATAGATAACCTTAAGGATAGATGAACAATCCCTGTTACTTAGCTTAGGGCTGGAGGATGTGAATCTGAAGACCTCTTGATGCGCTTCAGTAGTACCACGGCTTTTTCTCAAGTGATTGGTGTCAGTGCTTAAAATTTCATGCAATTTCATGAACTATGTTATCCTGTTCATTCTCAATCTGGTACTCGGTAGTCTCTCACATTTTCTAGTTCTCTTTTCACGTTCTCAACACAGCCCGCTCCTTATGTTCTCCTGATGATGCGCTTTTAGCGAAACACACCTACTAAAACTGTATACGTATATGAAAATATAATTGTGAAACCAGAACATTAGTTATACCCCAGAGTTGTTACAGTACTGTGCTTATATTTACATGCCAAGTGCGTGTGTAAATTGTAGAATGCTAGCACTTATGTCCGTGTCTGTTAGTTACGTGTGTAAGTACTAGGGCACTAAGCTGTATCCTATAATTTGAGCGTGCAACTTGCTTAGTGCATAAATTCAAGGGGGGAGTGCACAGGGGGAGGCACACAGTTGGGGCATGAGCACGTCCAGCATTTACATGCATAACTTACAGAATATTGTAAGTAATGCACTGAAGTACTGGATTCAGGCGTACACATTTACACATTTACACCTACTATTGACATGGTGTAAGTTAATGGCTGGTTGATTTGTGCGAAATCCTTTCAGGAGAATGAGAATGTTACTTCCTGTTCATGAGTTTCCTGCAGAACCTTGGTTGGGTCGTAAATCCAGCCAAAAGTCATTGTTATGACTCTGCCCCAGTATCATGCTCTCATTCATCTCGCCCCCTGGTGGTCAGACCTGGTGGTCGCAATGGACTGTCTGTTGATGGTTTTCCCGGTTCCAGAAGTCATGCCGGTCCGGTCCGGATTTTCTAGCCTTCCAGTTGGTCTCGAGACTTTTTGGAATTCAGCTGTTTCCGTACCTGGTGAACTCCCTGGCTGTTGGCCTTTATTAACCACCTGGAAGTGTTTCTAGTTTGCCTTGCAACAGAGGTCCTCAGAGGAGTTTCTTCTGCGGTTGTTTGTTGCTGTGCTTTCCCTGCTACTTTCAGTTTCTGCCTTTGAACCTTTGCCTGGACCTGGACTTTGACTTTGTTTGCTGCCTGCCTTTGAACTTTTGCCTGCACCTGGACTTTGACTTTGTTTGCCGCCTGCCTTTGAACTTTTGCCTGGACCTGGACTTGGACTTTGCTTGCTGCCTGCCTTGGAACCCGTGCCTGGAGCTGGACCTTGACTTTGTTTGCCTGGCCCCGGTTCTGCTGGGTTCGTGGACTGTCTTCCTGCTCCCTGCTGTGGCTTCTGTTCCGGTGGGTGTTCCTCCTGCCGCTGCCGCCCTCGGCAGTAGCCCAAGGGCTCACTATCCAGGGTTTCGTGTGAAGCGTGACAGTCATCTTGTTCAAATCCAATCCCTCAACTATTTTGGGGTTCATTTCGATGCTCTAGACAAAGTATTAGCTTAGCGGAGTTTAAAGAGGCTTGGACAGCTTCCTAAAGGAAAAATCCATAGACCGTTATTAAATCAACTTGGGGAAAATCCACTGTTTCTGGGATAAGCAGTATAAAATGTTTTGTACTTTTTTGGGATCTTGCCAGGTATTTGTGACCTGGATTGGCCACTGTTGGAAACAGGATGCTGGGCTTGATGGACCTTTGGTCTTTCCCAGTATGGCAATACTTATGTACTTATATCTTCCACAAGTTAAGATCTGCAAACTCCGGAATCAAATTTGCAATCTTGTAATTCCCAGAGCCCCATGAGCCAAGGATTACCTCCAAGTGCTGGGTTCAGTTGTGGCCACTTGAAGTGATACGGTGGGCCAGGTGCGTATGCGTCTTCTTCAGAGTTCCAGATCATAACTATTCTTTGAATGAAACAATAAGTACATAAGCACCGCCATACTGGGAAAGACCAAGGGTCCATCAAGGCCAGCATCCTGTCTCCGACAGCGGCCAATCCAGGCTTCAAAAGCCCGGCAACCCCCCCCCCCCCCTTCAAAAAAAAAATTATTGTTCAATGGACTTTTCCCTCAGGAATCTGTCCAAACCCCCTTTAAATTCTGTAAGGCCAGCTGCTGTCACTACATTCTCCGGCAACGAGTTCCAGAGTCTAACTACACGCTGAGTTAAAGAAAAACATTCTCCTATTTGTTTTAAATCTACCATATTCTAGCTTCATCTTGTGTTCCCTGGTTTTATTGTTGTTTGAAAGTGTAAACAATCGCTTCAAATCTGTCCGCTGTACTCCGCTCATTATCTTGTAGACTTCTATCATATCACCCCTCAGCCGCCTTTTCTCCATGCTGAAGAGCCCTAACCTTCTCAGCCTTTCCTCATAGGGAAGTCATTCCATTCCCTTTATCATTTTCTTCGCCCTTCTCTGCACCTTTTCTAATTCTTTTATATCTTTTTTGAGATGCGGCGACCAGGAGTGGAGGAGTGGCCTAGTGGTTAGGGTGGTGGACTTTGGTCCTGGGGAACTGAGGAACTGAGTTCGATTCCCACTTCAGGCACAGGCAGCTCCTTGTGACTCTGGGCAAGTCACTTAACCCTCCATTGCCCCATGTAATCCGCATTGAGCCTGCCATGAGTGGGTAAGCGCGGGGTACAAATGTAAAAAATAAAATAAATAAATAAATTGGACACAATACTCGAGGTGTGGTCGCACCATGGAGCGATACAACAGCATTATAACATCCCTGTGTTTGTTTTCCATCCCTTTCTAGGTCCATAACTCCTACCGCGGAACCTTGCATGACATAGCTGTAATTCGGGTTCCTCTTACCCACATGCATCACTTTGCACTTGTCAACATTGAACTTCATCTGCCACTTGAACGCCCAATCCCCCAGTCTCGTGAGGTCCTCCTATTTGTTTTAAAAGTATTTCCATGTAATTTCATTGAGTTTCCCCCCCGGTCTTTGTACTTTTTGAAAGAGTGAAAAATTGATTACTTTTACCCATTCTACACCACTCAGGATTCTGTAGACCTAGATCATATCCCCTCTCAGCTGTCTCTTTTCCAAGCTGAAGAGCCCTAACCTCTTTATCCTTTCCTCGTATAAGAGGTGTTCCATCCCCTTTATCTTTTCGGTCACTCTTCTTTGAACCTTTTCTAATTCTATCTTTTTTGAGAATTGGTGACTAGAATTGAACACAAATCAATGAGGGTGCTCTCTGATAATGCGACAGCAGCGACCTGTGTAAATCACCAGGGCGGCATAAAGAGCATTCAGGTACCAATTGAGGCCTCTGCACTTCTGGTCTTTGCAGAGGGTTATTTATTGGATCTCTTGGCAGTACATGTTGCAGGCATGGAAAACGTTCAAGCAGATTTCATGAACAGAAACACCTTGGTCCCTATAGAGTCTCAGTTGGGAGGCCTTCGAGAGAATAGTTTGCAGTTGAGGCCTTCCAGTGATGGACCTAATGTGTGTTGGTCGTCATTGCCAAGTCCCCTGGTTGTACAGTCGAAGGCGAGTAGTAGGACGAGTCATTCAGTGCATAGAAAATCATGCTGGCTTGGTAGTCCTGGTGGCCCCAGATTGCCTCTGGAGACTGTGGTATGGAGTTCTGATACGCATGATGGTGAGCGCTCCCCAGTCAGCATGCTGGATCTGTCTCTGTTACGGCTTGGTTCTTGAGAAGGCACATCTGCGGAAGAGAGGTTACTTTCCAGTAGTGGAAGAGATCCACCGCTCTTGCTTATGTGAGGGTCTGGTGTGTCTTTGAAGGTTGGTGTTAGGATATGCCCCATTGTGTCCATCAATTGCTGAAATTGCCTATCTTCTTAAAGGGTGGCCAGTGCTGCAAAGTCTTAAGGTGCACTTCATGAGGGGAATGACTACTACTACTACTATTTAGCATTTCTATAGCGCTACAAGGCGTATGCAGCGCTGCACAAACATAGAAGAAAGACAGTCCCTGCTCAAAGAGCTTACAATCTAATAGACAAAAAATAAATAAAGTAATCAAATCAATTAATGTGAACGGGAATGACAATATTGGGCAGAAAGTAGTCTGATTCTGCTGCAGGATATATACTGGGCAATGGTCTGCTTTCACAAAGCGTCATTGGATAGATATATATGCCAAGCAGGATGCAGCTTTTGGCGCATGGGCATTGACTTCTGGTCCCACCCATGATCTTTACTGCTTTGTTACTGGCATATGGAGGGCTGATAATGAAGGAGAAATTAGGTCTTAACCTGCTAAGTTTCTTTTCTTTAGATCCTTAGATCCTCCAGGCCAGTCCAGAACCCACCCTTCGCAGTTACTAGACGGAGAACACAGAAGTACAGTACTTAGTCCGAGGTTACATTGTGGGGGACTTGGTTTATTCAGCTTGATATTCTATATTTAGCTCATTCAGGTTGGTCTTTGTTCTTGAGGCTGGTTGCTGTGGTTGTTTAAAAAAAATCTTGCAAAGAAGGTACAACACAACATGGGGCTTTGTGTAAGAAGTGTGTGTGGGGAGTTTTGATACTGTTCTGCTTTGTGACTACAATACTTGCTGGCCAGCAGCTGCACAGGACTTTACACAGGCCTCAAACTTAAGTCTCTATCTGCTGGTAGGCATCCATAACCCAATCATCTGGAGGGCCTAAAGGAAAATAAAATTAGCAGAATCAAATGCTACAGCTACGTCCAAGAAGATCATGAGAGACCCTTTACTCGTATTCTCAACATCTTTATCAGTGTATTAAACATTGATGCTAACAAGATCTCAACCGCACGATTCTTTTGGAATTCATACTGTTGGATATCTAATAAGCTCATAGAGGTCTCTGTGATGCTGCAGCTGCTCCAAAACTACCATTCCAACAACTTTGCCAAAAAGACAAACTATAAATCGGATGGTAGGAGAAGAGCTGCAATGTATCTAATTTGGAATTTTTCATAATGGGCATTTGTCACCAATTTAAAACTCTTTGGCATTAGACCAGAGAGAGGTGCATCAGATTAGTCAGTGGGGAATAACTTCTCCCTTGATGGCTTTTATCCAGCTAGCAAGGCAAGGGTCAAAACTCAAGGTTGCAGCTTGGCAATGCTGAGATTCTTAGTAATATCCTCCTCACTTACCTCTGTGAACGGACTCCATTGTAGGGTGTAACATAGTAACATAGTAGATGATGGCAGAAAAAGACCTGCATGGTCCATCCAATCTGCCCAACAAGATAAACTCATATGTGTATACCGTACCTTGATTTGTACTTGCCTTTTTCAGGGCACAGACCGTACAAGTCTGCCCAGCAGTATTTCCCACCTCCCAACCACCAGTCGCGCCTCCCATCACCGGCTCTGGCACGGACCATATAAGTCTGCCCTCCACTATCCTCGCCTCCCAACCACCAACCTCTCTTCCCCCACCTGCTCCGCCACCCAATTTCGGCTAAGCTTCTGAGGATCCATTCCTGCTGCACAGGATTCCTTTATGCACATCCCACGCATGTTTGAATTCCGTTACCGTTTTCATCTCCACTTTCACTGAAGAAAATCCTGGAGAAGGACCGCGAGGGACTGGCAAAAGTACACCTGAGAATGGAATGGATATAGCACCATTCACGGAAGAGAGTGTGTATCAACAACTTGGAAAGCTAAAGGTGGACAAAGCCATGGGACCGGACGGGATCCACCCCAGAATATTGAGGGAGCTCAGAGAGGTGCATCCACCTTCCAGTTAGTACCCCCAACTATATCCGACATTCTCTTATGGTGTATACACATAGTTCAGTATCTGTAGTAACATATAGTAGCATAGTAAATAACGGCAGATAAAGACCTGAACGGTCCATCCAGTCTGCCCAGCAAGATAAACTCATTTTACATGGTATGTGATACTTTATATGTATACCCGAGTTTGATTTGTCCTTGCCTTTCTCAGGGCACAGACCATAAAAGTCTGCCCAGCACTGTTCTTGTACTAAAAGTTCTGAAGCTAACGTCGAAGCTCCTTAAAATTTACACTCTAGCCCATCCGTAGATAATCAGTCACGATCAGGGTGTAGACCATAGAAGTCTGCCCAGCACTGGTTTTGCTTCCCAAGTACCGATGTTGCCACCCAATCTCAGCTGAGATTCCACAGAGCCATTCCTTCTAAACAGGATTCCTTTGTGTTTATCCCACACATGTTTGAATTCCATTACCGTTTTCATCTTCACCACCTCCCGCGGGAGGACATTCCATTAATCCACCATCCTCTCCATGAAAAAATACTTCCTTCCATTGAAGTCTAACCCCCCTTCAACCTCAATTCATGCTATCTCCTAATATCAGAGACTGGTGTGATACATACAGGATAGGGGCAGACAGTATGGTTATCTATGTGGGATCTCCTGATGTCTACGGTTAACATGATATGTGCATGACATGTGCTGTATGGTATACAATATGTTATCTATATGTATTGGAGATTTAACCTTGGAATTTTTCAGGCTCACAAGAAGTGTGGTAACATGAGTGAGATTGAGGCCAAAGCAAGCTATGTGAAGCTCGCACGATCCCTCAAAACGTACGGGGTTTCCTTCTTTTTGGTCAAGGTAAGTCCAGTGGAAATTTTCAGTGTCTTCTGTTGTCACCCTTTCTTTGCTTTCCCCTAAATCTGTTTTTCCCTTCTCTCTCCGAAATTTCCTAATGGTTAGAATAGTGGTCCGAGAACCAGGGAAGCCAAGGCTCAAATCCTAGTGAGGCTCCTTGTGATCTTGGGCAAGTCACTTAACCTTTCCTTGCCTCAAATACAATCTTAGGTTGTATAAACCTCTGGGGACTGGAAAGTAATTACCGTATTTGAATGTAACTCGCCTTGAGGTACTGTTGAGAAAGGGATGAGCTAAATTCAAATAACTTCTTTCATGTTCCTGTCTGTCTCCTTCCGCTCTGGATTCTGATCCTTCCCTCACTAAACTTAAGGTACTTAGGTATTGTGTGTATGGGATTGTTTCTCCGACACTCACTTCCACATCTGTGTGTGCTAGAATCCGTCTCAGCTCCATTTCTTTTGGAGGAGGGTCTCTCTTTCACTTCCCTTTCAGTGTCTGTTGGAAAAAGTTTACAGAGAAGTCATCCTCTCTCTCTTGGGGGCAGGATTTGTTTTGTAGCTCTATTTGCAGTCTCACCATCACCTCTCTCTATTAGGAAAAAATGAAGGGGAAGAATAAGTTGGTTCCTCGGCTGCTGGGAATCACAAAGGAGTGTGTGATGCGTGTGGATGAGAAAACCAAGGAAGTGATTCAGGAGTGGAATCTGACCAACATTAAACGCTGGGCTGCCTCCCCCAAAAGCTTCACTCTGGTAAGAACCTGAAGTGCTGTGGGACGTCCATCAGCTTAGTGGCTCCACATAGTTTATTATAGTGTGCATGGTGGCTTTTACCCGGATGGTTCCCGTCAGGACTCATGGTCACCCTAACATTCACATTACCTTCAGTATGTTCTGCCTCTGCCCAACAAAAGAGATTGTTGGTGACAAGAGTAGTCGGGCTGTGAGAGTGTCAGGTCTGTGCGTAAATTGCTCTGTGTGTAATTCTTGCTAACGGGACTAGCCGGGCTGTGAGAGTGTCAGGTCTGTGCGTAAATTGCTCTGTACGTAATTCTTGCTAACGGGACTAGCCGGGCTGTGAGAGTGTCAGGTCTGTGCGTAAATTGCTCTGTACGTAATTCTTGCTAACGGGACTAGCCGGGCTGTGAGAGTGTCAGGTCTGTGCGTAAATTGCTCTGTGCGTAATTCTTGCTAACGGGACTAGCCGGGCTGTGAGAGTGTCAGGTCTGTGCATAATTCTTGCTAAGAGGAGTAACTGTGCTGTGAGTGTGTTGGCTCTGTGCGTAATTCTTGCTAATGGGACTAGCCGGGCTATGAGAGTGTCAGCTCGTGCGTAAATTGCTCTGTGTGTAATTCTTGCTAACGGGACTAACTGGGCTGTGAGAGAGTCAGCTCGTGCGTAAATTGCTCTGTGTGTAATTCTTGCTAACGGGACTAGCTGGACTGTGAGAGTGTCAGGTCTGTGCGTTAATTGCTCTGTGTGTAATTCTTGCTAACGGGACTAGCTGGGCTGTGAGAGTGTCAGTGTTGTGCTTAAATTGCTCTGTGCATAATTCCTGCTAACGGGACTAGCTGGGCTGTGAGAGTGTCAGGTCTGTGCGTAAATTGCTCTGTGCATAATTCCTGCTAACGGGACTAGCTGGGCTGTGAGAGTGTCAGGTCTGTGCGTAAATTGCTCTGTGTGTAATTCTTGCTAACGGGACTAGCTGAGCTGTGAGAATGTCAGGTCTGTGTGTAAATTGCTCTGTGCGTAATTCTTGCTAACGGGACTAGCCGGGCTGTGAGAGTGTCAGGTCTGTGCATAATTCTTGCTAAGAGGAGTAACTGTGCTGTGAGTGTGTTGGCTCTGTGCGTAATTCTTGCTAATGGGACTAGCCGGGCTGTGAGAGTGTCAGCTCTGTGCGTAATTCTTGCTAACGGGACTAGCCGGGCTGTGAGAGTGTCAGCTCGTGCGTAAATTGCTCTGTGTGTAATTCTTGCTAACGGGACTAGCTGGACTGTGAGAGTGTCAGGTCTGTGTGTAAATTGCTCTGTGCGTAATTCTTGCTAATGGGACTAGCCGGGCTGTGAGAGTGTCAGCTCGTGCGTAAATTGCTCTGTGTGTAATTCTTGCTAACGGGACTAGCTGGACTGTGAGAGTGTCAGGTCTGTGTGTAAATTGCTCTGTGTGTAATTCTTGCTAACGGGACTAGCTGGGCTGTGAGAGTGTCAGCGTTGTGCTTAAATTGCTCTGTGCATAATTCCTGCTAACGGGACTAGCTGGGCTATGAGAGTGTCAGGTCTGTGCGTAAATTGCTCTGTGTGTAATTCTTGCTAACGGGACTAGCCGGGCTGTGAGAGTGTCAGGTCTGTGCGTAAATTGCTCTGTGCGTAATTCTTGCTAACGGGACTAGCCGGGCTGTGAGAGTGTCAGGTCTGTGCATAATTCTTGCTAAGAGGAGTAACTGTGCTGTGAGTGTGTTGGCTCTGTGCGTAATTCTTGCTAATGGGACTAGCCGGGCTATGAGAGTGTCAGCTCGTGCGTAAATTGCTCTGTGTGTAATTCTTGCTAACGGGACTAGCTGGGCTGTGAGAGTGTCAGCTCGTGCGTAAATTGCTCTGTGTGTAATTCTTGCTAACGGGACTAGCTGGACTGTGAGAGTGTCAGGTCTGTGCGTTAATTGCTCTGTGTGTAATTCTTGCTAACGGGACTAGCTGGGCTGTGAGAGTGTCAGTGTTGTGCTTAAATTGCTCTGTGCATAATTCCTGCTAACGGGACTAGCTGGGCTGTGAGAGTGTCAGGTCTGTGCGTAAATTGCTCTGTGCGTAATTCTTGCTAACGGGACTAGCCGGGCTGTGAGAGTGTCAGGTCTGTGCGTAAATTGCTCTGTGTGTAATTCTTGCTAACGGGACTAGCTGAGCTGTGAGAATGTCAGGTCTGTGTGTAAATTGCTCTGTGCGTAATTCTTGCTAACGGGACTAGCCGGGCTGTGAGAGTGTCAGGTCTGTGCATAATTCTTGCTAAGAGGAGTAACTGTGCTGTGAGTGTGTTGGCTCTGTGTGTAATTCTTGCTAATGGGACTAGCCGGGCTGTGAGAGTGTCAGCTCTGTGCGTAATTCTTGCTAACGGGACTAGCCGGGCTGTGAGAGTGTCAGCTCGTGCGTAAATTGCTCTGTGTGTAATTCTTGCTAACGGGACTAGCTGGACTGTGAGAGTGTCAGGTCTGTGTGTAAATTGCTCTGTGCGTAATTCTTGCTAATGGGACTAGCCGGGCTGTGAGAGTGTCAGCTCGTGCGTAAATTGCTCTGTGTGTAATTCTTGCTAACGGGACTAGCTGGACTGTGAGAGTGTCAGGTCTGTGTGTAAATTGCTCTGTGTGTAATTCTTGCTAACGGGACTAGCTGGGCTGTGAGAGTGTCAGCGTTGTGCTTAAATTGCTCTGTGCATAATTCCTGCTAACGGGACTAGCTGGGCTGTGAGAGTGTCAGGTCTGTGCGTAAATTGCTCTGTACGTAATTCTTGCTAACGGGACTAGCCGGGCTGTGAGAGTGTCAGGTCTATGCATATTTCTTGCTAAGAGGAGTAACTGTGCTGTGAATGTGTTGGCTCTGTGCGTAATTCTTGCTAATGGGACTAGCCGGGCTGTGTGAGTGTCAGCTCGTGCGTAAATTGCTCTGTGTGTAATTCTTGCTAACGGGACTAGCTGGACTGTGAGAGTGTCAGGTCTGTGTGTAAATTGCTCTGTGTGTAATTCTTGCTAACGGGACTAGCTGGGCTGTGAGAGTGTCAGCGTTGTGCTTAAATTGCTCTGTGCATAATTCCTGCTAACGGGACTAGCTGGGCTGTGAGAGTGTCAGGTCTGTGCGTAAATTGCTCTGTGCATAATTCCTGCTAACGGGACTAGCTGGGCTGTGAGAGTGTCAGGTCTGTGCGTAAATTGCTCTGTGTGTAATTCTTGCTAACGGGACTAGCTGGGCTGTGAGAGTGTCAGGTCTGTGCGTAAATTGCTCTGTGTGTAATTCTTGCTAACGGGACTAGCCGGGCTGTGAGAGTGTCAGGTCTGTGTGTAAATTGCTCTGTGCGTAATTCTTGCTAACGGGACTAGCCGGGCTGTGAGAATGTTAGATTGTAAGCTCTTTGAGCAGGGACTGTCTTTCTTCTATGTTTGTGCAGCACTGCGTACGCCTTGTAGCTCTATAGAAATGCTAAATAGTAGTAGTAGTCAGGTCTGTGCGTAATTCTTACTAATGGGACTAGCCGGGCTGTGAGAGTGTCAGCTCTGTGCGTAAATTGCTCTGTGCGTAATTCTTGCTAACGGGACTAGCCGGGCTGTGAGAGTGTCAGGTCTGTGCTTAATTGCTCTGTGCGTAATTCTTGCTAACGGGACTAGCCGTGCTGTGAGAGTGTCAGGTCTGTGCATAATTCTTGCTAAGAGGAGTAACTGTGCTGTGAGTGTGTCGGCTCTGTGTGTAATTCTTGCTAACAGGACTAGCCAGGCTGTGAGAGTGTCAGGTCTGTGCATAAATTGCTCTGTGCGTAATTCTTGCTAACGGGACTAGCCGGGCTGTGAGAGTGTCAGCTCCGTGCGTAAATTGCTGTGTGCGTAATTCTTGCTAACGGGACTAGCCGGGCTGTGAGAGTGTCAGGTCTGTGCATAAATTGCTCTATGCATAATTCTTGCTAACGGGACTAGCGGGGCTGTGAGAGTGTCAGGTCTGCATAATTCTTGCTAACGGGACTAACTGTGCTGTGAGTGTGTTGGCTCTGTGCGTAATTCTTGCTAATGGGACTAGCCGGGCTGTGAGAGTGTCAGGTCTGCACATAATTCTTTCTAAGAAGAGTGACTGTGCTGTGAGTGTGTTGACTCTGTGATTAGTTGCTGATGGGAGTGAGCATTTTGAATCTACCTGATTGTTTCCTGGATATTTTTTCTTTGCAGGATTTTGGGGATTATCAGGATGGGTATTATTCAGTACAAACTACAGAAGGGGAACAGATTGCTCAGCTTATTGCCGGTTACATTGACATTATTTTGAAAAAGGTAAGTGCTGTTTTACTGCAGGGCAGAGGGGAGTAGAACCGATCTGTCCAGGTCTCGTTGGGCAGAAAATAAGTACAGTGTCTGAAGTGTTAACTCACCTTGAGCTCAGACAAAGTGCAAGGCCTCAGGGTTGTCTAGACTGTCCTGAGGGTATCCTAAACCTCTGACAGACTGGGATGAAAACTACTGGCCTTCAGCTTACCATATGGCTCCAGAAAAAGGAAGACAGATTGAGCCAGTCTGGGTGCCAGTTTGGGGATGGTCTTTGAAATGTCATGCAATGCTGCCAAGTGGTGTATACAGGGCACCACAGCCAGTCAGATGTTCAGGATATCTTCTGTGAATATTTATCATATTTAACTCTGCTGCCCGTCTCGTCTTCCGCCAGGGTCGCTTTACTCATACTACCCCTCTCAAGTTGCTTCACTGGCTCCCTATCCGTTTTCGCATCCTGTTCAAACTTCTTCTACTAACCTATAAATGTAATCACTCTGCTGCTCCCCAGTATCTCTCCACACTCGTCCTTCCCTACACCCCTTCCCGTGCACTCCGCTCCATGGATAAATCCTTCTTATCTGTTCCCTTCTCCACTACTGCCAACTCCAGACTTCGCGCCTTCTGTCTCGCTGCACCCTACGCCTGGAATAAACTTCCTGAGCCCCTACGTCTTGCCCCATCCTTTGCCACCTTTAAATCTAGACTGAAAGCCCACCTCTTTAACATTGCTTTTGACTCGTAACCACTTGTAACCACTCGCCTCCACCTACCCTCCTCTCTTCCTTCCCGTTCACATTAATTGATTTGATTTGCTTACTTTATTTTTTGTCTATTAGATTGTAAGCTCTTTGAGCAGGGACTGTCTTTCTTCTATGTTTGTGCAGTGCTGCGTACACCTTGTAGCGCTATAGAAATGCTAAATAGTAGTAGTAACTTTGCATATAACAGGGCTTCAGTGCATGCAGATGTTTGTGTCTATTCATTTTGCATAACCTGCTAACCCCCCGAGTGGCTTTGAAATAACCAGGATGGGTTTGAAAAGCTGTAGTTAAGCCTACGATATAGAGCTGCGGAAGGGGGATTGGTAAATTTTTAGTCAACTATAAAGAGCTGCACACAGCTGTGACAGGGCTGCAGAGAAGGGGGTTAAGGTTTAAGTTTCAGGATGTGGAGTTCAGAGAAGGGGGGATGGTGAGGTTTGAGGCCCGGGTGCAGAGAGGGGGATGGTGCATTAGCATTGATAGAGAAAACTTGTAAGGTGACCACATGAGATGCAGGGGTTTCTGTGCTGCCAGTGATGGCCAGCTTTTAATAACCCAAGGTGTGTTGTGCCGTTCTGCCTGGGCTGCAAGTCTGTTCCTTTAACCCTCCCTGCCTCAAACTTTGTCCATACCTTCCTTTCTTTCTTTCTTTCTTTCTTTCTTTCTTTCTTTCTTTCTTTCTTTCTTTCTTTCTTTCTTTCTTTCTTTCTTTCTTTCTTTCTTTCTTTCCTTCCTTCCTTCCAGATCTCCAATTCCATTCCTCCACTTTCCTGTCTTTGGTAAACCCCTGATTCCACTCCCCTCTTTCTCCTCTTCCCAGCAGTCTTTTGATTTGATTGCCGTTCCCCAATCTCAAATCCATCATCCACATGGATGGTGTAGAAGAAAAAATATTTTTAATGCTAGATTTGTTTTTTGTTGCAAATATGTTTATTGAAGTTTTGAGTTTAAACAGCCAATGTACAATATACAATTATTGCGAGATTTAAGAATTAACAAACTTTCCCAAACCTGCCCCCACTCTTCCCTTCCCTGATAACCAGACACAAATTTCAACTGAATGTCTGTGTTTATGAATCTTTGAATGTAACAGTCACAGCAAAGGAACAATCAACTTAGGGGCGTCCAGATCAATCCCACCATGAGATCTCCAAGATCTATACGTGTCCCATTGTCTGTTAAACTTTGTAATATGCCCAGAGCGAATGGCTGTCATTTTCGACATTTGATAGAGATAATCCATTTTAGGAACAACCTTTATCACTGGTGGTGCCAGTGTAATTGCTAGATTTGTTTTTAAGATATTTTTGAGTCTATTCGTATTATTGTGTGTATCTTTATTTTAAACCACCTTGAACTGTGGGATAGACCAGGTTAAACTAATTAAAATGAATATCAGGCCTTCAGCTACACCAGTGATTCAGAAACTGGGGGGGGGGGGGTGTCCACCAGCCAGGTTGTCAGGATATCCACAATGAATATTCACAAGATAGATTTGCATACCAAGGTTGCAATGTATACAAATTGATGCGCACTTAGAGGCGATGCACAGCAGCACCCATTAAATATGGGTGCCGCGGGAAATAATACCGAGTTACAGACAGCAACCAATGCACAAAGGGGATCCACATGCAAATGAGATACACAGGATCCCTCTTTGTGACTCAAAGCTGTCAAGTGCATTTGACACCTTGCACAGAATCCTTGGTGCCCCCCCCTCAAAAAATCCCTAATTCAGTGGACCCCTGACCCGCCCCCCAAAGCAAGAATCTCCCTGGTCTAGTGACCCCCTCCCAAAGCAAGAATCTCCCTGGTCATACATTGAAAACGATGGAGGCAGGAGGGACACCTCCTCCCTCCTGCCTCTGGGCCTGCCTTCTCAAAATGGCAACACCCATCCCCTGACCGGTGCATTCTGAGATGCGCTGGGCAGGGCTAAGTAACTTATAAGGAAGAAAACTCCTTATATGGTGCTTAGCCCTGCCCAGTGCATCCCAGGATGCACTGGGAAGGGGCTGGGTGCAGCCATTTTGCACAGGGCGGGTCCGGAGGGAGGAGGTATTGCTGCTGCCCTCTTTCGTCTATTATTTTGAAGCTACTGGAGGGGAGGGGGGTCACTAGGCTACTAGGGCAATTCTTAGACTGGGGAGGGTTCACTGGATTTCCAAGGAATTTTTAAAAGATCTTGGGGGGGGGGGGGGGGGGGGTCGGGGGGTGGTTCCTTGTACCATCAGAGATTTTTGGTTTGGGGGTGGGTGGGTTCAGGAGGGGTAAGGTAGGGAGCACAAGCAGGGCAGCCTTTGCAGCTGCCTGTGTTTCCCGTCTCATCTGCTCGTAACCTTGGGGTCATCTTTGACTCCTCTCGCTCCTTCTCTGCTCACATTCAACAGATCGCCAAAACCTGTCGTTTTTCTTTACAACATTAGCAAACTCTGTCCCTTCATCTCTGACCACTCTACCAGAACTCTTGTACACACTCTTATCACCTCTTGTCTTGATTATTGTAACCTACTTTTCACCGGCCTCCCTCTTAGCCATCTCTCTCCTCTTCAATCAATCCAAAACTCTGCTGCACGACTCATCTTCCGCCAAAGTCGCTATGCCCACACTAGCCTTCTCCCTAGGTCACTTCACTGGCTCCCCATCATAGTAACATAGTAGATAACGGCAGAAAAAGACCTGCATGGTCCATCCAGTCTGCCCAACAAGACAAACTCATATGTGCTACTTTTTGTGTATATTTTACCTTGATTTGTAACTGTCCTTTTGCAGGGCACAGACCGTACAAGTCTGCCCAGCACTATCCCCACCTCCCAACCACCAGCCCCACCTCCCACCACCGACTCTGGCACAGACCGTATAAGTCTGCCCAGCACTATCCCCACCTCCCAACCACCAGCCCCGCCTCCCACCACCGACTCTGGCACAGACCGTATAAGTCTGCCCAGCACTATCCCCACCTCCCAACCACCAGCCCCGCCTCCCACCTCCGGCTCTGGCACAGACCGTATAAGTCTGCCCAGCACTATCCCCGCCTCCCAACCACCAGCTCCGCCACCCAATCTCAGCTAAGCTCCTGAGGATCCGTTTCTTCTGAACAGGATTTCTTTATCACATCATAACATAACATAACATAGTAGATGACGGCAGAAAAAGACCTGCACGGTCCATCCAGTCTGCCCAACAAGATAAACTCATATGTGCTACTTTTTGTGTATACCTTACCTTGATTTGTATCTGTCGTTTTCAGGGCACAGACCGTATAAGTCTGCCCAGCACTATCCCTGCCTCCCAACCACCAGCCCCACTTCAAACTTTTCTTATTGACCTATAAGTGCATTCACTCTGCCGCTCCCCAGTACCTCTCCACTCTTATCTCTCCCTACGTCCCCCCTCGAGTACTCCGTTCTGTAGATAAATCTCTCTTATCTGTCCCTTTCTCCTCTACTGCTAAATCAAGACTCCGTTCCTTTTATTTCGCTGCACTTCACGCCTGGAATAGACCTCCCGAGCCTGTACCTGTAGCCCCCTCTTGGCCGTTTTCAAGTCCAAACTCAAAACCCACCTCTTTACCTCTGCTTTTGATTCCTAACTCACTTGCCCTGTCCTTTATCCTCACCTCTTTTTCCCTTGCCCTTAATTGTTCTGTCTGTTTACCTGTCTTATCTAGATTTAAGCTCTTTGAGCAGGGACTGTCTTTTATGTATGGTGTATAGCGCTGCGTATGCCTTGTAGTGCTATAGAAATGATAAGTAATAGTAGTAGCTGCAGAGTAGCCATGAAATTAGTTCCTTAAGGGTTAGGTGCTCTGGAGCTGTGCATGGCAAGGAATGCTTTTTAAAATACTAATGAGCTCATTTTACTACTACTTAATATTTCTAAAATGCTGCTAGGGTTACGCAGCGCTGTACAGTTTAACAAAGAAGAACAGTCCCTGCTCAAAGGAGCTTACAATCTAATGGACAAAATGTGCAGACAATCAAATTGGGGCAGTCTAGATTTTCTGAATAGAGATATAATGGTTAGGTGCTGAAGGCGACATTGAAGAGGTGGGCTTTGAGCAAGGATTTGAAGATTGGCAGGGAGGGGGCTTGGCGTGTGGGCTCAGGAAGTTTATTCCAAGCATAGGGAGAAGCGAGGCAGAAAGGGCGGAGCCTGGAATTGGTGGTGGTGGAGAAGGGTGCAGAGAGGAGGGATTTGTCCTGTGAGTGGAGGTTTCGGGTAGGAGCGTAAGGGGAGATAAGGGTAGAGAGGTATTGAGGGGCTGCAGAATGAGTGCATTTGTAGGTTAGTAGGAGAAGCTTGAACTGTATGCGGTACCTGATCGGAAGCCAGTGAAGTGACTTGAGGAGAGGTGTGATATGAGCATATCTTTCTTCTGTGTTTGTACAGCGCTGTGTACACTTTGTAGCGCTCTAGAAATGTTAAATAGAAATATTAAATAAATATGAGCATATCGGTCCATTTGGGTTCTCTGGCTGCTAATGGCACACATTAGAACCATGGAAAACCCCATTGTGCATAACGTTTGCTTTAATTGTCTACCAGTCTAAAGCAAATATTAACAGCATGGTAAGCTTTGTGCATCGGGCACTTAGCTCACTACAGGTATTGCAATGTACAGCCCTAAAGGCTTCTGTGTGGGATGTGGAGCCAAGGACTGACTTGCAGCCAGATGCATTAACTCCACGGAAAGAGTCCTTCCCTTACCGATCCTTTAGCGAATCGGTAAAAAAACAGGCATGCATGAAGGAAATCGCATGCAAATGAGCTGCTCACTGTTAGCTCATTTGCACGTGATTTCCTTCCTAACGAGGGGAAGCCAGTCGGCCAGCCGAGCATGCGCAGAGCAACCAATCATTATGCCGGCTGCTCTGCGCATGCCAAAGACGGCTTCATACACGTCACTCTCAAAAGGACGTCCCTTACGAGCACTTGGACATTTTTTTCTTCAGATTTTTGTGATGGGCGTCCTTTTTGGACTTGTTTTTCTTACGTGCCCGAAATGATCACCGCCAGAGAGAATCGGGGATCGGGACGTGTGAGGACGTCCAAATCAAAACTATTTGGACGTCCCTTTCGATTATGCCCCTCCAGGTCTCTCTCAGCCAATCACAGCTTGTTTAGCTTTCACTGGTGTTGGCTAAACGCACTGTGATTGGCTGAGATAGACCTGGAGGGGCATAATCGAAAGGGACGTCCTTGCACGTCCCGATCCCCGATTTTCTCCGGCGGTGGTAATTTCAGGCACATAAGAAAAACACGTCCAAAAAGGACGCCCATCACAAAATCTGAAGAATAAAACGTCGAAGTGTTTGTCAGGGATGTCCTTTTTTTTTTTTTTTTTTTTTTTTTGAGTGAAGGACGTCCAAGTGTTAGCACTTGAAAGGATGTCCCTGACGAGCACTTGGACGTTTTTTTTTCTTCCGATTTTTGTGATGGGTGTCCTCCTCTGCATGGGTCCCGCTCACAGCAGCCCCAACAAGAGGTGCAGACCTCCTGTTAGGTTTTCCACGGTGTATGGGGTTGGAAACGATAGTGCATCGCATTCACATTATAATAGTAATTAGCTCATTTCCGTTCCTTTTTTCGTTAGCTGCTACCATGACAGGAAAATGGCTTGGAGAACCCTTTTGTGCATGTCCCGGTTTACTACTTGTGTGCTAAACTGGCTAGAAGCAGTTAAAAACCACGTTGCTGGCTCGTTAAGTTTAGTGCATCTGGCCCTTGGTCCCTGCATTCACTAGCTTTTCTGTTCACAGCACATAGGGTTGAACATCAGAGCTATTTTTCAACCAGCATCAGTACTTGGAATATTACTAACTTGAGTTTTGTGTGTTCAACAGAAAAAAAGTAAAGATCACTTTGGCCTCGAAGGGGATGAGGAGTCCACTATGCTGGAAGACTCTGTGTCCCCTAAGAAGTAAGTCTGCATTTAAAGGAGCACTTTAAATGGTGAAGAAACTTACTGTGTGATTTATTTATGACATTTATATCCCACAGTATCTCAAATAGGATTCAAGTTCAATGTGGCTCACAGTATAACAAAAGTAGAAGTGACAAGGCCTTCTGATTATATACAACAAAGTATATATGTGGGTGTATGTGTGTGTGTGTATATATATATATATATATATATACACACACACAAAATTACTAATAACAGCATAACAAGCTTCTTTTTGCCTCTACTTTCCACTACTCCAGCCCGAAGACTTGGAAAGCTCTTCCCCTGTACCTAAAATCGCAAGCTGACCACCTTCTTTTCAAGAAGTTGCTGAAAACGTACCTTTTGAACAAGTGTATTCCATTAGTAATTCTGCTGTTTAGCCATCCTAATTGCTGCTAACGTTTTATCCTTATTCTACTTCTAAATTCATGTGTTGTATCTTTTAACTTTTGTAATTCATGGAAGCCACATTGTGTCTGCATTTGTGGGAAAATGTGGGGTAGAAATGAACCGTAAATAAATAAATATCAAATCCTGATCATATAACTTGTTTGTAATACATAGGATAGAATGTGAATATGTACAGAGTTTGTTAGAGGGTTAGTTATTTCTATTGTTAAAGGTCGATCTTATCAAATGAGTTTTCAGTAGTTTACGAAATGTGAGATAGTCTTCAGTTTAACGGAGTTGTTTGGGCAAACCGGTCCATCTGGTTGTAGTTTGGTATGTTGTTATTCCCAGGATTTTGAAATTATGCTCCAGTGGATAAGTTTTGTTACCAACAGTAAAAGTAAAAGAAGCAATTGGTTGGTGAGGGTTTATTAGTATTAATCATTTGGTTTTCTCTCTGTTAAGTTTCAGTTTGAAATTGTTCGCCCATGATTCCATTAGGTCTAGACCTGATTTTATATTGGTTAAGATTTCTTCGATACCTTTGTCAAAAGTGACACAGATTGTAACATTATTGACATACGTGAAATGATTTAATTCTAGTAGATAACCTAGAGGCACCATCACTACATTAAACAGGATGGGGGAGAGAGGAGAGCCTTGTGGTCCTCTGCAGTTAGGGGACCAGGGAGCCGAGATGAGGCCCATTTGTTTTACTTGGTAGAATCTAGAGGTGAGAAAGCCCATGAACCATTGAAGAACATTGCCGGATATACCAATATATAATCTTAACAGATTGAGTAGAATGTCATAGTCCACTGTATCAAAAGCGCTGGAGATGATAAATTGTAGAATGATGATCTTTGTCTTAGCTGTTTTTTGAAGTTTGTAATAAGCGTTGTTAGGACTATTTTGGTGCTGTTAAGAGGACCTGAAACCTGATTGGCAGGCATGTAATATCGAGCAAGAGTTAAGAGAGTCTGTGAGTTGATGGGTAACCAGGCCTTCCATTACTTTAACTAACAGGAATGGCCCAGGAATGCTGGCGGTGGAGGAGTCCTAGCCTTGCTTAGTAGGAAGTGTTTGAGTGAGTTGTGCAGGAATGTGACTGGGGTTAGGGGTTTGGAGGAAGAGAGATTGAAGTGGTAAGTTCCAAAAGTGTTTTTTTCTGGATAAATGCAAGCATGAGGAGGTACGTCATTAATGGAAGGGAGAAAGGGATCAGGATTAGGGTCCTACTCTAGGTTTTTCACTCTTTCCCTCTTCCCCTTTCTCAGAGCATGGCTGTACAGTTTGTTTAGTTAGTCAGGCTTAGGGCTGTTGACTCCATGTTTCTGTGAGAAATCTTACATTTTGAGGCTAGTGCAGGCCTCTCAGGTTTCTCTGAATTTCCATGGTAATCCTGCACCCTCTGTGCTGCCCTGGTGGCATTTGCTCCGAGTGCACTGTTTACATCAAACTAGTTTTATTCAGGAGGGTAGCTGGACTTTCATGCTGAAGGTTACAGGTTCAAGGCTGGTTTTATCCATCCTATTAGAAACTGTGGGCTCAGATTTCCAGTGGTGCATATTTTGTTTCATTCTCTCTTATTGCTTGCCTGGCCAAGCAGTTCTTGCATGACTGGAACAGTTATCAGAACTCTACTGTACTAAAGATTTCCCTTCTCTCTCTCTTTGCACACTGGTACTGGCCACACCCTTGCATATTACTAGCCTCAGCTACCCCGGTATCTGCAGAATACCCGGTACCTCTGATTGCTTCTATGGTATTTTTGGCATCTTTTCATGGTATGGGGTACCTACATTTCATGAAGAGTGGTCCAGGAGCTACTTCAGTGTAGAGGTAGCTTAATAGTTGTTGCAATCAGCTGAGAGTAAGCACAAAGTGCTAGGGGTGCTGCTTCACGACCCACTGCAGCTTGCTATCTGTAGTGCGCAATAGTGCAACAGCCATATTCTGCTACGCCATCTGTCTCTGGTTCTCATCTGCACTTACGTAAGTACATAAGTAATGCCACACTGGGAAAAGACCAAGGGTCCATCGAGCCCAGCATCCTGTCCACGACAGCGGCCAATCGAGGCCAAGGGCATCTGGCAAGCTTCCCAAACGTACAAACATTCTATACATGTTATTCCCGGAATTGTTAGCTCCAATGTGCAGCAGTTATAGTGCACAGTCACACCAGCCAATTCTTGTCCCTATCTGCAAGAAGTTAGCATTGGCTTGGGCATCAGACCACTGATGTGGCTTCCAAGTCACATTTGGCAACCTGCCTTTTGGAAGTAATCTTGGGACTGAAGAAGATCTAGGGCAGTTGGGTAAAGACCTGAGGGACTTCCAAGTCTTGGAGATTGCCAGGGGACAAGTTTAAGGATGATTTTTAATCCGCTTGGTTTTGTCATAGGTTTTGTGGGGCCAGGAAAACCACTTTCAGGGTTTCCACTTCCACTATGACAAGCCACCTTGGCTGCTGGTAGAATGAGCTCTGTTTCAACTCCAGGTCAACCTATGCCTTCTGCATCTTCCAATGATGGAGTCTCAGTTCACTCCTCAGGCAGAACTCCTGTACTAGTTTCAGGAGGAGTGGACCAAGATTACCTCAGCTCAGATGTGTCTTAGTTTTTCTATTGCACAGTTACAACCTGGACTTCACTACAGATTTTTCTTGGAGTCTACATGCAAGCTCAAACACTGTCAGGCAGTTCTTGCCACCTTGCCAAGGTTTCTTTCTTTAGACACAGTCGAGTCTGTCCCCAGTTGCAATTGGGGAATGGGAAGTTGTTCCCTTTGCTTTGTAGTTCCAACCAGGGAACTTCCTTCCAGCTGAGTTTGGACATCATAAGAGTCTAGGGTGTTTATGGTTCAGCTTTTCACAATGCGAACCTTGCAGTGTGTAATAGTTCTGTCTGGTGGGGAGAGCTTCTAGCTCTCCCCACCAGACAGAACTATTGACATTGACATTGCTGAAGGGTTAGAAGGTAAAGTTTGCCTATTTGCGGATGATACTAAGATCTGCAACAGAGTGGACACCCGGGAGGGAGTGGAAAACATGAAAAAGGATCTGAGGAAGCTAGAAGAATGGCCTAAGGTTTGGCAATTAAAATTCAATGCGAAGAAATGCAAAGTGATGCACTTAGGGAATAGAAACCCTCGGAAGATGTATGTGTTAGGCGGGGAGAGGGATCTTGGGGTGATAGTATCTGAGGATCTGAAGGTGACGAAACAGTGTGACAAGGCGGTGGCCGTAGCTAGAAGGTTGTTAGGCTGTATAGAGAGAGGTGTGACCAGCAGAAGAAAGGAGGTGTTGATGCCCCTGTATAAGTCGTTGGTGAGGCCCCACCTAGAGTATTGTGTTCAGTTTTGGAGGCCGTACCTTGCGAAGGATGTAAAAAGAATTGAAGCGGTGCAAAGAAAAGCTACGAGAATGGTAAGGGATTTGCGTTACAAGACGTATGAGGAGAGACTTGATGACCTGAACATGTATACTCTGGAAGAAAGGAGAAACGGGTGATATGATACAGACGTTCAAATATTTGAAAAGTATTAATCCGCAAACGAACCTTTTCCGGAGGTGCAAAGGCGGTAGAACGAGAAGACATGAAATGAGATTGAAGGGAGGCAGACTCAAGAAAAATGTCAGGAAGTATTTTTTCACGGAGAGAGTAGTGGATGCTTGGAATGCCCTCCCGCGGGAGGTGGTGGAAATGAAAACGGTAAAAGAATTCAAACACGCGTGGGATAAACATAAAGGAATCCTGTTCAGAAGGAATGGATCCTAAGGAGCTTAGCCGAGATTGGGTGGCAGAGCCGGTGGCGGGAGGCGGGGATAGTGCTGGGCAGACTTATACGGTCTGTGCCAGAGCCGGTGGTGGGAGGCGGGGCTGGTGGTTGGGAGGCGGGGATAGTGCTGGACAGACTTATACGGTCTGTGCCCTGAAGAGGACAGGTACAAATCAAAGTAGGGTATGCACAAAAAGTAGCACATATGAGTTTGTCTTGTTGGGCAGACTGGATGGACCATGCAGGTCTTTTTCTGCCGTCATTTACTATGTTACTATGTTCCCTGGACCTCAAGGGAAACTTACTTTCATATTCCCAGTGCTCCTTGCTGCAGAGGGATCTTAGCGATTTATGACCATGTCATTCAACCTTTCCATGTTGCCAAGGACATTTTTGCAAGGTCATGGTGGCAGCTTTCCTTCGTGAGGATGGATTGGGACTGGCTGATTTGCGTCTCTATCAAGAGACTCTGCAAATTTCATCAAAGCTACCTACTCGTCTTCAGTCCTTAGGATTGGTAATCAGTGTCACCAAGCGTCAGTTGTTTCCCTCACAAATCTTGGCTTATCGGGGAGTGCTGTTCCATATAGGCGTGGGAAGTCCTTTCTTTGTTTTGCTTCTCAGCAAACAGGTGCCAACCCAAGTCAGGTTTTCCTTTCTCTATCAGGTCCAGGATATGGGAATAGGTTCAAGTTATGAGCACAAGGTTCTCTTTTTTGGACATTCCCCCTTGGGCCTAAGTCCGTATCAGACCACTTCAGGTGTTCCTTCTCTGCTTTGGTCCCCATCTCTATGGTTCCCTTCAAGCCAGCTTAGTCTCAATGGGTGATTTCAACACAGCTTTCTGCTGATATTTCAGTTCCTTCTCCCTGAAGGTGGCTATTTGCAGCTTGTAGGGCTAGGCAGTGCCGTAGCTGGCAGCAACAGATTTCGGATCCCTTCCAGAAGGCAGACAGTCAACCGCCGCCTCATTTGCCAGATGTAGAGTTGAGGCTGGCTTATTTGCCAGTTTTCTTCTATGATTTGTTTCAGGTGTCAAATAAACAGACATTTTTGGCAGTCACAGCCTGCCATTTGATGTGTTTGCGCTGCTGGGTGGTGAATGCAACTTCTAACGATGGCTGGTTCAGCTCACTTTTCAGGGCAACTATTGTTTGAGGTTTCCATGAAGTTGGTGGAAGACCTGGGTGACTTATAGAGTCAGCGTCTTCCTGAGGACATGTCAACAAGTTATTTTCGGTTGGGTCAGGTTCACCCTTATCTTTACGACACCAGGGCTATCGTCCTGGGCAGCCTAGTTTTCTTTAGCAATCCAGTCAAGGTAGGTTCTCGGGACTCCCGACTTCATCCGTTTGAGATCCTCTGGTGGTTTCTGCCTTCCATCCCTTTCCACCTTTTTCTCTTCCTGCTTCTTGGATGTTCACCATATACTCCTATACTATTTGGAAGTGACCAGCGAGTTCCGTTGTTTTAATTCGTTTATTCAGTTCATGTGCAACCCAAAGGTGAATCCTAAGGATGGTCTAGAATTTTGGATGCTGGAAATGTGAAAATAAAAATTAAGTTTTGGATGTACTCTGAGTCTGTAGAAGTTGTTGTTTACTTTTGAAATGTTTATTTCAGTTGCTCCTTGGAATTAGATCATTTCTGTTCTCTGTGGCTGTGCTTGGAAAAGCTATAACAGCTCAGACCCTTTCTGGCACCTTTGTAAGTGGGGCAGGGAGGGTGTATAGAGGAGAGGGGATGTTTGTGAAAGGGGAGGAGGGAGGGAAGATGGGAGGATGTATGTTCTATTTTTGCTTTATAAACGACAATTCAGAGTATTGTTCCTTTTTATACTGTAATAAAAAAGATTTAAATATAAAATCAACTGTTTGACGCTTCTGTGGATGGGGACGGGGATAAACTTTGTCTCTGCGTCATTCTCTAGCTGCAATATCATTTCTTGTATACAGAGCTAGTCATCCACCTTTACAACCATCTCTGCCCTTCCTAAATAGATTGTAGCCTGGTATGTTTGCATCCCATTCATGGGAATCACTGAACCATGTCTCCATGATAGCAGCAATGTCTAAGCAAACATAAGCAACCCATCCATTTACCAGTTCATCTAATCATTAACAACAATGGCACAGAAATTACCTCCTACCAATCTTCTTACCCTCCATGCTCTTCCCCTACCTCTTCTTCATCGCTCCACCTCCTTTCCTGTTCCTGTCCTTTCTCTCATACCTCTTCTATCCCATTTACCCTTGTTCATTTGTCCTACCACATACCTCCTTTGTTGATTCAGATACTACAGATTGTATTCTCTTGTTACTATGTAAGCCGTATTGAGCCTGCGATGAGCGGGAAAGCACGGGATACAAATGTAATAAATAAAACGTCTGCCTGTAACATCAGGGCTTGCAGATCATGAACTTTGTTGCTTAGACTGCCAGCATTTGTGGTCATCGCTTTCCAGATATATTTCAGTGGCAGCCTCATAAAACTGAAAATGAGGCTGCCAATCTGCCCAGCAGTGAGAGATGACACTTGCCCCATGGCAAGGGAAGTGGTAACATAAAACTTCTTAAAAAATGAAGGTGTTTCTGTGTAACCCTCCATTCAGTAGTGGTTACCAAGTGAGCTTTCCTGTTATTCACTGCAGAAAAAAAATGCTCTTTAGTGTTAGCTGCTGACTTCCATATGGCCCAGACTTTGTGATACCAGGTTACTCACAGCCATGGCTCGACTAGGACCACTGCCTTTTCTGATCTAAGCCACTGCTGAAACAATATAGTCTTAAGCAGTTTCAAAAGAAACATTTGTGAAGAAAATGCACTTTGTCAGAAGGTCTGGTGAACTTGAAATTCTAAACCAAAAGAAAAAAGCAACACTGGGCCTTCAAGACTAGGACATGGGAGGGAGAAGGTAAGAGATCCTACTTTTGTGGTAGGCAGCATGAAAAGATAACCATACTGCAGAAGGAAGAAGTATAGTATGTGGTGCACATGTATTTATTTATTTATTGCATTTGTATCCCACATTATCCCACCTCTTTGCAGGCTCAATGAATAACAGACTAGAACAAATGTAAAAGTGCTAATGTCAAGGAGAGCTTCAAATTCGTCAGTCTGAGGAGAGCAGCAGAGTGAAATGTCAGTAATATAAAGTCTTCTCTTCTCCTTACAGGTCTACTGTTCTCCAGCAGCAGTTTAACCAGGTTGGAAGACCAGAGATTGGATCAGTAGCCCTTCCTGCCATCATGAGATCTGGAGCTGGAGGACCAGAGAATTTCCAGATGGGCACAATGCCACAGGCTCAGCAACAGATTACTAGTGGACAGATGCATCGTGGACACATGCCACCTCTGGTAATACTCTCTTAGGGAGTAGAGCTGATGACTTCCAGCCCCCCTCCCCCAGGAGTCCTAACTCTGTCCAGAGGGTGGCATTGTTGGAGTCCTGGTTCTGGGCAGGTAGCAGGCTTTATGATTCCCAGCCCAATGGATGTCCTGATTCTGGGTAGAAAGTGGAGTTGATAGTTCCTAGCCCTGTTGGAAACTTGACTCTGGGCAAGGAAGAGGGGGGTGATGGCTTCCAGCCCTGCTGCTTCATGTTTACTCTGGTGTTTGGTTGTGCATGTTCCTTCTCCATAGGTCTGTGCATTGCTAAACTTCTCATTGCTAGTTAAGTGAATTAACGCCTCTAGGTTCCAGTCCATGATGGTGTAAAGTCCAGCCTGTCGAAAAGTTGATTAGCTTATACAGTCTGGATTGGTGGTTTTGTACTAATTCTGAATGTTGGAGACAGACACTGTCTGAATTCTAAAAAGTTTGGGACAAGCACATGGGAGACGAGGAGATAATAGATGGTGTGAATGGTCAGATTGATTGGGCCATTTGACCGTTAAGTGCTGTCATGTTCCTATGATATGCACTTGTTAGAAAGGAAACCAAAGAGAAAGAGGTCTATTTATTTATTTTTTTAGTTTTAGGAAGAAAATTAAAACACATTTGCTTAGCTTTTTAGGTTGGACATTAAAAATACAGTGTTTTCATTATTTTTGTTGACTTTGTATCATGCCTAAAAGTATATAAGATAGGCAAAACATAAATATTTTTAATAGCTATTTATCGTTTATCATGAATTTTCTATACCACTAAACTGTACGTGATTTAGGCAGTTTACTATATAAATTACAACAAATAAGCAGAAAAGAACTCAATTAAACATAGGAAAGACCTAGCCATTCATACCACCCCCAGTTGTCTTATAAAGGAATAGTGGTAGAAATGAAGCTATAAAGTAGTAAATTTAAGTTCATAAGTATTGAACTCTCAAAAATTCAAAAATCTGCACAGAGCAATAATTCAAGGAACTAATCACACTGTTACCCTGAACTCACAATATTGGGAAGGGAAAGGGAGGGAAATGGGACTTGATATACCGCCTTTCTGAGATTTTTGCAACTACATTCAAAGCAGTTTACATATATTCAGGTACTTATTTGTACCAGGGGCAATGGAGGGTTAAGTGACTTGCCCAGAGTCACAAGGAGCTGCAGTGGGAATCGAACCCAGTTCCCCAGGATCAAAGTCCACTGCACTAACCACTAGGCTACAGTAATGTTGCAATATATCAATTAATATATTTTAAATAAAGCCTCATAAGCCCAGGGTACCAAATATTTGGACAACACCTTAATGGGCTGTCATCATGGCTCCCGCCACCTCCGAAAACACCTGCAGAGCAGAACAACTCCAGTTGGAGATAAAAGGTCTGCAGTAAAAAAACAGAGGAAGCTAACTATAACTATTTTATCCCAGAGGTGTAAAGACAATAACTCAAACCCCTTCAGTATTCAAAAAATCAGACGAAATAATCCTAAATGTCACACATGTGCACAGGAGAACAAAATAGAGTACTTAGCTTCACCCGAGTAGTAATGAAAATTATCAACATCCAGGGAACGCTCCACTTAACTTTGTTCAAACCAAATGTTCATAGTACTTCGTTAATGGGCTATTTCTCAGTATTTAATTAATGTCCCATTTCTCGACAGATCAATGAATCCTTCTGTTTCACTACTTCAGCAGGAGAAAATAGAATGACCACTTCTTTTGCTTCCAAAAATCACGAACTGTGGACACAAAATGGCTCCCGTCTAAATAGACACTATTTTAAACCACACCCCAAAAATCTGACATCACTTCCTGTTGAGCCAGCTCATGCAATATTTCATAGTACTTTAATATTATCTATATTCCATCAGTAGAATGCTTCCCATTCTAGCTGACCATTTAATACTTTAGTTTAGGGGACACGGTCTGGAGACAGTATATCCATCTTTGCTCTTTCTGATGCAGGCATAGTGAAACATCTCCTCTTCTAGCATTATCTTTCAATTGCTCTATCACCATGCAACGTAATTGATTGAATGTATGTCTTTTATTTACACAGTGTTTTACTAAAGGCAACTTTTCTAATTCCACTATGTCTTTTTTGAGATGCGGCAATCAGAATTGAACACAATATTCGAGGTGCGGTCACACCATGGAGCGATACAAAGGCATTATAACATCCTCATTTTTAGTTTTCCATTCCTTTCCTAATAATACCTAACATTCTATTTGCTTTCTTAGCTGCCGCAGCACATTTAGCAAAAGGTTTCAACTTATCATCAACAACAACACCTAGATCCCTTTCTTGGTTGGTGACTCCTAAAGTGACTTTTTCCCACATGCATCACTTTGCACTTGCTCACATTAAACGTCATCTGCCATTTAGACTCCCAGTCTCGTAAGGTCCTCTTGTAATTTTTCCACAATCCTCCCATGATTTAACGACTTTGAATAACTTTGTGTCATCAGCAAATTTAATTACCTCGTTAGTTACTCCCATCTCTAGGTCACTTATAAATATGTTAAAAATCAGGTTTTGATTTTGTTGTGTTGCAGAGTTGAGGCATTTAAGTTGGGTTCCATTGAGAGTACTGACCATTTAACCCTACTTTCTGTTTTCTATCTTTTATCCAGTTTTTAATCCACAATAGGACACTACATCCTATCCCATGAATCTCCAATTTCCTCTGGAGTCTTTCCTTAGATACTTTGTTAAACGCCTTTTGAAAATCCAGATACACAATATCAACCTGCTCACCTTTATCCACATGTTTGTTCACCACTTCAAAGACATGTAATAGATTGGTGAGGCAAGATTTTCCTTTGCTAAATCCATGTTGGCTTTATCTCATTAATCCATGCTTTTGAATATGATCTGTAATTTTGTTCTTTAGAATAGTCTCTACCATTTTGCTGTACAACGACGTCAGGCTCACCGATCTATAATTTCCCAGATCTCCTCTGGAACCTCTTTTAAATATCGGTGTTACATTGGCCACCCACCAATGTTCTGGTACCACACTCGATTTTAAAGATAAATTACATATTAGTAACAATAGTTCCGCAAGTTCATTTTTCAGTTCTGTCAGTACTCTGGGATGAATACCATCCGGTTTAGGAGATTTGCTACTCATCAGTTTGTGAAATTGCCCCATTACATACATCCTCCAGGTTTATAGAGATTTCATTCAGTTTCTCTGACTTGTCAGCTTTGAATACCATTTCTGGCACCAATATCTCTCCCAAATCTTCTTCGGTGAAGACTGAAGCAGAGAATTCATTTAATGTCTCCGCTATGGCTTTGTCTTTCCTGATTGCTCCTTTTACCCCTCTGTCATCTAGCTGTCCAACCAATTGTTTTGCCGGCTTCCTGCTTTTAATACACCTCTCTTAAGAGAGATTTTCCACCTCCCCCCTCCCCCCCCCCCCCCCCCCCCCCAATTACTGGGAATCACTTCAGCAAACCTTATCTGAGGCAGTTACCTCTTACCCCAATCGTGCATTTGATAAATTTTTTCTCTCTTTGGTGCATTACCTAGGGTTTCTGCC
Source organism: Microcaecilia unicolor (assembly GCF_901765095.1). Taxonomy (NCBI): domain Eukaryota; kingdom Metazoa; phylum Chordata; class Amphibia; order Gymnophiona; family Siphonopidae; genus Microcaecilia; species Microcaecilia unicolor. Next base: position 12,902,035 of record NC_044032.1, on the reverse strand, counting down.
AGGTACTTGTGATCTGGATTGGCCACTGTTGAAAGCAGGATACTGGGCTAGATGGGCCATTGGTCTGACCCAGGATGGCTATTCTTATGTTCTTGTGTTTCACAGCATGTTTCTTTTCCTGGTCGCACTCTGGATCTAAAGTTCTCTTTATTTCAAGTTGGCTGCTTTTCTCTTTTTAATTTCTCATCTCTTCCCAGTGCTGTGATTGGATCATTTTGTTATTTCTTTTAATATTTTGGTTCCTTTAACTCAGGGCTTCTCATCATCCCCAAAACTTCCGTATCTTGATCATCTACTCTAGTCCCTTTGTTTTCTCTTTTTCCTTTTGGTTTCCCAGATATGCCTTTGGAGAGTCAAGTGAGTTCTTGGAATTGTACCCTGAAAATCGTTTAAGGGAAGTTTAAGTCTGGTCATGCTTCCAGTGGCTCCGTAGTTCGCAGTGTGCCTTGAGACTCCTTAGGAGACGAACTTGTCATGTGGAGAAAATCTGGAGGAAAAGTAAAGCTTCTTCTTTGGCATTCTGAAATATGCGGAAAATCTTATACCAGAACTTTAATTCTTAAGTCAGTAAACAGACTTAATAAACATCAGTTCTTCGTGATTTAACCTCTGCTGTGAATAAAACCCCTTCCAGGGGTTTGCCCGCTTCCGATGAGCTTTATAGACTTTCTGCTCAAAGATAATCATATTGCATAATTCTTTTCCCCCCTTCTTCATGCTCTGTGGTGAACATTTATTACTAAAGAATCTTTTTCTCTCTCTAAGACTTTGTAGTTCCTTTATTTTACCTTTGATAACAACCTTTACCAAGATGGTTAATTCAGCGTGTGCTACATCATGTGCTTTGGACCCATCCCTTCTGCTTGGATCCCCAGTCCATGGCATTGTCTTCTCCTTTTGGTGATGACCTTTCTAAGTCTTTCTTCTGGTGTTTTTCCCTCGGTTTGGAAAAAAAGCAATGATAACGACTGATACTGAAAAAACCCACACAAGACCAACAATAATCACCATCCAGTATCCAATTTGTTATATTTTCAAATTAACAGAACCTGTCATTTTACAGCATCTGTTTTTGTCACTTCTATTAATATTCTTAACCTTCGTTTTGGCCATTGTACAGAGACGTAGTTGACTGTGGCAAATTGCTCTGATAATGTTTCTGGATCTCAACGACTGTCCAATTTTGGAATTTCAGGACAGGTTTTGAATTGGTTTTCATGTCTAAGTGGATGCAGGTTTTGTTTGTGGAGTGTCTCAGGGCTCTGTTACCACTTCTTTTTAAAATGTCCATTAGCCTCCTTACTTCAGTGATTCACGACTTAGGTATTTCTGCTTTTCCTGTGCTGATGACACTTTTGTTTATTTATTATACTGATTCACTTTTCCCCGAGATTTCACAATTTCAGACTAGCTTGGATATTTTTCTTTCTGGTTACTTGATAATAAACCTAGTCTCAATCACTGTAAAACTGTAGTGACTTGGATTACTCTTCGCCATCTGAAGCTAAACATGACTAAAACTGATCTTCTCATTTTTCCCCCTAAACCCACCTCCCCTCTTCTCCCATTCTCTATCTCTGTTAATGGCTCTCACATCCTCCCTGTATCCTCAGCTCGTAACCTTGGAGTCATCTTTGATTCCTCTCTCTCTCCTTCTCTGCACATATTCAACAGATCACCAAAACCTGTCGTTTCTTTATCTACAACATTAGCAAAATCCGCCCCTTCCTTTCTGAATACGCTACCAGAACCCTTATCCAAACCCTTGTCACCTCTTGCTTGGATTATTGCAATTTGCTTCTCGCTGGTCTTCCGCTTAGCCATCTCTCTCCTCTCCAGTCTGTCCAAAATTCTGCAGCACGGCTTATTTTCCGCCAAAATCATTATACCCACACTAGCCCACTCCTCAAGTCACTTCACTGGCTCCCAGTCCGCTTCCGTATACAGTTCAAACTTCTATTACCTTTAAATGCATCCATTCTGCTGCCCCCTATTACCTCTCCACTCTCATCTCTCCCTACATTCCTCCCCGTGACCTCCACTCGCTGGACAAATCTCTCGTCATCCCCCTTCTCCTCCACTGCTAACTCCAGGCTTCGTTCCTTTTCTCTCGCGGCTCCTTATGCCTGGAATAAACTTCCTGAGCCTGTACGTCTAGCTCAATCTCTACCTGTTTTCAAATCTATGTTGAAAACCCACCTTTTCACTGCTGCTTTTGGCTCCTAGCCATTACTCATTTGCCACCCTCTTGTTCCTTCTCACCCAGTACTTCCCTCCCCTTATTGTCTTGTCTGTCTGTATTATTTTTAGATTGTAAGCTCTATTGAGCAGGGACTGTCTCTCTATGTCAGGTGTTCAGCGCTGCGTGCGTCTGGTAGCGCTATACAAATGTTAATAATAATTACTGGTAGTAAGTAATCTCCATTTTGAGCCCTGTTTTACATGGCTCACCAATTTCTTTAGTTCAGCAGTTTAAATATCTCGGTGTGATAATTGATCAGAAACTCTGTTTTGAGCTTCAAGTTTCATCTGATCAGAGCCTGTTTATGGATCTTATATCAATTTCGTACAGTTTGCACTTTTCTGGATAGTGCTTCGCAGATGACAGTTCTCTATGTTCTGTTTGTTTCTAGAATAGATTACTGTAATACGGTTTACACTGGTCTGCCGCAATCCCTTTTTAAAAGCTTGCAATCAGTTAAGAACACGGCCCTTGGAATCTGTTGTCATGCTAAATGAATTTGATCATGTTACTCCCCTGTTTGTTGAGCTCCACTGGCTTCCTCTCTCTTTTCGAACACAATGAAAAATCCTTACCATTACACACAAAGTTTTACATACAGGTATTCGTCAGTATCTTTCTTCATCTGTTGTTCTTGTACTGCAACAAGAGTCTTACGCACTTTAAATGACCTTCTGTTAATGCAAAACTAGGAAAAGCACTTTTTACTATTTAACCCCCTTCTCTCTCGAATGCATTACAAACGCCCTATGACTTGAGGAGTCTTTTAACAAGTTGACATGTGCTTTGAAAACCCATTTATTGTTTGATGGCATTTGATGATTAAGTTGGGAGGTCTGGGTCATAGGGGGTATGAGCTCCATTGCCTGCTTAGTATGTTTACTAGATTCTCTTAGTAACATAGTAGATGATAGCAGAGAAAGACCTGTACGGTCCATCCAGTCTGCCCAACAAGATAAACTCATATGTGCTACTTCATGTGTATTACCTGGACTTGATTTGTATCTGCCATTTTCAGGGCACAGACTGTAGAAGTCTGCCCAGCACTAGCCCCACCTCCCAACCACTGGCTCTGCCACCCAATCTCCGCTAAGCTTCTGAAGATCCATTCCTTCTGAACATGATTCCTTTATGTTTATCACACGCATTTTTTAATTCCGTTACTGTTTTCCTCTCCACCACCTCCCGCGGGAGGGCATTCCAAGCATCCACCACTCTCTCCATGAAAAGATACTTCCTGACATTTTTCTTGAGTCGGCCCGCTTCAATCTCATTTCATGTCCTCTAGTTCTACTGCCTTCCCATCTCCGGAAAAAGTTTGTTTATGGATTAATACCTTTCAAATATTTGAACGTCTGTATCATATCACCCCTGTTTCTCCTTTCCTCCAGGGTATACATGTTCAGGTCAGCAAGTCTCTCCTCATACGTCTTGTAACGCAAATCCCATACCTTTTTTGTAGCTTTTCTTTGCACCGCTTCAATTATTTTTACATCCTTAGCAAGATACGGCCTCCAAAACTGAACAAAATACTCCAGGTGGGGCCTCACCAACGACTTATACAAGGGCATCAACATCTCCTTTCTTCTACTGGTCACACCTCTCTCTATACAGCCTAACAACCTTCTAGCTACGGCCACCACCTTGTCACACTGTTTCGTCGCCTTCAAATCCTCAGATACTATCACCCCAAGATCCCTCTCCCCATCCGTACCTATCAGACTTTCCCCGCCTAACACATACATCTCCCGTGGATTTCTACTCCCTAAGTGCATCACTTTGCATTTCTTTGCATTGAATTTTAATTGCCAAACATTAGACAATGCTTCTAGCTTCTGCAGATCCTTTTTCATGTTTTCCACGCCCTCCCAGATGTCCACTCTGTTACAAATTTTAGTATCATCCGCAAAAAGGCAAACTTTACCTTCTAACCGTTCGGCAATGTCACTCACAAATATATAGAACAGAATCGGCCCCAGCACCGATCCCTGAGGCACTCCACTACTGACCTTTTTTTGTGTGTCTGTGACTGTAATTCTTCAACTGTATGGTTTTTAGTTTTGTATTTCCTCTATCCTTTTGGAAATGACATCCTTTTCTGATGTAGAGATGGGAGTAACTAGTGAGGTAATTAAATTTGCTGATAACACAAAGTTTTTAAATCGCAAGAAAATTATGAAAAATTACAAGAGGACCTTACCAGACTGGGAGACTGGGCGTCTAAATGCAGATGATGTTTAATGTGAGCAAGTGCAAAGTGATGCATGTGCGAAAGTGGAACCCGAATTATAGCTACTTCATGCAAGGTTCCACGTTAGGAGTCATGGACCAAGAAAGGGATCTAGGTGGCGTCGTTGATGATATGTTGAAACCTTCTGCTCAGTGTGCTGCTGCGGCTAAGAAAGCAAATAGAATGTTAGGTATTATTAGGAAAGGAACGTAAAACAAAAATGAGGATGTTATAAAGCTTTTATATCGCTCAATGATACGACCGCACCTCGAATATTGTGTGCAATTCTGGTCACCACATCTCAAAAAAGATATAGTGGAATTAGAAAAGGTACAGAGAAGGGCGACGAAAATGATAAAGGGGATGGGACAACTCCCCTTTGAGGAAAGGCTAAAGTGGCTGGGGCTCTTCAGCTTGGAGAAAAGATGGTTATGGGGAGATACGATACAGGTCTATAAAATAATGAGTGGCGTGGAGTGAGTAGACTTGAATCGCTTGTTTACTGTTTCCAAAAATACTAGAATTAGGGGGCATGAAATGAAGTTGCAAAGTAGTAAATTTAAAACAAACTGGAGAAAATATTTCTTCACTCAACGTGTAATTAAACTCTGGAATTCGTTTCCAGAGAATGTGGTAAAAGCAGTTAGCTTAGCGGGGTTTAAAAAAAAAGGGATTGTTTGGCTTCCTGAAGGAAAAGTCTATAGACCATTATAAAAATGGTCTATGGACTTTACCTTTAGGAAATGGGGAAAATCCAGTGCTTAATTCTAGGACACACAGCATAAAATGTATTGTACTTTGTTGGGATCTTGCCAAGTACTTGTAACCTGGTTTGGCCACTGTTGGAAACAGGATGCTGGGCTTGATTGACCTTTGGTCTGTCCTTTTAAGGCAATACTTATGTACTTATCTACTTTTGCGACTTGAGTTTTGTATTGTACATGCGCGTGGGTTATCAAGTCTAATAAACCATAACCAAACCATTAACATAATTTTTGTTCTCTTGGCAGACATCAGCTCAGCAAGCCTTAACTGGTACCATTAACTCCAGTATGCAGGCAGTACATGCGGCACAGGCCACACTAGATGAGTTTGACTCTCTACCACCCCTCGGACAGGATGCGGTGAGTATCTGCTGTGAAGCACCCTTACAGGGCAGAGACTGTAGGTTCAAGGAGTAACCCCTCTCTAGCATCCATCTGCTGTAGTGGTGGTGGCTGTTACTTTCCAGTACTGTCTACTACAGGGCAGGGACTGCTCTATGGCATTGTCTGGTACAGGGTTCTCTTGAGGCATTTTCAGACTATGTGAACAGCAGCATTGTGACCTGAGATATAGCTCTAGACTAATTACATTTAGGTTATTTCCCTGTCCCCTGTACCTGAGGCAGTGGAGGGTTAATTAACTTGCACTACAGCACATGGAGTGACGCTGGCATTTGAACCCTGGCTTCCTTGGTTCTTAGGTTGCTACCTTAACCATTAGGCTACTGCTCTATTCTTTGTGCAGATACATTTTCCATGTAAAATTGTGTGCATACTTTTGGAAATACCAAAATGTGTGTTATAATCCTTATCCCCAGGAACTCTCTACCCTGTTTTTTGCCTTTGAAAGTCATCCCCATGACAGAGCTAGCTGTGAGCTGCACCCGTTTCCTACTAAGGGGGTATTTCCTGAGGCCTTCCCAGGCAAGAATCCAGACAAAATGACTAATCCATTTACTGCCACCTAGTCAAAAGCAAATGGTCTAGATGTAGATGGGTGGTTTTACTTTCAAGATTCCAAAGTGCCTCCATGGGCGGGGAAGGGGGGGAGAGAGAGAGGGAGGCGATGCTGAGGTTTTTCAGCCTACTCCAGCTGGATTCTAAGACTCGCCAAAGGAAGGTCAGGACTACGTTTTGTGGGAGCTTCCTTCTTAAAGGCCCATGTGGATGATCTAGGACATAGAGTAAGAATTTGACTGCGGGTACTTTTCCTGTTTTCCAAAAACTAGGGGCCTGATATTGAAAATGATTTAATTGGGCGGGGGAGGGGGGATATTCTGCAGCATTTAACCATTCAGTGCTGCTGAGTATCCCCTCTGATCACCATGGCACTGTCCTGACAAGAGCCATGCAGACCTTGGCATAGCTAACTGGGCAAGTAGGACTCCTAAAATATCAGTCCTGTCTTTGCCTGCTTAGCTATGTAGGTGCAGCACTGAGTTACTGGCCACAGCCGCACAACTTCTGTGTCCTCCACTGATGGCAGTGTACAGAAGTGGCCCAGTACTGACCATCCAGGTCTAAATTAGCTGGTAGGGGTCATTGTTTATAAAAATGTGGACCCCTAGGATGGTTTCCTAGATACCATTTTTCCCTTCTAAACCAAGAGACTGTTCTCTGGACTTTATACAATGATCTATCCCAGTTATGGGAATGTTTTTATTTATCTTCTTGCTTTGACTGTGGCTGCAACATTTTTGAGGAGCTCGTGGCTCAGTCGTCCTGTCTGATCTTATCTCCTGTTTTTTGTATAGTAATATATATTTTATTGTGCTATTGGATGAGATATAAAAGCATTCAAATACAAAATGTCTGTGTGGAGACCTCAGGCAAGGGAAGCAAGGAGTATTTGTGGCAGAAGTAGGGTTTGAACCTTGTCCCATTGCTCTAATTTCTAGGCCACTTCCTCTCACTTTTCTCTTTTCTTCATTTTGGTCTCCTTAAGACTTCAGCAAATGCCTCGCAATAGTTGTGGCATATTTGCACAAACTAGAAGTTGTTATGTGTCTGACTCAGTAGTAAAGAGCATGTTTCAGTGGCTGAGACAAGACGATCATTACTGCTTAGCAGCATCCAGGAATGGGAATCTTTATTTAGATTTTTTCAAGGCATAATCACGTCTTTTTATACTGCAGGCAGCAAAGGCATGGCGCAGGAACAAGATGGATGAATCGAAGCATGAAATCCATTCCCAGGTGGATGCCATCACTGCAGGCACCGCCTCTGTAGTCAACCTAACGGCAGGTAGGATTGCAGGGATCATGGCTACATTTCTTCAGTGTGCTGTGTTCATAATACAGTCTTTCTTGCAGTATTTAACTCACCTCCTCTCATAGGGTTAACCACATTGCCAGGACAGCCTCCCCATACTGTACGGACTGTGCTTTGCTGACCCTCTTAAGGGGAGGACTGCTGATCCCATGTTTGTGTCTCTGCAGGAGACCCAGCAGATACAGACTACACCGCTGTGGGCTGTGCTGTTACCACCATCTCATCAAACCTGACAGAGATGTCAAAAGGTGTGAAATTGCTGGCGGCACTGATGGAGGATGAAGGAGGGAATGGACGGCAGCTACTACAGGCAGCTAAGAACCTAGCAGGAGCCGTCTCGGATCTGCTGAAAACAGCTCAGCCCGCCAGCACTGAGGTAGGCGTGGAAGGTACAAGCAGAGAAAGACCCAAGACAGAGCAGAGATACTGGGGAGAGAGCATAGTCCCGAGTTATAGAAAGGGGTTGTGAGAGAGGCACTGCAGGGATATGGAAATTGGGACGCACTGGATGAAGGAGTTATTGTTTGGCTTATTGTAGCAGTTGGAAATGTGGTTAGTCCATGGGTTAGCGAAAGGGTTGAACAAGAAATTAAGTAGCAAAGAATAAGCAGTGAGGTGTTGGATGGAGGAGTGAGTTGGTGTTGTGAGATTGTTCCCTTGGCTGATTTATGAAAATGTATTTAGTTTAGTTTTTTTTTTTTTTACAGCCACGTCAGAACCTTTTGCAGGCTGCTGGGAATGTGGGACAGGCCAGTGGAGAACTCCTTCAGCAGATTGGAGAGAGTGACACGGACCCTCGATTCCAGGTCAGTCGCTGCTGTTCGCACCCTGTGCTAGAAGGGAGCCGATGAGAGATAGCACAGACCCATCATAGACTGAGAGGAGAGGGGGAGGCTAGACACAGGTACACGACTGGTCAGGTCAGGGTACCCAAATGGCCTGGGGAGCTCATTTTTCCAGCAAGCTATACCTTTCCTGCTCATAGATAAATGCAGCCCATAGAAGAAGGTGTGCTTCCTTTTTTTCTTTTCCTGTGTTGGAGAGACAAAAACAGCAAAGCTGCCATGATTCCCACTAAGAAAATGTTAGTAGTACGTAATGGGGACTGACCCCACCGGCCCTTTCAGTGATTTGAATGCATTACGTGGCCATTTTCTTGAAAGATTTGGACATCCCTGGGCTAGGTTGTAAGAAGGTAAACGTCCACTGAGGCCAGCCATCTTCTAATTTTTTATGCCGGGGATTCTTATCACCTAGCAGGTCAAGTTTTCAGGATACCTACAATGAATATTCATGACAGAGATCTGCATACATGACTCCCATTCTGTGCAAATCTCTCCGATGCCTATTCATTGTATATCCCGAGGGCTGGCTTGAGAACCCCTGCGCTAGACCAGTCCAGACAAAGTGGGTTTATCTCACCCTGTCAACAGATGAAGATAGAGGATCACGTTTTTCAGTGATGATACTGGGGCAGATGAGGCACTTGCCAGCGTCCTGTACAATTCTGCAGCTTGGCCCCCTTTGCACTCGTTAGATCTCCATACTGTGGGGAAATTGTGTGTTTTCAGAGTATGTTAGGAAGGGCTTCCCACACACCTGGACTGGTCTTACAGGATAATAAGGAAAGAGAAATTATTGTATAATTATAGTACAGCAAGAGGCCCTCACTGGATGCCCACCGGAAGGGTGGAAGGCCAGATTTCAGGACTCAGGCTGTAAAAATACCAGCTAGGTTTAAAAATCTATGACTGGCTGAGCAAGGACTTGCTTTTCCTGCAAGTTAATATGTGTCCCAGCTTGAGACCCATCCACTGGAATAGTGGTAGGCCAAGTTACATATCTTAAACAGCTGAAAAGCACTGAATAGGCCTGAGAATCAGCTGATGGCCTTATAGCAGAGAGCCTGCAAGAGCAGGACTGCTTGGTGAGTCTTATTGAAACCAGGTACAACTTTCAAATTGAGTGTAACACTTAAGATGTAGAAAATAATGACAAAAATGGTAAAAAGGTTGGTTTCTAAGATGGAGTCTGTCTTTGTAAAATGGCTCCCAGAATCACAAGATACAAAGACGCAGATCTCTCTCAATATTAGGAAAGAGGTTTTACAAGTGTTGAAATTGGCATTATGAAGAAATCTTAGAAAGGAGGGGCAGGTGGGCACCTGACCTGTGGTTAAGTGTGATTCAGAGATGAAGCAAGATTAGAGAAAAAAGTCCCTCTCCAATTGACATGTATGTACTGAAAATGCTATATAAGAAGTGGGCATCAGAGCTATCGTTGGAACATTTTCCCCAACGAATCTCCGAAAGGCGAAGCTCTGGCCGGTTGAATCCAGAATCTGTCCGATGAATGTACCAAACTGAAGTCCTGATTTGGGTGAGAATAAAAGACTATTTCTTTCACTAAACTGTTTCAGTCTTTGTTTCAATCTGTTCTCTCTCCTCCACCTGTTTCACAGAATACTACACACACAAGTAAGATTCTTTCTTTCTCACTCACATAGATTTCATGTGGGAACATAAATGGCCAAAGATTCACTTAGATCCAGATAAACAGAAAGCTGTGGTCATGGGAATTAGATTCGAACTGCGCCTTCTGTCACCCCCCCTGCGCCTCCCATGACCGGAGGCGCTCCTTAGAACCCCGAGACATAACACCATGGAATGGGGTGTCACTGGAATTCAAGGAGGGGGTGATTAACAAGATCTTAGAAGAGCAAACCCTCTGTACACCTCCGTGGGGAAGGGTCCTGCGGGGGTCTAGAGAGGGGTAATTAAAAACATTATCTACCTGTTAATTTCCAGGACAATATTCAGTAACCACGATCAGAACACCAGCCGTGGTGGCTAAAACGTTGAGATATTCGGCACTACTATGCAGGCAGCATCCAACGCTAAATGTGGTCTGTGGTTTATTTATTTATATTCCACCTAAAACCAAGGCAGATCTCAATAAAACACATGCAGTAAATAAAACCATAGTTATGCAGCTGTTCTCATCATGTCACAGAGCCCCATACAAGCCACATTATCTTCACAGGTCACAATCCTTGTACATCGTATCACAAACCCACCATCTTAGGCAGAGAAAGATTGAGAAAAAGATACCGTTCAAATATCTCTTAAATGTATCTACATCTGTCTCAGGTAGAGTGGCAACTGGTTCCATGCCACTGGTCTTGCAAGGGAAAAAAGCACTCTTCTGCGTCTCCTCAAGGTGCCCCTTAGCTAGATAGCAATGGACAAGAGAAATGCTACCTCAGACCGCAATTACTTGCTAAGCTATAGGGGACAGTTCTCATCACAGGTCACAATCCTTGTACGTCATATCACAAACCCACCATCTTAGGCAGAGAAAGATTGGGAAAAAGATATCGTTCAAATATCTCTTAAACGTATCTACATCTGTCTCAGGTGGAGTGGCAGCTGGTTCCATGCCACTGGTCTTGCAAGGGAAAAAGCACTCTTCTGCGTCTCCTCAAGGTGCACCTTAGCTAGATAGCAATGGACAAGAGAAATGCTACCTCAGACCGCAATTACTTGCTAAGCTATAGGGGACAGTTCTCATCACAGGTCACAATCCTTGTACGTCGTATCACAAACCCACCATCTTAGGCAGAGAAAGATTGGGAAAAAGATACCGTTCAAATATCTCTTAAACGTATCTACATCTGTCTCAGGTGGAGTGGCAGCTGGTTCCATGCCACTGGTCTTGCAAGGGAAAAAGCACTCTTCTGCGTCTCCTCAAGGTGCACCTTAGCTAGATAGCAATGGACAAGAGAAATGCTACCTCAGACCGCAATTACTTGCTAAGCTATAGGGGACAGTTCTCATCACAGGTCACAATCCTTGTACGTCGTATCATAAACCCACCATCTTAGGCAGAGAAAGATTGGGGAAAAGATACCGTTCAAATATCTCTTAAACGTAACTACATCTGTCTCAGGTGGAGTGGCAGCTGGTTCCATGCCACTGGTCTTGCAAGGGAAAAAGCACTCTTCTGCGTCTCCTCAAGGTGCACCTTAGCTAGATAGCAATGGACAAGAGAAATGCTACCTCAGACCGCAATTACTTGCTAAGCTATAGGGGACAGTTCTCATCACAGGTCACAATCCTTGTACGTCGTATCACAAACCCACCATCTTAGGCAGAGAAAGATTGGGAAAAAGATACCGTTCAAATATCTCTTAAACGTATCTACATCTGTCTCAGGTGGAGTGGCAGCTGGTTCCATGCCACTGGTCTTGCAAGGGAAAAAGCACTCTTCTGCGTCTCCTCAAGGTGCACCTTAGCTAGATAGCAATGGACAAAAGAAATGCTACCTTAGACCGCAATTACTTGCTAAGCTATAGGGGACAATTCTATAAGTGGCTGCTACAATTCAGATGCTATATTTCCGTGGGTTTTGCACCTAGTCTATAAGAATACTTGTGTGTGTAATTTTTCTTATAGAAAACTTACATAAGTTGGCATTGACACTAAATCCATGTTAGCTTTGTCTCATTAATCCATGCTTTTGAATATGCTCTGTAGTTTTGTTCTTTATAATAGTCTCTACTATTTTGCCCAGCACCAACGTCAGACTCACCGGTCTATAATTTCCCGTATCTCCTCTGGAACCTTTTTTAAAAATTGGTGTTACATTGGCCACCCTCCAATCTTCCGGTAGCATGCTCGATTTTAAGGATAAATGACATATTACTAACAATAGCTCTGCAAGCTCATTTTTCAGTTCTGTCAGTACTCTGGGATGAATACCATCCGGTCCAGGAGATTTGCTACTCTTCAATTTGTAAAACTGCCCCATGACATCCTCCAGGTTTATAGAGAATTCATTCAGTTTCTCCAACTCGTCAGCTTCGAATACCATTTCTGGCACCAGTATCTTTCCTGACACTCTAAATTAGAACAGGGATATTCAAACTGTATTAATATAAATTCTAAATCTTGAAAAAGGTTTGAAAATAGGGTTTTTCAGATGTCACACCTTGTACCTTGGATTCATTTATTACAAACAGTAGAACCGAAGGGTCTCAATTGCAACATTGAATGGAATGCGTATTATTGAATCAACTCAGGCCACTCCCAGGGGTGGGTTCAAATGAGCTTCTGCAAGAAGTCGGTGACGTGGTCAGGTTTATAAACCCTGGCGGCGTTTAGTTCACTTCCTCCATCTTTTGTGTATTGAGTGAGGATTTTCTGTTTGGGTATTCTTCAAGGTCCGCGAAAGGACTTATCAAAGTGCCCTTCCTGAGGCAGCCTACAATTTGGCGAAACAAAGCGCACTTGTTGAGGGGTGCCACGGATGGTGTTATCAACTATATGCTAAACAGTTTGAGTATTTCCCCGACCAAACTACGAGCAGCCCGATCTTCACAGCTTGCACTGCCTGGAACTTTAAATCTAAATGGGAGATAAGTGGAAAACTTTTGTGTACATCATTGGACTGGGGTGTTTTCTTTAAAGATTTTGATGTACATGATTGAGGTTTGACTTAGGTTTATAGGTATGAGGGATTTTTGAGTTGTTCCGGGTTTATTTCCGGTATGGTGGTTTTGAGGTAAGGTGTTTGCACCTGTATACTCCATTTCAATAGTGAAGGAGAAGGGGAGGTTTTTTTATACCATTTGGTTTTCTCATATATTTGAGTTTTTTCGTATGGTTTTTTCTCTCTTCCTCCTCACTGGAACCTATGATACTATTCTACTCCTTAATATAATAGTGGATCTAGCAATATTTGCAGTGTTTTCCCTATTTGGAGCGTTTGAGGTTCCTTGTTTGTTAAATATAATGACAAGGATCGTATATGTTTGATCCTGGAGGTACAAGGTGTGACATCTGAAAACACCCTATTTTCAAACCTTTTTCAAGATTTGGAACCAGTATCATTCCCAAATCTTCCTTGGTGAAGACCGAAGCAAAGAATTCATTAAATCTCTCCGCTATGGCTTTGTCTTCTCCAATCGCCCCTTTTACCCCTTGGTCATCTAGCGGTCCAACCAATTCGTTTGCCGGCTTCCTGCTTTTAATATACCTAAAAGAATTTTTACTATGTGTTTTTGCCTCCAACGCAGTCTTTTTTTTTCAAAGTCCCTCTTAGCCTTCCTTATCAGTGCTTTGCATTTGACTTGACATTCCTTATGCTATTTCTTATTATTTTCAGTCTGTTCCTTCTTCCAATTTCTGAAGGATTTTTTTTAGTGCTTGCTTCACCTCACTTTTTAACCATTTGAGCTGTCGTTTGGTCTTCCGTCCTCCTTTTTTAATATGTGGAGTATATTTGGCCTGGGCTTCCAGGAATGTGTTTTTGAACAGCATCCATGCCTGATGTAAATTTTTGACCCTTGCAGGCGCTCCTCTAAGTTTTTCATCGTTCTTCTCATTTTATCATAGTCTCCTTTTTTAAAGTTAAATGCTAAAGTATTTGATTTCCTATGTATAAAGGGGATGGCACAACTTCCCTATGAGGAAAGGCTAAAGCGGTTACGTCTCTTCAGTTTGGAGGGAGATACGATAGAGGCCTATAAAATAATGAGTGGCGAATGAAGGAGGTTGCGGTTGCAACGGGGTGCCTTTGGACAGGAGTGACACAAAACTCTTGCAGCACACCCGGGGAACAGCTGTGGCACAGAAGAAAAACGCTGGTCTAAGGATACAATTTGTCCTAATAGCTGGGGGGGGTTGGGGGGGGGCAACCATCCTGTGCCCATTTTGTTTGTGTTTCAGGCTGTTTAAAAAGAAATAAAAAGACTCATGTCTTGCCTGTTGCAAGCCTTGTTTTCTTTCCCTTTTTGGACAATCTGATAATTAAAGATTCGCCTATGTGAGAATTGATGTCCTGCTTGTCCTCCTAGAAAGCAGTTACCCGTAGCAGGTGTTCTCTGAAGACAGCAGGACACACATTGTCACATACCTGCCCACCTTCTTTTTTTTGTTTGTGTTTTTTTGTTACATTTGTACCCTGCGCTTTCCCACTCATGGCAGGCTCAATGCGGCTTACATGGGGCAATGGAGGGTTAAGTGACTTGCCCAGAATCACAAGGAGCTGTCTGTGCCTGAAATGGGAATCGAACTCAGTTCCCCAGGACCAAAGTCCACCACCCTAACCACTAGGCCACTCCTCCACTGTTGCTACTATTTGAGATTCTACATGGAATGTTGCTATTCCACTAGCAGAAAACGAATCCACAATATCAATGTCTCTGGTAACATTCAATAACTTATACACACAAACCAGGACTTGTAGCCACCAACTACAAGAGAGTGCTGTAAAACAGTTCACACCAGTATAGTATAATAGAAATGTTTTTTATGTGTATAGAGTACCCTCAGATATTTACCACTGTTACTGCAGTCAGTAATGCTGCTACAAAGTGGCATAGCACTTCTTTCATCAGGTAACTCTAACAAATTTTTTGGGGGGAGCAACATATGCTCATTTTATATGCTTCCCAATCACCTCAGTGCTATAAAATCGCTTATCACTTTTAAAATTGTATATACTAGGTGAAAACTGTGCACTTATCTCTTAAGTTCTTGCCTCCCTGGCAGAACTATCTTGCCTTGCTGAAACAATCATCAGTTGCCTTCCCCTGAAACCGCCCGACTCCACGGGGTTTCAATCACTTTCCTCAGGGACAAGGGTTAAGGCTGCATAATTCTTTTCTTCCTCATTCTTTTTTCTCTCAAGCAATCCACAAGACAAAGCAAGACCTGCTTATCCCCTGTGGCTTATAAGGCATCCGCATCCATGTAAGGTCGGAAATGACGTCATAATCACAACTAGCTTTATACAAACTACTTAAAGACAGTCAGAAAGACAAGTTGTAGACTTCTCTACAGACCACTCCAGATCAAATTATAGTATTCCATTCCACATTTTCATTGAGCCCCTGAGGGTTCATTGTCTGTAAAGTAAAGATCCACCACTGCTCACGTCTAGCTAGTGCAGTGGCCCGATCCATGCTATTCATCCAAACAGGGACATGATCAATGATGAACCATCGTAAATCTGCAAATGTATGTTTAAATTGCTCACAATGGGCAACCATAGGAGCTGTCATAGTTTTTGTAGATAATCTGCTTTTATGTTCTAATGTTGCTATTCCACTAGCAACATTCCATGTAGAAGTCGGCCCTTGCAGATCACCAATGTGGTCGCGCAGACTTCTACATGGAATGTTGCTAGTGGAATAGCAACATTCCATATAGAATCTCCAATAGTAGCAACATTCCATGTAGAATCTCCAATAGTATCTATTTTATTTTTGTTACATTTGTACCCCGCGCTTTCCCACTCATGGCAGGCTTAATGCGGCTTACATGGGGCAATGGAGGGTTAAGTGACTTGCCCAGAGTCACAAGGAGCTGCCTGTGCCTGAAGTGGAAATCGAACTCAGTTCCTCAGTTCCCCAGGCCAAAGTCCACCACCCTAACCACTAGGCCACTCCTCCACTGTTGCTACTACTTGAGATTCTACATGGAATGTTGCTATTCCACTAGCAACATTCCATGTAGAAGTCGGCCCTTGCAGATCACCAATGTGGCCACGCAGGCTTCTGCTTCTGTGAGTCTGACGTCCTGCGCAGCCTTCTACATGGAATGTTGCTAGTGGAATAGCAACATTCCATGTAGAATCTCCAATAGTAACTATTTTATTTTTGTTACATTTGTACCCTGCGCTTTCCCACTCATGGCAGGCACAATGCGGCTTACATGGGGCAATGGAGGGTTAAGTGACTTGCCCAGAGTCACAAGGAGCTGCCTGTGCCTGAAGTGGAAATCGAACTCAGTTCCTCAGTTCCCCAGGCCAAAGTCCACCACCCTAACCACTAGGCCACTCCTCCTTCTCTAGGAGCTGTCAGCTGTAATATTAGACTGCCGTAGTCTCATGTGACAGGGGCGGGTGTAAAGGCGTGCCAAAAACTTCTGCTATGACTGACCACTGGGGCTTTATTGGATATCATCACCCATATGTGATATATAACTTGTGTCCTGCTGTCCTTGGAGGACACCTGCTACAGGTGAGTAACTTCTCTATACTGGCTTGTCTCAGCCCACATTAAAGAACACACAAGGCGACTGATAAAAGGGCATTTTAAAATCAAGCTCGTGGCTCAATGACAGTAGAAATAGCAGGATGTTAAGGAAACTTTGAAGTTTTTTATTAGGAATTGATACGGGACTACCAGCCTCTAACACGTTTCTTGTTTCAGTATTGTGGGTGTGAAATGTGGCTGCTACATTTCTCAGAACCTGCTTTGTTAGCATCTCACGGAGTACAATGCCAGTTTCTAGCTTTAGTGAGACCTGCTTCCAGAGGAAAGTAAGAGGAAAATGAGACTCATGATGCAATGGAAGTGGGGTCAAGGTATAGGTAGGGGGGAGAGTGAGAAAATAAGACACATTGTGGCAGACTTGAGTCCCAATTACACCAAAACTCTGCCTCTGTGTGTACAACACCACTGATGCTCCTTTCACCACACTTACATAACATCTGACTCTGTGCTTCTCACTTATACAGACAGAGTATTCTTTGCTGTCCAGGCACAGAATCTCATTGCCCTATCTCCCACCCTCGTCTCCCTGGGCCCGGATGACTATGGTCCATGTCCCTCCATCACTTTCCAGCCATTATGGTCCCTGTAGCTTGCTGTGGTTCCTTCCTGACCAGATATAGTAACCCTTCTTTGGGATCCTCTCTTATTCAGCATGATAACCGTTAACCATGTGTCTTTCCCCAGCCAGCCACAATGACCCTTGACCTGATGCCTCCCCACAATCCATTCTGCTGCAGTGACCTTTTACAGCTACTGTAACCCTTGACATTATGCAGTCCTACTAATCGTTAGCTCTGTTCTTGTGGATTTCCTATACAGATTTCTGCGATCCGAGGTACTCGTGCTGTTTTCACTTCTGCTCAAAAGACGGTAAAAGACGTTCCCTGGGAGAATAATTTCTCCGTCCTTCCCTCCTCTTGCTGCTCTTCCTTTCTTTTTGCTCTGATTGTGGGTTGCAGTCATCTGTTTGCCAGTTGGGCCTTTCTAAAATTTTGCTGGGTATTCTGTTCAGCCCTGTGTCTTGCACGAGAGTAGCAAATATAAGCTTATGTTACATGGCAGTGGGAGATTTGCACATACAACCAAGGAGCTTATGTTTGCATTATTTTGCACCAGATATAGGTATAGAACTGCACTGTTGCACATAAACATTGCTCTTGTTAACACTGTCAAACACCTGCAGTGAGTATACGTTCTCACTAGTACATAAAAGCATGGGATTATGTTTAAGATATAGGCAGGCACTGGTTGTGTGTTTTCCATAATACAGAGCAGCAGTGGATGTATTTTGCACTACTTGTAGGAAAAAAAGGGCACCTGTGCTACACTATCACATCTAGGTAAGAGAGGGAGCCTGTGCTGCACTATCGTGTCTAGGTAAGAAAGGACGCCTGTGTTGCACTATCTTGTCTAGGTAAGAAAGGGCGCCTGTGTTGTACTATCGTGTCTAGGTAAGAAAGGACGCCTGTGTTGCACTATCGTGTCTAGGTAAGAAAGGACGCCTGTGTTGCACTATTACGTCTAGGTAAGAAAGGACGCCTGTGTTGCACTATCTTGTCTAGGTAAGAAAGGGCGCCTGTGTTGTACTATCTTGTCTAGGTAAGAAAGGACGCCTGTGTTGCACTATCTTGTCTAGGTAAGAAAGGACGCCTGTGTTGCACTATCTTGTCTAGGTAAGAAAGGACGCCTGTGTTGCACTATCGTGTCTAGGTAAGAAAGGACGCCTGTGTTGCACTATTACGTCTAGGTAAGAAAGGACGCCTGTGTTGCACTATCGTGTCTAGGTAAGAAAGGACGCCTGTGTTGCACTATCGTGTCTAGGTAAGAAAGGACGCCTGTGTTGCAGTATCACATTCAGACAGGGTGTGTGTTCATACTACCTCACAGTAGGATGTTCACATTAAGAAATAAGAATACACTTTTATGCTGTTCCACTACAGCACTAGATATGTGTCTTTAACATGACTATGAAGTGTATGTTGATCACACTCTGGGATGTTCCCTGTGTCTCAGTCGCAGATGCACAGTTAACCTTCTGTCCAGAAGTAAGAGGTGGATGATTCCCTAGTGTGCTGCTGGGGTTATGTTCTTAGAGTTTTGCATGCTTACAGGTGCTGGGATGAGCTCGTATCCGAAGGTGCAGTGCAGGTTTACATCAATCGGTTTGTTAGGTGTTCACTTTTTTTTAGCAAGGACTCTGGATTTATTGGGCACTGCCTGTGTCTTATCTTGTACAAAGCTGTATCTACACGTGTGCAGGGCTTTCATCTCTGCTTTTTATCTTGGGTCTCTTGGGATTTTCTGAGGTGAATTAATCCATCTAGGGCTGACAACTAATGAATTTGGTGCATGCCTTCCTCAACTTTGATTACTTTAATTACTTATTGAATGATCCCAATGAAGTTGGATTCTGGCTCTGCAGAGCCCTCTGCTGGTAATTAGCAGTGCTTACATGCCAGCCTGGCTGAAGAGTACAGTGATCTGCTGGTGTGAGATGTTCAGGTGTGTAAGTATTGGCAGGAAGTGTGTGTAGTTTTCATTGGCCGTGTTTTCAGTTACCAGCTGATTGTAGGTCTGTCTTTTTTTTTTTTGTGGTGGCGGTGTTGTCTTTATTTGATTGAAATTATATATGATTGTGTGTGTATATATCTATATCTATACCTTAAGGCTGCCAACTGGATCCAGATTCGCAGGACAGGGTTGATCCAGTGCTGAGTTTACCCCATTGCATGCATGGACTTGTAGTTCTGATTTCCCCATTGCATTCCCTAAGAGAAAAACAAGACTACAAATCCCTGCATGCAATGGGGTAAACTGAGGACTGGTTCAGTCCTGTCTTGCAAATCTGGATCCAGTTGGCAGGCCCCTCCCCTCTCTCTCTCTCTCTCGCTCTGAAATTCACTGTATATCATTCTGTAGGCCTGTTCTAGGATGCCACATTGTGTGTGTGTATGTATATATATATTTTTTTCTGTATATATGTATTATATATATTTTCACACACACATATATGATACTGAAAAGTATGTGGTCAGCAGCTGTGGCAGCCACATTCAAAAATGATGTTTCCTACCTGATAATTTTCTTTCCTTTAGTCGCAGCAGATGAATCCAGAAAGTTATATGTAGAATTGCTACAATTTTTGTATAAAAAAGCATGTTTCCTTAGCATCAGCGGCAAATGAATCCAGAAACATGTGGATTGTGTCCATCTACCAGCAGTTGGAGATAGATAAATGAAAACAATAACAAAAGGAATCAATTTGCCTGTGTATTTGAGGTGTGCTCTGCGTTTATGTAAGTGTTTCAAAGCTGTTGGTCTTGGTATATGAGGCAGATGGGTTTGTGTTATTGTGTGAGCTTTAAATTCGTCTGTTACCGTATATTACTGTTCTCCTGTTCCTCTGTATACACGCAAAGGAAGCTCCTAGCTTCTCGTTTCCCTGGATCAGGTGTGGGATTAATATTTCATGTTGGTGTAGGTAGTCACTGAAATGTGCACATCCCTGGGGTTACGTCTTCTCTCGCCCTGCAGGACATGCTTATGCAGCTGGCTAAAGCTGTTGCCAGTGCTGCAGCTGCACTTGTTTTGAAAGCCAAAAACGTGGCTCAGAAGACAGAGGACTCAGTCCTGCAGTCCCAGGTCATCGCTGCAGCAACGCAGTGTGCACTCTCCACCTCACAGCTGGTGGCCTGCACCAAGGTAAGAACAGAGCTGAGTATTCTAGAGCATTCACATCCCCCTGCCTTCAAATCCCTGATTACCTCAGCAGTGTATACTCTCTTCTTACAGCTGCCTGTCTGTGTCATGGTGGAAGTAGCGTTGTATGAGCCAGACCTGTTCCCTTAGTTCTTCACCACTCCTGGACTCCTGCTCTCTGATGCCACGATGATCAGAAGCAAACGCAGGCGCTAGAGGCCAATAGCACCATACTAGCGCCTGCGTTTGCTCCCACCCGATGATCAGAGCCAGCGAGCGCGTGTAACAGTGGGCTCGCCAGCTGTGAACACAATGAGCATGCAGATGCATGCTAAATGGGGCATTACCTATTCCTCCCCAATTCTCAGTGGGCAGGACACCAAAATTAGCACTGCTCCTGCAGCAAACCCTACGTCAGCTCAGAACTGGAGTTAGTTTGTAGAGCACTGGGGAGCCCTGTCCAGCATGCTTGCAGGCCCCCCAAACCCCCTTCCCCAAAAGCAGTGGCCTAGTGCCCCCCAAGCCACAACCCCGCCCCCCCCCCCCCCCCCAAACTCAAGGGCACAGGGAGCTGGAGGTCTGGTGTGCACATTCTAAGGCACAATCCTCCCACACTTTTTCCCTATGATCAGAGCTAATAGCCTGCCTATATTTGCAGGCTATTAGCTCTGATCATAGGGGCAGTATAGCCCCACGCTGTTCCGGTGCTATTTTTAGAGCGCTGTTTGGATCAGCGCAGGGCTTCTGATCAGCTGGAAAACAGTTCAGTAGCTTGGCTTCCTTACAGACTGCCAGAGCTCCTGTACTCTTACTGCCCAGTATGACTCGCAACTGCTGCTCACTGCATGTTCTTGCACAACTTGGAGATAAGACAGAGGCAGGAGGGGGAGAAAGAGGCAGTGCTGTGTGCAGTGTGTTTGCTGCACAATGTGACTGCATGCTGCCCATTAATTTCCACCCTTGAGGGCTCATGCTGTATTTAAGAAGGAGAGAAGCATGTGAGACTACACATATGCTTAGAAAGATGCTCCTGCACATCATGGAGCCACTGCAGGTATCTTACTGCTGCAGGAAGCTGAGAGCAGAGACCAGGGGCTAGACTGGACTTGTGTTTCTGTAGCATATCTGATCAGGTCTGATGGCATACTGATTTAGATAAACTCAGAGAAAAGGATAAATTACTGTAATATGACAGGGATCCATTATATCTGTGCATGCCACGGCCCCTAGGAGAGTACATTAGCTACCCCCACTGGGGGTTGCCCAAAAATACCTATGACCAAATTAATCTATCTTTCTTTTTCGTAGTATCACTCCAGACCAGCACAGGATTGCACGAATACTTTAGTTGCTGAGATTTTGTACTTAAAAAAAAAAAACCCTCTCAGTGCTGTCTTGACATACTTATGGTGAACTGGGTGGAAGTCCGTGGGGGTTTCCTTTGCTACATGGGTGCCATACCCAGGTGGCTGGCTCCCTCCTCTTCCCTCCCCCCTTCACCTTCTCTGCTTAGTGGCAGAAAGGCAGCCTTGAGAACCTGTGGGGTTTGCTTTGCCAAAAAAAAAAAAAAAAATGAGTTGCTGCCTTCCCCTTGCAGATCCAGGTGTCCTGGCTGTTCCAATAGACCAGCATTTACCTTTCCTTGTCAGGCTTCTCTCTGGAAGAGTCTCTGAGCATCCTCGGGAGGGATCTGTTGGTCTCCGGAGTTTGTGCGTGCCATTTGAGAAGCCACAATGAACACCGACAGGCTTAAGAAGTACTCCATTTGCCAGCATTGAGGGGTAGATTCAGCGGGAGTTTCTAAATATTGTATCGGCTGCAGGGAGTCAGACCTTCAGAGGTGACTGCCCTGAGTACACCGAAAGAGAATTGTGTGGAAACTGAGCGCAGGTGGTTCCAGCACTCCTGACATGGTGGCGGCCCCAACTTTGGCAGGAACCACTGCCATCTTGAATACAGGGTTGAGTTTGGAGCAGTCCCCATGGCATGGATCTCGTCCCGGTCAGGCGGATGTTGGATCGCTCCTGGGAACCTCTGGGTGGATTGTTCCCCAGAATTCATTTTGACCATGTATAAGGTCTTTTATCTTCGCAATTCGAGTAGTCAGGCTGAGCAGGAGGATCCTCATGGAGGGCTTCCCCTCCTTCCAAATAGTAGCTGATGGACTGGGAGGTGGAGGAACTCCTCTAGGCAGGCTCTACCCTTTCAGAGGAAGGTCAAAATTGGAATGAGAAACATTTGGAGCAGAAAGATGCTTTGAATGAGGATGCTTGGATGGAGAATTTGGCTCCAGGAAAGGATGCTTCTGTGGTTTGCATTTTCCTTAGGAAAGAGTTGCAGGAACTCATAACTGGAGTGCTATTACTAAGGAAATCTACAGTAGCGGCATTTAATTTTTGAAAGGTTAGCTATGGTAAAATTAGGAAAATAGTAAAAAAAAAAAAAAAGAAAAAGCTGAAAGGCTGAGCTACAAAGGTTAGGACTTTAAATCAGGAATGGACATTGTTTAAAATGCCCAGACCAGATATATTCCATGTATTGATAAAAGTGTAAAGAAGAGCAAACAGCATGGTTAAAGGGAGAAATGAAAAGAGGGTGTTAGAGCCAAAAGAACATCTGTTAGAATATGGAAAAAAAGGATCCGAATGAAGAAAACAAGAAAAAGAGAATCTGAAGAGAAACTTGCCGCAGAGGCTGAAACTCACAGTAACAGCTTTTTCAGGTACATCAGAAGCAGAAAGCCTGCGAGGGAATCCGTGGGGCCGTTAGATCACGAAGGAGTAAAAGGGAGTAAAAGGGCGCTCAGGGAGGTCAAGGTCATAGTGGAGAAACTGAATGAATTCTTTGCTTCTGTCTTTACAGAAGAAGATGTAAGAGATCTGCTTGTACCAGAAATGGTTATCAAGGTTGATGATGTGTAGGAACTGAAAGAAATCTTGGTGAACCTGGAAGATGTACTGAGCGAAATTGACAAATTAAAGCGTAGTAAATCACCTGCACCAGATGGCATATATCCAAGAGTACTCTTCAGCTTGGAAAAGGTATGGATGAGGGGAGATATGATTGAGATCTACAAAATCTCGAGTGGTATAGAAAGAGTAGAAGTAAATTGATTTGTTACTCGTTCCAAAAGTACAAAGACTGGAGGACACTTGAGGAAGTTACATGGAAATACTTTTAAAAC
Source organism: Microcaecilia unicolor (assembly GCF_901765095.1). Taxonomy (NCBI): domain Eukaryota; kingdom Metazoa; phylum Chordata; class Amphibia; order Gymnophiona; family Siphonopidae; genus Microcaecilia; species Microcaecilia unicolor. The sequence goes on along the minus strand of NC_044032.1, from coordinate 12,878,584 downwards.
TAGTAGGAGGAAATATTTTTTCACTCAATGAATAGTTAAGCTCTGGAACTCTTTGCCGAAGGATGTGGTAACAGCGGTTGGTGTATCTGGCTTTAAAAAAGGTTTGGACAAGTTTCTGGAGGAAAAGTCCATAGCCTGTTATTGAGACAGACTTGGAAAGCAACTGCTTGCCCATGGATTTGTTGTAAGGAGTGTTGCCTCGATTTGGGTTTCTGCAAGGTACTTGTGACCTGGCTTGGCCACTGTTTGGAATACAGGATACTGGGCTAGATGGACTATTGGTCTGACCTAGTATGGCTACTCTTATGTAAGAAGCAACATAAGCACTGGCAAGTTAGATGCAAAGTGTTAATAAAGAAGGCCAAAAGAGATTACAAAGAGAAACTTGCCTCGGAGGCAACAACTTATAGTAATAACTTTTTCAGGTATATCAGAAGCAGAAAGCCTGTGAGAGAATTAGTGGGGACCGTTAGATCATCATGGCACTCAGGGAGGACATGACCATAGCAGAGAGGCTGAATTAATTCTTTGCCTTGGTCTTTACTAAAGAAGATGTACGTGATCTCTGCCTGTACCGGAGTTGATTTTGAAGGGTGATGATGCAGAGCATCTGAAATAAATTTCAGTGAACCTGGAAGATGTACTGAACCAAATTAAGAAATTAAAGAATAATAAATCACCTGGACTGGATGGTATACACCTTAGGATACTGAAAAAACTCAAAATATGAAATTGCTGATCTGCTGTTAGTGATCTGTAACCTGTCATTAAAATTGTCCATAGTTCCTGAAGATTGGAGGGTGGCCAATGTAACACCTACTTTTAAAAAGGGATTCAGTGGTAATCTGAGACATTAGACTGGTAAGCCTGATGTCCATGCCAGGTAAAATAGTGGAAACTATTATAAAGAACAAAATCATTGAACACATAGACAAACATGGTTTAATGGGATAGTGTCAACATGGAGTCAGCCAAGGGAAATCTTGCCTCTCCAATTTGCTTCATTTCTTTGAATGCATGAATAAGTTGATATAGTGTATCTAGATTTTCAGAAAGCATTTGACAAAGTCCCTTATGAGAGACTCCTGAGAAAATTAAAGAGTCATGGAATAGGAGGCAATGTTCTGTTATGGATTAGGAAATGTTTGATGGATTGAAAACAAAGGATATGATTAAATGGCCAGTTCTCTCATTGGAAAAAGGTGAATAGTTGAGCGCCCCAAGGATCTGTACTCGGACCAGTGCTATTTAACATACTTATTGATCTGGAAATAGGAACGACTAGTGAGATGATTAAATTTGCAGACGACACAAAACTTTTCAGAGTTGTTGGAACGCATGCAGATTGTGAAGCATTGGAAAAAGACCTTAGGAAGTTGGAAGACCAGGCATCCAAATGGCAAATGAAATTTAATGTGGATAAATCCAAAGAATAATCCAAATCATAGTTATTTGATGCTAAGATCCATCTTAGGAGTCAGCACCTAAGAAAAAGATCTAGGTGTCATTGTAGACAACATGCTGAAATCCTCTGCCCAGTGTGAGGCGGTGGCCAAAAAAGCAAACAAGATGCTAGGAAATATTTATAAAAGGGATAGAAAATAAGACAAAAAATACTATAATGCCTTTGTATTGCTCTGTGGTTCGATCACACCTTTGAATGTTGTTTGCAACTCTGGTCGCCATATCTTAAAAAAGATATGGAAGAATCTGAAAAGTTTCAAAGAAGGGCAACCAACATGATAAAGTGGATGGAACTCCTCTCATATGAGGAAAGACTTAAGAGGTTTTAGAAAGGATTGAGAGGGCTGAAGAGGTGGAGGAGTGGCATTGTTTGTGAAAAACAATGTCAAATGAGAGGTACCTGGGGAAAGGAAGAAGTTATTCAAAGTCGTTAAATTGCAGGAGGATTGTGAAAAATTACAAGAGGACCTTACGTTACTGGGAGATTGGGCATCTAAATGGCAGATGATGTTTAATGTGAGCAAATGCAAAGTGATGCTTGTGGGAAAGCGGAACCCGAATTATAGCTACGTCATGCAAGGTTCTACGTTAGGAGTCACGGACCAAGAAAGGGATCTGGGTGTCGTTGTTGATGATACGTTGAAACCTTCTGCTTAGTGTGCTGCTGCGGCTAAGAAAGCAAATAGAATGTTAAGTATTATTAGGAAAGGAATGGAAAACAAAAATGAGGAAGTTATAATGCCTTTGTATCGGTCCATGGTGCGACCGCACCTCGAGTATTGTGTTCAATTCTAGTCGCCGCATCTCAAAAAAAGATATAGTGGAATTAGAAAAGGTGCAGAGAAGGGCGACGAAAATGATAAAGGGGATGGGACGACTTCCCTATGAGGAAAAGCAAAGGCGGCTGAGGGGAGATATGATAGAGGTCTATAAAATAATGAGTGGAGTTGAATGGGTAGATGTGAAGTGTCTGTTTACGCTTTCCAAAAATACTAGGACTAGGGGGCATGCGATGAAGCTACAATGTAGTAAATTTAAAACGAATCAAAGAAAATATTTCTTCACTCAATGTGTAATTGGGCTCTGGAATTCGTTGGTAGGGGCAGTTAGCAGAGTTTAAAAAAGGTTAGGATGGCTTCCTAAAGGAAAGGTCCATAGACCATTAATAAATGGACTAGGGGAAATATTTCTGGGATAAGCAGTATAAAATGTTTTGTACATTTTTAGGATCTTGTCAGGTATTTGTGACCTGGATTGGCCACTGTTGGAAACAGGATGCCGGGCTTGATGAACCTTTGGTCTTTCCCAGTACGGCAATACTTATGTACTTATATACAGATAGTCCTGGAAAGAGAATATGGAATTTTTATCTACATGGGTGTTATCTACAGATCTCCGGCAAAAAATGAAGAAGCTGGACAAGGACCTGATTGAAGATATTCATAAGCTTGGTATGAAAGAGGAGATGCTATTGAGAGATTTCAACTTGCCTGATGTGAATTAGAACATCCCGTCGGCAGAATTGGAAAGAAGTAGAGAGATCATGGATGCCTGTCAAAGTGCCTTGCTTAGACAACTGTTGACAGAACCCACGAGGGAAGGGTCGATGTTGAATCTAGTGCTCACAAATGGAGGAAGTGTTTCCAGTGTCCGTGTGGGTGCCCACCTGGGTAATAGTGATCATCCTACAATATGGTTTGTTGTAAGAGCAAAAGCACTGTACACAACAAGAGGATCATGGAAAAGATATTAACGGATTAAACTGAAATATGCGAAGAGGGAAATACGACTAGCAAAAGCGCAAGTGGAAGAAAAATGGCTAAAGACGTAAAGAGATGTGACAAAACTTTTATTTTTAGATATGTTGGGAAAGGAGAAAAATAGGAATGGAATTTCAGGACTGAAAGGTACTGAGAATAGCTATGTAGAGAGCATTGAGGATAAAGTGAACATGCTAAACAAATACTTCACTTTGGTGTTCATGGAAGAAAATCCTGGAGAAGGACCCAGGTCGACTGCCAAGGATATATCTGTGAATGAAGTGGATATAGCGCTGTTCATGGAAGAAAGCATTTATAAATGGCTTGAAAATCTGAACGTGAATAAAGCTATGGGGCTGGATGTGATATATCCCAGGATACTGAGGGAGCTCAGAGTAGTCCTTGCGGGACCTCTTAAGGATTTATTTAATAGATCTTTATAGACTGGAAAGGTTCCGCGGGATTGGAGATGAGTGGATGTGGTCCCTCTTCACAAAAGTGGAGACAAGGAAGACCTGGGAAACTACAGGCTGGTAAGCCTCACATCGGTGGTAGGAAAATAATGGAATTGCTGCTGAAGAAAAGGATAGCTGACTTTCTAGAAGCTAACTGGTTACAGGATCCAAGGCAATGTAACTTTACCAAAGGAAAATCCTGCCAAACGAATCTGATTGACTTCTTCAACTGGATGACCAAAGAACTGGATGAAGGACATGTGATAGCTGTGATCTACTTAGATTTCAGCAAGGTCTTTGATATGGTCCATCACAGAAGACTTGTGAATAAGCTGAGAGGACTGAACTTAGGACCCAAAGTGGTGAACTGGATTAGTAACTGGTTGACCGACAGGCGACAGAGGGTGGTGGTACAAGGAATCCACTCAGAGGGAAGGAAGGTGAGTAGTGGAGTGTCTCAGGGTTCGGTGCTGGGGCCTATTCTGTTTAATATATTTGTGAGAGACATTGCTGAAGAGTTAGAAGGAAAAGTTTGCCTTTTTGCTGATGACATGAAGATATCCAATAGAGTGGATACCCTGGAGGGAGAGTAGAAACCATGAGAAAGGATCTCCAAATGTTAGAAGAATGATTGAGGGTCTGGCAGTTAAATTTCAATTCCAAAATTCTAGTATCCGGGGTTTTCAAGTATTTTCGGTTTCTTGATCTATGAAAACCATATACTTTACAAAGAAACCTCTATTTTCATATATTTTTTAAAACAAATTTTTACTAAAATCTCCTTAATAGTAATAATGTGATTTGTGGTCAAGACTCAAGGTTTGTAATGCTTCCATCCTACCATCATAACACAAAAAGCCCTATCCACCCTACCTATGAAACAGTCCCCACCTCCACAGTTCATTCAAAAATTCAGGCAAAAATATGTTGAATCACACTTAGCTTTTATAGGTAGTGGGCTAGCTTGTATTCCAGTAAAGCTGTGACCGGAATCTAGTAGACTGTCTCGGTCGATGTGCAGCGCTGTAAATCTGTGATGTCAGTGAAAAATTCCCATATCCAGTCACCCTCTTTTCAGAAAGGATTTATTTCCTATAGAAGTTTTAGTAGTCCTCGACATGAGTCGTGTTTCACTAATCTCGCATCTTCAGGAGGACAATAAAAAACAAAACATTCCCCAAATAAAATTCCAAAATCCTAGCACTTTCAGCTTCTCAATCACCTTACTATATTAACTATCATATAATCAAAATTATTGTAAATGTAACAACTTACTCCAGCGACTTGTGACCAAAATCTAGTGTGTCAGAGTTCTACCGGCAGACCATGCCGGCAAATGCGCCCTAGGGCATTTAAACACAGCAATGGCAGGAAAGTTAAAATTCAAATTTAAAGTAACCTGGTCCACTCAATCTCTCTATTCAGTCCACCAGGGGTCACTGTGCCCCAGCGAAAAATAAATTGTTCTCTTTTCAGCAGAATTGCAGAAACATCCTCCCCCCCCCCCCCCCCCCCCCCCCCCCGTATGGCAAAATCACCTGAGCTAAGATGCATTTCAGTTCATGCTCCTGGTGGCCTGAGCTATCCCAGTGATCGACCAAGGGTGCATCTTTTTTGTGGACTCGTAAATTACTAACATGTTCAGCAATCCTGCATTTAACTTTCCTTTTGGTGTGACCTACATACTATTTCTGGCACGGGCACATAACACCATTACTTGTGCAGAATTACAGTCAGTGGGTTGATTTAATTTAAATTGCTGACCAGTCTTTGGATTGTAAACAACTGAAGTCTCCCACACAGATTTACAGTATACGCATTGTTGACAAGGTCAATGTCCTCCATAACTTGGAATATTGATCGGACCCACTTATCTTGATCCCGCAAAAATTTCCCCCAAATATTTGAAAATAGATAGAGAGGTTTCTTTGTAAAGTATATAGTTAAAATTTAATGCCAAGAAGTGCAGAGTGATGCACTTGGGGTGCAGATATACAAAAGAGATGTACCGGATTGAACGGGAGAGATTGGTAAGCTTGGCTCAGGAGAGGGACCTTGGGGTGATGTCTGAAGATCTCAAGGTGTTGAAACAGAGCGGCAAGGCAGTGGCTATGGCCAGAAGGATGCTAGGCTGCATAGAGAAGGATATAACCAGCAGAAGAAAGGAGGTGTTGATGCCCCTCTACAAGTCATTGGCGAGGCCCCACTTCTGTGGTCTGTGCCCTGGTCGAGGCTGAATAAATCTGGATGGTCTGGAGTGGAGCTTTTCAGGGGCTTTGGCAACAGCTTAAGAAATTTTAGAACAAGGCCAGTGCTGGGCAGACTTCTACGGTCTATGGTGTAAAAATAGCATGGATATGTTAAAAACAAAAAATCTGAAGTTAAGTATGCATCTGTTATAGCATTGTTATTCCAATGATACTTCTTTTGTCAATTACTCCTTGAGTGTTTATGTGGAACTGTAGTTCATTCTAATGTCTTGACTTGAGGGAGATGTTGTACTTATTTTGCAGTGCATAATAAAGACTTCTGCAAATTAAAAAAAAAAAATAGCATGGATAAATCAAGATCAGGTATGCATATGATGTATCACTTCATAGGTGCCGACTCCATGGGTGCTCGAGCACCCCCAATATTTTAACCCGCTGGAAGTTCCCAGCCAGCCCGACCCGACCTGCCCGCCCTCTTCTCCCTCAACAGCCCTCCGCCCTCGCCTTCCTGCGTGCCGCCAAGAATTTAAAACTCATCTTACCTCGGGGTCCCGGCGGCAGCAGTGAAGGGCGAGCAGGCTTGGCGCTTCAGCCTTCCCTTCTCTCTCAGCTCTGGTCCCACCCTCATTGGGCAGCACGCAGGAAGGTGAGGGCGGAGGACTGTTGTGGGAGAAGAGGTCGGGCTGGGGTTCGGACTGGCACTTGGAGGAGAGGGAGGGGGGCCTGGAACTCAGAAGGAAGGGGGAGGGGGGAATGCACCACCTGTTAAAAAAAGAAATTTCAGCACCCCCAATCATTTTGAAAAGTTGACTCCTATGTATCACTTCATACCATATATAATGAGTTTATCTTATTGGGCAGACTAGATGGACCATACAGGTCTTTTTCTGCCATTATCTACTATGTTACTATGATTCTTCATCTTGGAAAAGACAGCTGAGGGGGAATATTGTAGAGGTCTGTAAAATAGTGGTGTAGAACGGGTAAACATAAATCAATTTTTTTTAGACTTTGAAAAAGTGCTGTGACTAGGGGACACTCAAGGAAGTTACATGGTACTGCTTTTAAAGCGACCAGGAGGAAATATTTTTACACTCAATGAATAGTTAAGCTCTGGAACTCGTTGCCACAGGCTGGGGGTATCAGTGGCTAAGGTATCTGGGTTTAAAAAAGGTTTGCACAAGTTCCTGGAGCAAAAGTCCATAGTCTGCTATTGAGGTAGACATGATGAAATCTACTGCATGTCCTTGGGATCAGTAGCATGAATCTTGGATAGGTCAGCAGATGATTTTGCCTTGGTGGACCAAGAGGTGGCTAAAATTGAATTGGGATCCTCTTTCTTATCCAGTGCTCTGTATAATATGTTGACAGCTTCAGCAAAGTCCATGACGCTCAGTGTGGTGTCTAGGAGATCCTTATGGCTACATAGCTGGTCTGCGAAAGTGGTTTCTAAATCCAAGCTTGACAAACTTCCCTTCAGTGGCTCAGGTTCCTTTGGTGACTTAGGCTGTGAGGTAATGAGGTTGTGGGGTTTTTTCTCGGGTTTAATTGTGGAGCTGCATGGTGTTGGTTTCGTTTGAATCAGGTAGCTGGATGTTTGAATTAGTTCTGTTTAAAAAAAATACAAAACAACACCCATAAAAACAACAGCATAAGTGCTCTGTTGATTGGGCTGAAGGTCAAAGCGTGAGGATCTTGCAGCACAGTTATAGACTTACTCAGAAGTCAGTAGTTGTCCATCTCTGTCTGCTGATGGCACTGCATAGCCCATCAGTCTGTGCTGGTCTGGAGGGACTAAAGGAAAGCAAATTAGCAGGTAAGGCCTAATTTCTCCTTTTCCTAACAATAGCCCAAACTGATTGTGCATCTAGTGCAGTATCCTTCTTCCAATAATCCCAAATAGTAAAATTAATGCTTCTGATCCTTCTCGTCTGTATTCTGTTACTTTTGGATTCCATGTTGTTTGGTTTTATTTTACATATAACATAAGTACATAAGTAATGCCATACTGGGAAAAGACCAAGGGTCCATCGAGCCCAGCATCCTGTCCACGACAGCGGCCAATCCAGGCCAAGGGCACCTGGCAAGCTTCCCAAACGTACAAACATTCTATACATGTTGTTCCTGGAATTTTGGATTTTTCCAAGTCCGTTTAGTAGCGGTTTATGGACTTGTCCTTTAGGAAACCGTCCAACCCCTTTTTAAACTCTGCTAAGCTAACCGCCTTCACCACTTTCTCCGGCAACGAATTCCAGAGTTTAATTACACGTTGGGTGAAGAAAAATTTTCTCCGATTTGTTTTAAATTTACTACACTGTAGTTTCATTGCATGCCCCCTAGTCCTAGTATTTTAATATTAGTACACTGCTTTGTGGTATTACTTGAAAGCCAGCCGTTCAAGTTTTTAACTTAATCCTGCTCTTGCATTACACCCAACACCAGAAAAATGTCATTAACAAGGCATGAGTATCATATGTCGGTATGGTCTTGCTGTTTAACAGTCTCTTTTCTCTTGCTGTGTAGGTTGTTGCTCCCACTATCAGCTCCCCTGTCTGCCAGGAGCAACTAATTGAGGCAGGGAAGCTGGTAGCAAAATCTGTGGAAGGCTGCGTGGAGGCATCCCAGGCAGCCACCAGTGACAATCAGCTTCTGAAGCAGGTGGGCATAGCTGCTACTGCTGTAACCCAGGCGCTCAACGACTTGCTGCAACACATCAAGCAGTACGCCACCGGTGGGCAGCCTATAGGGCGCTATGATGTGGCCACAGACACCATCTTGAATGTCACAGAAAACATTTTCAGCTCCATGGGAGATGCAGGTCAGTTCTCTGAGTCTCTCCTATTCCAGTAGCCCTTGTGGCTCCCCCTGCAGCAGTCACAACGTGGTAACATAAGAAATGAAGGCAGAAAAAGACATCTAACTCATCCAGTCTGTTTTGTCCACTCGGCTAAGGATACATCCTAGCTGCATTTCGCAGTATTTTAAAGGAATGACTGAAAAGGTAGCTAGAATACCCTGAAAAAAACAATAATCTATGTTAATCATTTATAACCTAAAGAACAGGGAAGGAGGACATCGGTCATATGGGTATGGATAACGGACCTGATATACAGCGCACAGCTGTCGCAAGTCCTAACCTCTTGTGCATTAATATATTGTTGTACTTGAGTTCCAGTATTGAATGATGGTGAGCTGTCTCTTGCAGTTTGGACAGAGTTTTGGTTGGTTACTGAACAGGATGTGGTGGGTGTTCCTGTCTTCCCTATCTCTGGTTGTTATCAAGAGTTTAGCTCCTGTTGTGAATAAGTCATTATCCTCAGGGAAAGTGCCTGATAAGTGTAAATTGTCTACAGTGAAGCCTTTGTTGAAAGGTGAATCTCTGGATGTTTCGGTGTTAGGTAATTATAGACCTATTGCAATGATTCCTGCTGTTTTGAAAGTGCTTGAGAAAATGGTACTAAGGCAATATGATTTTTGATCTGGCCACAGTGTTGAGACTTTGTTGTTGTCATCCTTGGATGTGATAAGACAATGTTTTGTTTAGTTTCTTTGGATGTGTCCCAGGCTTTGACACTGTGGATTTACTTTGGTTAAGTTAAAAGAGATTGGGATAGGTGGGAATGTGTGGAATTGGTCCTTCTCCTTTTAAAGGGGAGGTCTGTGCAAGTTTTGAGTAAGAGGCAAACCTCTGCTGTGTTATCAGTGTCTAGAGGCATTCCACAAGGATCGGCACTCTCAGCCTTGTTTAATAAGTCTTCTCTGGGAGGAGTTTAGAGATTTACAGTTGAGTATAGGATTTATGTAGATAATGTGCAATTTTTCTTTCCAGTAGAGGGAGGGGCTGATGGGGTTAAATGCTCAATTCCTTAGCCTCCCTCCGGACCGGCCCAGAATGTGACTGATGGGTTGTGCACGCCTTCCAGCAGGTGGAGACTGAGAAAAAAGTGTGACTCCAGAGAGCCAATAAGAGCCCTTGCCATACAGGGAAAGACCCAGTAATCTCAGTCTCCAGCAGGTGGAAGGTGGTGAGTCCTTCAGTCTCATTCCTTTTTCTGGTCTATTTATTCTTAGTGAGTCTTAGTATTTTCTAGTTTCTGGTGAAAGGTTCAGATTATTACTGTGCATTTGAATTACAAGAAAAAAAAAAAAAAAAAAAACCTGCTTGTTAGGGGCTGAGGTCCGTGGGGGCCTCTGCTTTCCCTGGGGGTGTCACACTCGAGTATCTGAGTCCCTCCCCCCCTAGTCCTCCCTTGGTGCCTATTTCTGCTGTTGTTATATAGCAGACTGTTGACAGGAGCAGTCTGACTGAAGTGAATTCCCTCCAGCTCTTAATGTTAAGAACTGTGGAGGCAGGGAGAGGCAGCCGCTTGTAAAAGAGCAATAAAAAAAAAAAAAAAAAAAACGGAGCTTCAGCAACCCAGGCTTTGATCCTGTGATTTCTGACAGCCTGCTGTTTTTCTCCTTGAGCTTCGGCAAGCAGAGCAGCTCCGGTGTTTGTTTTAGCGAAGTAGCGGTTTTTACTTTCGTTTTCGTGCCGGAGTTTTGTTTACCTGATCAGCTGTTCGCGATGTCGGAAAAGTTGCGGCGGTGTGCAGTTTGTCAGCGCCGGGGCCTCGCATCCAGTGGTGTCTGTAAATTTTGCACGGCGGTAGACATTTTGCAGGATCAGGGTGCAGGACCGTCTGTTTCGTCGGCGCCAGTAGTACCGCCGTCGGGGGGGTCCGATTCGAGTAGCGGTAAGGCACTTGCATCTCCCGCTCCCTCGTTGCCGGTTTTGGCGGGAACGCCCGCCATTTTGGATGTAGCCCGCTCTGATCTGTCTCGGGATCCCCTGGTCTCGCTGCCAGCTGCTCCAGCTACAGTACCGTCTCAGGGGACAGCTGGTTTCCCTCCTGCCTTTGTTGTTCAAATGTATCAGGCTTTTTTACTGCAGCAGTCTGCTCCTGCTGCACCTACAGTAAGGAGTTCTGTGGAGGCTCCTTCTGTACCTGTAAAACGCTTCAAGCCTTCTGGGCAGGCAGAGCAGGATGATTTCTTTGAGCCTGAGCAGGAGTTCCCTGCCATGGCAGAGGATTCTTGGTTGCCTGAGGAGGATTGGTCTGAAGAGTTTCCTAATACAGGTGATATGGAGGAATCCCTTCCTGTGGGGGAGGATCCCTCGGTGGTTAGAATCTTCCATAGGGATGACCTTCAGGAGCTTATTTCCCAGGTTTCTTCTACTCTCCGTTTTGAGGATGATGATGGTGCGGTGGCTGAGCCTAGGAAGGTGGACTTGTTGATCAAAGGAGTCCGCAGGTCTGGTAGATCGTTTCCCATGCATCAAGACATTAGGGATGTTGTCCAGGCTCAGTGGGAGCGTCCGGACTCTGGTTTTCGGCTTGCAAGGGCCATGAGCAGGCTTTACCCGGTTCCGGATTCCGATAAAGAGCTTTTGAGTTCCCCTGTAGTGGATGCAGTTGTCTCCGCGGTGACTAAGCGGAACACGGTGCCAGTAGATGGTGGCACAGCTCTGCGGGACCCTCAGGAGCGCCGGATTGAGACTAGAGAGCTGCACGGCTTCCGTCCCCGCGGGAATCCCGCGGAACCCGCAGGATTCCCGCGGGGACGGAGGCAGTTCCTGCGGGGTTCCTGCGGGGATGGAAGCAGTTCTGCGGGGTTCCCGCGGGGACGGAGGCAGTTCCTGCGGGGTTCCCGCGGGGATGGAACCAGTTCTGTGGGCTTCCCGTGGAAGTGTAAGCTGCACCTGCACCAGCCTCTCATCTACTGAATACCAATTTATTTGAGTGCTGTCTCCTCCTCCTCCTCTTCCTTGCTTTAACAGCATAAATGTGGAAAGTCTTCCATTAAGGAGGTGGTAGAGTCACAAATGATGACGGAATTCAAAAAGGCGTGGGATGAACACAGAGGATCTCTAGTTAGAAAATGGAAGTTATATAAAAGCTAACCTTAAATGGCTGCATGTGTGTGGATGTGTCAAGTGACGCTTAGATGGCGACTCTGGCTGTGATGAACTAGAGCTGATACCTGGCAGACTTGTATGTTCTGTGTCTCATACATGGCAATCTGGTGTAGGATGGGCTGGAAAAGGCTTAGACAGCAACTTCAGTGGCTGGAACATGAGGACAGTGCTGGACAGACTTTTACGGTCTGTGTCCCACAAATGAGAACATGAATAGGCTGGAGTGGGCTTCGATGGCAACTCCAGCAGTTGGAACATAAGGATGGGGCCAGATAGACTCCTGTGGTCTTTGTTCCAGAAACACGAAAGAAAGACCATAATCAAGTATATAATATCACACTCGTTGATTTAATGATGAATTGATCATGAGTGTGACTATTGGGCAGAGTGGATGGACCGTTCAGGTCTATTTGCTGTCACTTACTTTGTTACTATTAATCCTCTTTGCTCCCAGGCTGGTGCACAGACCTCAGCTCTAACACAGGCACGAGAATCAGATGTCACCTGACCTACTGGCGCGTGCATGTGGCGGCCTCTCAGCACACAATCCCAGTGAATCAGAGACAAATCTTACATGTGCGCACCAGAGTGTTCCAAGTTCCAACTTCCGTTCCGTCCTTGCCTACAGTGCTGTGGCTCAAATCCAGAAAGGGAGCTGACTGGAACTTTCTTTTATGTACTATTAAATTCTTACGGGGATGGGTGGGGATGGGTTAAATTCTTGCGGGGACGGGTGGGGACGGGTTGGGATGGTTTAAATTTTTGCGGGGATGGGTGGGTACGGGTAAGATTTCAGCGGGGATGGGTGGGGACGGGTAAGATTCCAGCAGGGACGGGCGGGGATGGGTAGGATTTCTGTCCCCGTGCAACTCTCTAATTGAGACCCTCCTGAAGAATGTTTTTGATGTTTCAGCTCTAGCGGTTCAGGCCGCTATTTGTGGTTCTCTGGTCGCAAGGGCGAGTTTTCGGTGGTCCGAGAGGATTTTAGACCGTTCTTCGGATGATCTTGCTGCTATTGATCATGACGTGGCTAAGCTGGAGATGGCTTCAGCTTTCTTGGCGGATGCTATGTATGATTTGCTGAGGGCCTCTTCAAAGTCTATGGCTTTCTCAGTGACTGCTCGCCGTGTTCTGTGGCTTCGTGGTTGGTCAGCGGATGCGGCCTCAAAGTCTAAACTTAGTAAGTTTCCCTTTAAGGGTTCCTTTTTGTTTGGTCCGGAGTTGGATAAGTTGGTAAGTAGTCTAGGAGAGGCTAAAGTTCCGCGGTTGCCGGAGGATCGCCCCAGAGGTTCGGGGCGCGGGCAGTTCTCAGCTCGTAGTAGAGGTCGTGATTTTCGTCGTTTTCGCTCTGTCAGAGGTTTTCAAGCTCCTCGGTCTAGATTCTTACAAAGAACTCAGTCCTTTCGGGGAGGTCGTCGAGGAGGTCGGGAGGCCGGGGGTTCTTTCTCCTCCACCTCCAAGCCTCAGCAATGAAGGTGTGCGGGCCCAGCCTCTCCTTCGGATCGGCGCTCGGTTAGCGCAATTTCAAGAGAGGTGGGCCCAAATTACTTCGGACCAGTGGGTCTTAGAGGTGATTCGCGACGGGTACGCATTAGAATTTGCTCGTCCCTTGTCAGATGCTTTCCTGCAATCCCCTTGTCGGTCTCGCGTCAAGGCCGCCGCGGTCCGGCTTACTCTTCGCAGGCTGCTGGATCTTCGAGCGATTTCTGTGGTACCGGCGGCGGAGAGGGGCCAGGGCCGGTATTCCATTTATTTTCTGGTGCCCAAAAAGGACGACTCCTTTCGTCCGATTTTAGATCTCAAGGCGGTCAATCGAGCTCTCCGAGTGCCCTCGTTTCGGATGGAGACTCTTCGGTCCGTCATTGTTGCGGTGCGGGCCGGGGAGTTTCTGACTTCCCTAGATCTTGCAGAAGCCTATTTTCATATTCCCATTCGCCCGGCTCATCAGCGGTTCCTAAGGTTTGCTATTCTGGGGCGTCATTTTCAATTTCGGGCTCTTCCCTTCGGGCTTGCAACCGCTCCCCGCACGTTTACCAAGGTCATGGTTGTTGTGGCGGCAGCTCTCAGAGCAGAAGGTATCTTGGTCCATCCTTATTTAGACGACTGGTTGATTCGGGCAAAATCGGCCCAAGAGAGCGTTCAGGCGACGGCTCGGGTAGTCGAATTGTTACAGCATCTAGGTTGGGTAGTCAATATGCAAAAGAGTCGTCTTCAGCCTTCTCAGTCCTTAGAGTATCTGGGAGTCCTCTTCGATACGCAGCGGGGCCGTGTGTTTCTTCCGTCGGTCCGCGTTCTGAAATTGCAGTCTCAGATTCGGCTTTTCTTGCAGAGGTCCAGCCCAGTGGCAAGGGATTACCTTCAGGTGCTGGGTCTGATGGCGGCGACGATAGAGACGGTGCCCTGGGCCAGGGCTCACATGAGGCTCCTGCAGAGGTCCCTCCTATCCAGGTGGTCATCCCAGACCGGGTCGCTTCTTCACAGGTTGCCACTGTCGTTGTCGGTGAGAGCCAGTTTACGTTGGTGGCTTCGGGAGGCCAACTTGTCCAAAGGCATGCCTCTGGATCAGCTCGATTGGGTAGTGGTAACGACGGATGCCAGCCTTCACGGCTGGGGGGCTCATTGTCAGGGACAAGTGGCTCAAGGTCTTTGGTCACTTCCGGAGTCCAGGTGTTCGATCAACTTGTTGGAGACCCGGGCTATCCGTCTGGCGCTTCGAAGTTTTCTTCCGCTACTTACCGGACGGGCGGTGAGAGTCATGTCGGACAATGCCACAGCGGTGTCATACATCAATCGCCAAGGAGGGACGCGGAGTCTCCCGTTGGAGCGGGAGGCGTCACTGCTCTTTCATTGGGCAGAGGTCAATCTGGTGGCTCTCTCCGCGGCTCATGTAGCAGGAGTGCTAAACGTTCAGGCGGATTTTCTCAGTCGTCACTTGCTCGATCCCGGAGAGTGGGCGCTCAGCGACGTGGCGTTTCAGCTGTTGGTAGATCGCTGGGGAGTCCCCAAAATGGATCTGTTGGCGTCCGCGACCAACGCAAAGTTGCCGCTGTTCTACAGTCGTCGCAGAGATCCCAAAGCGCGTGCAGTGGACGCTCTTCTTCAAGCCTGGCCGGACGGCCTGATGTATGCGTTTCCGCCTTGGCCTTTGATTGGGCGTCTGCTTCAGAAGGTAGAGGGTCACAAGGGTCGCCTAATTCTGGTGGCGCCGGATTGGCCCCGCAGGCCGTGGTATGCCGACCTCCAGCGTCTTCTGGTCGATCGTCCCTTCAAGCTTCCGGTCACGCAAGATCTCTTGTCGCAGGGTCCGGTCGTTCATCCGGATCCGGGTCGATTCTGTCTTACGGCATGGCTCTTGAGAGGGCTAGGTTGACTAAAAGAGGTCTCTCTGCTCCGGTCATTGCTACAATGCTGCGGTCTCGGCGGCGTTCCACTTCTCTGAGTTATGTGCGTACTTGGAGGATTTTTGAGAGCTGGTGTACGGAGCATAGTCTGTCGCCTTTTCGGGCTTCGGTGCCGCAGATGTTGGATTTTTTGCAGCAAGGATTTGACAAGGGGTTGGCCTTGTCTTCTCTTAAGGTACAGATTGCGGCTTTAACGTGTTTTCGTGGTCGTATCAAAGGGAAGT
Organism: Microcaecilia unicolor; assembly: GCF_901765095.1. Taxonomy (NCBI): domain Eukaryota; kingdom Metazoa; phylum Chordata; class Amphibia; order Gymnophiona; family Siphonopidae; genus Microcaecilia; species Microcaecilia unicolor. The sequence goes on along the minus strand of NC_044032.1, from coordinate 12,863,111 downwards.
CGTTGGCCAGTCATCCGGATGTCGTGCGTTTTCTCAAGGGAGTTAATCTTCTTCGTCCTCCCACTCGGTGTTCGTTTCCTCCGTGGGATCTGAATGTGGTGCTTTCGGTTCTTACCAAGCCCCCTTTTGAGCCTTTGGCGTCCTGTACCTTAAAAGATTTGACTCTGAAGACCGTATTTTTGGTGGCCATTGCTTCAGCTAGGCGAGTTTCTGAGCTGCAGGCATTGTCATGTAGGTCTCCATTTTTGGAGTTCTGTCCCAATCGCGTAGTTTTGAGACCGGTTCCATCTTTTCTTCCCAAGGTGGTATCTCGGTTTCATGTTTCTCAGCCGGTTGTCTTGCCTGTCTTGGGTTCCTTCTCCGGTGCGGAGGAGCAGCGGAGATTGAAGTGTTTGGATGTCAAGCGAGTCTTGAAGCACTATATTAAGTCTACAGAGGAATTTCGCAGATCAGATCGTTTGTTTCTTCTGGTTGGAGGTGCGCGTAAGGGGCTGATGGCATCTAAGCCTACTATTTCTCGCTGGCTCAAGGAAATGATTGCTTCAGCCTATCTGCTTTCTGGGAAATCCGTTCCAGAGCACGTCAAGGCTCATTCGACGAGAAGTCAGGCAGCTTCGTGGGCGGAGCGTTGTCTGGTGCCTCCGGAGGACATTTGTAGAGCGGCGACCTGGTCGTCCTTGCATTCCTTTTCTAAGCACTACCGTTTGGACGTTCTCAGTCGTCGACGGGTGGCTTTTGGAGAGCGTGTGTTGTCGGCGGGGCTGCTGGGGTCCCTCCCATAAGTGTACTGCTTTGTTACTTCCCATCAGTCACATTCTGGGCCGGTCCGGAGGGAGGCTAAGGAAGGATAAATTAGACCTTACCTGCTAATTTGCTTTCCTTTACTCCCTCCGGACCGGCCCAGATCCCTCCCGTCAGATACCGGATTTGTTTGGTTCAAGGGTTCCATTGGTTCGATGTTTGGTTGTTTGGAGCTGTGTTGCTAGTTGTAGCTCTCTAATATAAATGAATGAAAGCTAAATAAGAAGGCACATAAAGTTGTGGAAACAATACTGTCCAAACTTTGGCTGTTTGTTTCAGGCACTCACCCTTGGTTGGCAAGGTGCCGGCGGCTGCTCAGGTTTTTTGGATGCACAGATTTTAGATTTTAGGTTTTTCTTTCTTCTGCTTTGGTACTCTATTACTGGATCTTTCCCTGTATGGCAAGGGCTCTTATTGGCTCTCTGGAGTCACACTTTTTTCTCAGTCTCCACCTGCTGGAAGGCGTGCACAACCCATCAGTCACATTCTGGGCCGGTCCGGAGGGAGTAAAGGAAAGCAAATTAGCAGGTAAGGTCTAATTTATCCTTGGATCTGTGTATGAAAATCGTTAGTGACTGGATGCATTCTGAGAGACTGGTTTTAGATCTGAATAAGTCTGAACTAATGTTTTTGGGGAAGGATGAAGATTTGTTGCATTGCCAGTCAGTAAAGTTGGGTGAGAATGAATTAGTGGTGAAGAGTAGGATGCAAGTTCTGGGAGTGGTTCTAGATCCCCAGTTGTCTATGCACGATCAGATTTTGGCTGTAATTCATTCTGGGGTTTTTTCAGTGCTATCTAAATGTGATGTGTTTCAGAGTATGATGATTTCTGCAATGCGTTCTATCTAGGTATTTCTAAATCCAAGATGCAGTCGTTGGGTGCTATATCCCGGTTTGAGCATGTTTCCCCTGTACTTTGAACTTTACATTGGTTGTCTATTCAATTTAGAGTATTGTATATGATTGCATGCTGGATTCATCAGGCTTTGTATTCAGGCTCTGCTCCTTGGTATCTTAAGCAAACTATTCTGTGTATTGGCCATCGAGGACCTTGCGGTCTGAACATGCAATGTTGTTAGAGACAAAAGATTTGCTTTCTGTGAAACTAGGAAGACAGCCTTTTCCGTAGCTGGTCCACAGGTTTAGAATGCTTATCTGGCACTCTTAAGGTTGTGTAACAGTGTGATGCAGTTTCGTAAATTGTTGAAGACACACCTCTTTGTAAAAGCATGGGGATGAGTTTTTTTTTTAGCTTTTTGATTGCTGTAAGATCATTTTGTTGTATATGATTTTATTGTGAGCCGCTTAGTAGTAGGTGGCATGGAAATATTTTAATAAATACAATAAATTATATTTTTTTCTGAATGTCCACTCTCCACCTCAGTTCAAAGACAGTGTGTGTAGATATAGAAATATAAATAAAGTATATACCCATACATATGAATTGAAAGCTATTCCCTCAGCCTTACTCCCCGGGCTTTCGCCACTTGTAGTGATTTTGAATATTTTTGTGTGTTCTGCATATTTTTTCACCTCAATTTTTGCTGCTTTATCTGGAGTGGAAGAGTAGCCTAGTGGTTAGTGCAGTAGACTTTGATCCTGGGGACCTGGGTTCAATTACAACTGTGGGCAAGTCATTTAACCCTCCATTACCCCAGGTACAAATAAGTACCTGTATATACTGTGTAAACTGCTTTTGATTGTAACCACAGAAAGGCAGTATATTAAGTCCCATTAACCAGATTCCAGTCTCAAAGAGTAGCAACATTCCATGTAGATCCCCAAAGAATAGCAAGACTCAGGAATTCCAAAGAGTATGGAGTGCAGGAGTAGCCTAGTGGTTAACTCTCCATTGCCCCAGGTACAAATAAGTACCTGTATATACTATGTAAACCGCTTTGCATGTAGTTGCAGAAACCACAGAAAGGCAGTATATCAAGTCTCATTCCCTTTCCGTCTACATTTCCTCATACCTTTATACCCAACCTGCGCTTGTCTCCATGGGGCCTGCATTCAGTTGGGCATATCTAGTTAGTTAACCAGATAACTTAAATCAGGATATTCTAAAAGATAAGTGGTTAAGTTGCTAGTTTTTGAAAATATCCAGTTAACTAGTTGTGTTAACTGGTTAAATTATAACCATTCTTCTCATCTCTACTTCTTTAAGTACATAAGTATTGCCACACTGGGACAGACCAAAGGTCCATCAAGCCCAGCATCCTGTTTCCAACAGTGGCCAATCTAGGTCACCAATACCTGGTAAGATCCCGAAAATGTTCAATACATTTTATGCTGCTTATCCCAGAAATAAGCAGTGGATTTTCCCCAAGTCAATTTAATAATGGTCTGTGGACTTACCCTTTAGGAAGCTGGCCAGACCCTCTACCCGTTCAACTCCACTCATTATTTTATAGACCTCTATCATGTCTCCCCTCAGCCATCTCTTCTTCGAGCTGAAGAGCCCTAGACGCTTTAGCCTTTCCTTATAGGGAAGTCGTCCCATCTCCTTTATCATTTTCGTCGCCCTTCTCTGTGCCTTGTCTAATTCCAGTATATCTCTTTTGAGATGCGGTGACCAGAATTGAACACAATATTTGAGGTGTGGTCGCCCCATGGACTGATACAAAGGCATTATAATGTCCTCACTTTTGTTTTCCATTCCTTTCCTAATAATACTTAACATTCTATTTGCTTTCTTAGCCGCCGCAGCAGGTTTTCAACTTATCATCAACAACGATGCCGAGATCCCTTGCATTACTTAGCTATAATTCGAGTTCCTCTTTCCCACATGCATCACTTTGCACTTGCTCACATTAAACGCCATCTGCCATTTAGACGCCCGGTCTCCCAGTCTCGTAAGGTCCTCTTGTAAATTTTCACAATCCTCCTGCGATTTAATAACTTTGAATAACTTTGTGTTGTCAACAAATTTAATTACCTCACTAGTTACTCCCATCTCTAGATCATTTATAAATATGTTAAAAAGCAGCGGTCCCACTACTGATCCCTGTGGCACTCCACTGTTTACCCTCCCCCATTGAGAGAAATGACCATTTAACCCTAGTCTCTGTTTTCTATCCTTTAACTAGTTTTTAATTCACAATAGGACACTACCTCCTATCCCATGACTCTGATTTCTTCTGGAGTCTTTTATGAGGTACTTTGTCAAACGCCTTTTGAAAATCCAGATACCCAATATCAACCAGCTTACCTTTATCCACATGTTTGTTCACCCCTTCAAAGAAATGTAAAAGATTGGTGAGGCAAGATTTCCCTTCACTAAATCCATGTTGGCTTTGTCATTAATCCATGCTTTTGAATATGCTCTGTAATTTTGTTCTTTATAATAGTCTCTACCATTTTGCCTGGCACCGACGTCAAGCTCACTAGTCTATTATTTCCCGGATCCCCTCTGGGTGGAGGAGTGGCCTAGTGGTTAGGGTGGTGGACTTTGGTCCTGGGGAACTGAGGAACTGAGTTCGATTCCCGGCACAGGTAGCTCCTTGTGACTCTGGGCAAGTCACTTAACCCTCCATTGCCCGCCGCATTGAGCCTGCCATGAGTGGGAAAGCGCGGGGTACAAATGTAACAAAAAAAAAAAAAACCTTTTTTAATATCGGCATTACATTGGCCACCATCCGATATTCCAGTACCATGCTCGATTTTAAAGATAAGTTACAAATTACTAACAACAGTTCCGCAAGTTCATTTTTTAATTCTATCAGTACTCTGGGATGAACAGCATCTGGTCCAGGAGATTTGCTGCTCTTCAGTTTGTCAAATTGCACCATTACATCCTCTAGGTTTATAGAGATTTCATTCAGTTTCTCTGACTCGTCGACTTTGAATACCATTTCTGGCACTGGTATCTCTCTCAAAACTTACTCGATGAAGACCAAAGCAAAGAATTAATTTAATCTATCCGCTATGGCTTTTGTCTTCTCTGATTGCCCCTTTTATCCCCTGGTCATCTAGCTGTCCAACTGATTCTTTTGCCAGCTTCTTGCTTTCCATGTACCTAAAAAAAACTTTTTACTATGTGTTTTTGCCTCCAGTGCAATCCTTTTCTCAAAGTCCCTCTTAGCTTTCCTTATCAGCGCATTGCATTTGACTTGACATTCCTTATGTTGTTTGTTATTATTTTCAGTCGGTTCCTTCTTCCATTTTCTGTAGGATTTTCTTTTAGCTCTAATAGCTTCCTTCATTTCACTTTTTAACCATGCCGGTGTCATTGCCACAAGTGCCCTTGCAGTCTCTCACGGATACAGGTAAGGTGAGTCCTTGGACCAAAGCCAGAGCTTTGGCAGACAAGTCACCTGGGCTGGCACAGGTAGACAAGCCACCTGGGCTGGCACAGGCAGGAAACAGAACAGACTGGACTAGAATAAGACAGGACAAGGCAAGCACAACTAGACAGGCAAAACAAGGTGGGAACCGGAGTAAGGAACGGACTTGGCTTGGCAACTGGAACTGGAGTCAGGAATGGATTTGGCTTGGCAACTGGAACCGGAGTCAGGAACAGACTTGGCTGGAACAGGATTCTGGAACAGACTTGCCTTAAACACAATGCAGGAGCAGAACCTGGCTTAAACACGGAGCAGGAGCAGAACCTGGCTTAAACACAGAGCCGAAACAGAGCTTGGCTTAACACAAAGCAGAAACAGAACTTGGCTTAAGCACAGAGCAGGAACAGAACTTGGCTTAAACACAGAGCAGGAGCACAACCTGGCTTACACAGAGTAAGTATTCCACCAAAAAATACTTGGGAAAAATTAAACTAGATAACCATTCATACATATAATCGTTAATATAATTATTTAAATATTAGATTGTGCTCAGTCCATATCCATTACACCCATAGCGTTCCCAGGGAAAGCATGTGGTAGTATTTAGATGGAACCATCATAGCACAGCCTGTGTTCCACCTCCTCAAAATGTATGCGCACACACCTACTGTTACTTGTAATGCAACTTGCAGTTAATGATGTTTCAAATTTTTAAGACAGATCTCATTAAATAATTATATTAACGATTATATGTATGAATGGTTATCTAGTTTAATTTTTCCCAAGTATTTTTTGGTGGAATATTTATATTTGAGGACTTGGGTAGTCTATATGTTTTTTCTTCCAGTTGAGTAGAGAGGTTACAGAGTAAGAACAGAACCTGGCTTAAACACAAAATAGAAACAGAACTAGGCTTAAGCACAGAGCAGGAGCAGAACCTGGCTTAAACACAGAGTAAGAACAGAACTTGGCAGGAACAGAGCTTGACTTAACAAAGAGCAGGAAACAGAACCTGGCTAACACAAAGCAGGAAAAGAACTCACAAGAGCCAGGAAGCAAACACAGCACACAAAGAGTTAAAGTAGGCTACATGGAAGACTAAACAAACAAAGAAGAAACCTGCTTACCACAAACTAGTCAGCACCCATAGCTGGGAAGGGAAAGGCAAGACAGACGGAGAGGCAGCAGAAACAGCTGCACAGCAGTGAAGTAATCAGGGACCAGGCTGGCTTCTACAGCTCTCAGGACAAACAGACAAGAACAACACACATCTAGAAACAGACAGGCAGAGCTAGAAAACAGAACTAGCTTGAAAAGTAGTCCATACAGGTACAAACAAGAACTACACACACCGGGACACAAAACAGAGCTTTGCAGGAGAGCGTAGCTAACATGAAAGTAATCCATTCAGGTACAAACAAGAACCACACCCACAGGGAAACAGAACAGGGCTTACAGAAAGCAGGAACAGAGCTTTGCTAATAGAGAGCAAGAACAGAACGTGGCTTAACCCTTTAGTGTCCAGTGTTCCCATCAATCTGTTCCCATATGGCTTATTACAGGAACATTGGACACTAAAGGGTTTTAAACAGAGAGGAAGAACAGAACTCAGGGCTTACCCTGAGGCACAGCTAACAGGACCACCAGTTCCCTCAGAATCAAACACAGACACAACTATCACAAGAAAAGGGAAATAGACCTATTGCAAAAGCAACCCAGGAAAGTTTCCCGGGTCCTTATAAAGGGGATGGCTGATGATGTCACACTGGGCAATAGAAGCAGAGAGACCAAAGCGAGGCTTGGCTTCAGAGACACCAAAGCGAGGCTTGGTTAGCAGGAACATCAACAGCAGGGAAAGAGTCTGGAGGGTCACGGAGCCAGATCAGAGAATCACAAAAACAGAACATAAAGGCACGTCCCACAGCTGTGACATACGACTGTCATTTGGTCTTCCTCCCTTCTTTTTTAATACACGGAATATATTTGGCCTGGGCTTCCAGGATGGTATTTTTGAACAGCATCCACGCCTGATGTAAATTTTTGACCCTCTCAGCCGTTCCTCTAAGTTTTTTTTTCACCGTTCTTCTCATTTTAGCATAGTCTCCTTTTTGAAAGTTAAATACTAAAGTATTGGATTTCCTGTGTATACTTATTCTGAAGCTAATATCAAATCTGATCACCATTACCCATCACCATTACCTCCCACACCAGATCATGCGCACCACTAAGAACTAGGTCGAGAATTTTTCCTTCTCTTGTCGCCTCCTGTACCAGCTGCTCCATAAAGCAGTCCTTGATTTCATCAAGGAATTTTTACCTCCCTCGCATGCCCTGATGTTACAGTTACCCAGTCAATATCGGGGTAATTGAAATCACCCATTATTATTGTGTTGCCCAGTTTGTTAGCCTCCCTAATTTCTGATAACATTTCTACATCCGTCTGTTCATCCTGGCCAGACGGACGGTAGTACACTCCTATCACTATCTTTTTCCCCTTTACACATGGAATTTCAATCCATAGGGATTCCGAGAAGTGTTTTGTTTCCTGCAGAATTTTCAATCTGTTTGATTCATGGCCTTCCTTAACATACAATGCTACCCCTTCACCAATTCGATCCACCTTATCACTACGATATAATTTGTACCCCGATATGGCAGTGTCCTACTGGTTATTCTCATTCCACCAGGTCTCAGAGATGCCTATTATATCTAATTTCTCATTTAGTGTAATATATTCTAACTCTCCCATCTTATTTCTTAGGCTCCTGGCATTCAAATATAGACATTTCAAACTGTTTGTTGTTCCTATTTACATCATGCTCAGTACTTGACAGTGTTAATTTGCAATCTTTTGTCTGATTCTTGTTTTTGTTTAAAGACACCCGATCTACTATGGTCTCTTTTGCAACCTCACTATCGGGATACCCTGTCTTCCCTGTTTTGTTGATATCTTTGAAACTGGTTAAATTTTGGTTGAATAACTCAATAACTGTTGTACAGGCTAGAGAATGACACGGGGACAAACTTTGTCCCCGTTCTGTCTCCATCCTCACCCCATCCCCTTGGGCTCTGTCTCCATACCTGTCCCCTCCCCATGGGCCCTGTCTCAGTCCCTGCCCTGTCTCCACAAGTTCTGTCCCCACCCCATTCCCCTGGGCTCTGCCCTCATCTTCAGAAGACTTGAACACTGATGATTTTATATTTAAATCTTTTTATTAAAGTACAAAAAGGAATTATATGCTGTACAACTGTTGTTTTTAAATGACAAATAGAAAATAACAACAACGGCAACTATAACAACCCCAGTCACCACCACCCTCTACCCTTCCAACCCCGACAGTAGCTGACTTCTACTACCCCGAGGAATCATAATGCACCCTGTTAAAATGTCCAGGGGTAGAAAATACAACCCATTCTGAGTGCCCTAGTGGGGGAGAAATATACTCTATAAACATTTTGCAACCTGATACAATCAATGGTACTAAGCCACGCAGAATATTGCATTGGAATCTATGCAGGATGCAAGGAACAACTCATAAAGAAGCTTCAGACCACTCAAAACACAGCAGCCAGGCTTATATTTGGGAAAATGTGATTCGAAAGCGCTAAACCCCTCTGAGAAAAACTACACTGGCTCCCAATCAAAGAACGAATTGCTTTCAAAATCTGCACCTTGGTCCATAAAATCATCTACAGCGAAGCCCCGGTATACATGACACCTCATAAACCTACTAATCAGAAATACAACTGGATCAACACGAACATACTTAAATCTACATTACCCAAGCTGCAAAGGACTTAAATACAAATCAACTTATGCAGCCAGCTTCTCCTACATAAGTACACAACTGTGGAACGCACTACCAAAAGCCGCAAAAACAACTTATGACCACCTAGACTTCCGGAGATCACTAAAAACCAATCTATTCAAAAAGGCATACCCTATGGACCTGGATCCTGCTACACAACAAAACCAAAGCTTGTTATGGACACTGTATAACTCTTCCTCTCTACGATTCCCCAATGTGTCTATCACACGTTAACCTTATTCGACCACAACATCACTTTGTATTTATTTCTCTACCGGAGATGGTGAACGCCTTTACGGTACCATGTAAGCCACATTGAGCCTGACAATAGGTGGGAAAATGTGGGATATAAATGTAACAAATAAATACAAATAATTTCTAGCAATCCTGTTTGCTTTTTTGGCTGCCACCACACACTGAGCAGAAGATTTCAGTGTATTATCTACAATGACACCCAGATCTTTTTCTTGAGTGCTGACCCCCAACCCTAGCATCAGGTAATTACTACTTCTACTACTAATCATTTCTATAGCACCATTAGACTCATGCAACGCTATACACATTATATGCTGGTACTTTCTCTGTCTCTAGAGGGCTTACAATCTAAATTTTTGTACTTGGGGCATTGGAGGGTTAAGTGACTTGCCCAAGGTCACAAGGAGCTGCAGTGGGATTTGAACCCAGGTCAAAGCCTACTGCACTAACCATTAGGCTACTCCTCCACTTATAAAGAGTTCTGTTTCTGCCTGGTTTCGAACCAGGGACCTTGCGTGTTAGGCAAATGTGGTAACTGCTACACTACAGAAAACTATGATTCGGATTATTCTTTCCAATGTACATCACCTTGCATTTGTCCACATTAAATTTCATCTGCCATTTGGATGCCCAGTCTTTCAACTTCCTAAGGTCTTCCTACAGTATTTCACAGTCCGCACGTGTTTTAACAACCTTGAATAGTTTTGTATCATCTGCAAATTTAATCACCTCACTCGTTCTAATTTCCAGATTTAGTTATAAATATGATAAATAGCATCGGTCCCAGTACTGATCCCTGTGGCACTCCACTGTTCTCCCTCCCCCATTGAGAGAAATGACCATTTAACCCTACCCTCTGTTTTCTGTCCATAATCTAATTCCTGATCCATACCAGAACTTTACTTCCTATCCCACGAGTCTTTAATTTTCTCTGGAGTCTCTCATGAGGAACTTTATTAAAAGCTTTCTGAAAATCTATCTACATTACATCAACTGGCTCACCTTTATCCACATGTTTAATTTCTTTTGAAAGTGTGACTAAGCAAATTGGTGAGGCAAGATTTCCCTCTTCTGAACCCATGCTGATTGTGTCCCATTAAACCATATTTGTCTACATGTTCCATAATTTTATTATTTACAATAGTTTCCACTATTTTGCCTGGCACTGACATCAGGCTTACCGGTCTGTAATTTCCCAGATCACCCCTAGATCCCTTATTAAAAACCGGCACCACATTGGCCACCCTCCAATCTTCCGGTGCTGTGAGAATTTTAACAACAGGTTACATATTACTAACAGTAGATCAACAATTTCATGTTTCAGGTCTTTGAGTACCCTTGGGTGTATGCCATCTGGTGCAGGTGATTTACTACTCTTTAATTTGTCAATTTGGCTCAGTACATCTTCCAGGTTCACTGAGATTTCTTTCAGTTCCTCTACATCATCACCCTTGAAAACCATTTCTGGTACAGGCAGATCTCTTACATCTTCTTGCATAAAGTTCTCTGCTATGGCCTTGTCCTCCCTGAGTGCCCGTTTTTCCTCCTTCGTGATCTAACAGTCCCACAGATTGCCTTGCAGGCTTTCAGCTTCTGATGTACCTGAAAAAGTTGTTACTGTGAGTTTTAGCCCCTGCGGCAAGTTTCTCTTCATATTCTCATTTAGCCTTCTTTATTAATGCTTTGCATATGACTTGCCAGTGATTATGTTGCTTTTTATTTTCTTCATTTGGGTCCTTTTTCCATTCTATGAAGGACATTCTTTTGGCTGTAATAGCCTCTTTTACTTCACCTTTTAACCATGCTGACTGTCATTTTCTCTTCTTTCCACCTTTGCAGATTCATGGAATGCATCTGGTCTGGGCTTCCAAGATGGTATTTTTGAGTAAATTCCATGCCTGATTTAGTGTGCTAGCCTGAGCAGCCAATCCTTTTAGCTTCTTTTTATCCATTTTACTTACTTAATTGTAGTCGCCCTTTCAAAAATTAAATGCAGCTACAGTAGATTTCCTTTGCAGTTAGTAGCTCAAACTTGATCCTGTTATGATCACTGTTTCCCTGGGGACCCTACAGTGCCACCTCTCAGACTATGCCCTGTACGCCACCAAAGAACAGATCCAAAATGGCTGAATCTAGAAATTTATATTACATCTAGAATTAGTTCTGTGGATCTTGAGAGGAGTAAATGTTGTCAGTGTGTGTGTGGAGAACATTTCAAAGAAGAAAATGTGAAAGCCTAATAAATATTTGTTGAAAGCTGTTAATGTTTGGGATTTGTGTTCAGGTGAGATGGTACGTCAGGCTCGTATTCTTGCTCAGGCAACCTCTGACCTTGTCAATGCCATCAAAGCTGATGCTGAGGGAGAAACCGACTTGGAGAACTCACGCAAACTGCTTAGTGCTGCCAAGATCCTGGCTGATGCGACAGCCAAGATGGTGGAAGCTGCAAAGGTAAGAAACCTCAGTCTAATAAGCTGCTGTCTTAATGATGCAAATAGAGGGAGCAGTGCATTAGGACGCCTGCTTGGATGATGGACTTCAGGGCTTTAGGTACAAGGAAATCTTCTAGGAGGGGAACTGGAGAAAAATTAGTAGTAGGGTAGTGGAAGAAAGGAGCCAGTAGGTTGGGGAATGGAGGAGGAGTAAAGGAATGAGGAGTGAGAGTAGAACAGTTGGAGGGAAAGGGATATTATATAGTGGATGGAGAATATCCTGTAAGAGAAGGAAAAGTAAGACACTGGGTGAAGGGTAACTTAGAGGGGAAGGAGACGTTGACCTATATTCAGAGTGGAACTTGTAGGCGATGGGAGACTAGGAAAACAAGAGGAGTCTACAGAAGAAGATGGTGAGGGAAGGACAGAACCTTGCTCGGAGGGGTATTTGTGAGTTGGATGTGTGACTAAGACTGACAGGAAAGGAACTCGTAAAGTTGAGGAATTGTGGGACTGTTCAGTGGGTAGAACCAGCAGACAGTCATGACATAAGTTTTGTTAAACCTTCATAAATAAAAAATAAAATATATTGTACAGAGATACATATTGTCAGTGCTTTGCTTGTGATTTGTCAGGGGGCTGCAGCCCACCCCGACAGTGAGGAACAGCAGCAGAAACTGAGAGAAGCAGCTGAGGGTCTGCGCATGGCCACCAATGTGGCAGCACAAAATGCCATCAAGAAGAAACTAGTCCACAAGCTGGAGGTGAGAGATCAGCCTCCCCTGCATGTGTCACCTGTTCCAGTTCCATTACTTATTTAATACTGCATTTCCTTCTGCCCCAGTCCAAGGGTTCCACCCTGCCACTCCCTTCTATCTCTTCCAACTCTCCATGCTGCCCTTGTTCTGCTACTTCTGCTTCACTCCTCATCACGCTGTTTCCCCTTTCTGCATTCCCCTGCTGCTTCTACTAATCACCATTTCTATAGATATTTGTAGTGCTGTGTTCATTAGTGACTTTCACTCCCCTCTTCCCATCAACTTACTCCTCTGCTCTCCTCTGCCTTTGCATTGATTGACTTCTTTGCTCTCCACTCTTCGTTTTTTTACTTCAGAACTTTATTTTTATTATAAAAGAACAATCTCAATTATTTAAATTACAGCAATAATTTAGACAATGTAATGCCCCCCCCCCCCCCCCACAGGACATCAGAGAACTGTATAGAAATACTTGGTAATTACACATGAAACCTTACAAATAATAGGTTAACCTTCAGTATAGCTAAGTAAGGGTGACCAGGTTTTCAAGAATCTGTCAAGACACCCCTTTATTTTTACAATTACAGTTTCATACTTATAAATAAGACATGGAGGCATATTTCCAAAGTAACCTATAAGAACATTCTAAGTTTAATTGCTTTGAAAATGAGCGCCATAGTGAGTTTCACCAAAAATTCTCATTAAATAAATAACTGCTTTCTGGAACAAAGGTCAGCTTGGATAGCAACTGCAGTCATAATGGTCAACAATTATCTCTTCCCCTTTGCAAGGCTATAATGTTGACTTATTGAATTAAAGATGACCCTTCTGTATGACAAGTGGGTATGTATGCACAACTCTTCCTGAATTTTATACCACACCTGTTGCCCGTATATCTTCATTGTTGCCTACATAAAAGGTAGCTGATCCAGGGTTCCAGTCTCTAGTACACATGTCCAGTGTTGATTGATTGAATCATTCTACTGATCTTATATAGTTTAACGTGTATCCATGAGGCTCTGTCCTCTATAAAGAATGGGGACTGATTTAAGAATGCGGATATGGAGCAACGAAGAACGGCTGCCTTTACGGAAGATGATGCAAAAGATTGACCTGTGGAGGAACTGAAAGAAATCTCGGTGAACCTGGAAGATGTACAGAGCCAAATCGACAGGTTCAAGAGATAAATCACTTGGACCGGATGGCATACACCCCAGGGTACTGAAAGTTCTCAAGCATGAAATTGCTGTTTACAGATCTGCTGTTAGTGAACTGTAATCTGTCAGTAAAATCATCCGTAGTATCTGAAGATTGGAGGGTGGCTAATATAATGCTAATTTTTAAAAGGGTTCCAAGGGTAGTATGGGAAATTACAGACTAGTAAGCCTGTCGTCAGTGCCGGGCAAGATAGTGGAAACTATTATAAAGAATAAAATTATGGAACACATAAATAAGTATGATTTAATGGAACAGAGTCAGCACGGTTTCAGTCAAGGAAAATCTTGTCTCGCCAAATTTGCTTCATTTCTTTGAAGGCATTAATAATGTAGTGTATCTAGATTTTCAGAAAGTTTTTGACACAGTTCCTCATGGGATAGGAGGCAGTGTCCTTCTGTGGATTAGGATTTGGTTAATACATAGTAATAAAACATAGTAGATGACGGCAGAAAAAGACCTGCACGGTCCATCCAGTCTGCCCAGCAAGATAAACTCATATGTGCTACTTTTTGTGTATACCCTACCTTGATTTGTACCTGTCCTCTTCAGGGCACAGACCGTATAAGTCTGCCCAGCACTATCCCCGCCTCCCAACCACCAGCCCCGCCTCCCACCACCAGCTCTGGCACAGACCGTATAAGTCTGCCCAGCGCTGACCTTCCCCCGCTGCAGGATCGCTGTTCAAAATGGCCACCGGTACTTACAAGGGCGGCCTCCAAGACTTCAGTAGAAGTCTCGGCGGCCATTTTGTAACAGCGATCCGGCAGCGGGGGGAGGCCAGCAGCAGGCAGGCAGGACCAGGGATCTTTCCTGCCTGCCCCAATTTCAGGTATAAATCCACCGATGTTTACTCCCAACAGAAGCCAGCAAGGGTCCGTGCTCATGAAATCCAAAATATTTTGTTAGGAGAGGGATCAAGGGTTAGAACACATTTTTGTGTTTGTTCCAAAAGCTCCAGAAGTAGGAAACGCAGCACCAGTTCTCACCCATTCTGTGGCGGTATCAGATTACTTCTAGCAATGAAGTGTAGTTTAACATTTCAATTGGGGTGGCTGGAGGGGGGCCAGGTGAGAGAGCAGGGTCATTGGACATGGGTGGGGGGAGGGGAGGGTTGCTGGACATGGGTGGCTGCAGGGGGGGGCAGGGGGAGAGGAGGGTCGCTGGACATGGATGGCTGGAGGGGGGGCAGGGGAGGTGGGGAGGGGGTCCTGAGACCAGAGAGGTGGGGGTGGAAGGGGGTCCTCAGACCATAACGGGGGGGGGGGGGGTGGAGTGGGGGCACACACTCACTCACTCTCTGTCTCTCACGTACACTCTCTCTGACACACTCTGTCACACTCTCTCTGTCACACACACACAGTCTCACACACACAGACACTCTGTCTCTCACACACTCTCTCCCTCACACAAACACACACCCACACTGTCTCTCTCTCTGTCTCTCATTCTCTCTCTGACAAACACACACTCCATCTCTCACACACACACTCTCTCTCAAACATACACTCTGAAGAAAACCTTGCTATCGCCCGTTTCATTTCTGACAGAAACAGGCCTTTTTTTTTTTTACTAGTAAATAAATAAAACTAAGTTCTAGAGAGAGAAAATAGATAAGTTTTGAGAGCTTTTCTAAAGGATCTACAAGATGTAATCAAGTGAATATTTACTGGTATTCCATATTTTAGCTCCTTGAAATACAAATGAACATTCCCATATAGACCTTGAGTGCATATTTTTGACAGATGGAATATCAAGTAACAGCATTTTTGAGCGTCTGAGATTATTTCTGTACACTGGAAATAAAGGAAGATCCACTACTATTTCTGAATTTACACCATAGATACTCTTGTATACGAAGCAGGCCACTTTGAATTGAATACGAGCTTCTAATCTCGACCAATATAAGTTGTTTATAAGAGGACTTAGTGGCGCTCATGATCTAGTGCAGGGGGTAACTGTGCGAGGGCCACTTGATAACAGTGATCATAATATGATCAATTTTGATATTGGCATTGAAGTAAGTGAACTTAGGAAATCAAATACACTAGCGTTTAACTTTAGAAAAGGTGATTACGACAAAATGAGAAAAACAGTGAAAAAAAGACTGAAAGGAGCAGCTCACAGGGTAAAAAACTTGAATCAGGCATGGATGCTTTTTAAAAACACCATCCTAGAGGTACAGGACAAATATATTCCGCGTATTAGAAAAAGGGGAAAAAAGACCAAACGTCAGCCAGCGTGGCTAAACAGATTCCCCGTGCCTTGATAACACAGAGAAGCTAGGGTCTATTGAGCAGATTTCATGTGAAGACATGCCATTGGTGTAACATACACTGTGGAAGCCATGTGGCTCAGCAATCTCAAAATCTGCCGAGCCGTGACCTGCTGCAATGACCAAACCTTGGAAGCAAGGGAGAGGAAGGTTGTCCGCCCACGTCCCTGGAATGTAGGCTTGGACATGTCCTGTATCAAGCAGGGCTCCTATGAACTCCAACTGTTGAACTGGGTGGAGATGGGACTTGGCGTACTTTATCACGAACCTTAGTAGTTCCAGCACCTGAGTAGTCATCAGCATGGACTCTCGAGCACCTTCCTCTGAGGTGCTCTTCACTAGCAAATCGTCGAGATAAGGGAGCACATGAACTCTCAGTCTGTGTAGCGACACTGCGAGTACCACAAGACATTTTGTGAAAACCCTGGGAGCTCACACGAGGCCAAAAGGCAATACGCGATACTGAAAGTGATGTGTTCCCAACCGAAATCAAAGATACTTCCTGTGAGCTGGAAGTATCGGGATGTGAGTGTATGTATCCTTTAAGTCCAGAGAGCATAGCCAATCGTTTTCCTGATCATGGGAAGAAGGGTGCCTAGGGAAACCTTGGGGTACTCCACATTCTGGTTTCCATGGTGCTGATATATTTGAATTAGATATCACTTGGTATGTTCTTGCAGTTAGGAAGCCTTTGAACCAGCTGAGAACGCTTCCTCCAATCCTGATGTATTCTAGGATGTTTAATAATATTTTATGGCTTACCATGTCAAACGCGCTGGACATGTCAAATTGTAGGAGAAGTATGCTGTTGCCAGTTGCAATTACTTGTTTGAATTTGGTTAGTAGAGTGATTAGCACTGTTTCGGTGCTGTGGTTAGTATACCGATTCCTGGGCGATGCGGATCATCTACCCTCTTGTGAGAATGTGAAGCCTGCTGTCTTTGGAGAATACCTGCTACAGGTAAGTATCTTCGCTTTTTCGGTAACCCGTTTCTGACTCTTGTTCATAGAACAAGATATTCTATCCGACGTTTCTCGCAAGAAGGTACATGCAGGCACTAACATTAAAATATTGTCAGCGTAAGAAAACAGATGTTTCCAATCATCCAAAGCAATATGAGATAGAGAGCTCATGAAAAGATTGAACAACATGGGTGACAAAAGTGATCCCTGAGGGACCCCACAAGTTGACAACCAACTGTTTGACATTTCACTACTTTTCCAATTGGCCTAAAAATCTCAGAACCAGTTTAGTACTGAACCAATCAGACTCTGTTCACTCAGTCTTGTCAACGACAATCCGTGGTCCACTGAGTCGAAAGCAACTGCAATGTATATTGAAGTAAAAGTATCTTCTACCTGTACTTAAATATTCTCTGACAGCGGTGGTTAGAACTGATAAAAGAGATTCAGTGCTATGCTGAGATGTAAAACCAAACTGTGTAAGATGATAGCATGAATTTTTATCAATATAGCTAGATAACTGTTTGCTAAGAAGTATCTACAATAATTTGGTACGCAATGGAATCCCCGCTATTGGTCTAAAGCTGGATGTCCAAGTTTTGGGATTTAGGTATGGGAGTAAGCGCAATGCAGCCCATCTCTAATGGAAGTTTCGCTAGTATCAGCAAATTATTGAGGAATGAGACAAGCCAAAGAATAATGGTAGATGGTGGATTAAAAAATGTAATTTGAAAAATATTTTCTCAGTGGTACTTTGGGACTGATTGTTTAGGATCTGTGAGGTCACGGCAGGTTTGAGCCGACGTTGTCTTTCTTCTGTTATGATTGTGTTTTCTTTTCCTACTATGGTGGTATTTTAATTGTTCTCCACTTTGATGGCTTTATTTTAAGTGGTTAATCAAATAAAGAGAACCTTGACCATGCACTTAGAGAAGTGTCGACTTGGCCAGTTTGGGTCCTGTTTCTATTAAAGTTGACATTTGTATAAAGTCTTGCTGTGTTTGTCCTTTCTTGGATCGCTGCTGCTGTTTGGTTGTCTTCACCAGTACACACATCTGTTTCTGCCTGACTGAAATTCAAAACCCTCACACTTACCTTTAAGGGTTTTAACACCTCAGTCCCCAACCTGTCTGATCCCTTAAAATGGTCCTCCCAAGCTTCACTTGCTCTTCTTCTCCTCAGGACACAGCTTTCAGTGACTTAGGGCCATGTTATGGAAACTGGCTTCCTACTGACATCTGCACAGGACGATCATTTCAGCAGTTCAGAAGTTTGCTTAGCACTGCTTTTTTTCCCATTCCCTCCCCTTGTCTCATACTTATGCATTTTTTCTCCTTTTTCTAATGTTACATTGTGGCACTTCCATGCAGTCGGTGTTATATCAAAGTGTTTTGTGATCCTATTTTCTATTTAACCTCCATATAATGCATACCTCCAACTGAGTCGTCTGTTCACAACACTTATTCATCTGCTACAGTAAATTTGGTACTTCGGATTCTAACGCTATTATACTTAAGGTCTTTTTCCTATTTTTAAAGATCTGATTGTCCCCAGTTGCAAAATGATGGGCTCTTAACAGTTCCTGCATCTCTCACAGCACCAGCCATTTTCCACCTCTGATCATGCTGAACGCAGTCTCGATTTTTGTGCCACCAGACACGTTACTGTGGGTCTTAATGCCCAAACAGTACAAAAATTGCTCCCTTTTTTCATTGGCTGACTCCTTTGCTCCCTCCTTTCACCTGTTCCATCTCCTGCTGCTGCTTCCCCACTCCCATCTCTCTTACCTTCTGAGTGATTGAGCAACTTCTTTCTCTCTCTAATATCTTGATTTTTGTTTTCTACCAGCATGCCGCAAAGCAAGCTGCAGCATCTGCCACCCAGACCATTGCTGCAGCCCAGCATGCAGCCTCGTCGAACAAGAATCCTGCAGCCCAGCAGCAGCTAGTGCAGAGCTGTAAGGTGAGGTGGAGAGAGTTAGGAATACTCACTTTGGGTTGTGAGGTGGAGAAGAGAATGAAATTGCTTCTGTGCCAGTGGGGGGTGGGGAATGGTACTTCTGATCCTAAGAGGTGGATGAGGGAAGAAATACTTGTTCTGTGCCATACGATAAGGAGGGAATGGAATCGATACTCATCCAGTATTGTAAGATGAGAAACGGGGGAGGGAGAAATAATTGTACAGAATTAGGGCAGGGAGGGAGAGAGTGTCATACAGAGCTGTGGGATGGGGCAAGAGAGTAACTTGTGCTGAGCTGTAGATTTGGGTGAAGTGGTATTAAACTGGGAGGTGGAGGAGACTATGAGATCAGGTAGAGGAGAGGAGGCTGGGAATGGAGGAGTAGTCTAGTGGTTAAATCCCGCATCTCCTGCTGGCATTCCTTCTGAGCTTAGGCAAGTCATTGTACTGCTTCTGGAGTGAGGAAACAACTACAGTATCTGAAATGTAACTCAGACTTGAAAAAGGCAAGTCATTAAAGCTAAAATCCAAATTCAGTTACTTGTGTTGCCTGAAGGATTGGGAAAGGGATGGGAGTGATAATCGTTTATTCTGGTTGACTTGCCTTTTTCCTTACTGTAGTGCCCTGAGTGCAATAATGATATTTGTTTTCACTTCCGTGAATTGCAGGTGGTTGCAGATCAGATCCCAATGCTTGTGCAAGGCGTGCGAGGTAGTCAATCTCAGCCTGATAGCCCTAGTGCTCAGCTGGCTCTCATCAGTGCCAGCCAGAGTTTCCTTCAGGTACGTTGCAGCATGTGTCTTGGCTTTGCCACTATATGTGATCTTTCCTATCCAAAATGTAGTTCTTTTCCATCTTCCACCTTCTATGATTTTTTATGTACTTTGTAAACCGCTGTGACTTGCTAGTTAGATATAGTGGTATAGCAAATTTTTAATAAACCATAGACCATATGCTAGAGCTTCTCTCACCCGGTTTTGGACTGTGCACAATAGTGTCTTTCATGTCCTCTCATCTTCTGTGGCTGAGGGAGCATGACCCGCTGTCCCTGAATGGATCTCCTCACAGTTTTTCTGTCTCTGAGAGCATTTTTCTAGTTCTGCTCTAGCATAGTAGAATTTTGCATCTCTAATACTTTGGTCTTGTTCCATGGTTTGGTTTTTTTTTTGGTCTTCTGTAGCCTGGCGGGAAGATGGTTACTGCAGGAAAAGCCACTGTTCCAACTATCGCAGACCAAGCATCTGCCATGCAGCTTAGCCAGTGCACCAAGAACCTTGCGGCAGCGCTGGCTGAGCTGCGCACTGCAGCACAGAAGGTAAGGGCAGTCCTGAATGCTAGTGTTTCAATTATATTTAATTACAAACTTCTTCACTACAGAGTTAACACAGAATGAGAGGAGTACTCTGCTGGTATCTACTGTATTAAAAAGGGGATTTTTTTGCACTTAGGTGACTGAGATCTGTCAGAAGTTATTTGGACAAAGAAGCGCTATTTTATTCTTTCATAAACTCTCGATATGATTAGTGTCATATACAAGCATCTCAAAAGCCAATCTCAAACGCTTGCAAACCCTTCAAATCACCAGTGCTTGAGTCTTGTGTAAGGCGAAATGCCATGACCATTTCTCGACTCTGTTAATTCATCTACATTGGCTACCAATTGAATATAGGATCAAATGTAAATTTTTAACACTGACACACAAAGCCCTTCACATTAACAAACCAGATTACTTGGCAGCTTTAACTATTCCCTATGTTCCTATCAGATTTTAGTGTTCCCTTAAAGATCTCGGGCTGGACAAACTGGAAATCCACCCAGAAGTCAGCTTTTCTCTTTCTGGCACCAGCTGTATGGAAAGGTCTCCTCCGCCACTGTGTTCAGTAGCATCCTACGGACAATTTCGCTCATCTCTAAAAACTTTTTTCTTTCAAACTGGCTTTTGGATTGAATCAAGGAGATTACATTTTATCATCTTTTTTTTTTTTTTTTTTTCTGGTTGATGGGTGGGAGAGGTCAAAGCAGAGAGAAAGAGAGGCATTGCAACAAGTTACTATTCATACACTTTAAGTGTGTATGTGTATCTTAAGTAAATGTGCCTTTCATATTATTAGATAGCGTTCTTTTCTTGAATTCTGTTTTTTTATTACTATAATGGTAACCACGTAGACTTGCATACTAAATAGGGTGGTATAACAAATTTTGGTAAACGTTGGTATTCCTTAGCATTCTTCCAGACCAGTTCAGACGACCAGGCTCTGTGTTCCTACTAGCAGGTAGAGACAGAAAAACACTAACCTCAAAGTGGGCCTGTAAATGCCCTTTGCAGCTCCCTGTCAGCAAATTTCTCATTCCCTTTCCCAGTAT
Source organism: Microcaecilia unicolor (assembly GCF_901765095.1). Lineage (NCBI taxonomy): Eukaryota > Metazoa > Chordata > Amphibia > Gymnophiona > Siphonopidae > Microcaecilia > Microcaecilia unicolor. The sequence goes on along the minus strand of NC_044032.1, from coordinate 12,841,993 downwards.
GGCAATACTTATGTACTTATGCTTGCATACGTTGGGAAAGACCAAAGGTCCATCAAGCCCAGCATCCAGGCCACAAATACCTGGCAAGATCCAAAAAAAGTACAAAACATTTTATACTGCTTATCCCAGAAATAGTGGATTTTCCCCAAGTCCATTTAATAGGAAGCCGTCCAAACCTTTTTTAAACTCCGCTAAGCTAACTGCCTTTACCACATTCTTTGGCATCGAATTCCAGAGTTGAATTACACGTTGAGTGAAGAAAATCTTTCGCCGATTCGTTTTAAATTTACTACATTGTAGCTTCATCGCATGCCCCCTAGTCCTAGTATTTTTGGAAAGCGTAAACAGACGCTTCACATCTACCCGTTCAACTCCACTCATTATTTTATAGACCTCTATCAGCATCAGAGACAAGCAGTGATGGTGAAGAGTCAGTGGTGGTGGTGTTGATTTTGGCAGGAACTGCCATCTTGAATTTGACTGCCACCACAAATGGCCCGTCCCCTGTGTTAAAATAATTCAACAGTAGCCCATGTTGATAACTTCCCCTCTCTGTGCTAATGTGAATTTCAGTGCTATCAACAATATCCTTTATTGTTTTAGTGCTCTTATAATTGCCGTGGCACAAGGAAAGGATAGGTAGTCTGGTCTGGCACTACACTTGTGGGATCCCCTGCAGGACTTGCGCCATCCCCGCGGGATCCCCCGCAGGACCTCTACCCATCCCCGCGGGATCCCCTGCAGGACCTGCGCTCACCCCTGCGGGATCCCCCGCAGGACCTGTATCCCCGCAGGACCTGGAGGGGATCCCACTAACCCTGTTCCTGTGCAGCTCTCTGGTCTGGAATTCTCTCAAGACCTTCCAGGATCAAATTCTCAACCAGGTAATTCTAGTCTGCATAGACATTCCAGTGGCCATGTATTATCTGAACAAGCAGGCAGGAACCAAGATAGACCTGTTTGCTTCTCAGAACAACAAATGTCCCCAATTCTGTTCCAGACTGCGCTCCCAATCGTGTAGCCCTCGATGCCTTCCTACTTTACTGGGGAAGGATCTTCTCTACGCTTTTCTCCTGCTGCCCCTAATCGAGAAAATGCTTCTCAAACACAGTCGAGACCAAAAAAAAACATGATTCTAGTTGCTCCTTACTGGCCTTGACGTATTTGGTATTCCCCCACTACCTCTCATAGGGAAAACTCTTCTCGAACTGTGTTGACACCAATGGACCATGATTCTAATTGCTCCCTACTGGCCACGTTAAATCTCTTTCCCTCTTCTCCTAGGCTTATCATCTGAGGAGCCTTTGAGATTAGATCCTTTTCCAACCCTAATAACACAGAACGAGGGATCCCTCCTCCATCCAGACTCCCGCTCTCTAGCCCTGACAGCTTAGTTTTTCATGACATAGACTTACATTCCTTAAACCTTCCAGAAGGAGTTTCTAGAATACTATTGGCCTCTAGGAAATCTTCTACACAGAAGTGTTACCATTTCAAATGGAGAAGATTTTCCCTCTGGTGTACAGCCAGAGTCCTCTACCCTGCTAGGTGCTCTCGTCCTTCCCTTATGGAGTACCTCCTCCATCTTTCTGATTCGGGCCTCAAAACTAAAAGTCAGAGTACACTTGAGTGCCATTAGCATTTTTCACTCTAGAGTTGATAAGCCAGTTTCTGTTCATCCGTTGATAGATTCATGAAAGATTTATTTCATACCAAGCCTTCTATCAAACCACCTCCGGTGACTTGGGATTTCAATGTCATCCTCACAGCTCTCATGAAACCTCCATCTAAACCACTCCATTCCTGTTCCCTTAAGTTACTCATGTATGAAGTATTATTCTTAATGGCATTTACTTCTGTCAGAAGGGTGAGCGAACTTCAAGCCCTTATGCAGATCTACCTTTACACCAGGTTCTACCATGAACCCACCCAAAATTCCTCCCTATAGTAGTATCAGAATTCTATCTCAATCAGTCCATTGTACTACCTGTCTTTATTCCCAAAGCCACATGCTCATTCTGGAGAAGCAGCACTGCATACCTTAAACTGCAAGTGTGCTCTAGCATATTATCTGGAGCATAGGAAGTCCTCCCAGCTTTTTGTATCCTTCGACCTGAACAGATTAGGTATTCCCATCCAGATTAGGGATTCTCATCACCAAATGTACTATCTCTACTTGGCTGGCTGACTGTATCTCCTATACATATGTTCAGGTTGTGCTGACCCTTTATTTCTATGTCTCTGCTCACAATTAGGCATATTTTCAAAGCACTTTGGGAGGCTAAGTTCCATAGGTTTCTATGGAACTTTGGGAGGCTAAGTGCTTTGAAAATGAGCTTGAATGTAAGAGCCATGGCGGCTTCAGTATCCCATTTCTGTTCTGCCTCCATTGAAAAAAATTTGCAAGGCGGCAACTCGGTCTTCTGTGTAGGTGTGACAGTACACAGAAAACACCAATGCTCCATCACCAGAAGGTTTACAAGTTCAAAACCCAAGACAAGCTCATCTGGTTATGGATAACAAAGGAAGAGAAAAAGCCCGTACCAGTCAAGCTCTTGGAGTGGAGGACTGTCCTAATGGTTAGTGCAGTGGACTTTGATTCTGGGAACCTGGGTTCAATTCCCACTGTAGCTCCTTGTGACCTTGTAACCTTCCGTTGTCCCAGGTAGAAAACCAGATTGTGAGCCCTCTAGGGACAGAGAAAGTACCGGCATATAATGTGCAGAGCGCTGCGTACATCTAGTAGTTGTCTTCTGTCTACATCTTCACTGCTCACTACTGTGTGGAGCAGCATTCTAGGTAGGATAACCGGTTTAGACAAACAGTCCTGCAGAATCTTTTTACTACTTCTAAGTCAACTCTGCTCTCTGGCCTTTTCTTTCCGCCAGGCACACGTTCCAGTTATTTGCCAGGTTTCATTTATATTGTGAGCCTGGCAACTAGTGAGTCCCACATGTGAGAATATTATGCCTGCTTGTGGAGCGGAGGAGTGGTTAGTGTAGTAGGCTGAGAACGTGGAGAATTGGGTTCAGTTCCTGCTGCTGCCAAGTCATTTAACTCTCCATTGTCCCAGGTACAATACTTAGATTGTGAACCCACTAGGGACAGAGAAAGTACTTGCATATAATAATTGTAAACTTCTTTGATTGCACCAAAGAAAGGCAGTATATCAAGTCCCATAACCCTAAAAGCAAAGTTATTTACCTATAGCAGGTGTTCTCCCCTTGGAGTTGTAGCTTTAGTATTACTCTGCTGCTCCTGTGCTCAAATATCAGGCAGGAAGGCACCTGCGCATGCGAGGTGGGGGCACTGCCTTAACGTTTTAAAGTGACAATGCATTATGGCAGTGTTCACACACCGTGCTCCGTGGATGATGTCACCCATGTTTAAGAATATATGCCTGCTGTCCTCGAAGAACACCTGCTACAGTTAAGTAACTTCGCTTTACATTGGTCCTAGAATGTTTGGATACTAGAAACCGCCTCTGCCTTCCAGGTCAAAGACGTGCAGCGACACAAGATGATTCCAAAGCCACCCCCCCCCCCCCCCAGGTCATCCAGTCAGTAATTTCAAATGACGTACACGATCCCTTTCTTGATACATTTGGAAACCACTACCCTATTTTATATCAACTTCCCAACATAACATTGTAGTCATTCTAGTGACAGTCCTGGGCTGAAATCCTTGTTCTAGGGTTTGCCCTGGAACCCTGTATTTTTGGGTCACAGGTGTCATCCTTAAGCAAAGACCATGACTCTGGAGCCTTTCTCGTGACAATTGAGAGCACTTTGCAGCAGGGTCACCAGGGCAGCCCTGGATTGTTCAAGCATGTTGGTACTTAATTTGAGACCATTATACAGCTATTTGAAACTTCTGCTGAAGTTATTGACAGGGTATAGATGCTGGTCGTACAAAACAGATGCTGGTTCTCATAAACTGTTATGTATTTTGCCCTTTTAGGCTCAAGAAGCATGTGGCCCCCTAGAGATTGACTCTGCTTTGAACTTAATCCGTAACCTTGAACAAGACCTACAGGAGGCAAAGACTGCTGCCAGAGAGGGCAAATTAAAGCCTCTTCCTGGGGAAACGGTGAGTAAGATCCTCCTCCTGTGACAAATGTAACCTGTTTTTATTGAAAGTGAGTGACTTAACCTATCCAAAAGTAAAACAGCTCCAGGTAAATTGCATCTATGGAGACTACCAGTGGCGTACTTGATGAATAAAAAACAAAACAGAAGTGGAGGTATTATGTTAAGGTGTATATCTTTTGAAAATCTAATTTATATCTATATCTGTTTATCTGTCTATACATTTACATCATGGTATTGCTGTTTAAAAATTTTCAGCATTCTAAAGTTATCCTTGCTCCTTTTTACCTATTGTGGCATAATACAGACTACTACTACTTATCATTTGTATAGCGCTACTAGACGTACGCAGCGCTGTACACTTGAACATGAAGAGACAGTCCCTGCTCGACAGAGCTTACAATCTAATTAGGACAAACACGAGATAAGGGAATATTAAAATGAGGATGATAAAATAGGGGTTCTGAACGTGAGCAAGGGTTAGGAGTTAAAAGCAGCATCAAAAAGGTGGGCTTTTAGCTTAGATTTGAAGACGGTCAGAGATGGAGCTTGACGTACCGGCTCAGGAAGTCTATTCCAGGCATATGGTGCAGCAAGATAAAAGGCACAGAGTCTGGAGTTAGCAGTGGAGGAGAAGGGTGCAGATACAGAGCCATAGGATAGATGCTTGGAGGGGCTTTGCCATGGCAAGATTCTAACCTTCATAAGGGTTGTGGGCCAGACATGGTGAAATTGGGAAGGCATTGATTACTGCTGCATTGCAAGGCATTTTCTCCTCTTCAGCTTCCTACAGACATTTCTTAATTTCAAGCAGAGTTAGCTGGCAGAACAGCTAAAGTCTGAACAGATTACTTCTAACATCTCTTTATTGTCCTCTAGCCTGCCTTGTATAGGGCACCAGAAAGCTGTAACTTCTCAGTTTTTCTCTGTCTCCAGCAGATGGTAGATGGGCAACCCGTGTAGTTTTTTGTGAAGCTGGTGGAAGTCCTGGGAACCATCTGAAGTACTGGTGATCCCAGCTAAGTGGTAGTATAGCTGGAGGAAGGGGAGCAGTGTCTTTATGGTCAATTTTGTTAGTCTCTTCTCCCTGGGGTTTGACATCCTGCAAATAAAGTGTATTATAAAAAAAGACAAAAGAAATAAAGATGCAGCAATTTAAGCCAGCGTTTATGAGCCTTGGGCAAGATGGATGCTCTGCTTCCCGCTCTCCTAATTACCTTCATCATACACACCAAACCCGATTTTTCTCTGCATCTTCACTATCAGATAGAACTATAGCTTCCACTAAACATAATAAGCATGATCCTCAAGCTCAGAATCAAGGCGTTAAGCATTCCAAACAAAAACCCCTATCCCCCTGCAAATCCAGGATGGATGCATCGGACGAAGTACCGCTGGCCAGATGTCTGCAGGAGCTTCTACAGTCAAAGACTTAAGGATAACAGAGAAGCACTTTCCAAACTCAAAGAAGAAGTAATTACAATTAAACAGCAACTCTCCTCTCACTCAAGTCACCGCGAGCAGACAGAAAATTGCCTCAGTTCTCATGATAATCAACTACAGACAATTCCGAAAATGTCCAGGAAAATATATAATCTCGAACGTGACCTGAAAGACCTTAATAATAGGTTGAGAAGAAATAATATTAAAATACTTGGACTATCTGAAAAATGCGAAAGACCCGGCTTGTTTCAGTTCCTCTCCTGTTGGTTGCATGCCTTACAGCTCTCCCTTTCGTTGCCATTAGAGTTTGAACGGGCTCATAGGTCACCATCTTTCATAACACAAGACGCCATGAGGCCTCACCCAATAATAGCGAAGCTGTTACAATATCAACACACTATCCAAATCCTTTAGTCTGCCAAAGCTAAGGCACCTTTGAAATATGAAGGTCATATTATTGTGCTGGACCTACATAAAAACACCATTGCTAGACAGAAGCAATTGCTAGCTTTGAGTCCACTCCTTAAAAGCATCGTAGCCTGCCAAGACTTTTTTTCCTGTGACAACAAAGATAACCCTGCACACAAAAAAAAAATAAATTATTTGAGGATTCAGACATTCTTAAAGAATATTTGGAACAGTGTGGATTCTCATTTATGGATGAGTCTAACTCAGCTACTGTGGAATGAACCTGACATTTTGTGAATGCCGTCTCTCTAACATGCCAGTACAAGTTAATTAGCCTGGTTTATTTCAGTAGTCTGTTACTGATCAGGATATATGCTTTGTTATCCAGCTTGTCATGTCACTGAAGCTATTTTGCTTCTATTCTGTTTTCTTTTTCTATATATATTGTGAGCTGGTCACCCTGCTTAGCTTCCTTCACACACAGTCACGGTTGGGCTCTACACTTCTTGGTAATTTACCAGGACTCTGCCTCAAACACAGGGGAGTTCTCTGCCTCCTCTTCACCTTCCACAGATGTTCACCAACACCAGGCTTCTTATAACTAAAGGTTTTATTAGTTGCCATTTAACGTAATCTTTATGGCTTATTCCTTCATTAACTTAAACATTTCTTCTTCAGTTCAAACATTTAAAGCAGTTCCTCAAACTTTCACAGTTCAAACAGCCAAACAAAAGCATTTACTTTTCTTTCTCAGAGGGCAGTGCAGCTGTCACCTTTTCAGCAGAGAGCTTCCAAAAGTCCACAGAGTTCAGCCAGTACCTTCAAGGGGATCTTCTTCTTCCAGCTGCCAGGTCTCCAGCTCCTCCCTTCTCTTTCACCCCACGGGCAGGTATATGGTGGTTAATTAGCTTATCCACCCCTTCAGGCTCTTCCCCCTAATTCCCGGCAGGACCCAGCCCACAACCACCTACACCTTATTCCAGCCCAGGACTCTCCTTGGTCCTAGCAACCTCCACCTAGACATTCCCCTACTGGTTCCCTCTACTGACTCATCCTGGACATTTTCCCCCCATTTCTATGGGAACATCGCCATCTAGTGGCCTACCCAGGATAGGACAGCCCCTTAACTCTTCACATACCCCCACCCTTAAGCTAATTGCTGCTCTACCTCAGCAACCCTTTAAGTCTTTTCCACTGAGGAGCAGCAATTCTTCAAAGAGGGCATACTCTTTTCTAGGCTCATCCCTGTTCTATCCCTGGGCCTCACCACCCCATCTAGGCTCCTCATCCCCCTCTTAGCACTTCACATGGCTGGGGCCTTCCCCTTTCACTAGGCCCCGAGGGGCTCTCACTGCAGCCGGCCCTATCTGACCTTCATCCCCTGCAGCCCCCTCCTACCTCTTGGGTGCCCGCCTTTACCATGATCCCTCTGAGGGAGGGGTCACCTAGCTCGCCTAGGTCCCTTATCTTCCTCTTAGCACCTCACATGGCTTGGCCCTTCCCCACATTCTCGGGGACCTGAACTGCCTAACTGCAAACCATCTCCTACCTCCTAGGGCATCCGATCTCACCACGATCCCGCCTAGAAAGGGATCACCTGATGATTCCTGGCGCTCTGCAGCAGGTCCTTTCTGACCCTTATCCCCTGCACAACCCCCCCCCCCCCCCCCCAGGCTGGCTCCCTGCAGCAGGTCCATTCTGACCCTCATCCCCTGCAAGTCCCCAAAACCTGTTTCTCAATGTCCATCTTTGTTAGATCTTTTCCATCGGCAATCGACTCAGGCAAGTGCTCCTGAAGCCCTGGCCTTCTCCTCTCCGGCTTGAACTGCCTCCGGCTTCTCTGGCCTCCATCCTTCCTGGCCGTCCGATGGGGTGCAGCCTATAATCACAAAAACAAATCCAAGTGTGGCCTATTTACTCTCCTGACCCCACACTTGCGCTGCACCTCCCTGTGGCCTCCTCCATCTCCTACAGCCACTCCCAAGCCTCCAGATCTTACGAATCCACCCTCGCCTCCCCCCTAGGTACCCTTTACCTGGGGTAGCTGAGTAAAGTGCCTTTGCTAGCGTTGGCCCCCTCAACGGGCTTCTGGAATACGGGCCTCTGGAACCTCCAAGGACACCTCCATCTCACTTCAGCCCCTCGTCTGGTCCGATCTGGAACCACCTCCGCTTTACCAAGAGCTCTCCTCTCCCACGTGGAAGTTCATTGCAGATCCCACCACTGCCACCACTTTGTGAGCTGGTCACCCTTCCAAACTCTGGCCAGGGCTGACCCTGCTTAGCTTCCTTCACACACAGTCACGGTTGGGCTCCACACTTCTCAGTAATTCACCAGGACTCTGCCTCAAACACAGGGGAGTTCTCTGCCTCCTCTTCCCCTTCCACAAATGTTCACCAACACCAGGCTTCTTATAACTAAAGGTTTTATTAGTTACCATTTAACATAATCTTCATGGCTTATTCCAACAGGAAATGAAGCAGACTGGAGAGGTCACAGAGCTAGATACAGAGAAACAGTAGGTCTGAACATAAGGGCACGGCCACAACAGTGACACTGGTTGAGACTGATGAGAATTACACAGTGATAAAAAGAGTTGAGACGGTTGATTATCACAGGTCGTGGGAGCTAAATGCATTTGTAAAGCTGTAGCACAGTCCAAGGCATGATGAAGCCTTTGTTCCTCAGTGGTATGAGGAGGGGGGACAAAAAACTGGCAGAACAATTGTTTGGTTCAAATGAAAAGACAAATCCACTTTAGGGAGGAACTTAAGATGAGTACGAAGCAGAACCTTATCATGGAGAATTTGTGTGTATGGAGGATAATACACTAATACTTGAAGATCGCCTATTCTGCAAGCAGAGGTGATTGCTATTAAAAATAAAGTTTTACAAGCAACATGTTGCAACTGTGCAGGCTTCATAAGCTCGAAGGGTGGACGTATGAGAGCTGATATTACTAAAGTGAGGTCCCATGCTACAACTGGAGGACGATATGGAGGTTTCACATGAAGAACACCCCATAGAAATTGCTTTGTGACAGGATGTTGAACAACAGATAAGTCATAAATAGCATCGTGAAATAAGGAAAGTGCAACTAAACGCACTTTGAGTGAGGGATGTGCTAAACCACTGTTCGATAGATGCAACAGATATTCTAATAATTGAGAAATGGAACAATTAACAGTATTAAGAGAATGTTTACTGCACCAAATGGAAAATCGATGCCACTTTGCTGCATAAGACTTTTGTTCCTTCAGCTCCTTTTTCAGGTATTCCCCCGTTTTACCAAAATCAGCCCATCTGAAATCTAGTACTTTGAGTTTTGTGCGGCTGCACACAGCTTTCACTCTTCTATCAAATCATATTGTGTGATGATCACAATTGCCTAGGTGGGGCACACACCTGGACAATGGAAACACTGCCTCCATTTGCGAGCACTAGATCCAGTGTCCACTCTTCCCTCGTGGGTTCCGTCACCATTTGTCTGAGGAAGGCACTTTGACATGCATCCACGATCTCTGTACTTCTTTCCAATTCTGCCGTGATAAGACATTCCAATCCACATCAGGCAAGTTAAAATCTCCCAGCAACAGCACCACACCTTTTACACCAAACTTATGAATATCTTCTATCAGATCCTTGTCCAGCTTCTCTATTTGTACCAGATATCTGTAGATAACACCCGTGTGGCTACAAGTAGGTCCCCTGCCTTTCAACCACTCTGATATTAGTTTTAACATACAGCACCACTCCTCCACATCTTTGGCTCTCGCTATCCTTCCTAAAAAGATTTTAACCTGGTATGGGTCGCATCCCAGTCATGAGAGTCACTGAACCATGTTTCTGCAATAGCAACTGTGACAGAACAGTTGAGTATTGGGTATTTCAGGAAGTGCATTTCTCTATTATAAAGAATAAAATTACAGAACACTTAGACAAACATGATTTAATGGGACAGAGTCAACATGGGTTCAGCCAAGGGAAGTCTTACCTCACCAATTTGCTTCATTTCTTTGAAGGCATGAATAACCATGTAGATAAAGGTGAGCCGGTTGATGTAGTGTATTTAGATTTTTGGAAAGCTTTTGACAAAATTCCTCATGAGAGACTCTTGAGAAAATTAAAGAGTCATGTGATAGGAAGCAAGGTTCTGGTGTGGATTAGGAATTGGTTATTGGACAGACAACAGAGGGTAGGGTTAAATGGTCATTTCTCTCAATTGAAGGAGGGTGAACAGTGGAGTGGCGCAGGGATCTGAATTGAGACTGGTACTGTTTAACATATCACTGTTTAACGATCTGGAAATTGGAATGACCAATGAGGTAATCAAATTTGCAGATGATACAAAACTATTCAAGGTTGTTAAAACACTTGCGGACTGTGAAATATTGCAGGAATAGCTTAGGAAATTGGAAGACTAGGCATATGGCAGATGAAATTTAATGTGGACAAATGCAAGGTGATGCACATTGGAAAGAATAATCCGAATCACAGTCACCTGATGCTAGGGTCCACCTTGGGGGGGGGGGGGGGGGGGCAGCGCTCAATAATCTTCTGCTGAGTGTGCGGCGGTGGCCAAAAAAGCAAACAGGATGCTAGGAATTATTAGGAAAGGGATGGTGAATAAGACCGAAGATACTGTAATGCCTTTGTATCGCTTTGTAGCGCTCCATGGTGCGTCCACACCTCGAGTATTTCATTTAGCTCTGGTTGCTGTATCTCAAAAAAGATATAACGGAATTAGAAAAGGTTCAAAGAAGAGCGACCAAAATGATAAAGGGGATGGAAAAAGAGTTGCAATAGAGACTACCTTATAAAGACTTCTGCAACTTGAGGCAGTGGTCTTGGCCCTAGCTAAGGAAAAGGGCCAGAGCCAATATTTCTGACCCAGTATAGGAGGCAGAAATGCTGTTCTGTTGAGAAAAATCCTCCATATTTTTATCCTCTATAGCTCATACAGTAGGTGCTGAAAACATGCAAGTGGACTTGCTCAGTTGGGAAATGCTGAATTCGAGAGCATGGTAAATTAGTATAATCATCTCAATCATTTTGTCTATAGCACTATCCTGTGAAAGTAAGCTTTCAGTATTCCAGAGAAATTTTCTGTAGTTTGCATCTTGTGGGACGCTAGTGACTTGATTGAGATCTTCCTTTTGCTGCTTTTTGCACGTCTGTAGGTAGCCTCTCTCCTTTCTCCTGAATCATTATGTGAAACGTTTAGTATCTCATAAGTGAACTATCATTATATTGTTACAAGGCAAGGTATTTTTCTAATTTCCTGTGTCTATCCTTCGAGGTTCTACAGAGTGCTTGAATATGCTCTGATTGGGGTAATTAAAGGCTTTAATTATGCCATTCTGTAGCAATTCTGTATGAAAAGTAAGATTTGGGTTAAAAATTCACAGATTCCAACTATTGCTTTATAATAAACAGACCTCATATTCTGCATTTCCTGGTTCTAATGTTTCAGGGTATCTCATGCTGCATTTCTTTGATGCCTTTGCTTTTCAGTCAAAGTTCTCTCTTCTCTGTGAACACTAAATATACCATTACCATTCAAAGCAAGGCCCTCAACCCATTCATCTACACAGACAATGTCACAATATACATTCCCTTCAGACATGATCTAACAGAAATGAACAATGAAATCAAACGCGGTCTGAACACCATGGACTCATGGGCAAATTCTTTACAACTGAAACTGAACACTGAAAAAACACACTGCCTCATCCTCTCATCTCAACGCAAAAAATACAAACCCACAACCTTAGTCACCCCAGACCACACCCTCCCTATCTCAGACAGTCTGAAAATACTCGGCGTTACAATCAACCGCAACCTCACATTCGAGAGCCAAGTGAACTCCAAAGAAAATGTTCCACTCAATGTGGAAACTTAAACGCGTAAAACCTTTCTTCCCGAGGGAAATATTTCACAACCTTGTACAGTCAATGGTACTAAGCCATATAGACTATTGCAACGGAATTTATGCGGGATGCAAAGAACAACTGACAAACTTCAGACCGCTCAAAACACAGCAGCCAGGCTGATATTTGGTAAATCACGATTCGAAAGTGTCAAACACCTCCGGGCAAAACTGCACTGGCTTCCAATCAAAGAATGTATCACCTTCAAAATCTGCACCCTGGTCCACAAAATTATCTACGGCCAAGTCCCAGGATATATGACAAACCTCATTTACCTACCAATCAGAAACATATCTAGTTCAATTTGAACATACCTAAACCTCCACTACCCAAATTGCAAAGGACTCACATACAAAGCAACCTAAGCATCCAGCTTCTCCTATATAAGCACACAACTATGGAACGCATTGCCAAAAGCTGTGAAAACAACCTATGACCACCTAAATTTCAGGAAATCACTGAAAACCTACCTATTCAAAAAGGCATACAACACCGACCCAACATAGATACCTACACTCGGCAACACAGCAAAACCAAAGCTCGTAATGGACGCTATATAACCTTCCTCTCATCAAACCCCATTGTACCTGGTACACATATTGAACTCTATTACTCTTTCTCTTTTTCCTCTCCTTTGCTGTTACTCGTTAATCTCTTTACTTCATTGATTTTTCGTATATGGTGTACAGTGCTGCATATGCTTTGTAGCGCTATAGAAATGCTAAATAGTAGTAAATAGTAGTACTATAAATAAATAAACATGTACCTTTATTCGACTACAATATCACCTTGTATTTGTTTCTCTACCGGACTAGGCAAAAGCCTTTACGGTACTGTATAAGTCACATTGATCCTGCAAATAGGTGGGAAAATGTGGGATACAAATGCGATAAAATAAATTACACCATATTTTGCAATAAAAAATAGTCTGTCATTGTTAACTTTCACCACAAATTGTACTATCTGATCTTTCAGAAATTACCGCTATAAAAACAACTAAGTCAATCTGAAAGTATTTTACCTTTGTTGGAAATGTATTTGAATTGGTTCGAAGGGTTCCTAACCCAATGTTCGTATCAAGTCACATCAAATTCGACCACGTCTAAGGCATGGACACCTGAATGTGGAGTTCCACAGGGATCACCTCTCTCACCAACCATCTTCAACCTAATGATGATCTTGCTGGCAAAACTCCTATCAAACCATAACCTCAACCCATATATATACGCTGATGATGTGACAATATACATCCCCTTCAAACAAGACATTAACGAAATCCTCAACGAAATCAATCAAAGTCTACACATCATGAACACATGGGCAGATGCATTCCATCTGAAATTAAACGCAGAAAAAACTCAATGCCTAATACTCACCTCCCAATATAACACAAAAGAATTCACAGCTATAAACACACCAAACCTGAACCTTCAAATCTCAGAAACGCTAAAGATCCTTGGAGTCACTATCGACCGCCACCTAACGCTCGATACTCATGCTAACAACACAACTAAAAAGATGTTCTACAGCATGTGGAAACTTAAAAGGATAAGACCATACTTCCCAAGATCCGTCTTTTGCAGCCTAGTACAATCCCTTGTGCTCAGCCATCTGGATTACTGCAACTCACTATACGCAGGTTGCAAAGAACAAACACTGAGAAAACTTCAAACAGCCCAGAATACGGCAGCCAGACTCATCTTTGGAAAGCCAAAATATGAGAGTGCAAAACCATTACGAGAGAAACTACACTGGCTTCCACTAAAGGAACGCATCACTTTTAAAGTATGCACATTAGTCCACAAAATCATTCACGACGAAGCCCCAGCCTACATGTCTGAGTTAATAGACCTACCACCCAGAAACGCCAAAAGATCATCCCGAACCTTCTTAAACCTCCACTTCCCCAATTGCAAAGGCGTGAAATACAAAATGCTACATGCATCAACCTTTTCTCACATGAGCACGCAGTATTGGAATACACTGCCACATAACTTAAGAACAATCAACGAGCAAGCTTCCTTCCGCAGATCATTGAAGACCCATCTTTTCGAAAAGATTTACGGAAAGAACCAAAACACATAAAGTCCACACCTACTATTCACGAATGCATCACACATTCACCTCGGAACTCTCATTCCCGTAATATCACATCATTCATACCTTCAATCACAGAAAGATATATATCATATGTCTTTATGCCTTCTTATCGCCCTCTAAGCTCCCATTGTTTCCTTCCAATGTTTCAATGTTTGTGCTCCATTGTTACACTCCCAACAACACTTCAGTTGTTTCGCATAATTATGCAAAATGTAATCCATAACCAATCTGTAACAAATTGTATTTCCAACATTTAACTCATATTGTAAGCCACACTGAACCCGCAAAAAGGTGGGAAAATGTGGGATACAAATGCAATAAATAAATTTACCTTGTCAAGCTCCTACCTACTATTAGTAATTCATTCTAGTAATAGAAGTGGTGCAGTATTACACAACAGGGTCCGTACACAAGCAGTATGTTAGAATACAAATGTAACAGTTACAGCACGTGATTCTGTCCTGTCTTCTACAGATGGAAAAATGTGCCCAGGACCTGGGGAACAGTACAAAGGCTGTCAGCTCGGCTATTGCCCAACTGCTGGGAGAGGTGACACAGGGCAATGAAAACTATACAGGTATGGAGGAAAAGAACAACTCCCTAAGGCTGGTCACGAACTTGGTCCTTAATACCATTCGTGAGACACTGCTGTTCTGTAAGTCCTCTGTCTTAACTATTCATTTCCTTTGTAATCTTTAGGGATTGCTGCACGGGATGTGGCCCAGGCTTTACGTGCTCTGAGCCAGGCTGCTCGGGGTGTTGCTGCCAACACTTCTGATCCACAAGTACAGAACGCAATGCTGGAGTGCGCCAACGATGTGATGGACAAAGCAGGCAACTTGATTGAAGAAGCAAAGAGGGCTGTAGGCAAGCCAGGAGATCCTGAGAGCCAGCAAAGACTTGCCCAGGTAAGGCGTCTGTTCATCCAAGATCAAACATACATAGACATTTGGGGGGTGTGAGAAGTTGATGTGAATCTACCATGGCAGAGATCGTGAGGCAGTTGGGTTTGTTGATCTCAAAAGTAGCGAAACATTTTGATAAAGCAGTGGTCAAGGTGCGAGAAAGAGAGAGAACTAGCAGAAAAGAGAGACAGCCGTGCCTCCCTATAGGCTGTTGGTGACATCTCTACAATATTGTAATGTTCTTTTTTTTTCTTCTTATAATCAGTTTACAAATTTTTGTACAAGACATAACTCTTGTTATTCAGATACACAGTAGGAAACAAAAACAAATAAAATGAAACATCATAAAGGCAAATCAACTTTC
Organism: Microcaecilia unicolor; assembly: GCF_901765095.1. Classification (NCBI taxonomy): domain Eukaryota; kingdom Metazoa; phylum Chordata; class Amphibia; order Gymnophiona; family Siphonopidae; genus Microcaecilia; species Microcaecilia unicolor. The sequence goes on along the minus strand of NC_044032.1, from coordinate 12,826,755 downwards.
TTAGACTACCATCACTTAGGAAGCGTGACTAAATCATAGGAGATTATTATTCTAATACATATATCAATTGTATATATAGCAATAAGAACAAACATAAAGGCTACATGTGAAAAATATAAGCAACAGTAATAAGGGTTTCTTTATTAAATAAAACATGCCAGAGGTTAGCCAATCATATGACGGGTCCAACTGTTAATAAAGTTTACATAACAGAAGAAAGGGAGGGGTGGGGATTTATATTGAGGCGGGGGGGGGGGGAGAAAAAATTGATGATGGTGGAATAAGAATAATCTCCTATTATGAATATCTGTACCTTTGTATGGTTGGAAGTACTTAAGTTATTTACTACTACTACTTAACATTTCTAGAGCGCTACTAGGGTTACGCAGCGCTGTACAATTTAACAAAGAGAGACAGTCCCTGCTCAAAGAGCTTACAATCTAATAGACAAGTGAACGGTCGGTCCGATAGGGGCAGTCAAATTGGGGCAGTCTGGATTCACTGAACGGTAAGGGTTAGGTGCCGAACGCAGCATTGAAGAGGTGGGCTTTAAGCAAAGACTTGAAGACGGGCAGGGAGGGGGCTTGGCGTAAGGGTTCAGGAAGGTTGTTCCAAGCATAGGGTGAGGCGAGGCAGAATGAGCAGAGCCTGGAGTTGGCGGTGGTGGAGAAGGGTACTGAGAGGAGGGATTTATCCTGTGAACGGAGGTTACGGGCGGGAACCTAAGGGGAGATGAGGGTAGAAAGATAGTGAGGGGCAGCAGACTGAATGCATTTGTAGGTAAGAAGGAGAAGCTTGAATTGAATGCGGTATCTGATCGGAAGCCAGTGAAGTGACCTGAGGAGAGGGGTGATATGAGTAAATCGGTTTTGGCGGAATATGAGACGTGCTGCAGAGTTCTGAACAGATTGAAGGGGGGATAGATGGCTAAGTGGGAGGCCGGTGAGGAGTAAGTTGCAGTAGTCCAGGCGAGAGGTAATGAGAGCGTGGACGAGAGTTCGGGTGGTGTGTTCAGAGAGGAAAGGGCGAATTTTGCTCTGTTCTGAATGTCATCAATAAAAAAGTTGAAACATAAAGGCTACATGTGATTACCTATCCTATTCTTCTATTTCCAACATTATTGTTATGTTATCTTTTTTAAATCAAGAAAAGCTTTTACTTGCTCTGGGGAGTAAAAAGTATATTTTGTCTCTCCATATCAGACCAAGCATTTACATGGATAAGCATGAAAAAATGTTCCCCCTAAATTCAATGTTTCTTGTCTCATAGCCAAAAACAATTTTCTCCGTTCTTGAATTTTTTTCCTCCAAAAAACACGTTTGAGTATCTAAAATAAACACGAAGGAAACGAAGCGTAGCTCTCTCAGTAGTCTTTTCTATTGATTGTTCCAAAATAGCAGAAATATTATTCACATCAATATTTGTATCCTCGCCACCTTCTCCTTCCTTTTTTTTCCCAGGGATTCTTAGTCTTTGAGCAGGGACTGTCTTTCTTATATGTTTGTGCAGCGCTGCGTACGCTTTGTAGCGCTATAGAAATGCTAAATAGTAGTAGTAGTAGTAATAATAAATCTTATTAAGAGGAGGAATAGCGTCCTGTGGTATTTACAATATTGTAATTTTCTATTCAGTTCTGGGGCATTTCCTCCAGACAGAAAAGGGTAGGATAGAGGCTTTCCAAAAAAGATAACCACAAGCCATGTGAGATGAGGCTTAGGTGTTAATATGTGTACCCTAGAGCAGTGGTTCTCAACCAGTGTGTCACCAAGAACGGGAGGTGTGTCTTGACAGACAGCACCGTTGTGCTTTTCTTAACATGTATATGGTGGGTTGGGGAGAGTTGGTCTAATACTTAGTCTCCCTAACTAGTCCCTGCTCCTGTCATCGACCCCAAGTGCAAATGTTGCAGGTCTATGGCACATCCCTCTCTTCCACCCCAGCAGTCACCACCGTTGCATCTGTATTTCTCTTACATCATTGTCAGCAGCAGTGTTTTCACTGAAGAAAATCCTGGATAAGGACCACGATTGACTGGCAAAAGTACATATGAGAATGGAGCGGATATAGCACCGTTCACAGAAGAGAGTGTGTACGAACAACTTGAAAATCTAAAGGTGGACAAAGCCATGGGACCGGATGGGATCCACCCCAGGATATTGAGGGAGCTCAGAGAGGCTCTGGCGGGTCTTCTTAAAGATTTGGTTAATAAATCCTTGGAGACGGGAGAGGTTCCATGGGATTGAAGAAGAGCAGATGTGGTCCCTCTTCACAAAAGTGGTGACAGAGAAGAAGCTGGAAACTACAGGCCGGTAAGCCTCACTTCAGTTATTGGAAAAGTAATGGAAGCGATGCTGAAGGAAAGGATAGTGAATTTCCTGGAAGCTGATAAGTTGCAAGATCCCAGACAACATGGTTGTACCAGAGGTAAATTGTATGAAACGAATCTCATTAAATTATTTGACTGGGTGACCAGAGAATTGAATCAAGGACATGCTATAGATGTAATCTATTTAAATTTCAGCAAAGCTTTTGACACGGTTCCCCACAGGAGGCTCTTGAATAAACTTGATAGACTGAAGATAGGACCCAACGTGGTGAACTGGATTAGGAACTGGTTGACGGACAGACGCCAGAGGGTGGTGGTTAATGGAATTCACTCAGATGAGGGAAAGGTGAGTAGTGGAGTGCCTCAGGGATCAGTGCTGGAGCCGATTCTGTTCAATATATTTGTGAGTGACATTGCCGAAGGGTTAGAAGGTAAAGTTTGCCTTTTTGCGGATGATACCAAATTTGTAACAGAGTGGACACACCGGAGGGAGTGGAAAACATGAAAACGGATCTGCAGAAGCTAGAAGAATGGTCTAATGTTTGGCAATTAAAATTCAGTGCAAAGAATTGCAGAGTGATGCATGTAGGGAGTAGAAATCCAAGGGAGATGTATGTTTTAGGCGGTGAGAAGCTGATATGCACAGACAGGGAGAGGGATCTTGGGGTGATAGTATCTGAGGATCAGAAGGTGACAAAACAGTGTGACAAGGCGGTGGCCGTAGCTGGTTGCTAGGCTGTATAGAGAGAGGTGTGACCAGAAGAAGAAAGGAGGTGTTGATGCCCCTGTACAAGTTGTTGGTGAGGCCCCAGCTGGAGTATTGCGTTCAGTTTTGGATGCCAGATGTAAAAAGAATTGAAGCGGTGCAAAGAAAAGCTACGAGAATGGTATGGGATTTGCGTTACAAGACATATGAGGAGAGACTTGCTGACCTGAACATTTATACCCTGGAGGAAAAGAGAAACAGAGGTGATATGATACAGAAGTTCAAATAGTTGAAAGGTATTAATCCGCAAACAAACCTTTCCCGGAGACGGAAAGGCAGTAGGACTAGAGCACATGAAATGAGGTTGAAGGGGGCAGACTAAAAAAAAAAAATGTCAGGAAGTATTTTTTCATGGAGAGAGTGGTGGATACTTGGAACGCCCTCCTGCGGGAGGTGGTGGAGATGAAAATGGTTATGACAAGCGCAGTTTCTGGGAAAGAGTGGAAGAGATCAATGTTGTAGCTAAGAAAGCCAAACTTCCATAGTAATCAGACTATGACAGCAATACTCAAATCATATGCAGTACAGAACTTCCGTTCTGTAAACACGAAGGTCCATTGGAAATGGGCGGTGACATTTTTAGTTTCTGGCAGCAAAGGCAAGAGAAATTGCCTCTACTGAACCGGCTTGGACGGAGGCTTCTGTGTATCCCAGTGACTTCTGTGTCCTTGGCAAGAATATTTTCTGATGCTGGACAAATTACAGTTGCAAGATGCAGTTGTTTGAGGCTGGCCAGAGTGGACAAATTGATTTTTCTTAATAAAAATTGGAAGACATAGGACCCGACTTAACTTTCCTTTTTGACATTTATATAAGTCTGGATGCTCACAATAAGAGTTGTTCTTATTACAGTTATAGTTTTGAATTGAGCAAGAATTAAGGTGAAATTTGTTGTTAAACTATTAACTATCTCTGTTTGTCTTGTATGTCTATTTTACAGTTGTACATAGTAGGCCAATACGATATTCAGATCAGAGGTTCACATAAATATAACACACCTAATTTATGCTTTTTGACCGAATTGGACAGCACTAGCATGCTCTGCCTCCTGGGTGTGCTCCAAAAACTAGATTGAGAAGCACTGGGTTGAGAATGAGTAAAACAGGAATTGACAGTGTAAGACAATTTTCTGTTGCAAGGTAGGGATTTTGAAAAGTGAACAGATCTTCAAAATGAGCCATTTTCTATTAGTTTTGCAAATTATTTTTTTGTCTTCTGATTCCAGGTTGGCAAAGCAGTATCGCAGGCCCTTAACAGGTGTGTGAACTGCTTGCCTGGACAACGGGATGTGGATGCTGCTATTCGAACCATTGGGGAGGCCAGTAAGAAGTTGTTGGCAGATTCAGTGAGTCTCCAGATTTTCTAGTCCATATGCTTTCTCCTTCTCTACCCAATTGTATTCTCCTTTTTCCTGTCGCCTATTCCCTTCCTTTCTGCCAACTTTTTTCTTCCACGTTTTTTGTCATGCTTCCCTTTCCTGTCTGTCTTCTACTTTTCGTTGTTCTCCCTTCTCCCCATCTGCCATCCTCTTGTTATATTCTTCTCTCTGTTTCTTATTTCTTTTCTCCTTCTTTTATTTATTATTTTTTTTGACTCTAGTTCTTTATTTGTCTTTCCTTATTATCTATTTTTTGTGGTTCAGTTTCCTCCCAGTACTAAGAATTTCCAAGAGGCCCAAAGTCAACTGAACCGTGCAGCAGCTGGCTTGAATCAGTCTGCCAATGAGTTGGTACAGGCATCCCGTGGAACCCCTCAGGACCTAGCAAAAGCCTCTGGAAAATATGGGCAGGACTTCAATGAGTTCCTGGAAGCTGGTGTAGAGATGGCAGGGCAGTCTCCGGTAAGAGCACCTCTGCAATTGTACTCTTGCGTATTGTACCTGGTCATAGTTATAAGTGATTAACGAATTGATTTATTCTATTACAACCTCAGTTCTGTGTGTTGCAGTAATACAATATGCTTTAAAAACATTTTTAAATTATACTTTTTATTGAAGATTTTTCTATGGAAAGGGAAATGGGACTTGATATATTGCCTTTCTGAGGTTTTTGCAACTACATTCAAAGCGGTCTACATATATTCAGGTACTTATTTTTTGTACCAGGGGCAATGGAGGGTTAAGTGACTTGCCCAGAGTCACAAGGAGCTGCAGTGGGAATTGAACCCAGTTCCCCAGGATCAAAGTCCACTGCACTAACCACTAGGCTACTCCTCCACTCATTCCACCAATAAGAGCCAACCTCATCAGTGATGTCACAATGGCTTGATTGCCCAATACAGTTCCCCAGGATCAAAGTCCACTGTACTAACCACTAGGCTACGCCTCCATCAGCCACCATCACAAAAGGAAAAATAAAAACTTGACATCACAATTCAATGCAACAACCTATGTTTAACTGTCCTCCTTAACACCCTCCCCCCCTCCTCCCACACCCAGTATTGTTCCACCTGTTTCCATCTCTGTGCTATGACATTTTGCGCTTCCATAATGCCTCACTTAATCACTGTCCTCTATTTCCCA